>NW_028136395.1:0-600000 GCF_964662115.1 Mustela nivalis
CTCTTTCAAATAAAAAAATAAAATCTTTAAAAAAAACAAATGTTTTGAAACTGTCTGTGGGTTGAGTGTCTGGGTTAACTTGTATAAATATCTGATCTCAATGTATTTAGACTTTATTAGATGGTTGTTTTTAGACTATTTAAAAATACATGCTCAGAGGAGTCAAGATTGCGGAGAAGTAGCAAGCTGAGACTGCTTCAGCTAGCCGGAGATCAGCTAGATAGCTTATCTAAAGATTGCAAACACCTGAAAATCCATCGGCAGATCGAAGAGAAGAAGAACAGCAATTCTGGAAACAGAAAAACAACCACTTTCTGAAAGGTAGGACTGGCGGAGAATTTAATCCAAAGCGACAGGAAGATAGACCCCGGGGGGAGGGGCCGGCTCCTGGCAAGCAGCAGAGCAACTGCGCACAAAATCAGGACTTTTAAAAGTTTGTTCCACTGAGGGACATCGCTCCAGAGGCTAAACAGGGGCGAAGCCCACGCGGGGTTAGCGTGGCCTCAGGTCCCGCAGGGTCACAGAAGGATCGGGGGTGTCTGAGTGTCACAGAGCTTGCGGGTATTGGAACGGGAAAGCCGGCTGCAGAGACAGAGCCGACAGTAAGCTCACAGCTCGGTGTTACCTTGAACCGGTCGCAGGCTCGGTGAGCTCGGAGCGCGGCTGGAGGTCGGGCAGACGGGAGTGACTGGGCGCTGTTCTCTGAGGGCGCACTGAGGAGTGGGGCCCTGGGCTCTCGGCTCCTCCAGGCCAGAGACCAGGAGGCCGCCATTTGTATTCCCGTCCTCCGGAACTCTACAGAAAGCGCTCAGGGAACAAAAGCTCCTGAAAGCAAACCCGAGCGGATTACTCAACCCGGCCACGGGTAAGGGCGGTGTAATTCTGCCTGGGGCAAAGACACTTGAGAATCACTACAACAGGCCCCTCCCCCAGAAGATCAACAAGAAATCCAGCCGAGACCAAGTTCACCTACCAAGGAGTGCGGTTTCAATACCAAGGAGAGCAGCAGAATTCCAGAGGAGGAGAAAGCCAAGCACGGAACTCATGGCTTTTTTCCTGTGATTTTTTTTAGTCTTGCAGTTAATTTAATTTTTTCTTTTTCATTTTTTGTTTTGTTTTTTTTCTGTTTTTTTTTTTTTTTTTTCTTCTCGCCTTTGGGTAAATTTTTTTTTTTAACTGTTACCTTTTTCTTTTTTAACGATTTTTTACTAGTTTATCTAATATATATATTTTTCTTTTTTACATTTTTCTCAGGTGTTTTCTTTTTTTAAAAAATTTTTTTCTTTTCTTTTTTTTTTTTCTTTTCTTTGTTCTTTTTTTTCCCCTTTCTTCCTTTTTGAACCTCTTTTTATCCCCTTTCTCCCCACTCACGATTTTGGATCTCTTCTAATTTGGTTAAAGCATGTTTTCCTGGGGTTGTTGCCACTCTTTTAGTATTTTACTTGCCCTTTCATTTACTCTTATCTGGCCAAAATGACAAGACGTAAAAATTCAACACAACAAAAAGAACAAGAGGCAGTACCGAAGGCTAGGGAACTAATCAATACAGACATTGGTAATATGTCAGATCTAGAGTTCAGAATGACAATTCTCAAGGCTCTAGCCGGGCTCGAAAAAGGCATGGAAGATATTAGAGAAACCCTCTCGAGAGATATAAAAGCTCTTTCTGGAGAAATAAAAGAACTAAAATCTAACCAAGTTGAAATCAAAAAAGCTATTAATGAGGTGCAATCAAAAATGGAGTCTCTAACTGCTAGGATAAATGAGGCAGAAGAAAGAATTAGTGATATAGAAGACCAAATGACAGTGAATAAAGAAGCTGAGCAAAAGAGGGACAAAAAGCTACTGGACCATGAGGGGAGAATTCTAGAGATAAGTGACAGCATAAGACGAAACAACATTAGAATAATTGGGATTCCAGAAGAAGAAGAAAGAGAGAGGGGAGCAGAAGGTATACTGGAGAGAATTATTGGGGAGAATTTCCCCAATATGGCAAAGGGAACGAGCATCAAAATTCAGGAGGTTCAGAGAACGCCCCTCAAAATCAATAAGAATAGGCCCACACCCCGTCACCTAATAGTAAAATTTACAAGTCTCAGTGACAAAGAGAAAATCCTGAAAGCAGCCCGGGAAAAGAAGTCTGTAACATACAATGGTAAAAATATTAGATTGGCAGCTGACTTATCCACAGAGACCTGGCAGGCCAGAAAGAGCTGGCATGATATTTTTTAGAGCACTAAATGAGAAAAACATGCAGCCCAGAATACTATATCCAGCTAGGCTATCATTGAAAATAGAAGGAGAGATTAAAAGCTTCCAGGACAAACAACAACTGAAAGAATTTGCAAATACCAAACCAGCTCTACAGGAAATCTTGAAAGGGGTCCTCTAAGCAAAGAGAGAGCCTACAAGTGGTAGATCAGAAAGGAACAGAGACCATATACAGTAACAGTCACCTTACAGGCAATACAATGGCACTAAATTCATATCTCTCAATAGTTACCCTGAATGTGAATGGGCTAAATGCCCCTGTCAAAAGACACAGGGTATCAGAATGGATAAAAAAACAAAACCCATCTATATGTTGCCTCCAAGAAACTCATTTTCAACCCGAAGACACCTCCAGATTTAAAGTGAGGGGGTGGAAAAGAATTTACCATGCTAATGGACATTAGAAGAAAGCAGGAGTGGCAATCCTTATATCAGAACAATTAGATTTTAAGCCAAAGACTATAATAAGAGATGAGGAAGGACACTATATCATACTCAAAGGGTCTGTCCAACAAGAAGATTTAACAATTTTAAATATCTATGCCCCCAACGTGGGAGCTGCCAACTATATAAACCAATTAATAACAAAATCAAAGAAACACATCAACAATAATACAATAATAGTAGGGGACTTTAACACTCCCCTCACTGAAATGGACAGATCATCCAAGCAAAAGATCAGCAAGGAAATAAAGGCCTAAAATGACACACTGGACCAGATGGACATCACAGATATATTCAGAACATTTCATCCCAAAGCAACAGAATACACATTCTTCTCTAGTGCACATGGAACATTCTCCAGAATAGATCACATCCTCGGTCCTAAATCAGGACTCAACCGGTATCAAAAGATTGGGATCATTCCCTGCATATTTTCAGACCACAATGCTCTAAAGCTAGAACTCAACCACAAAAGGAAGTTTGGAAAGAACCCAAATACATGGAGACTAAACAGCATCCTTCTAAAGAATGAATGGGTCAACCGGGAAATTAAAGAAGAATTGAAAAAAATCATGGAAACAAATGATAATGAAAATACAACGGTTCAAAATCTGTGGGACACAACAAAGGCAGTCCTGAGAGGAAAATATATAGCGGTACAAGCCTTTCTCAAGAAACAAGAAAGGTCTCAGGTACACAACCTAACACTACACCTAAAGGAGCTGGAGAAAGAACAAGAAAGAAACCCTAAGCCCAGCAGGAGAAGAGAAATCATAAAGATCAGACTAGAAATCAATGAAATAGAAACCAAAAAAATAATAGAACAAATCAACGAAACTAGGAGCTGGTTCTTTGAAAGAATTAATAAAATTGATAAACCCCTGGCCCGACTTATCAAAAAGAAAAGAGAAAGGAACCAAATAAATAAAATCATGAATGAAAGAGGAGAGATCACAACGAACACCAAAGAAATACAAACTATTATAAGAACATACTATGAGCAACTCTACGGCAATAAATTTGACAATCTGGAAGAAATGGATGCATTCCTAGAAACATATAAACTACCACAACTGAACCAGGAAGAAATAGAAAGCCTGAACAGACCCATAACCAGTAAGGAGATTGAAACAGTCATTAAAAATCTCCAAACAAACAAAAGCCCAGGGCCAGACGGCTTCCCGGGGGAATTCTACCAAACATTTAAAGAAGAACTAATTCCTATTCTCCTGAAACTGTTCCAAAAAATAGAAATGGAAGGAAAACTTCCAAACTCATTTTATGAGGCCAGCATCACCTTGATCCCTAAACCAGACAAGGATCCCATCAAAAAAGAGAGCTATAGACCGATATCCTTGATGAACACAGATGCAAAAATACTCAACAAAATACTAGCCAATAGGATTCAACAGTACATTAAAAAGATTATTCACCACCTCCAAGTGGGATTTATTCCAGGGCTGCAAGGTTGGTTCAACATCCGCAAATCAGTCAATGTGATACAACACATCAATAAAAGAAAGAACAAGAACCATATGATACTCTCAATAGATGCTGAAAAAGCATTTGACAAAGTACAGCATCCCTTCCTGATCAAAACTCTTCAAAGTGTAGGGATAGAGGGCACATACCTCAATATCATCAAAGCCATCTATGAAAAACCCACCGTAAATATCATTCTCAATGGAGAAAAACTGAAAGCTTTTCCACTAAGGTCAGGAACACGGCAGGGATGTCCATTATCACCACTGCTATTCAATATAGTACTAGAGGTCCTAGCCTCAGCAATCAGACAACAAAAGGAAATTAAAGGCATCCAAATCGGCAAAGAAGAAGTCAAATTATCACTCTTCGCAGATGATATGATACTATATGTGGAAAACCAAAAAGACTCCACTCCAAAACTGCTAGAACTTATACAGGAATTCAGTAAAGTGTCAGGATATAAAATCAATGCACAGAAATCAGTTGCATTTCTCTACACCAACAGCAAGACAGAAGAAAGAGATATTAAAGAGTCAATACCATTTACAAATGCATCCAAAACCATAAGATACCTAGGAATAAACCTAACCAAAGAGACACAGAATCTATAGTCAGAAAACTATAAAGTACTCATGAAAGAAATTGAGGAAGACACAAAGAAATGGAAAAATGTTCCATGCTCCTGGATTGGAAGAATAAATATTGTGAAAATGTCTATGCTACATAAAGCAATCTACACATTTAATGCAATTCCTATCAAAGTACCATCCATCTTTTTCAAAGAAATGGAACAAATAATGCTAAAATTTATATGGAACCAGAAAAGACCTCGAATAGCCAAAGGGATATTGAAAAAGAAAGCCAACGTTGGTGGCATCACAATTCCGGACTTCAAGCTCTATTACAAAGCTGTCATCATCAAGACAGCATGGTACTGGCACAAAAACAGACACATAGATCAATGGAACAGAATAAAGAGCCCAGAAATAGACCCTCAAATCTATGGTCAACTCATCTTCGACAAAGCAGGAAAGAATGTCCAATGGAAAAAAGACAGCCTCTTCAATAAATGGTGCTGGGAAAATTGGACAGCCACATGCAGAAAAATGAAATTGGACCATTTCCTTACACCACACACAAAAATAGACTCAAAATGGATGAAGGACCTCAATGTGCGAAAGGAATCCATCAAAATCCTTGAGGAGAACACAGGCAGCAACCTCTTCGACCTCTGCCGCAGCAACATCTTCCTAGGAACAACGCAAAAGGCAAGGGAAGCAAGGGAAAAAATGAACTATTGGGATTTCATCAAGATCAAAAGCTTTTGCACAGCAAAGGAAACAGTTAACAAAAACAAAAGACAACTGACAGAATGGGAGAAGATATTTGCAAACGACATATCAGATAAAGGACTAGTGTCCAGAATCTATAAAGAACTTAGCAAACTCAACACCCAAAGAACAAATAATCCAATCAAGAAATGGGCAGAGGACATGAACAGACATTTCTGCAAAGAAGACATCCAGATGGCCAACAAACACATGAAAAAGTGCTCCATATCACTCAGCATCAGGGAAATACAAATCAAAACCACAATGCGATATCACCTCACACCAGTCAGAATGGCTAAAATCAACAAGTCAGGAAATGACAGATGCTGGCGAGGATGTGGAGAAAGGGGAACCCTCCTACACTGTTGGTGGGAATGCAAGCTGGTGCAGCCACTCTGGAAAACAGCATGGAGGTTCCTCAGAATGTTGAAAATAGAACTGCCCTATGACCCAGCAATTGCACTATTGGGTATTTACCCTAAAGATACAAATGTAGTGATCCAAAGGGGCACATGCACCCGAATGTTTACAGCAGCAATGTCCACAATAGCCAAACTATGGAAAGAACCTAGATGTCCATCCACAGATGAATGGATCAAGAAGATGTGGTATATATACACAATGGAATACTATGCAGCCATCAAAAGAAATGAAATCTTGCCATTTGCGACAACATGGATGGAACTAGAGCGTATCATGCTTAGCGAAATAAGTCAAGCAGAGAAAGACAACTATCATATGATCTCCCTGATATGAGGAAGTGGTGATGCAACATGGAGGCTTAAGTGGGTAGGAGAAGAATAAAAGAAACAAGATGGGATTGGGAGGGAGACAAACCATAAGTGACTCTTAATCTCACAAAACAAACTGAGGGTTGCTGGGGGGGGGGTTGGGAGAAGAGGGTGGGATTATAGACATTGGGGAGGGTATGTGCTTTGGTGAGTGCTGTGAAGTGTGTAAACCTGGTGATTCACAGACCTGTACACCTGGGGATAAAAATATATGTTTATAAAAAAAAAATACATGCTCAGATAATGACAACATTATTTTATTTATTTTAATAAATAAATTATTTTATTTAATTATGTTTAGATATTTATTTATTAAATTAATGATTTAATATTTAACAATCTAAATTTGAAATATTTTAAATTCTAAAACATAGTTATTTAATTAAATCGATATATTTAATATAAATATTTAATAAATTATTTAATCATTATTATAATTATGCAATACATTATGTATTGTTTAATAATTGTATTTTAATAAATAAATAAATGTATTATTTACATTATTTTATTTTACTTTATTTTATTTAGTTGACAAAGAGAGGGCGAACGCAAGCAAAGGGAGCTGCAGGCAGAGGGAGAGGGAGAAGTAGGCTCCCAGCTGAGCAGAAAGTTCAAACTGGGGTTCCATCCCACGACCCTGGGATCACCACCTGAGTCAAAGGCAGATGCTTAACTGACTGAGCCATCCAGATGCCCAAGGCTTTGTATTCTTCGCTTCTAAATATTGATGCTGCTTCATCTCTGGAGTTAGTAAATTCATGCTGAGAATTCATATCAAAGAATTGATAGTAGCTGTTAAGCAGAAACATGTAATTTACGGGAAAAAAAAAGAACAGAATGAAGAGAAAGGCCAAAAGTCAAATCATATTAATATAAAATTTAATTAGATAAATAAAGCTGGTATTCCTGAAGGGGGCTAATAAAAGAGCTGCAAAGACCTGATAGGATTAGGAAAATTGTCCACTCCTGGTCATTTCATAATTTTAAACTATTCCTTATTAATAAATATACTTAGTTCCAGAAACACAACCACATAAGGACATTTCCACCAAGTTTCCTCTAACAGCATTTACAAATTAGACGTTCAAACAATGTAGTTTTTTACATGTTGCATCTGTATCTTAAAGTTTAAACACTTTCTGTGACACATTTTCTAACAATGAAAATATATATATATATATATATATATATATATATATATATATATACCTTATCCCTAAATGGAAAAAATATATATATATAGAAACCTTATCCCTAAATGAAACCTTTCTTTGTTTATTAGCTTAAATAGGTAAATTAGCAACAACAACAACAACAAACAGCTAATATTATAGAGGTAGGAACAATTTACCTTTTCATTCATTGCTATTTTCTAAAAACTCCTATTTTATTTTTTCTCAAGTCTGTCATAATAATTTTCTAAATCTCCTGCCTTATTCAATTTTTTTCTTTTAGTGGAAATCTCTATTTCATATTTATTTTCTCTTCCTCCACTCTTTGCTCTAATAATTCAATGTATTATTAGATTTTCTGTTTTTCTCTTTATCCAGATATATCTTTTCTTTCTTTCTTTCTTTTCTAAATAATTTGATTTGCTGGCATTTTACATCAGTACATGCTTTCTTATGGATGTTAGAAATGTCTGTGGAACTTCTAGAAGAATAAACTTTTTTACCTTTAAGAAGTTTACAGTCTAGAGTGCCTGGGTGGCTCAGTTGGTTAAGTGTCTTCCTTCAGCTTAGGCCATGATGCCAGGGTACTAGGATCCAGTCATGCATCAGCTGCCTGCTCAGCAAGGAGTCTGGTTCTTCCTCTCTCTCTGCCCCTCCCTCTCTCTCTCTAATAAATAAATAAAATCATTAAAAAAAAGACTTACTGAAATCTGAGACTGAATTACTAAATTCAGTCTTAATATAAGACAGCTAAACAAAGCAATGATTACAACTGGAAAATTTATTCAGATCATGGTTTAACATTTTTGGTTGACACAGGACCTCTTTCAGTAACAACTTTCCCTAAATATCAATTTCTTTTTAAGGCAAAAAATTTTGACAAGAAATCCAGATCCTTCTCATCATTTTCATATCAATTTAATGTGACATCCTCGGAGTATATAATCAAATATGTAATTATTCTATCTGTTGCCTTGTATATTGCCTGTATCTTTTTCAGACTCAAAGTTCCGTTGAGGTAGAGTTTTTTTGTTCTGTTTTTAAAGCAGAGATTTTTAAAGTGTTTGATATATACAAGATGCTTAATAAGTGTTTACAAAACCTATGTATTTCAGAAGCCTTAAACAGGCTTTAAAATAATGTAGGTGATATTAGTAGTCATATCAAACAATTTGTAGGTTTCAGTCATGTAAATAATTACATTTCTCAGAGACAGAGAAACATACAAATGATCTGGGTCCAGTAGGATAATGCTAGCATGTGTTGTAAATTCTCTTATATGACCTTATTCTTGCAAGAATCGGTTATGTGGCAGAAAAAAAGGTATCACTATCTTATACTTTATGATTTAAAGAGATTTATGGAAGTTGTTAATTTCTTACACTACCCCTTTGCTTCAGTGGACCCAATTTCTGTGGTAATGGTGAGAGGAAAGTAGGCAATTTAGGCAGCAGCAAAAATCTCCTACAAGGCACTATAATATAAGGCTTGTTCTAGATCATGGGTCTGTCCAAAGGGGAATATTAAGGGGTAGAATGGATGATGGATGCATTGTGGACTTATAACTATAAGATTAATACTGTTATGCCCCAATAATGGGTCTATGATTAAAGGAGTGAGACTGATGTAAAGCGAAGGTCAAGCAAAGCCTTATTTCATGCCAAGCATCAAGAATCTAACCGAACGTTCAGAGCCACACCTCTTATGAGAGAAGGCAACCCTTCACTGTTTCACAGTCTAGCTTTTAAGGGCAAAGGCCATGAAGTCAGGCCTGGCCACGCACAGGTGACCAATGAGATATTAACACACACAGGAAACTCCACAGTGAGGCTAGGTGACCAATTGAAGTTCAATTTACCCTAGTATAGACATTTGACCCAGCTTATTACACCTTGATTAGGATTGGTGCCAAAACGGTTCCCAAAGGGCAGAGGAGTGGGGCATTCTCCTTAGTATCTAGGGAGACAATATGCAAACACCGCCCCCCCCTCCCGCTGATTGATGTCTCCACCTGGCCTGACCCACCCTTGTATATGGGCTTTGTTACCTGGAGCTGATTTCCAGGTCTTGTTTTTAAGTGAATCCCCTGGGGGAAGGGGAGCAAGGACAGTTTCAGGGTTAACCTCAATGGAAGCCTCTTGCTAAAATATAAAAATATAAAATAGGTCCTTGCATTACAACAACTCAGTAGGGAAAGTCCCTGTGTGGTGATAAAAGAAGTGATGTAACTTGCATTGCACATTTTATTTTTAAAACGTGTAAGTTGTATTTTTCCCTGCCATGAGATCATACTTTATCTTCATCTCTGTCTACTAGTTTAAAACTAGTTAAACAAACTCAACAATTTTTTAAAAAAATATTTTATTTATTTATTTAAGAGCAAAAGCCAGAGAGAGAGAGAGAGAGAGAGCATGAGCAATATGTGGCTTGATCCCAGGACTCTTGAGATCATGATCTGAGCCAAAGGCAGACACTTAACTGACTGAGAAAATGAGACTCCCACAAACTCAACAATTTTATAAAATTTTTATTTGTTGGGGTGCCTGGCTGGGTCAGTCAGTAAAATATGTAACTCTTGATCTTGGGGTTGTACGTTTGAAATCCACCTTTGGTATAGAGGTTTTTAAAAATAAAATCTTTAATAAAATTTTTTTTCATTTTTATATTTAAGCCGTTGTATGGCAGTGTTGATCACTATATTGTACACCTGAAACTAATATTAACCTTATTTTAACTAACTGGAATTTAAATAAAAACTTTAAAAAAAATAAAAATAATAATCATAAAAATAAAAATGAGGAAAAATTATTTGGCAGGCAATTTTCTTAATTGAATTATTATTTATTATTATCATAGTCTGTGTGTGTCGGTGGGAAGTGGCTGGTATTCCAGTGAGTTCCATATCTGTGTTACACTGAGGTCCATGTCTGTAGTCAGTCTTTTTTTTTCTTTTAATTTATTTTCAGTGATCCAAAATTCATTGTTTATGCACCACACCCAGTGCTTCATGTAATAAATTCCCTCCTTAATACCCACCACTGGGCTCACCCAACCACCTGCCACCCTTCTCTTCAAAACCCTCAGTTTGTTTCTCAGAGTCCACAGTCTCTCATGGTTTGTCTCTCCCTCCGATTTCCCCCAGCACACTTCTCTCCATCTCCCAGTGCCCTCCACGTTATTCCTTATGTATTGAGTCTTATAAAAGCTTTTATTTCTTTCCCTATTCTGCTTTGCATATGCTTACCTTAGATGTTAAAATGTTATAAACCCTCCTGCCTGGTCCATTTTCTCTCTCTTCTCTCATGATTTCTCATGCTCTCCCTGCCAACCCCACATGCCTTACAATATCTGGATATGACTAATTTCTTCCTGAGCTACTTTATTCTACTCTGACATATGGTTGCCCTTCCCTCTTCTGTACCATAACTTCTATCCCCTTCATTTGTGCTTTAACAATACCTAATTCTTTTCACTACATCTGTATCTTTGAGGTCAATACTCAGTAGTGCAATCGCTGGGTCATAGGCTAACTCTATTTTACTGGAAAGAAGGGCCATATGCACCCCAGTGTTCATAGCAGCAATGTCCACAATAGCCATTCTGTTGAAAGAGCCAAGATCCCCTTCAACAGACAAACGGATAAAGAAGATGTGATCTATGGATACAATGGAATATCACTCAGCCATCAGAAAGGATGAATACCCAACTTTTGCATCAACATGGATGGGACTGGAGGAGATTATGTTAAGTGAAATAAGTCAAGCAGAGAAAGTCAATCATCATATGGTTTCACTTATTTGTGGAACCTAAGGAATAGCATGGAGGACATTAGGAGAAGGAAAGGAAAAATGAAGTGGGGGCATTGGAGGGGGAAATGAAACATGAAAAGCTATTGACTCCAAGAAACAAACTGAGGGTTTTAAAGATGAGAAGGATGTGGGGATGTGTGAGCCTGGTGATGGGTATTAAAAAGGGCACATATTGCATGGGGCACTGGGTGTTTTACACAAACAATGAATTATGGAACACTACTTCAAAAACTAATGATGTATTGTATGGTAACTAACATAACATAATTTTTAAAAAAAGGAGGGGGACAATACCTAACACTCAATCTTTGCTAGTTTCTTGTTTACCTCCTTTGAAGAGTAAGCTCATTAGTGCTTTTTTGTTTGTTTGTTTGTTTTTGTCTCAACTAAAAGAAGAAAAATAATACACATTATTTTGAAAACTTTTTGAACAGTGTACAAACGTTAGTCAAGTCCAAAATGTCTCATCTCTTCTTCCTCCTAACATGGCTAAATTGAAAAACCCTTTATCTGGGAAAAGACCATTCTCCTGCCACCTTGTGTAAGATTTTGGCTTTAGCTTAGATTATCCTTTCTTTCCTTTTCTGAAAATAAGTTGAAAATATTAATAGCCTCAGTTTCTTCTTCCAAAATATGACTGCTTCTTTACCAAGTGCAAAAGCAACTCATTTTGACCATAGTAAACAGCTTGGACCTACTTTTTTTGGCTCACTGTTTTAGTGAGACAAGTGGAGTGAAGATGACACACCATTTCCAAATGTATTCATAATTGGTAGACCATACTTCTAACTTGAAGTTTTGTTGCCATTAAACTACGACCAGAATTGCTATAATTACAGAGGTAAATTCTTTATATTTACTATATTTGAAATTACCATATAATACCAAAATAAAATTATGATTATGTGAAGAGTCTGTGATATTAAGAAGATGACTTTGAAATTATTGCTTATCTAAATGAAATTTCCCATTTTATAATCTTGTATAAGCTTCCGTTGTCATTTCCTATTTAAAATCTATTGGAAGGCACTCTTATTTTCCCTTAAGTGGGAAGTCAAATGTGGAACAAATTCATCCCAAAGGAACTGATTCTATATTCCACTGAAGACCAGGTGGCTTCCATGTGGCATTTTGCCTCTTGCATATTGTTCATCTCCTACAACAAATGGGGGTATGCTCTTTAGTAAACTAATTCAACTCAATTAGAGACATTGTCTTCAAGGGATAACATCATAGAGACTAGAATCAGAATCATACTTTTGGGAAAATTGGGCCCAGGTTTTTTGTTTTGTTTTGTTTTAAGATTTTATTTATTTATTTGACAGACAGAGACCACAAGTAGGCAGAGAGGCAGAGAGAGAGGGGGAAGCAGGCTCCCTGCTGAACAGAGAGCCTGATGCAGAGCTCGATACCAGGACCCTGAGATCATGGCCTGAGCCAAAGGCAGAGGCTTAACCCACTGAGCTACCCAGGCGCCCCTGGGCTCAGGTTTTGATGGCTTCTTTCCTCAATCTTATAAAACCTATTTGAACTCTACTGGATGCCAGTCTGCTTAAAAATATTTGGTCCCTTGTAATTTTAACCTTCCAGTATTCAATGCACCTGATTCATGTAATATCCTATAGTATTTTTGTCAAAGGAAGACTTTCAAAGTGTGTTTCTTGGGAGACACTTTTCAATTGGTTGCTTACATTTCTGCATTTATTATTTGTTCTAGACCATCCTTTGAAGATGGTTGTATTGAATAGACTTGGAGGACAGAAATAGTATCTTTTTTTTTAACTTAACCTGTTGTGTTTGCAAATATTATCTGCCTCTATTTTGATTCTTCTTGTGGGTACTGAGGCTCAGAACTGATATATAACTCCCACCCCTACACATACACACACACACACACACACACACACAAACACAGAAACACACACACACACAAATACTGTTAATATTCTGGCTACCTCTAATGCTGTGAATAATAAACTATATTATTTTTGAACCATGAGTCTGCGTCTTCTATCAACACCCAAGAAACCACGGCAGACTCATACACCAGCTTTCAAATAAGGGAAAATAATCTCAGATGCTTTATATTTTGTGATAGTGTTACCTACTTCTGAACATATGACTGAACACATATAAAGCTGGAGCCATGACCATTTAGAGCTTCTTCTGTGGAAGAACTATGCATTCACTAGTAAACAAAAGTAGTTTTATCTTTTTTTTTTTCCTCCTGGACACCATTTCCTCTCTCACACTGTTGCTCAAATTGGATGGAGTCTAAGGTCCTTTGAGGAAATTTTTGTTTAATGTCTCAAAATAAAATAGGAAGAGTCTAAAGTGCTAAAATTAATTCTATATAAAAGGTATAAGTCATGCCAGAAAGGATAGTAATTTTATCTAACAACTGCCTGTTCACCCCTTATTTGTTCATTAACTAATCTCCAAATTCCTGACTAAATCCCTTTTGTAAGCCAGAATGTGAGCTAAAAGCTGGGATTTTAAAAAATTTTCATTTGAAATCCAGTTAGTTAACATATATGGTTGTATTAGTTTCATGTGTACAATATAACATATAGCACTCGGTGCTCATCATGACAAGTGCTCTAATTAACCCCCATCACTTATTTAATCCATCACTCCTTTCAGATCCTCTCAAGTAACCATCAGTTTGTTCTCCGTTATGAAATGTCTGTTTCTAGCTTTGTTTCTCTTTCTATGTGTTATTATTTTCCCCTTTGCTTGTTTGTTTTGTTACTTTTATTCCATATATGAGTAAAGGTATTTGTCTTTCTCTGACTTATTTCACTTTTAGCATTATACTGTCTAGTTCCAGCCATGTTATTGCAAATGGCAAGATTTCAGTCTTTTTTTATGGCAGAATAATATTCCATTGTATATACATACCACTTATTCTTTATTTATTCATCAATTGATGGATACTTGGGTTCTTTCCATATCTTAGCTTTACAAATAATGCTGCTATAAACATAGGGGTGCTAGCATCCCTTTGAATAAGTTTTCTTAAATTCATTGGGTAAATACACACCAACAGGATTGTTGGATCACAAAGGACTTCTATTTTTAAATTTTATGGAAATTCCATACTGTTTTCAAATATGGATGTATCAGTTTGCATCACCACCAACAGTTCACAATTGTTACTTTTTTATTTTTTTAAGATTTTATTCATTTGACAGAGAGAGATCACAAGTAGAGAGAGAGAGGAGGGAGCAGGCTCCATGCCTGGCAGAGCGCCCAATGTGGGACTTGATCCCAGGACCCTGAGATCATGACCTGAGCTGAAGGCAGAGGCTTAACCCACTGAGCCACCCAGGCAGCCCCCACAAGTGTTACTTTTTCACATCCTCTCCAACCCCTTTTGTTTCTTGTAGTGTTGATGTTAGCCATTCTGACAGGTGTGAGGTGGCATCTCTTTCTAGTTTTGCTTTGCAATTTCCTGATGATACATGATGATGGACATCTTTTCATGTATCTACTGAACATTTGAATGTGTTCTTTGTGGAAACACTTGTTCATGTCTTCTATCCATGTTTTTATTGGATTATTTGTTTTTGGATGTTGACTAAAAACTGGATATTAAATAACACACAAGACAGGTTTCTTTGAGCTTAAATTTTATTTGCATGAGTATCATTAACAGGAAAAAATATGCATATGTGTATGTACAAGTGTGTTTATGTATACATCTATCTATCTATCTAT
Source organism: Mustela nivalis (assembly GCF_964662115.1). NCBI lineage: Eukaryota > Metazoa > Chordata > Mammalia > Carnivora > Mustelidae > Mustela > Mustela nivalis. The sequence continues at coordinate 15,027 of NW_028136395.1, forward strand.
CCTCTATCCCCTGTCTTCTAATTGTGGTAAATCCTGTAAGGTGGGGAATGGGATAGTCTGAAGAAATATGCTGCTGGATATGTTGGGTAAGCAAATTTAATTGCACTCAGATGCATTGGATATAAGTGAATCACTCAAATGAGTTATTTAATATTATATAGAAACAAATTAAAATTTTATGTAGTTGAAAATAATAGGTAGTTAAAATAATTTTTGTTGTTTGTTGTTTTTGTGTCTCTTTTGTTTATATATACTATGGTGTGAATGTTTATGTCTCCCAAAATCATATTACAAAATCTAACTCTGGAAGTGATAGTATTAAAACATAGGGGCCTTTGGGAGGTGATTAGGATATAAGTGAGATTACAGTCCTTTTAAAGGAGACCCCAGAGAGTTCTCTTGATTCATTCATCATGTACGTTTACAGTGAGAAGATAGCCATCTATGAGGAAGTGGGCTCTCCCTGGATCTGCCCATTCCTTAATCTTGAACTTCTCAGTTCTAGAACTGTGAGAAATAAATTCCTGTTCTTTATAAGCTATTCAGTATATATCATGTCCGTTATAGCAGCCTGCATGCAGAAGGACACTATGACCTAAAACGAGAGCAATGAATATAAAGTTTCAGTAAAGTCAGTTGGTACAATGTTATTTACTTAGAGAAGACATGCTGCTTCATGTTAAACCTTGATATTGTATATGTTTCTTGAAGGGCCACTTCTTACTCCTTTGTGTGTTTTCCACAAAGTCCAGGATGATGCCTTACATAAAGGTAATATTTTATAAATACTGTTGGAAATATATACTTCTCTAAAATCTTATTTTGCCTACAGAGTACTTGGATCCACTTTGCCTTGTGTAGAATATTTGAAATATATTAAGAACAGAATGTCTCTCTAAATAACATTTAGAATCATCATTAAAAGATTGGTAGCAGACTGAAGGAAAAGTCCAAGAAGCTGGCAGAAGCAAAGGACCAAATTTTTGACCTGGCAGAAAAGGATTGGTAAATAAGGAAACAAATCCAAAGAAAGAAGGAAGAATGATGAAACATGACAATGAGCTTAGGAAAGTCATTGACTCCAAGGAATAGAAAGAGGTGCTTATTGTAGGAGAAGTAGGAGTGAGATAAAAAAAAGAGGGCTGAACATGGATTTGAGAATTCAGAGCTAAAACTGTCCCTCATCTGGGAGCAGAAACAGAGATCCAGATTCAGAGGCAAGGAGGACTCACATCACCATCCACAGAAGCATAGAACAACAAGACATAGTTTCATTCCCTCTGCAAAAGCTATCAATGGAGGAATTCTCTTTACCTAAATATGCGTGGGAGTGTAGTTTGTACATAGCCAAGTCACTTACCTCAATAGGACAAACTATACCAGCTCTCGAAGCAGGCCAGATTGCTCAAGCAACACCAGCCGAAGCCAAAATCCATTTCCCCTGCATTTGTGAACAATGACAGAGCAGTGGTTCACGTCTAGAACTAGGACGTATTCAGAAGTCAAAGATTGTGTCATGGATTGTGCCTATCAGTTCAGAGGCGGCCTTCAGCTCAACTCATGATCCCAGGGTCTTGGCATCGACTCTGTTCTCAGGTTCCCTGCTCAGGGGTAAGTCAGCTTTTCCCTCTCCAGCTCTACACCCTGATTGTGATCTCTCTGTCTCTCTGTCAAATATGTGCATGTGCATTGTTTGACAAAAAGACAAAAACATAACCGGGGTACAAGGATTGACTGTGGCCAGGGGATGTTTTCTTTAATTTGGACCTAGATCTCTATGGAAGGCAGCCAGGTTCAGAGAACCTCCCACCATCCTCAAATGCCAGACCTTCGCTCAGAGCTCCAATGTTCATTCTCCAGTTCCTTGTCTTCTTGAATATCCTCACCAACCTGTAGCATACGCTGTCTGTGGCTCTCTAATGGCCCTTTGTTGTCCCACTGTTCATCTTCTGCTGCCTCCATTAGAACACGCCCATCTTCCACAAGAGGCATTGTTTGCTTATCCCATGAAACCATTTGGGGGATGTTCATGAGAGGGTGAAGGCAGGCTTGTGCTGTCACATCTACATGTACTTCTCCAGAGGGTATCTGCAGGACCCTGTGGGAATGCTCCAGGTTCTTTGACATTTGAATCCTCTTCAATGCGTCCTTTTGAAGATACAAGTTGTCTTCCTGAAACGGGTACGGACGTCTTTCAGATGGCTTCACTTGGGCTATGGGTCTTTTCCAACATGCTCCATGCTTGCTCCTGTGGACTCCAAGTACATGAGTCCATTCTGGACCTAAGGTTCTAGGATGTAGAATCTGCCTTTGGTACATCGTCAGTTTTGAAGATTTGGAAGTCATTTTGGTTCGATTTCTAGAGACGCTACAAGTACTCGTTATAAGGGCCGCTAGGCCAGAGGGAGTCATTTTGTGTTTCAGCAGTAAACTTATATTGAACCCATGCAGTAAACTAAATTGACCTTACTCCTCCCAGAGGAGCTTACTCTCAAAGCCTAGATACAAGGGTGAATCAGGCCAGAAGAAGACATCCCATTAGAGGGGCACGCATATATCTACTAGGGTAAATTGAGATCCAATTGTCCACCCATGTGTTACCTAGCATTTTTGTTTTTGTGGTGTAGCAGACTTAGCACGACTGTGCAGTTTTTTCTGTATTGTTATCTCATTGGCCAACTCTGTATAGCCTGGCTAAACTACCGCTATAAATGTTAGTCTGTGAGGCTGGGAGTGGTCGCCTCTTTGCAAGAGAAGGCCCTGACTGGTCAATATGATTCTCGATGCTTTGTGCAAAATTAACGTTCACTTTGTATCAGTCTCGCTCCTTTGAATAAGGACCCTATCTTTGGAGGGCCACCCGAATTCAAATGATGAGAACTGAAACAGCATTGGAATTTTTGGAAAAGCCTCTGGAGGTAAGATCATGGGATCCTGCATGGAGCTGCAGGCTATGGCCCACTGGTAGAAGTTGGCAGCAGCCATGCTCCCCAGAGCTGGTGTGGATGCGGAGATGCCCCATCCTCTGCTGGTAGATCATATGGGGGTTCAAGTCCCCCTGGGTGGTCAGGTGGTTCGAGTCCCCCTAGATGGTCAGGGGGCTCGAGTTCCCCTTTGCGGTTAGAGGGGGTTCAAATACCCCTAGGTAAACTCCAGGGGGTTCGAGTCCTTCTGGATAGTCAGGGGGGTTCGAGTACCCCTAGACATTCAGTGGGTTCAAGTCCCCCTGGGCGGTTTGGGGGTTCGAGTCCTCCTAGGCGATCAGGGGATAAAGAAAGCCCCCACCAGTGGCAGGTTATGGGTAAGAATCGTTTGGCCTACGGTTGTCTTTGCCTGGTCCTTTTGTTGTCTGTTGTATTGTTTGTTATGATTGAAGGAATGGGGCAAGCAGAGAGTAAAGGGACTCTGACTTTCATCTCTCTGTTCTTCATAATAGATGTGAGGCTTCTCACTCACTCATTTCGTGTGTTAAGGGCTATAACTGTAGCCAACTGGGGTTAGTCTAAGAGTGAGTTAAGATGCCCATGCTGATGCTCATTGGAGCTGAGCATGGAATATGAGTGCCTAATGGACCACTTTTGGTAAGCAGAACTGGCACTGTGGGATGAACCGACCTTGAGCCAAAGACTTTAAAAAATATTCCCCAGCAGCTGCCGAAACCCCCTTTGTTTTGGGGAATTCTTTGCCTTCTCTGGCCTGATGTGGACTGCCTAGCCCCTCCCCCTTGTTGGCGGGAGAGCATGGCATCTGAAGTGGAGATAGTTATTTGTCTGTCTCAAGGTTTTAATGGGTAATTGTTAAAGTGGCTTCCAAAGTCTTTGGTAACCTGAAACTGTGAAGGGTTGCTTGAATGACAAATGGAATTAAATTCGTTGGACATGTAGGTCTTAACCAAATGAGATATAATGCTAGACCATTAGGTCAAAATCTCATCTTGACCACCACACACGCTATCGCAGACCTTCGTAGACTCCAACTGACTGATGGATGGTGAACACCCGAGTGACAGGGTATCAGGCCCTCCTCCTCAACAAACCAAGAGTGATCTCACAGCCACAAGTGGTGCTAAATCCAGCCACACTGCTCCCAGAGGAGCTGGCTGAACATCCACACAACTGTGCGGAGGTCCTAAACCAAGTCACAGGAATAAGACTGGATCTCAGAGACATGCCCTTCCCAGATGCAGACATGACTCTGTTCATGGAAAGAGGTATGTGAGTTATGTGAGGGCTGTGGTAGTTTATCCTGAGCAGGAATTCTGGGCAGCACCCTGCCACATGGAACTTCGGCACAACAAGCAGAACTGATTGAAATCACTAAGGCACTGCAGATGGCTAAAGGTAAAACCACCAACATCAATATGGACCACAGGTATGTCTTTGCTACTCTCCATATACATGGAGCTACTTACAAAGTAAGGAGCCTATTAACAGCAGAAGGAAAAGGAATTAAAACAGAAGAGAAATATTGAGACCCAAAAGAGGTGGCTGTTATGCCTGTCTTGTGACACCAAAAGGGGACTGATCTGATTTCAAAAGGAAACCAATTATCAGATCGAGATTTAAAGCAAGCAGCCTGAGAAACAATGCAAGAGCTGGTTACACACCTGGATCTATCCCTACCAGATAAACTGGAGTATTCAGAGGAAGATTTAAAGTATTTACAAAAATGGCTAAATTATATTATAAAGGAGACTGGGCTAAGACTAAAAGAGGAAATTTAATTCTTCTTCGAAGACTAGGTAAGAAATTAGTAGACCAGATACATCAGGGTACTCACCTGGGGTCACTCAAACTCAAGGAACTTCCAGGCTTCTAAATTACGGTGTATGGTTCAGGATATAGTTGATAGATGTGCTCAGTGCCAGGCAGTTAATGTGGGAGGAACTAGAATTGGAAGAGGGAAAAGAGAAAGAGGTAGGGTACCAGGAATTTATTGGAAAATGGATATTACAGAAATAAAACCCGGAAAATATGGGGACAAGTATATGTTAGTTTTTGTAGATACCATTTCAGGCCAGGTTGAGGCTTTTTCCGAGAAACATGAGACGGCAGGAATGATAGCTAGAAAGCTACAAGAAAAATAATTCCTAGGTCTGGGCTGCCTCTCACGGTTGAGTCAGACAATGGCCTTGCATTTTGAGTTCAGTCTCACAGGAATTGGCCAAGGCCCTGGGCACAAATTGGAAACTACATTGTGCCTATCAGACCTAGAGTTCTGGGCATGTAGAGAGAATGAACCGGACTCTTAAAAAGACCTTGACAAAACTAACCCTGGAGACGGGCAGTGGATGGGTGGATCTGCTTCCTTTCACCCTACTCAGGGCAAGATGTACACACTATTTAAACAGGGTGACCCCATTTGAAATGTTTGGGAGAACCCCTGCTCCCGCTCTGTTTTCAGCTACAAAAGGTTGCCCTAGCAGAAATGACTGATCAGTCTGTACTCCAGTCACTGCAGGCATTACAGTCTGTATTAAAAAAAAATGCAGGGATCCAGACTGCCCACACTGGTATGGAGACGGAGGTGGAACCACTTCCTTTCCAACCCAATCACTTGGTTTGGATATGACATTATCAAGTGGGGAGCTTGGAGCCTCGCTGGATGGGACCTTTTACTGTTACCCTGACCACACCACAGCAGTAAAAGTAGAACGCATCAGGGCCTGGATTCACGCATGTCACATCAAACAAGCCAAGGATGAAGATGACCCCAAAAGGTGGAAGCCACAGCCAAAGATCCCGTTCACTGTGGACTAAATCTAAGACTGAAAAGACTATGAGTTTGTTGTTGTTCCTATTTTTACCTGTTTATGTAAAGTATAGGTAGTTAATTAGATAAAGGAAATTAGAAAAAAAAATGGAAAGGGTTCTATGAAGCGGTAAATGGGTAAGTCATCAGCCGACTGTGCACTAGTGTCATTTACACTAGTGTAAATATACAGCCGACTGTACACTAGTGTCATGTACAAAAGAAAATGAGAGCGATAAAAATGTTAGAATTACATGCTCAATAAACCCTTTATAACCAGAGATTGTAGAACTGGATGAAAAGTTAAAGATTGGACTAATCTCCAAAGAATAGGGAGGAATGTAAGAGCCTGGGTGGCCAGAGGGAATCATTTTGTGTTTATGCAGTATACATAGATTGACCTCATGCAGTAAATTTAGATTGATACTGCCCCTTCCAAAGGTATTTACTCTCAAAGCCTAGATATAAGGGCAGGTCAGGGCAGATGAAGATATCCAGTCAGTGGGGAGCTTATATCTACTAGGTAAATTGAGATTCAATTGTCCATCCGTGTGTTACTAGCAGTTTTTTTCTATGTCTGGCAGACCTAGCACCACTGTGCAGTTTTCTCTGTGTATTGCAATCTCAAGGCCAGCTAAACTACATCTATACATGTTAGTCTGTGATGCTGGAGGGGGTCGAATTTGGAAGAGAAGGCCCTGACCAGTCAGTATGATTCTCGATGTTTGGAATGAAATTAAGCTTTGCTTGACCTTCGCTTTGTATCAGTCTTGCTCCTTTGATTAAAAACCCTAACACTTGTGTCTGCACTGTGGAAGACTCCAGACATGTCTATGTCATGATTGGGGGTGTTCCCTTTGAGCTTTCCTTGGGTGGCCCTTCTCCTGTTCAGAAGATTGGTGAATGGGTGGGAAGGCCTAACCCTTGTGCAGGGCTCAGATTCCCTCCCCTGAGGTTTGCTTGAGGCCTGATTGTTACTTGACCTTTCCTGGCTAAGATGGAATGGTGGATTCTTGCCTTTCTCCGAAATCCAGAGGGCTGGTGCTGACAGTCAGGACCAAACACTACGAATCGGGCCATGGAGATGGTGATACCGACTCGCTTCACAAATTGCCTTGGTGAGAGACCCAGGCGGCTCCAGCGGTTTGGGATGGCTAGGGGTCCTATTGGCACACCCATGAATACTCCAACCAAGTGTAGTGATCAGGCATGGGTTTATGAGGATTGGTTGCTATGACCTCAAAGCGTTGTGACATCACAGATGCTGGCTTCACTGAAGCAGCTGTCCCTCTCCCATGACCTTGGTATCCTATGGCTTTAGGTAGGAAGCCCCGGGAAGGATAGAACAAGAGCCCTCTGAGCCTGATCAGGAACTCAGGTTGTCTTGTGGGTTAATGTCCCATTTCCCCTTTCTAGATAAATAGGAAAAAAATGATGTTCATTATACCTTCCTTTAGGCCAACAATTCTCCAGAGACAGCAAGGTGTCCTATTTCCACTACAATTTCTAGATCTCAAGAAACAGTGAGGCATCTTGGGTACCAACAGCTCTCCATGGGGTTTGTCATCCTATGGGTGAGCAAGTCCATTGTCAGTGTCTTTTCCCAACGGGTCAGTGATGACTAACGGACAGAAAGTGCCTTTTTGAGGAAAAAGGTGAGGGCATGGATATATGGTACTGCCTTTGTCCTCATCTCCTAGAGTTCTGAAACACAAGGTTAAGGGATTAGGGCTCTGTCTACCTGGTTTTCCCTTAACTTTGCAAAGTCTTCGAGGAAAGTGACGTTCTGATCAGAGCTAACTCTTCAGGAAGAGGCCTGGACCGCACCTGTTGTCATCATTAGTTAACTGTACTTGTAATGGAACGGGTATAGACATGTTGACCAAGTCTCTTTAGTCAAAAGGAAAGGGATGGCCTATATCGACGGCTTGCAAAGCCCACTTGAGCAGAACTGTGGACTGAGCCTCAAGGTCCTTGCAGACTAGTGATAAAGAAGGTGTGGTCCATCTTGGTAACAGAGTATTCCTCAGCCATCGGGGAGGATGAACCCCTGGACCTTACATTGACATGAACTTCCCATGTCTGGGTGATGGGAAATGGAAAAGACAGGCAGAACAATGGAAATATCATATAGCTTTCCACAATATGTTCCTCAGGAGGAATACCTTGGCTCTTAGTAAAGGAAAGGAAAATTGAATGGGAAGAATGCAGAGAAGGAGACCCACCAAGAGTGACTCAGGACTCTGAGAACCAAGCTGAGTGTTACAGAGAAGAGACACATGCAGGGAATAAGTGAAATGCTTAATGGGTGTTCAGGAGCTGTGGCATATATTAGGAAAAGCACTAGGTCGCATATGAAACTAAAAGATCCGTGAATACAGTGTCAAAAAAAAATGACAAAAAAATTCCAAGAAGAATTCTAAGATTTTCAACAAAATAATTCAGAGAAAAACAATGTGACCCTTTCAAAACCTAAAGAAGGCACAGGGAGAAAAGGAAAGAATTATAATTTTTATTATCTTTCCTTATTGAAATGGCATGGGATTTGTTTCCTAAAATGTCCTTATCTGAATTGGGTCTTTATCCTTGTAAATTAGAGTCTACCCACCTCTTCCATTTCTGAAATTGATGAGAAGACATGACATTGCCTTCTCTAAATACCTAGAAGAGTGGCCCAGGAAAATGACTTGGACCTGGCCTTCTGTGTGCTGGCAGGTGTTTGATTACTGCTTCAAATGCCTCAGTCACTACTAGAGAGCTGAGATTTTGTAGGTTTCCTGACCTAATCGTGGGAGTTTCTATGTGTCTGGGAGTTTAACCTTTTCTCTCCGGTCTTGGATTTGCTAGCATAAATGTGTGTATGTGCCTCTTAGGTTATTCTTTTTTCCTTTCTACCAGTTGTCATGTGGTTTCATACTTTCAGCTGTGAGCTTGTCTCCCTGCTGTATCCCAGTAATGGCTTCTGCAGTTTGTTCATGTTTTCAGAACTGAAGTGTGAGATCTCCGGATTTTTTTTTCTATTGGTTTGTTTGTATTTCCTTTATTTTGATAATCATATATATGATTTAATTTTTTCTGTTAACTTTGGAGTTAGGCTCTTCTTCTACTTGCTCCTTCAGGCGTCCAGTTAGGTTCCTTTTTTTTTTTTTCATTTGGAAATGCATGCGTTTAACCCTTTATGGTTTCCCAATAAAATGTTTTTGCATCACCCCATAAGTTTCTTGACATTCCTTTGTTCATGGCTATTTCTGCATTTCCTTTGGATTTTCTTTGTTGATTCATTGCTAGGTCGTGAGTGTGTTGTGTTTTCCAACCTTTAGGGTATGGCTGTATTTCCAATTTGAAAGTGATATCTTCCCGTTTTCATACCTTCATGATCATAAGAGCCCAGGATAGGTTTTGACTTCTCTTCCATGAATTACGACTGGATTTGGACTCGAGCTCATGACCTGCGATAGACAAAGTTAGGTCCGCCGCTGGGAAAAACATATCTTATTGTCCTCAGAGACGCAATCTTACTCATGGATCCCCAAAGTTCAGGTGGTCTCCAGAGACCATGTGGACATCTGTTATTCCTTACCACCATTCCACCAAATGATCTGTGCTGTGCTTAACGTGGATATCATAGTCCCCAACAATATTGGATTAAAGTCCCCATCTCCCTTCCTCTCTGATCATATGCTTCCAACGTTTAGATACAGCAATGTCCTGGTATATATGTTGGCAGTTCTTCCAGGTTTCTGATGTTTTGATGCTCCATTATGACAAAACACCTTCCGCTCTCTTTTGTCTCTGAAAGGCATAACATCACTCAAGATGACTTAGGCACAATCACTTTGGCTCTCTTCTCCTTGGCAAGAGCATAACGTACGTTTCCCAATTTCTTCACTTTCAAGCTATGTGTATTTGATAGTCAAAGGAAATCTCCTATGGGCAACAGAGGTCGAGCTTGTTTAATATTTGTTGTTTTTTGATGGATCCTTTCTGTTTTTGTTTGTTTGTTTGTTTTATTTTATTTTATTTTATTTTTTCTAATTTCAACCACACCTACAAAATGTTTGTATTGACTGGAGACTTTCGTCCTGAATGCTGAATGAATTATTGTTAGGTAAGAAGTTCACTTTCTCATTTCAGTTGAATTCTGACTTGAATTCTCTGTGCCTTTCCCTTTTATGGTATTTTCTTTGGGGATGCTTCATTAGTGCGATTTCTCACTTCCTCCCCCTCTTTCTTGTGTCTTCTGTGTGTATGTGTTCGTCTGTGTGTGCATGTGCATGTCTTAATGTGTGCGTGGTCTGTGTGTGTTTCACAAAAAACTTATGATTAAATTCCAGAGGTAGGAATTGGGTCTCTTAAGGTTAGCAATTCAATGTGACATGCCTTAGAAACTCACATTCCATCCGTTTCAAGAACATCTTCTGCAAGCAATGTCATCATTTGTACTCTTCCATAAACACGTATTCTCACAAAACTGCCTTCAAACAAACACCACATTTTGTGTGCCTCATTAGAATCGTATTGTTTGTCCCTATACCCCTTGATTTTTCATATGTTTCTTGACTGTCTTGAGGGAGTGAAATCGTCTGTTTGTTTTCTTTCTGAGAATGATAGATATGACAGGGCCCAAAGCTCTCTGCAAGCCTGTCACATGAGACATGTGGAAGAATTCATTCTTGCTTAAGTCTCAGTAAGAATTTGCGGTGACATGGAGGACAGTGAGATGGTAGTAGTGTCTAATAACCTCATGCTTGTCTTCAGCCATGAAAGCAAAAGGAAGATGACAACAATAACGGGGGCGGGGTGGAAATTGACCTGAAGCCTACACAGTAAACTCCACAGAGTAAGAGATCGGAGGTCGCAGAAAGTATGGGAGAAGTTTGGAGACATGGCTCATGGGAGATTTGGGTGGTTTGTGCATCAGAAGGCAGTGATATCATGCAAAGGACAAAGGCACAGGAGAACAGGGCCCACTGGGAACCCACAAGGAACCTGTTTCCCAGTGCAATTGGCTGTGATGAACAGAGGGTCTGAGTTCTTGACAACACAATTCTTGAGGGGTGGAGTTTTTAGATCAGCGGGCTTGGCAGAAATTGACTCGAAAGAACACCGTGTTTTCTTGTAGGGGACACGAACAAGCAATCAGGTGCAGACAGCCTGGAGACCATGATCAGAAATAATACCAGGAAATGTAGTTGGAGGAGAGTGGGTCCTGGCAGTGCATCCGTGAGAGGCAGTGTTTGTGGAAATGATTCAATGGGTGCATAAGAAATGATCGGCTCTCAAACCAGTAGCAACAGGACTGAGCTACTGGCCAAGACAGGATGGTGAGACATTTGCTGCCTACCCTGCTGACATGAAAACCCAACCGTGGAACACTTGGAGGACTGCCTTCCTCAGTCCAAGATGCTTAGTCCAAGGAGAACACATTCTCCCATAGGGGACAAGAAGAATGCCGTGACCACATGCTCTCTTCTGAACACAGCATTCTGCAGGCCTGCATTCTATTCGGTTGTGGAAGGTCTCCTTTCACACTCACACTAGACCCTACTAAGTGAAACCTCAGCATATTTAGCCCGGGCCCTAACACACCAAACGCCCGGCAAGGAGGGCCCTTGCAGTTGACTGGTCTCAAGGACAGGGTCAGCCATAACACAACAGCAGATGGCATGCATCACACACACACACACACACACACACACTCACACACACACACCCATCATCCCTTAAAGGCCAGCACTTGGTCACTCCTGATTTCCTCCTCTTAAAGACATTAACCTCAGGATGGAAAAAGAATGAGCATTCAGAATACGGAGAGGTAGGCAGAGACTTATATCCAAGGCAAAGATGGAAGAATCCACTGACGCCAAGGTAAAAGAACAAGAAATGATCACGGCTAGGCAATCAGAGAGAAACTTCTACATAGAACACGCCCAATGTGGTATAGAAAGCAGTGGCCTGGGTACTTCCTGTACATCAGAAAACATAGAAGATATCAGAGAGTCTTGAACCACAGAGATAAACTGATAAAGATAAACGAACATAAATAGCTCCTGAAGAGAAGATTGGTAGGAGACTGGATGCAAAGTCTGGGAACATGGCAGAAGTAGAGGATCCAAAGAGTGACCTGGAAGAACAAGTCTAGACAATAAGGAAGCAAATTCTAAAAGAGAAGGAAGAATGACGGGACATGACAATGAGCTTAAGGAATCATCATCTCCAGGAATTGAAAGAGGTGCCTCTTGTAGGAGAAGTAAGAGTGAGTGAAAAAAAGAGGGCTGAACATGGATTTGAGAAATTGGGGCTGAAAATGACCCTCATCTGGTAGCACAAACAGAGGTCCACAATCAGAGGCACAGAGGACTCCCATCACCTTCCACAGAAGCAGAGCACCAAAAGACATAGTGCCATTTACCCCTAGAAAATCTAGGCATGGAGGAATTCACTATAGCAAATAGGTATGGGAGAATAGTTTGTCCATAGCCCAGTCACTGACTTCAAGAGGAAATGCTATACCAGCTCTTGAAAAAATCCGGTTAGGTCAAGCAACACCAGCCCAGGCCAAAACCCTTATCCCCTGCTTTTCTGAACAATGACTGAGCAGCGGTTCTTGTCTAGAACCACGAGGTTCTCAGAAGTCAACGGTTGGGCCCCAGGATGTGTCAATCAGTTCAGAGGCACCCTTCAGATCAACTCATGATTCCACGGTCCTGGCAATGACTGTGGTCTCAGATTATCTGCTCAGGGGAAAGTAAGCTTCTCCCTCGCCAGCTCTACCCCTTGATTGTGAACTCTCGGTCTCTCTGTCTAATAAGTGCAAGCGCATCATTTGACAAGATAACAAAAACAAAACCAGACACAATAATTGACTGGGGGCAGAGGATGATTTATTGAATTTGGACCAAGGTTCCTATGGAGGGCAGCTAGGTACAGAGAACCTCCCACCATCCTAAAATACCATACCTTTGTTCGGAGCTCCAATGTTCATTCTGCTGTTCTTTCTCTTCCTGGATCTCCTCACCAACCTGAAGCATCCGCTGTGTGTCACGCTGTACTTACCCCTTGTTGACACATGTTCATTTTCTTCTGGCTCCATTATAACATGCCCATCTTCTACTACAGGCACTGTTTGCTTATCACATGACATCATTTGGCTGGGGGTCATGAGAGTTAGAAGGCAGGCTTGTGCTGCCACATCTCCATGCAGTTCCACAGGGGTAGCTGCTCCACCCTGAGGGAGTACTCAAGATTCTTCCACATTCGAATCCTCTTCAATGCGTCCTCTTGGACATAAAAGTTGTCTTCCTAAAACGGGCAGGGAAGACTTTCAGATGGCTTCACTTGGGCTATGGGTCTCTTCCAACATGCTCTCCATTTGCTCCTATGGACTCCAAGTACATGAGTCCAACCTGGACCCAAGGTTAAGGGTGTAGAGTCTGCCTTGATGCATGGTCATTTTTGAAGATTGGGAGGCATTGTTGGCACTGTTTCTGGAGATGCTCGAGGTACTCGTGTCCTCGCTGTGGAAGACTCCAGACATGTCTTTGGCACGGTTGCGGGGGTTCATTTTGAGCTCTCCTTGAGTGGCCATTTTTCTGTTCAGAAGCACTGTGATAGGGTGGGAGGGCCTGACCCTTAGCCAGGCTCAGATTTCCTCCCCTGAGGCTTTGCTTGAGGCCTGATTGTTTCTTGGCCTGTCGTGGTTAAGATGGAATGGTGGATACTTGTCTTTCTCTGGAATCCAGAGGGCTGGTGCTGATAATCAGGACCAAACACTATGAATTGGGTCATGTAGTAGGTGACACCGACTCGCTTCGCAAACTGCCTTGGTGAGAGACCCAGAGAGCTCCGGCGGTTCGGGACGGGCAGGGGTGCTCTTGGCCCACCCACGACTACTCTAGCCAATTGTAGTGATCAGGCGTGATGTAATGAGGAGTGTTTGCTATGAACTCAAAGCATTGTGACATCACAATTGCTGGCTTCACTGAAGCAGCTGTCCTTCTCCCATGACCTTGGTGTCCTAAGGCTTTAGGTAGGAAGCCCCCAAAGGACAGAACAAGAGCCCTCTGAGTCTGATCAAGAACTCAGGTTGTCTTGTGGGTTAGTGTCCCACTTCCGCTTTCTGGAAAAAGCAGAAAGAAAATGATGTTTAGTATACCTTCCTTTAGGCGAACATTTTCCCAGAGACGGAAAGGTGTCCTATTTCCACTACAATTTCTAGAGATTTCAAAAAACGGTGAGGCCTTATGGGTATCAACAACTCTCCATGGGTTTGGAAATCCTGTGTGTGAGAGCGTCCTTTCTCAGCTTCTTTTGCCTATGGCTCAGTGATGACTAATGGACAGAAAGTCCCCTTTCGAGGAAAAAGGTGAGGGCATAGATATATGGTGCTGTCTGTGGTCTCATCTCTTAGTTTTCTGAAACACACGGCTAATGGTTTAAGGCTCTGTCTACCTGGCTTTCCCTTACACACCTTTGAAAAGTCTTAGAGGAGAGTGTCATTCTGCATCAGGGTAAACCTAAGGAAGAGGCCCGGACAGCACCCGTTGTCATCATTAGTTGTCCTTGTTGCGGTAACAGGTATAATCATGTTGACCATGTCTCTTTAGTCAGAAGGATAGGTACGGCTAATATCGAAGGCTTGCAAGGCCCATTCGAGCAGACCTTTGAAGTGAGCTGCAATGCCCTTGCAAAGACTAGTGGATAAGGAAGGCTTGGTCCATTTTGGCAAGCAGTATTCCGCGGCCGTCGAAGAGAATGAACGCCCTGGACCTTGCCTTGACATGAATGTCCCATGCCTGGCTGATGTGAAATGAAAAGGCAAGCAGAAAAAGGGAAATATCATATGGCTTCCCACAATATGTGCCTCCTAAGGAATACCTTGGCGCTTTGTCCTCTTCAATTAACACGTATTCTCATAAAACTGCCTTCACACAATCACCACGATTGGGTGCCTCATTAGTGTCGTATTGTTTGTCCCTATACCCCTTGCTTTTTCATATGTTTCTTGACTGTCATGAGGGAGTGAAATCATCTGTTTGTTGTCTTTCTGAGAATGATAGATGTGACGAAGCCCAATGCTCTCCGCAACACTGCCACATGAGGCAAGTGGAAGAATTCATTCTTTCTTATGTTTCAGTAAGAATTTGTGGTGACATGGATACAGTGAGATGGTAGTAGTATCTAATAACCTCGTGCTTGTATTCAGCCAAGAAGGCAACAGGAAGATGACCAGAACAACTGCAACGGAGTGGACATTGACCAGAAGCCTACAAGGGAAACTCGACAAGAAGAAAGGTAGTCGCAGAGACTAAGGGAGAAGGTTGGAGACATGGCTTATAGGAGATTTCGCTGGTTCATGCATCAGATGGCAGTGATTCCTTGCAAAGGACAAAGGCACAGGATAGCAGGGCACGCTGGAAAACCACAAGGCACCTGTTTCCCAGTGCCATTGGCTGTGACGAGAAGAGGGTCTGAAGAGCACGAGTTCTTGACAACACAAATCTTGAGTGCTGGAGTTTTCAGATCAGCAGGCTTGGCAGATATAACGTCAAAAGAACTCCGTGTTTTTCCTGCATAGGTCACCAACAAGCAACCATGTGCAGACAACCTGGAGACCATGATCAGCGACAATAACAGGACACACAGTGGGATGATGGCGGGTCCTGGCTGTGCATCCATGAGAGGCAGTTTTCGTGGAGTGGTCTCAATGGGGGCATAAGGAATATTGTGCTCCCACACGAGGAGCATCAATACCGAGCTACTGGACAATACAGGATGGTGAGGAGCATCCTCACCTCATTCAGAGAACCAAAAGACTGCCCACTCTGCCCACACAAAATCCCAACCGTGGAACACTTGAGGGACAGCCTTCCTCAATCCAAGTTGTTTAGTCCAAGGAGAACAGACTCTCCCAGAGGGGACGAGAAGAATGCCTTGAACATATGATCTCTTCTGAACACAGCATTCTGTAGGCCTGCGTTCTGATGATTTTGTGGAATGTCTCCTTTCACAGGCACACCAGAGCCCACCAAGGTAAACCTCAGCATATTCAGCCCAGGCCCCAAACACACCAAACAGCAGGCAAGGAGATCCACTGCAGATGGCTGGTCTCAAGGACAGCATCAGCCACAACACAAACATCAGATGGCATGCATGCCACACACACACACAGACACACACACACACACACACACACACACACACTAGACAAACCTTAAGGTCCCTCCCTTGGACACCCAATGATCTCTTCTACCTAAATAAATTACCCACAGGATAGAAAACAGAATAAGTATTTCGAATGCAGAGAGGATACAGAGATCTAGATCTAATATAGATGGAAGGATCAATAGATGCCAAGGAAAAAGAACAAGAAAGGATCATGGCTAGGAAATCAGAGTGAAGCTTCTACATATAACATGCCCAATGTGGGTTTGATAGCAGCGGCATGGATCCTCCCTATACATCAGAAAACATAGAAGATATCAGAGAGTCTCGAACCACAGAGATAAAACTGATAAAGATAAAAGAACCTAAAGAGCTCCTGAAGAAAAGATTGGTAGGAGACTGGATGCAAAGACTGGGAACATGGCAGAAGTAGAGGATCCAATTAGTGACCTGGAAGAACAAGCCTAGAAAATAAGGAAGCAAATTCTAAAGGAGAAGGAAGAATGATGGAACATGACAATGAGCTTAGGGAATCACCATCCAAAAAGAAAGGTAATAGGTGCTTATTGAAGGATAAGTAAGAGTGAGAGAAAGAAAAGAGGGCTGAACATGGATTTGAGAATCAGGGCTGTCAATGACCCTCATCTGGGAGCTGAAACAGAGGTCCAGAATCAGAGGCACAGAGGACTCCCATCACCTTCCACAGAAGCAGAGCACCAAAAGACATAGTGTCCTTCCCCCTGGAAAATCTAGGCATGGAGGAATTCTCTTTAGGCAAAAAGCATCGGAGAATAGTTTGTCTATAGCCCAGTCACTGTCTTCAAGAGGTAAAGCTATACCAGCTCTCAAAGCAGGCCGGATAGCTCAAGCAACACCCGACCAAGCCAAAATCCTTATCCCTTGCATTTCTGAACAATGAAAGAGCAGTGGTTCTTGTCTAGAACCAAGAGGTATTCAGAAGTCAAAGGTTGGGTCCCTTGTTGTGTCCATAAGTTCAGAGGCGGGCTTCAGATCAACTCATGATTCCAGGGTCTTGGCTATGACTCTGGTCTCAGGTTCTCTGCTCAGGGGCAAGTAAGCTTCTCCCTCT
The DNA here is from genome assembly GCF_964662115.1 of Mustela nivalis. Classification (NCBI taxonomy): domain Eukaryota; kingdom Metazoa; phylum Chordata; class Mammalia; order Carnivora; family Mustelidae; genus Mustela; species Mustela nivalis. The sequence continues at coordinate 32,032 of NW_028136395.1, forward strand.
CCAGCTCCAACCACTGATTGCGATCTCTCTATCTGTCCAATACGTGCATGTGCATCATTTGACAAGATAACAAAAACAAAACCAGGGTACATTAATTGATTGGGTCCAGAGGATGTTTTCTTGAATTTGGACCTAGGTTCCTGTGGAGGGTAGCCAGGTACAGAGAACCTCTCACCATCCTAAAATGCCCGACCTTTTTTGGAGCTCCCTCATTTATTCTACTGTTCTTTGTCTCCCTGGATCTCCTCACCAACCTGAAGCATCTGCTGTCTGTCGCGCAGTACTGACCCCTTGATGACAATTGCGCATATTCTCGGGGCTCAATTAGAACATGCCCATCTTCCGCAAGAGGCACTGTTTGCTTATCTCATGAAACAATTTGCGGGATGATCATGAGAGGGTGAAGGAAGGTTTGTGCTGCCACATGTCCATGCAGTTCCTCAGAGGGTAGCTGCTCCAACCTGAGGGAATGCTCAAGGTTCTTCCACATTACAATCCTCTTCAATGTGTCCTTTTGGACATAAAAGTTGTCTTCCTGAAACGGTTAGGAAGTCTTTCCGATGGCTTCACTTGGGCTTTGTGTGTCTTCCAACATGCTCTCCGTTTGCTCCTGTGGACTCCAAGTACATGAGTCCATCCTGGACCTAAGGTTAAGGGTGTATAGTCTGCCTTGATGCATGGTCATTTTTGAAGATTGGGAGGCCTTGTTGGCATCGTTTCTGGAGACGCTCGAGGTACTCGTGTCCTCACTGTGGAAGACTCCAGTATGTCTTTGGCACGGTTGCGGGGGTTCATTTGGAGCTCTCCTTTTTTGGCCATTTTCCTGTTCTGAAGCACCGTGATAGGGTGGGAGGACCTGACCCTTGTGCCGAGCTCAGATTTACTCCCCTGAGGCTTTGCTTGAGGCCTCATTGTTTCTTGGCCTGTCGTGGTTAAGATGGAATGGTGGATGCTTGCCTTTCACAGGAGTCCAGAGTACTAGAGCTGACTGTCACGACCAAACACTACGAACGGGGCCATGGAGAAAGTGACACCAACTCGCATTGCAAACTGCCTTGATTTGAGACCCAAGCAGCTCCAGCAGTTTGGGACGGCTTGGTCTCCCACCTATGACTACTCCAGCCAAGTGTAGTGATCAGGCGTGGGTTAATGAGGAGTGGTTGCTATGACCTCAAAGCTTTGTGACATCACACATGCTGGCTTCACTGAAGCAGCTGTCCCTCTCCAATGACCTTGGTATTCTATGGCTTTAGGTAGGAAGCCCCGGGAAGGACAGAACAAGTGCCTTCTGAGTCTCATGAAATACTCAGGTTGTCTTGGGGGTTAATGTCCCACTTCCCCTTTCTAGACTAAGAGGAAAGAAAATGACGTTCAGTATACCTTCCTTTAAGCCAACATTTCCCCAGATACGGAAAGGTGTCCTATTTTCACTAAAATCTCTAGAGAGCTCAAGACACAGGAGACCTCGTGTGTATCAACAGCTGTCCGTGGGTTTTGTCATCCTGTGGGTGAGAGCGTCCTTTGTCAGCGTCTTTTGCCTACGGGTCAGTGATGAGTAAGGTTGGAAAGTCCCTTTTTGAGGACATGAGGGCTTCAATAAGCGGTGCTTTCTGTGGCCTCATCTCCTAGTGTTCTGAAATGCACGTCCAGGGATTAGGGCTCTGTCTACCTGGTTTTCCCTTAATCACCTTTGCAAAGTCTTCGAGGAGACTAACCTTCAGCATCACAGCTAACTCTTAAGGGAGAGGCCTGGACTGCACCCGTTGTCATCATTAGTTACCTATACTTGTTGTGGTAACGGGTATAGACATGCAGACCAAGTCTCTTTAGTCAGAATGAAAGGGACGGCCTATACCGACGACTTGCAAGGCACATTTGAGCAGACCTTTGGAGTGAGCCACAATGCCCTTACAAGGACTAGTGGATAAGGAAGGTTCGGTCCATTTTGGCAACACAGTATTCTTCAGCCGTCGAAGAAAATGAACCCCTGGACCTTGCCTTGACATGAATGTCCCATGCCCTGCTGATGGGAAATGGAAAAGGCAAGCAGACAAAGGGAAATGACATATGGCTTCCCACAGTATGTGCCTCGGGAGGAATACCTTGGCCCTTAGTAAAGGAAGGGAAAACTGAAGGGCAAGAAGTCAGAGAATGAGACCCACCAGGAGTGACTCAGGACTCTGAGAACCAAGCTGAGTGTTACAGAAAAGGGAACTGTTAAAGGGGTGTTCAGGAGTTGTGGCATATATTAGGAGGAGCACTGGGACGTACATGCAACTAAAGCATCCGTGAATACTGTCAAAAACGAATGATGGATGATAGGCGGGCTTTCTCAACAGAACAGCAACAACAACAACAAAAATTCAGAGGAAAACAATCTGGCCCTTTCAAAACCAAAGGAAGTCACAGGGAGACAAGGAAAGCATTATATTGTTTATTATCTTTCCTTATTGAAATGACATGGGATTGCTTTACTAAAATGTCCTTCTCTGAATTGTGTCTTTATCCTTGTGACTTATAGTCTACCTGCCTCTTCCATCTCTGGAATCGATGAGAGGATATGGCAATGCCTTCGCTCAATACCTAGAAGAGTGGCCCAGGAAAATGACTTGGACCTGGCCTTCTGTGTGTTGGCAGGTGTTGGATTACTGATTCAAACACTTCAGTCACTACTCGACAGCTGAGATTTTGTAGGTTTCCTGACCTAATCTTGGGAGTTGTTATGTGTCTGATAATTTATCCTCTTCTCTCCGGTCTTTGATTTGCTAGCATAAATGTGTGGATGTGTCTCTTAGGTTATTCTTTTCTCCTTTCTACCCGTTCTCAGGTTGTTTTATACTTTCAGCTGTATTCTTGTCTCCCTGTTTTATCCCAGTAATGGCTTCTGCAGTTTGTTCATTATTAAGACACTGAATTGTGAGATCTCCTGATTTTTTTTCCTATTGGTTTGTTTTTATTTCCTTTATTTCGATAACTGTATGTATGATTTCATTTTTTCTGTTAACATTGGAATTTGGTTCTTCTTCTTCTTGTTCCTTCAGCATCGAGATTTGTTGCTTTACTCTTTTGTGTGTGTGTGTGTGTGTGTGTGTGTGTGTGTGTGTGTGTTTAAATTTTGGAAATGCACGCATTAACCCTATATGGTTTCCCCATAAAATGTTTTGGCATCACCCCATAAGTTTCTTGACATTCCTTTGTTCATGGCTCTTTCTGCTTTTCCTTTGGATTTTCTTTCTTGCATTCATTGCTAGTTTGTGACGTGTTGTGTTTTCCAACTTTTAGTGTCTGGCTGTATGTCCAATTTGAAAGTGATATCTTCCCGTTATCAAACCTTCATGATCATAAGTGCACAGGATAGGTTTTGACTTCTCTTCCATTAATTACCCCTCATTTTGGATTCCAGCCATGACCTGTGATATACAAAGTTCGGTCTGCCTTTGGGAAGAACATATCTTATGCTCCTCAGAAACGCAATCTTACTCATGGATCCCCAAAGCTCAGGAGGTAGAGAGCCAATGTGGACGTCTGTTATTCCTTACCACCTTTCCATCCAGATGATCTGTGCTGTGCTTAACGTGGATATCATAGTCCCCAGCAATATTGGATTAAAGTCCCCATCTCCCTTCCTCTCTGTTCATATGCTTCCAACGTTTAGATACAGCAATGTCCTGGTATATATGTTGGCAGTTCTTCCAGGTTTCTGATGTTCTGATGCTCCATCATGACAAAACACCTTCCGCTCTCTTTTGTCTCTGAAAGGCATAACATCACTCAAGATGACTTAGGCACAATCACTTTGGCTCTCTTCTCCTTGGCAAGAGCATAACCTACGTTTCCAAATTTCTTCACTTTCAAGCTATGTGTATCTTTATAGTCAAAGAAAATCTCCTATGGGCAACAGAGGTCGAGCTTGTTTAATTTTTGTTGTTTTCTGATGGATCTTTTCTCGTATTTTTCTTTTTTTGTTTTGTTTTATTTTATTTTATTTTATTTTAATTTTTTTAATTTCAACCACACCTACAAAATGTTTGTAGTGACAGGAGACTTTCGTCCTGAATGCGAAATGAATTATTGTTAGGTAAGAAGTTCACTTTTTCATTTCGGTTGACTTCTAACTTGAATTCTCTGTGCCTTTCCCTTTTATGGTATTTTCTTTGGGGATACTTCATTATTGCGATTTCTCATTTCCACCCCCTCTTTCGCGTGTCTTCTCTGTGTGTGTGTTCGTCTGGGTGTGCATGTGCATGTCTTATGTGTGCGTGGTCTGTGTGTGTTTCACAAAAAACTTATAATTTAATTTCCAGAGGTAGGGATTGGGTCTCTTAAGGTTAGCAATTCAATGTGACATGCCTTAAAACTCACATTCCATCTGTTTCAAGAACATCTTCTGCAAGCAATGTCATCATTTGTACTCTTCCATAAACACGTATTCTCACAAAACTGCCTTCAAACAAACACCACATTTTGTGTGCCTCATTACAATCGTATTGTTTGTCCCTATACCCCTTGTTTCTTGACTGTCTTGAGGGAGTGAAATCGTCTGTTTGTTTTCTTTCTGAGAATGATAGATATGACAGGGCCCAAAGCTCTCTGCAAGCCTGTCACATGAGACATGTGGAAGAATTCATTCTTGCTTAAGTCTCAATAAGAATTTGCGGTGATATGGAGGACAGTGAGATAGTAGTAGTGTCTAATAACCTCGTGCCTGTCTTCAGCCATGAAGGCAAAAGGAAGATGACAACAATAACGGGGGTGGGGGGAAATTGAACTGAAGCCTACACAGTAAACTCCACAGAGTAAGAGACCGGAGGTCGCCTAAACTATGGGAGAAGTTTGGAGACATGGCTCATGGGAGATTTGGGTGGTTTGTGCATCAGAGGGCAGTGATCCCATGCAAGGACAAAGGCACAGGAGAACAGGGCCCACTGGGAACCCACAAGGAACCTGTTTCCCAGTGCAATTGGCTGTGACGAACGGAGGGTCTGAGTTCTTGACAACACAATTGTTAAGGCTGGAGTTTTCAGATCAGCAGGCTTGGCAGAAATTGACTTGAAAGAACACCGTGTTTTTCTTGGAGGGGACACCAACAAGCAACAAGGTGCAGACAGCCTGGAGACCATGATCAGAAACAATACCAGGAGATGTAGTTGGAGGAGAGTGGGACCTGGCAGTGCATCCGTGAGAGGCAGTGTTTGTGGAAATGATTCAATGGGTGCATAAGAAATGTTTGGCTCTCAAACCAGTAGCAACAGGACCGAGCTACTGGCCAAGACAGGATGGTGAGACATTTGCTGCCTACCCTGCCAACACGAAAACCCAACCGTGGAACACTTGGAGGACTGCCTTCCTCAGTCCAAGATGCTTAGTCCAAGGAGAACACATTCTCCCATAGGGGACAAGAAGAATGCCTTGACCACATGCTCTCTTCTGAACACAGCATTCTGCAGGCCTGCATTCTATTGGGTTGTGGAATGTCTCATTTTACACGCACACCAGATCCTACTAAGTGAAACCTCAGCATATTCAGCCTGGGCCCCACACACACCAAACGCCAGGCAAGGAGGGCCCTTGCAGTTGACTGGTCTCAAGGACAGGGTCAGCCACAACACAACAGCAGATGGCATGCATCACACACACACACACACACACACACACACACACACAAACACAAACACCCATCATCCCTTAAGGGCCAGCACTTGGTCACTCCCGGATTTCCTCTTCTTAAAGACATTAACCTCAGTATGGAAAAAGAATGAGCATTCAGAATACGGAGAGGTAGACAGAGACTTATATCCAAGGCAAAGATGGAAGAATCAACTGTTGCCAAGGTAAAAGAACAAGAAAGGATCACGGTTAGGCAATCAGAGAGAAACGTCTACATAGAACACGCACGATGGGGTATAGAAAGCAGCGGCCTGGATACTTCCTGTACATCAGAAAACATAGAAGATATCAGAGAGTCTCGAACCACAGAGATAAACTGATAAAGATAAACGAACATAAATAGCTCCTGAAGAGAAGATTGGTAGGAGACTGGATGCAAAGTCCGGGAACAAGGCAGAAGTAGAGGATACAATTAGTGACCTGGAAGAACTAGTCTAGACAATAAGGAAGCAAATTCTAAAAGAGAAGGAAGAATGACCGGACATGACAATGAGCTTAGGGAATCATCATCTCCAGGAATTGAAAGAGGTGCCTCTTGTAGGAGAAGAGTGAGTGAAAGAAAGAGGGCTGAACATGGATTTGAGAAATCAGGGCTGAAAATGACCCTCATCTGGTAGCACAAACAGAGGTCCACAATCAGAGGTACAGAGGACTCCCATCACTTTCCACAGAAGCAGAGCACCAAAAGACATAGTGTCCTTCCCCCTGGAAAATCTAGGCATGGAGGAATTCACTTTAGCAAATAGGTATGGGAGAATAGTTTGTCCATATCCCAGTCACTGACTTCAAGAGGAAATTCTATATACCAGCTCTCGAAGAAAGCCAGATAGCTCAAGCAACACCAGCCCAGGCCAAAACCCTTATCCCCTGCATTTCTGAACAATGACTGAGCAGCTGTTCTTGTCTAGAACCACGAGGTTCTCAGAAGTCAACGGTTGGGCCCAAGGATGTGTCAATCAGTTCAGAGGCACCCTTCAGATCAACTCATGATTCCACGGTCTTGGCAATGACTGTGGTCTCAGGTTCTCTGCTCAGGGGAAAGTAAGCTTCTCCCTCGCCAGCTCTACCCCTTGATTGTGAAATCTCGGTCTCTCTGTCTAATAAGTGCAAGCACATCGTTTGACAAGATAACAAAAACAAAACCAGACACAATAATTGACTGGGGGCAGAGGATGATTTATTGAATTTGGACCAAGGTTCCTATGGAGGGCAGCTAGGTACAGAGAACCTCCCACCATCCTAAAATACCATACCTTTGCTCAGAGCTCCAATGTTCATTCTCCTGTTCTTTTTCTTCCTGGATCTCCTCACCAACCTAAAGCATCCACTGTGTGTCACGCTGTACTGACCCCTTGTTGACACATGTTCATTTTCTTCTGGCTCCATTATAACATGCTCATCTTCTACAACAGGCACTCTTTGCTTCTCACATGAAATCATTTGGCTGAGGGTCTTGAGAGGTAGAAGGCAGGCTTGTGCTGCCACATCTCCATGCATTTCCACAGGGGTAGCTGCTCCACCCTGAGGGTGTTCTCAAGGTTCTTCCACATTTGAATCCTCTTCAATGCGTCCTTTTGTACATATAAGTTGTCTACCTGAATCAGGCACAGAAGTCTTTCAGATGGCTTCACTTGGGCTATGGGTCTCTTCCAAAATGCTTTCCATTTGCTCCTGTGGACTCCAAGTACATGAGTCCATCCTGGACCTAAGGTTCTACACCTAAGGTGTAGAGACTGCCTTTGATGCATGGTCATTTTTGAAGATGGGGAGGCCTTGTTGGCAGCATTCCTGGAGAGGCTCGAGGTACTTGTGTTGTCCCTTTGAAGACTCCAGACATGTCTTTTGCACGGTTGCGGGTGTTCAGTTTTCTTTCCTTGGGTGGGCCTTTTCCTGTTCAGAAGCTCCGTGATTGTGTGGGAGGGACTTATCCTTGTACAGGGCTCAGATTTCCTCCCCTGAGGCTTTGCTTGAGGCCTGATTGTTTCTAGGCATGTCGTGGTTAAGATGGAATGGTGGATGCTTGTCTTTCTCTGGAATCCAGAGGGCTGGTGCTGATAATCACGACCAAACACTATGAATTGGGTCATGTGGAAGGTGACACCGACTCGCTTCGCAAACTGCCTTGGTGAGAGACCCAGAGAGCTCCGGCAGTTCGGGACGGCCTGGGGTGCTCTTGGCCCACCCACGACTACTCTAGCCAATTGTAGTGATCAGGTGTGATGTAATGAGGAGTGTTTGCTATGAACTCAAAGCATTGTGACATCACAATTGCTGGCTTCACTGAAGCAGCTGTCCTTCTCCCATGACCTTGGTGTCCTAAGGCTTTAGGTAGGAAGCCCCGAAAGGACAGAACAAGAGCCCTCTGATTCTGATCAAAAACTCAGGTTGTCTTGTGGGTTAGTATGCCACTTCCCCATTCTGGAAAAAGCGGAAAGAAAATGATGTTCAGTATACCTTCCTTTAGGCCAACATTTTCCCAGAAACGGCAAGGTGTCCTATTTCCACTACAATTTCTAGAGATCTCAAGAAACGGTGAGGCCTCATGGGTATCAACAACTCTCCATGGGTTTGGAAATCCTGTGTTTGAGAGCGTCCTTTCTCAGCGTCTTTTGCCTATGGCTCAGTGATGACTAATGGACAGAAAGTCCCCTTTCGAGGAAAAAGGTGAGGGCATAGATATATGGTGCTGTCTGTGGTCTCATCTCTTAGTTTTCTGAAACACACGGCTAATGGTTTAAGGCTCTGTCTACCTGGCTTTCCCTTACACACCTTTGAAAAGTCTTAGAGGAGAGTGTCATTCTGCATCAGGGTAAACCTAAGGAAGAGGCCCGGACAGCACCCGTTGTCATCATTAGTTGTCCTTGTTGTGGTAACGGGTATAATCATGTTGACCATGTCTCTTTAGTCAGAAGGATAGGTATGGCTAATATCGATGGCTTGCAAGGCCAATTCGAGAGGACCTTTGCATTGAGCCGCAATGCCCTTGAGGGACTAGTGGATAAGGAAGGCTTGGTCCATTTTGGCAAGCAGTATTCCTCAGCCGTCGAAGAGAATGAACGCCCTGGACCTTGCCTTGACATGAATGTCCCATGCCTGGCTGATGTGAAATGAAAGGGCAAGCAGAAAAAGGGAAATATCATATGGCTTTCCACAATATGTGCCTCCTAAGGAATACCTTGGCGCTTTGTCCTCTTCAATAAACACGTATTCTCATAAAACTGCCTTCACACAATCACCACGATTAGGTGCCTCATTAGTGTCGTATTGTTTGTCCTTATACCCCTTGCTTTTTCATATGTTTCTTGACTGTCATGAGGGAGTGAAATCATCTGTTTGTTGTCTTTCTGAGAATGATAGATGTGACGAAGCCCAATGCTCTCCGCAACACTACCAAATGAGGCAAGTGGAAGAATTCATTCTTTCTTATGTTTCAGTAAGGATTTGTGGTGACATAGAGGACAGTGAGATGGTAGTAGTGTCTAATAACCTCGTGCTTGTCTTCAGCCAAGAAGGCAACAGGAAGATGATCAGAACAACTGCAACGGAGTGGACATTGACCGGAAGCCTACAAGGGAAACTCGACAAGAAGAAAGGTAGTCGCAGAGAATAAGGGAGAGGTTGGAGACATGGCTTATAGGAGATTTCGTTGGTTCATGCATCAGATGGCAGTGATCTCTTGCAAAGGACTAATGCTCAGGAGAGCAGGGAATGCTGGAACACCACAAGGCACCTGTTTCCCAGTGCCATTGGCTGTGAAGAGAAGAGGGTCTGAAGGGCACGAGTTCTTGACAACACAAGTCTTGAGTGCTGGAGTTTTCAGATCAGCAGGCTTGGCAGATATAACGTCGAAAGAACTCCGTGTTTTTCCGGCATAGGTCACCAACAAGCAACCATGTGCAGAGAACCTGGAGACCATGATCAGCGACAATACCAGGACACATAGTGGGAAGATGGTGGGTCCTGGCAGTGCCTCCATGAGAGGCAGTTTTTGTGGAGTTGTATCAATGGGGGCATAAGAAATATTGTGCTCCCACACGAGGAGAATCAAGACTGAGCTACTGGCCAATACAGGATGGTGAGTACATTAGCTGCCTACTCTGCCCACACGAAATCCCAACCATGGAACACTTGAGGGACAGCCTTCCTCACTCCAAGTTGTTTAGTCCAAGGAGATCAGACTATCCCAAAGGGGATGAGAAGAATGCCTTGAACACATGATCTCTTCTGAACACAGCATTCTGTAGGCCTGTGTTCTGATGATTTTGTGGAATGTCTCCTTTCACAGGCACACCAGAGCCCACCAAGGTAAACCTCAGCATATTCAGCCCAGGCCCCAAACACACCAAACAGCAGGCAAGGAGATCCACTGCAGATGGCTGGTCTCAAGGACAGCATCAGCCACAACACAAACATCAGATGGCATGCATGCCACACACACACACACACACACACACACACACACACACACACACTAGACAAACTTTAAGGTCCCTCCCTTAGACACCCAATGATCTCTTCTACCTAAATAAATTACCCACAGGATAGAAAACAGAATAAGTATTTCGAATGCAGAGAGGATACAGAGATCTAGATCTAATATAGATGGAAGGATCAATAGATGCCAAGGAAAAAGAACAAGAAAGGATCACGGCTAGGAAATCAGAGTGAAGCTTCTACATATAACACGCCCGATGTGGGTTTGATAGCAGCGGCATGGATCCTCCCTATACATCAGAAAACATAGAAGATATCAGAGAGTCTCGAACCACAGAGATAAAACTGATAAAGATAAAAGAACCTAAAGAGCTCCTGAAGAAAAGATTGGTAGGAGACTGGATGCAAAGACTGGGAACATGGCAGAAGTAGAGGATCCAATTAGTGACCTGGAAGAACAAGTCTAGAAAATAAGGAAGCAAATTCTAAGAGAGAAGGAAGAATGACGAAACATGACAATGAGCTTAGGGAATCATCATCCAAAAAGAAGGTAATAGGTGCCTATTGTAGGATAAGTAAGAGTGAGAGAAAGAAAAGAGGGCTGAACATGGATTTGAGAATCAGGGCTGTCAATGACCCTCATCTGGGAGCTGAAACAGAGGTCCACAATCAGAGGCACAGAGGACTCTCATCACCTTCCACAGAAGCAGAGCACCAAAAGACATAGTGTCCTTCCCCCTGGAAAATCTAGGCATGGAGGAATTCTCTTTATGCAAATAGGCATCGGAGAATAGTTTGTCCATAGCCCAGTCACTGACTTCAAGAGGAAAAGCTATACCAGCTCTCGAAGCAGGTCGGATAGCTCAAGCAACACCTGACCAAGCCAAAATCCTTATCCCCTGCATTTCTGAACAATGAAAGAGCAGCGGTTCTTGTCTAGAACCAGGAGGTATTCAGAAGTCAAAGGTTGGGTCCCTTGTTGTGTCCATCAGTTCAGAGGCGACCTTCAGATCAACTCATGATTCCAGGGTCTTGGCTATGACTCTGAATATGACTTTTATGTGACTTTAATATGAATTTTATATAACTATAAGATAAATAAAAAATGAATTAAAAAATAAAAAGATAATTTCTTTACCTATAGGTATAGCATTGTTTGGGAAAAGAAGATTACCTTGAAGTTTAACTCTATATGAACATTAGAAAATAGAAATGAAAAAGGAATAAACTAGACTAAACTAAACTACATTTTTAAAAAAATTAGAATGCAAATGAAAAAAAATGTGTATGTATCAAAAAGTTCAGGTTAGAAGGTTAATATGGAATTTGATATACTGGACATCTCAGTTTGAAGGTAAATAGGTTAAAAAGTGATCTATATATTACAAATAAACCAGAATAGTGGGAATGAGTTAAAAATAAAAGTTGTATCTATGAAGTCGCAGTGGTTGTTGTTGTGTAGTCTTTTTTCTTTCCTGGTTGGTTTTCTGAGGCAGAGGCCTGTCACGTGGGTTTCAGTCAATGATGTTCCCTGATTTAAATTCTCCCACCCCTCTCAAGGGGATGGGCTCTGAGGAATCCTGTTTTTTCAGGTCTTTATTCTTTGGAGGTTTTTATGTTTGTTAATTTTTTTTTTCTCTTGCCTTGACCTCTTTTGATGGCTTTTGGAGATGAAAGCAAACTGCACCCTGTTCTCTCTCTCAGAGATAATCCTCAGTCTTCTCACCTGTGGGTGCTGCAGAGCCCATATAAATTCGCCCTTGCCTGCTGCCAGAGCAAATTTTGAGTCGTAGTCCCAGGGAGCACAGAATCTTCTGCTTGTACCCAAACCATTGCAGCAGTGTCTGTCTAGGCAGCTCCTGACCATCAGAGAGGTTCCAGTTGCCATCCCACACTGAGATTTTCATGCTGGCCCTGGCTGGGAGTGCCTGGTATTTCTCTGTCTAAGAGTTCTGGGCTTGCAAGCACTCTCTCAGGGGAGGGTGTGGGTCACGCGTGTCTCAGGCTCTGATAGAAGGGTGCGTGTCCGAGAGCATGAGCCTGGGCCTTCACGCACCTCTCTCAGGAGAGTGTGTGGGGTGCACGCATGTCTCATGCTCTGATAGTATGGCACGGGTCTAAGCAATGGACTGGGCCTTTGCACACCTTTCTCAGGGGATGGTAAGGGGTGCAGGTGTCTCAGGCTCTGTTAGCAAGTCTCATTGCTCTGCTGCTTGGTGAGGCTCCAAGCCCATAACAGGAGCTGAACCCCACATGATCATGGGTGTGCTGTTGGCTCAGGGACCAAAACATCGTTTTTCCAACACACTTTCTTTGGCTCAGCACCAGGGAATCTGTACTGGGTGTGGGGACTTAAGCCCCTTTCCTTAGCTGCCATGATTCACACAATTTACCTTCAATATCCTTTGCACTTTTTGAATGCTTTCAACCAGAGTCCAAGTTAATGCTGGTCCCCAGACTCAGAACACTCTTGTATTGGGGTATTACTTTCCAATTGGTGGCCTTGGGTGGGTCCCTTGAACTTTTGTTTATTTCAGTAACAGTCCAACGTTCTCACTCCACTTTTCCTGCCCACTGATGACTTCTGCGCTGGCAGAGATCCAGACATATATAATTCTGATCTCAGGCTGTTTTCATGGGTAATCAGAATTCTTTGGTAGGAAATAACTTCAATTTGGAGTACAGGTTGAAATGGCACCTCCTCTTACTTGCCCATCATCTTGTCTCCTCTCACATGACACTTATAAGAAAATTTCAAGAGATAGGAATCTGGCATTTTATGGATAGCAAATCAATTTCATGTGCATTGAGAACTCACATTCCATCACTTTCAGCCACAATTCCTGCAAAGAATGTCCCATTTTGTCCTGTTTTATAAACACGTATTCCCACTAACATGCCTACAAAGAAAGACAAAAGTTTAAGTGTCTGGTTAGGGTAGTATTGCTTGTCCATTTTCCCCTGCTTTTTCACATGTTTCTTTACTACCATGACGGGGTGAAATCATACGTTATTTGTCTTTCTGAGACTCAGAGATGTGACATAGCCCAATGCTCTCCACAACATTGCCACATGAGGCAAGTGGCAAGAATTCATTCTTCCTTATGGCTGGGTAAGAGTCTGTGATGCCTTTGGAAGATAGTGAGATGTTAGTAGTATCTGGGAACTCCAGGCTTGTCATCAGCCATGAACACAACTGGAAGATGACTACATCAACTGTGACTTGGTGGAAATTGACCTGAAGCCTACAGACCAAACTCTACAGTAAAAGAGAAAAGAAGTCAAAGAGACTATGGGAGAAAATTGGAGACATGGCTTAGGGAGAAGTAGGCGGTGGTGCTTCAGACGGCAGTAAGCCAATGCAAAAGACAAAGGCACAGGAGAGACGAGAACACTGGGAACCCACAGGTAGCATGTTTCCCAATGCCACTTGCTCTAACCAGCAGCTTATCTGAATGGTACAAGTCCTTGCCAACAAAGGGTGTTGAGTCTGGAGTTTTCAGATCATCAGTCTTGGCAGATATCGAGTTGAGAGAACACTGCGTTTCTCCTGGAGAGGACACCAACAAACAACCAGGTGCAAACAGCCTGGAAATCATGATCAGAGACAGTACCAGCAGACACAGAAGGAAGATGGTGGTTTCTGGCAGTGTATCTGTGAGAGGCACGGCTCGTGGAGATATTTTGATGGGGGCAAAAGTAATTTGGGGCTCTAGCACAAACAGCATAAAGACCGAACTACTGGCAAAGACAGGACCGTGAGGACATTAGCTGCCTCACGTACAAAAGCGAAGTCCAAACCATAGAACACTGTGGAGACTGTCTTCCTCAGTCCAAGTTGCTTAGCCAAAGGAGAACAGACTCTCCAGTAAGGGACTAGAAGAAAGCCCTTCTACTATGCTCTCTTTAAAACACAGCATTCTGCAGGCGTTTGTCTGTTGAGTTGGTTGAACGTCTCCTTTCTTAGGCAAACCAGTGCACACCAAACTAAACCACACCATATTCAGCACAGAAACACTAAAATGGCATGCAAGGAGAGACCCTGCAGATGACTGTCTTAATGTCAGGGGACAGCCACAACATAACAACAGAGGGCATGCACTCCACAAACACCCGAGACGTCCTCAATGGCCAGACCTTGGCCACCCCATGATCTCTTCTTCCTAAAGACATTACCCTAAGGGTAGAAAACAGAATGGGCTTTGTGAATAGAGAGAAGAAGACAGAGACCTGGATCCAATGCAAAGATGGAAGACTCAATTGATGCTGAGGAAAAGAATTAGAAATGATCATAGCCAGGCAATCAAAGTTAAACCTTTACATGTAACAAGCCCGATGAAGGATTGAAAGCAATATCCAGAATACTCACTGTACATAGAAAAAGACAGAAGACATCAGGGAGTCTCCTACCACAGAGATAAAAGTGATAAAAAAATAAAATCTAGGGTCTCTGATAAGATTGGTAGTAGACTGGTTGCAAGGCCAAGAAGCTGGCAGAATCAGAGGATACAATTAGTGACGTGGTAGAAAAATACTGGAAAATAATGGAAGGTAAGTGAAAGAGAGAAGGAAGAATGATGGAACATGGCAATAAGCTTATGGAAATCATCAACTCCAAGAAAAGAAAAAAAAGATGTGCCTATTCTTGCACACCTAGGAGTGAAAGAATAAAGAAGGCCAAATATTTCTTTGAGAAATCAGAGCTGAAAATGTCCCTGATCTTGGAGTAGAAACAGAGCTCCATATTAAGAGGCACAGAGTACTCCCATCACCATCAACAGATTCAGAGCAATACAATACAGTGTCATCCCCCCTGCAAAAGATAGCAAGGGAGTTATTCTCGTAATGCAAAAATGTGTGCGAGAGTAGTTTGTCCATAGCCAAGTCACTGACTTCAAGGCGACCAGTTATACCAGCTCTCAAAGCAGGTCGGATAGAACAATCAACACCAGCCCAAGCCAAAATGCGTATCCCCTGCATTTCTGAACAATGACAGAGCAGTGATTCTGTCTAGAACTCTGAGGTATTAAGAAGACAAAGATTGGGTCCTGGGGTGTGTCCATCAGTTCAGAAACGGCCTTCAGCTCAGCTCATGATACCAGGGTCATGGCCTTGTCTCTGGTCTCAAGATCCCTGTTCAAGGGCAACTCTGATTCCCCACCACATCTTCATCCCGTGAGTGTGATATTTCTGTTTCTCTCTCAAGTACGTTCATGTATATTTTTGGACATAAATAAATTTTAAAAAGTTTACAATGATTTACTAGAGCCAGAGTATTGTTTATTTAATTTGGACCTATGTCCCTATGGAATGCATGCAGGTACAGAGCACCTCCCACCGTCTTAAAGTGCCAGGCCTTCACTCTGTGCTCCCTTGTCCATTCTCCTGTTCTTTGTCTTCCTGTACCTCCTCACCAACCTGTATCACCCACTGTCTGTCCCAGTATAGTGGCCCTTTGTTGTCACATTGTTCATCCTTTCCTGGTTCCATTAGAACATGCCCATCTTCTGCAAGAAGCACCATTTGGTTATTACCTGAAACCATTTGGGGGATGGTAATGAGAAGGTTAAGGCAGGCTTGTGCTGCCATATCTCAATTCAGTTCTGCAGAGGGTAGCTACACCACCCTGTGGGCATGCTCAAGGTTCTGCATCATTCGAGTCCTCTTCCATTTGTCTTTTGTAGATACACGTTTTTATCTTGAAACGAGCAAGAGTGCCATTCAGATGGCTTCCCTTGTGCTATAGGTCTCCTCCAACATGTTTCATGCTTCCTCCTGTGGACTCCAAGTAAGTGAGTCCATCCTGGGACTCAGGTTCTAGGGTGTAGAGTCTGACTTTGGTGCTTGGTCAGTTTTGAAGATTGGGAGGCCCTATGTCATGATTTCTTGAGATGCTAGAGGAACTCATATCCTTGCTATTGTAGACTCCAGACATAACTTTGGTAGGGTTGTGGGTGTTCCCTATGAGATTTCCTTGGGTGGCACTTTTCCTGGTCAGAAGCGCCTGATTGAGAGGGAGGACCATAACATATGCAGGACATGGAGTTCATCCCCTGTCTCTTTTTTGAGACCTGATTCTTTCTTG
Organism: Mustela nivalis; assembly: GCF_964662115.1. Lineage (NCBI taxonomy): Eukaryota > Metazoa > Chordata > Mammalia > Carnivora > Mustelidae > Mustela > Mustela nivalis. Next base: position 48,218 of record NW_028136395.1, read on the forward strand.
GCCTTTCGTGGGTAAGATGGATTGGGGGATACTTGTCTTTCTCCGGAGTCCAGATGGCTTTTGTAACTGTCATGACAATAGACTACAAAATCGGCCATGGAGAATGCTACACTGACTCGCTTCTCAAACTGACTTGGTGAGAGACCCAGGCTGCTACAGTATTTGGGGGAGCTGTGGATCCTCTTGGACCACTCATGACTACAACATCCAAGTGTAAATCAGGCGTGGTTTGGGGAGGAGGGGTTGCTTTGACCTCAAAGCTTTGTGACATCAGAGAAGCTGTCTTAACTGAAGCAGCAGTCCCTCTCTCATAACCTTTGATTCCTATGGCTTTAGGTAGGAAGCCAGGGAAGGGCTAAAAAGAGCCCTGAGCCTGATCAAGAACTCAGGTTGTCTATGTGTTAATTTCCACTTCCCCTTTCTAGAAAAATAGAAAAGAAAATGATGTACAGCATACCTTTTTTTTTTTTTTAGGCCAACATTTCTCCAGAGATGGCAAGGTTTTCCTATTTCCACTGCAATTTCTAGAGATCTCAATAAACAGTGAGGCCCTGGGTATCATCACCTCTCTGTGATGTTTGTCATCCTGTGGGTAACAGAGTCCTTGCTCAGCATCTTTTACCTATGGGTCAGTAATGACTAAGGGACGGGAAGTCCTTTTTCAAGGATAAATGTTAGAATAAGTATGTATTATGCTGTCTGTGTCCTCATCTCCTCGTGTTAAGAAACACTATTCATAAGGGATTAGGGCTCTGTCTAACTGGCTTTACCTTGGACAGCTTTTCAAATGCTTCAAGAAGATTGATATTCTGCATGATAATTAACCCTTAAGGAAGAACCCATGAGAGCACTCCTTGTCATCTTAGTTAACTCTACCTGCTGTGGTAATGAGTATAGCCATGTTGACTACTTCTCATTAATCAGAGGAAAATGAACGGCTTATATGGATGGCCTGCAAGGCCCAATAGATCAGAACTGTGGATTGAGTTTCATTGCCCTCACAATGACTATTGGATAAAGAAGGTGCAGTCCACATTGGCACCAGAGTATTCCTCAGCCATCAGAGAGGATGAACCCCTGGTACTTGCATTGACATGAATGTCACAGGATGCCAAATGAAAAAGGCAAACAGACAAAGGGAAATATAATATGGCTTCTCTCATATGTGCCCCAGGATGAATACCATGGGCCTTAGTAGAAAGAAGGGGAAATGGAAGGGGAAGAAGTCACAGAAGGAGACAAACCAGAAGTGACTCAGTACTCTGAGGTTACAGAAAAGAAAGACATGCAGGAAATGAGGGAACTGGCTAATGGGTGTTGAGAAGTTGTGGAACATCTTAGAGTTTTAGGATGAACTCTAGGTCATATATGGAACTAAAGCATCGTGAATACTTGTCAAAATCGAATGATGGATGATAGGCCTATTTCCTCAACAGAACAAAAAATTAAAATAAAAACAAACTGGCCCTTTCAAAAGCAGGTAAAGATAGACAGAGAAAACGAAAAATTATATTTATATTATCTTTACTTATGAAAATGGCATGGAATTTGTTTCCTATAATGTCCTTATCTGAATTGGGTCTTCATACTTGTAAATTACAGTCTACCTGCCTCCTCCATTTGTGGATTTGATGAGAAGAAACGACATTGACTTCATCAAATGTCTAAAAATGTTGACCAGAAAAATGATTTGGATCTGACCTTCTGTGTGTTGGGAGGTGTTGGATTACTGCTTCAAATGCTTTAGTCACTACTAGAGAGCTAAGGTTTTGTAGGGTTCCTGACAATATGTGTTCCTGATTTGATATGTGTCTTGGAATTTAGCCTTTTTCTCAGTGTTGAAATTTTATCCTTTTTCTCAGTGTTGGATTTGCTGGAATAATTGTGTAGATGTGTCATTTCGGTTATTTTTTTTTCCTTTCTATCAGTTGTCATATGATCTCATAATTTTATCTGTATGCTAGTCTCCCTTTTTAATCCAGGTAATGGCTATTCCCATGTTAAAGTTTTCAAAACTGACAATTGAGTTCTCCAGATTTTTTTCTATTGTTTTGTTTGTATTTCTTTTATTCCAATGATCATATATATTATCTCTCTTTTTCTGTTCACTTTGGATTCCATTTCATCTTTTTCTAGTTCCTTATGCCATCGGTTAGGTTGCTTTTATTTGGTGCTTTGAATTTTTTGAAATAAACGCATTTAGCCCTATATTCTTTCCCCAAAGAATGTTTTGGCATCATCTCATAATTTTCTTTACTTTCCTTTGTTGAAAGTACTTTATGACTTTCCTTTTGATTGTCCTTCTTTAAGGCATTGATAGTTTGGGAGTGTTTGTGTTTTCCACCTATTAGTGTGTGGCTGTGTTTCCCATTCATAAGTGATTTCTTTCCTTTTTCATATCTTTGTGGTCATAAGTATACAAGAAAGGATATGAATTCTCTTCTATTAATTATTACTGGGTTTTTACTTCAGCACAGGATCTGATAGACAATGTTAGGTCTGCCTTTGGGAAGAACTTCTCTTATGGTTCTCCGAGACACAATCTTATGCATGTTTCTCCTATGCTCAGGTGGTCTAGAGAGCCCATGATGACGTCTGTTATTCCTTCCCACCTATCCCTCTGCATGATTTGTCCTGTGCTAAAAGTGGATATCATCGTCCTCAAAATATTGGATTGTGGTCCCCAACTCCCTTCTGTTCTGGTAATATGCTTCCAACATTTAGATACAACCAAGTTGGTGGTGTATCTGTTGGCAATTCTTCCAAGTTTCTGAAGTTTTGATGCTCAATCAAGGCAAAACACCTTCTGGTAATATTTTGTCTCTTGAAGGCATAAAATTTCTCTATCTGCCATAGGCACCAATGGATTGGTTCTCTTATCTTTGCCAATTGCACTACCTATGTTTTCCCAAATCCATAACTTCCAAGCTATTGTATCTTTATAGTCGAGGGATCTCCTATGGCTAACATAAGGTCGAGCTGGTTTTGTTTTGTTTGTTTGTCTGTTTGTTTGTTTTATTGTTGGTCTTTTTTGCCTTTTTTTTTCAATTTTCATCCTTCCAACAACGTGTTTATAGGAATAGGAGTATTTAGTCCTGAATACTTCAACTAATTATTGATGTGTACAGAGTTAACTTTCTCATTTTCGTTGTTTTTTTGACTTGGATTCTCAGTGCCTTTCCCATTTATGGTATTTTCCTTTGGGTTTGCTTCCTTCAGTGCGATTCCTCCCATCTTCCCCATCTTTTGTGTGTCTTATTTGTGTGTGTATGTGTGCGTGTGTATGTTGTCTGTGTGTTTCACATAACAATTATAATGAAATATCAGTAGTTAGATTTCTTTCCTTAATGGATAGCAATTCAATTTGATATGCCTTGAAAACCCACATTCCATCACTTTCAGCCACATTTCCTGCAAGGAATGTCCCATTAAGTCCTCTTTTATAAACACATATTCTCACTAACTTGCCTTCAAAAAAACACCAAATTTTAAGAGCCTGGTTAGAGTAGTATTGTTTGTCCCCTTTTCCCTTGCATATTCACATGCTCCTTGACTAGCATGAGAGAGCAAAATCGTATGTTATTTGTCTTTCTGAGAGTGATAGATGTGACATAGCCCTATTCTTTCCACAATTATGCTCCATGAGGCAAGTGGAAAGAATTCATTCTTGTTTATGGCTGGGCAAGAGTCCGTGGTGCTTTTGGAGGACAGTGAGATGTTAGTAGTGTCTGGGAACTCCAGGCTTGTCTTTAGCCAGCAACACAACTAAAAGATTACTATATCAAGTGCAACATGGAGGAAATGGACCTGAAGCCTACAAAGTAAATGCCACAGCAAAAGATAAAAGAAGTCGCAGAGACTTTGGGAGAAGACTAGAGACATGATTAGGGGAGACAGGGGATTGGTGCTTCAGAGGGCAGTGAGATAATCCAAAGAAAGAAGGCACAGGAGAGTGCACACTGGGAACCCCAAAGGAGCATGCATCCTTATGCCAGCAGACAGTCTGAATGGCACGAGTTTTTGCTAACAAATGGTCTTGAGTCCGGAGTATTTAGATCATTAGAATTGGCAGACATCGACTCTAGAGAACACTGTGTTTATCATGGAGAGTACCTCAACAAGCAACCATGTGCAGACAGCCTGGAAACCATGATCAGAAACAATCAGAGGAGACACAGTGGGAAGAGGGTGGGTTCTGGCAGGGTATCCGTGAGAAACAGTGTTTATGGAGATGACTCGATGGGAGTACACGAAATTTTGGGCTCTCGTACCAGCAGCATGAAATGGAGGTACTGGCCAAAGACAGGATGGGGATGACATTAGCTGCCGAAACTGCAAACATGAAGTCCTGACCATGAAAAACAGGGGTACTGCCATCCTCAGACCAAGTAGCTTTTTCCCAGAATAGAATCTCCCATAGGGGAATAGAAGAAAGCCCTGCCCACATGACTTCTCCTGACCACAGCATTCTATAGGTCTTTATTCTATTGTTTGGGTTGAAAGTCTCATTTCACTGGCACACCAGAGCCCACGATGCTAAACCTCACCATATTCATCCATACACCAAACGCTCCAAATGACAGGCAAGTAGAGCCTCTTCAGATAACTGGTTTCAAGGATTGGGGACAGCCACAAAACAACAGCAGAGGGCATGCATGCTACACAAATCTGAGACTCCCACAAAGGCCAGACCTTGGGCACTCCATGATCTCGTCATCTTAAAGAATTTACTCTCAGGGTAGAAAACAGAAAGGACTTTTTGAATAAAGAGAAGAAGACAGAGACCTAGATCGAATGCAAAGATGGAAGAATCATTTGACAACAAGGAAAAAGAACAAGAAATGATCCTGTCTAGGCAATCAAAGTGAAACGTCTACATGGAACACACCCGGATATGCAGCCAGCATACTCACTGTACATCAGAAAAACACAGAAGACATCAGGGAGTCTCGAACCACAGAGATAAAAGTGATTTAAATAATAAAACGAGGAGTCCCTGATGAAAAGTTTGGAAACAAACGGGATGCATAGGTCAGGAAGGTGGCAGAAGCAGAGGATCAAATTGGTAATCTAGAAGACAAATACTGGAAAATACAGAAGCAAATCCAGAGAGAGAAAAAGGAATGGTGGAACTCGACTATGAGCTTAGGGAAGTCATCAACTCCTCGGAAAGGAAAGAGGTGCCTAATTTAAGAGAACTAGGAGTGAGAGAGAAAAAAGAGTGCTGAACATGTCTTTGAGAAATCAGAGCTGAAAATGTCCCTCATCTGGGAGCAGAAACAGAGATCCAGATTCAGAGACACAGAAGTGTCCCATCTACGTCAACAGAAGCAGTGCATCACAAGACATAGTGTCATTCCTCCTGCAAAATATAGCAAGGGAGGAATTCTCTTAACCAAAATATGCTCGGGAGAATAGTTTGTCCATAGCCAAGTCACGGTCTTCAAGAAGACAAGATATACCCATTCTTGAATGAGGTTGCATAGAGCATGCAACACCAGCCCAAGGGAAAATCTGTATCCCCTGCATTCTGTACAATAACAGAGCACTGGTTCTTGTCTAGAAATAGGATGTATTAAGAAGACAAAGATTGGGTCCTGTGGTGTGTACATCAGTACAGAGGCCGCCTTCAGCTCAACTTATGAGCCCACGGTCATGGAATCGACTCTGGTCTCAGGTTCCCTGCTCTGGGGCAAGTCAGCTTCACCCTCTCCAGCTCCATCCCCTATTGTGATCTCCCTGTCTGTCGGTCGTATACATGCATGCCGGTATTTTGGCAAAAAACAAAAACAAATAAACAAACAAAAAACAGTGTACAAGTATTGACTGGGGCCAGAGGATGGTTTATTTAATTTGGATTTAGGTCCCTATAGAATGAAGCCAGGTACAGAGCAACTCCCACCATCCTGAAATGCCACACCGTCACTCTGAGCTCCCCTGTTCATTCTGTTATTCTTTGTCCTCCTGTATCTCCTCACCAACCTGTAGCATTTGCTGTCTGTCCCGCTCTAGTGTCCCTTTGTTTTCACATTGTTCATCCTCTCCTGGTTCCATTAGAACATGCCCATTTTCCGAAAGAGGCACTTTTTGTTTATCGCATGAACAATTTGGGGGATGGTCATGAGAGGGTTAAGGCAGGCTTGTGCTGCCACATCTCCATTCAATTCCCCAGAGGGCAGCTGCACCAACCTGTGGAAATGCTCAAGGTTCTGCAACATTCAAATTCTCATCCTTGCTTCCTTTTGGAGATACATGTTGTCATCCTGAAACGTGCACGAAAGTCTTTCAAATTATTTTACTTGGGTTATGGTTCTCTTCCAACAAGCTCCGCGCTTGCTCCTGTGGACTCCAAGTACATGAGTCCGAACTGGGCCTCAGGTTCTCGGGTGTAGGGTCTGCCCTTGTGCTTGGTCACTTTTGAAGATTGGGAGACCGTTTTGGCACGGTGTCTGTAGACACTAGGTTTACTCGTTTCCTCACTGTTGAAGACTCCAGACATGTCTTTGGCATGGTTTTGGGTGTTCCCTGGGAATTTTACTTGATGGCACTTTTCCTGGTCAGAAGCTCCCTGATTGAGTGGGAGGACCATAGACATGTGCGGGGCGTGGAGTTCCACCCCTGAGTCATTGTTTGATGCCTGAATCTTTCTTGTCCTATCATGGGTAAGATGGAATGGTGGATTCTTGTCTTTCTCTGGTGTCCAGAGGCTGGTGGTGATAGTCATGACCAAAGACTACGAATTTGACCATGGAAAACATGACACCGATTCACTTCACAACTGCCTTCGTGAGAGATCCAGGCAGCTCCTGTGGTTTGGGAGGGCTTGGGATCCTCTAAGCCCACACATGGCCACTCCATTCTAGAGTAGTGATCAGGCGTGGGTTGAAAAGGAGTGGTTGCATTGAGTTCAAACCTTGGTGACATCACAGAAGTTGGATTCACTGAAACAGCAGTCCCTCTCTCATGACATTTGAGTCCTATGGCTTTAGGTACTAAGACCCGGGAAGGACAGAAAAAGAGCCCTCTTAGATTAGTCAAGAACTTAGGTTGTCTTGTGTGTTAATTTACCACGTCCCCTTTGTATACAAAGAAATGAGAAATGATGTTAGGTGTAGCTTCATTTAGACTAACATTTCTCCAGAGATGGCAAAGTTTTGCTATTTCCAATGCAATTTCTAGAGATCTCAAGAAACAGTGAGGCATCTTGGGTATTATCAGCTCTCAGAGGTATGTCATCATGTGGGTGATAGTCCTTTTCCAGCGTCTTTTCCTTAAGGGTCAGAAAAGACTGACCCATACAGAAAGTCCCTTCTCTATCATTTTACTGGTCAACATTTCTAGACATTTAAGGAAGACAATGTCGTGTCTTCTCATTGATTCCAGAAATTGAGGACTCAGTTAGACTCTAATTTCATGTCATTTTAATAAGTATAGATAATAAAATATAATTATTTCCTTTTCACTGTAGGTCTTCAACTGCTTTTGAAAGGGCCAGTTTTGTTGTTGTTGTTGTTTATTTGTTTGTTTGTTTTTTAGAATTGTTGATTTATTTTATTGTACATACAAAACTAATATAACACTGTACATCAATTATATTTAAATAAAAACAACAAAAATAAAATGGGAAGGTATACAAGAATTTTTGGTACACAGTAATTTTTTTTTAATTTAAAGTTACCAATTTATTGTTTACTTTCTATTTTTTTTTAAATTTCTTTTCAGTCTGGCGGTATTTATTGTTTTTGCACTACACCAAGTGCTCGATGCAATCCATGCCCTCTCTAATACCCACCAGCTAGTATTCCCAATTACCCATCCCACACCCATTCAAAACCCTCAGATTGGTTTTCAGAGTACATAGTCTCTCATGGTTCACCTTCCCTTCCAATTTACCTCAATTCCCTTCTCTCCTACATCTCCCCTTGTTCTCCATGTTATTTGTGATGCTCCACAAATAAGTGAAACCATATATAATTGACTCTCTCTGCTTGATTGTCTCCAGCATAATCTCTTCCTGTCCTGTCCATGGTATTTCAATAGTTGTGTATTCATCCTTTCTGATGGAGGAATAATACTCCACAGTCTATATGGACCACATATTCCTTATCCATTTGTCCATCTTGTTTCTTTCCACAGTTTGACACCGTGGACATTGCTGCTATAAACATTGTGGTACAAATGGGCCTTCTTTTCACTACATCTGTGCCATTGGGGTAAATACCAAATAGTGTAATGGCAGGGTAATAGGGATGCTCATTTTTAATTTCTTGAGGAATCTCCATACTGTTTTCCAAACTGGCTGCACCAACTTGTATTCCCACCAACAGTGTAAGAGGGTTCCCCTTTCTCCACATTCTCTCCAACACATGTTGATCCTGTGTTGCTAATTTAGGCCATTATAATTGGTGTAAGGTGGTATCTCAATGTGGTTTTCCTTTGAATCCCCCTGAGGGCTAGTGGTGATGAAAATTTTTTCATGTGTCCGATAGTCATTTGTAGGTCTTCTTTGGAGAAGTGTCTGTTCGTATATTCTGCCCATTTTTTATATGATTGTCTGCTTTGTATATGTTGGGTTTGAGGAGTTCTTTATAGATCCTGGATATCAAACTTTTATCTGTATTCTCATTTGCAAATAGCTTCTCCCATTCCGTGGGTTGCCTCTTTGTTTGTTGACTGCTTCTTTTGCTGTGCAGAAGCTTTTGATTTTGATGAAGTCCCAAAAGTTCATGTTTACTTTTGTTTCCTTTGCCTTTGGAGACATATCTTGAAAGAAGTTGCTGTGGCTGATATCGAAGAGATTACTGCCTATGTTTTCCTCTAGGATCTGATGGATTCCTGTCTCACCTTGAGGTCATTTATCCATTCTGAGCTTACCTCTGTGTAAGAGAATGGTCGAGTTTCATTATCTACAAATGGATGTCCAGTTTTCCCATCACCATTTATTTATTGAAGAGACTGTCTTTTTTTCCACTGTATATTTTTTCCTGTTTTGACGAAGATTATTTGCCCATAGAGTTGAGGGTCTATATATGGGCTATCCCCTTTATTCCACTCGTCTATGTGCCCGTTTTTATGCCAGGACAATGCTGTTTTGGTGATCACAACTTTGTAGTAAATCTTGAGATAAGGTACGCAATGCCCCAGTTTTATGTTTGTTTTTCAACATTTTTTTAGAAATTCTGGGTCTCTTCTGATTCTATACAAAATTTTAGGATTATTTGCTCCAGCTCCTTGAAAAATACCGGTGGAATTTTGATAGGAATGGCATTAAAACGATAGATTGCTCTAGGCAGTATAGACATTTTGACAATGTTTTTTCTTCCAATGCGAGATCATGGAATGATCTTCCTTTTTTGTGTGTGTCTTCTTAAATTTCTTTAATGGGTGTTCTGTAGTTCCTCAAGTACAGCTCCTTTACCTTTTCAGTTAGGTTTATTCCCAGATATCTTATAGTTCTTGGTGCTATAGTAAATGGAATTGATTCTCTAATTTTCCTTTATGCATTTTCATTGTTAGTGTATAGAAAGCCACTGATTTCCATATATGACTTTGTATCCTGCCATGTAGCTAAATTGTTGTATGAGTTCTAGACATTTGGGGATAGAGTCTTTGGGGTTTTCCATATAAAGAATCATGTCATCTGCGAAGCGAGAAAGTTTGACTTCTTCATTGCCAATTTACATACCTTTTATTTCTCTTTGTCTGATATCGGAAGATATAAAGGGGGAAAGAGCCACCAGAGTCGACCGATTGGAAAGTAATGCCCCAATACAAGAGTGCCCTCTGTCTTGGGACCACCATTAACTTGGACTCATGTTGAAAGCACTCAAAAACAGCAAAGGATCACGGGGTTAAAGGATCACTGACAATTGAGGCGGCTAAGGACAGGGGCTTATGTCCCGGAACAAGTTTAGAATTTTCTGGTGCTGAGCTAGAGAGAGTGTGGCAGATTAACCAGCTCCTTGTTCCTGAGCCACCAGCGCACCTGAGGTGTGTTGTGTCCAGTTTCTTTAAGGGGTGGGAGCCACACCATACAGCAAATTGCCGAGCCTTGCCTGAGACACGTGCACCCCTCACCTTCCCCTGCCTGAAGGCCCAGCTTGGTGCTCTTAAACCCTTGACATACTATCAGAGCCTGAGAGGCGCCTGTGACCCACACCCTCCCCTATGAAAGGTGTCACATGCCCGGCGCTCTTAGACCCGGAAAGACCAGGTGCTCCAAGCCCAGGCCAGTGGGAAAATCTCAGTGTGCAATCACTTCTTGGAACCACTCTGGTGGTCTGGAGCTGCCCACACTTCTGCTATGGTTTTCAGTACAAGCAAAAGATCCTGCATCCCCTGGGACCGTATCTCAATATAAGCTCTGCCATTGGCCAAAAGGGAATTTATATGTGCCCTGCAGAACCTACAGAGGAGCAGATAGAGGTTTCTCTCTGTCAGGGAGGTCAGGCTGCAGTTTACTTTCCTCTAAAACTCCAAGAACCATCAAAAGCAGTCAAGGCGAGAGAGAAAAAGTGAACAAATACAAAAACAAAAACAAAAGCCTGAAAAAAACGGTTTCCTCAGAGCCCACCCCCATGAGCGGGGAGGGAGGACTTAAATCAGGTAACATCATTGACTGAAAACCCACGTGGCAGGCCCCTCCCTCAGAAATAAAACCAGCAAAGTAAAAAATTAAAAGACTACAAGAGAACAACCACCACTATTTCATAGATACAACTTTAATTTTAATTCATTCCCAATATTCTGGTTTTTTATATAGATTTTTTTAAGTAAATATTTTATTTTCAGCTTAACAGTATTCATTATTTTTACACAACACCCAGTGCCCCATGCAATCCATTCCCTCTATAATAGCCACCACTTGGTAGCCAGACCGCCCACACCCCCGCCCCTGCAAAATCCTCAGATTGATTTTCAGAGTCCATAGTCTCTCATGGTTCACCTCCCCTTCCAATATCCTCCATCTCCCTTCTCCTCTCCATCTCCCCATGTCCTCCATGATATATGTGATGCTCCACAAAGAAGTCAAACCATAGGATGATTGACTCTCTCTGCTTGACTTGATTCATTCAGCATTATCTCTTCCAGTCCCGTCTATATTGCTACAAAAGTTGAGTATTCGTACTTTCTGATGGAGGCATAATAGTCCATAGTGTATATGGACCACATCTTCCTTATCCATTCGTCCATGGAAGGGCATCTTGGTTCTTTCCACAGTTGGGCGACCGTGGCCAATGCTGCTATAAACATTGGGGTAGAAATGGCCCTTATTTTCACTACATCTGTATCTTTGGGGTAAATACCCAGTATCGCAATTGCAGGGTAATCGGGAAGCTCTATTTTTAATATCGTGAGGAATCTCCATACTGTTCTCCAAAGAGGCTGCATCAACTTGCATTCCCACCAACAGTGGAAGAGGGTTCCCCTTTATCCACATCCTTTCCAACACATGTTGTTTCCTGTCTTGCTAATTTTTGCCATTCTAACTGGTGTAAGGTGATATCTCAATGTGGTTTTCATTTGAATATCCCTGATGGCTAGTGATGATGAACATTTTTTCATGTGTCTGATAACCATTTGTATGTCTTCATTGGAGAAGTGTCTGTTCATATCTTCTGCCCATTTTTTTTCTTTTTTATTTATTTATTTATTTATTTATTTTTTTAAATTTATTTTTTATTTTCAGCATAACAGTATTCATTATTTCTCACCACACCCAGTGCTCCATGCAATTCATACCCTTTATAATACCCACCACCTAGTACCCCAAACTCCCACCCCCCACCCGTTCAAAATCCTCAGATTGTTTTTCAGAGTCCATAGTCTCTCATGGTTCACCTCCCCTTCCAATTTCCCCCAACTCCCTTCTCCTCTCTAACTCCCCATGTCCTCCATGCTATTTGTTATGCTCCACAAATAAGTGAAACCATATGATAATTGACTCTCTCTGTTTGACTTATTTCACTCAGCATAATAATCTCTTCCAGTCCCGTCCATGCTGCTACAAAAGTTGGGTATTTGTCCTTTCTTTTTTTTTTTTTTTTATAAACATATATTTTTATCCCCAGGGGTACAGGTCTGTGAATCACCAGGTTTACACACTTCACAGCACTCACCAAAGCACATACCCTCCCCAATGTCCATAATCCCACCCCCTTCTCCCAAACCCACTCCCCCCAGCAACCCTCAGTTTGTTTTGTGAGATTAAGAGTCACTTATGGTTTGTCTCCCTCCCAATCCCATCTTGTTTCATTTATTCTTCTCCTACCCACTTAAGCCTCCATGTTGCATCACCACTTCCTCATATCAGGGAGATCATATGATAGTTGTCTTTCTCTGCTTGACTTATTTCGCTAAGCATGATACGCTCTAGTTCCATCCATGTTGTCGCAAATGGCAAGATTTCATTTCTTTTGATGGCTGCATAGTATTCCATTGTGTATATATACCACATCTTCTTGATCCATTCATCTGTGGATGGACATCTAGGTTCTTTCCATAGTTTGGCTATTGTGGACATTGCTGCTATAAACATTCGGGTGCATGTGCCCCTTTGGATCACTACATTTGTATCTTTAGGGTAAATACCCAATAGTGCAATTGCATATCTTCTGCCCATTTTTTGATATGATTGTCTGTTTTGTGTCTGTTTAGTTTTAAGAGTTCATTATAGATCCTGGATATCAATCTTTTGTCTGTACTGTCATTTGCAAATACCTTCTCCCATTCCGTGGGTTGCCTCTTTGTTTTCTTGACTGTTTCTTTTGCTGTGCAGAATCTTTTGATTTTGATGAAGTTGAAAAAGTTCATGTTTGCTTTTGTTTCCTTTGCCTTTGGAGATATATCTTGAAAGAAGTTGCTGTGGCTGATATCGAAGAGATTACTGCTTATGTTCTCCTGTAATATTTTGATGGATTCCTGTCTCACATTGAGGTCTTTAATCCATTTTGAGTTTATCTTTGTGTACGGTGTAAGATAATGGTCCCGTTTGATTCTCCTACATATAGCTGCCCAGTTGTCCCAGCACCATTTATTGAAGAGATAGTCTTTTTCTATTGTATATTTTTTTCTGCCTTGTCAAAGATTAATTGACCATAGAGTTGAGGGTCCATATCTGGGCCCTCTACTCTCTTCCACTTGTCTATGTGTCTGTTTTTATGCCAGTACCATGCTGTCTTGGTGATCACAGCTTTGTAGTAAAGTTTGAAATCAGGTAACGTAATGCCCCCCATTTTATTTTTGTTTTTCAACATTTCCTTAGCGATTCTGGGTCTCTTCTGAGTCCATACAAATTTTAGCATTATTTGCTCCAGCTCTTTGAAGAGTATCGGTGGAATTTTTATCAGAATATCATTAAAAGTATAGATTGCTGTAGGCAATATAAACATTTTAGCAATGTTTATTCTTCTGATCCAAGAACATGGAATGCTCTTCCATCTTTTTGTGTCTTCTTCAAATGCTTTCATGAGTGTTCTGTAGTTCCTCGAGTACAGGTACTTTACCTCTTTCGTTAGTTTTATCCCCAGGTATCTTATGGTTCTTTGTGCTATAGTAAATAGAATGGATTCTCTAATTTCCCTTTCTTTATTTTCATTACTAGTGTATAAGAAAGCCACTGATTTCTGTAGAGCGACTTTGTATCCTGCCACTTTGCTGAATTGTATGAGTTCTAGTAGTTTGGGGGTGGAGTGTTTTGGGTTTTCCATATAAAGAATAATGTCATTTGCAAAGAGAGAAGGTTTGACTTCTTCATACCAATTTGGATACCTTTTATTTTTCTTTATTTTCTGATTGATATTGCTAGGACTTTTAATACTGTGTTGAACAAGAGTGGTGAGAGTGGGCATCCTTGTCATGTTCTTTATCTGAATGGGAAGGCTGCAAGCTTTTTCCCATTGAGGATGATATTCACTGTGGGTCTTTCATAGATATATTTTATGAAGATCAGGAATGTTCCCTCTATTCCTATATTTTGAAGCATTTTAATTTGGAACGGGTGCTGGATTTTGTTCAATGCTTTTTCTGCATCAGTTGAGAGGACCATGTGGTTCTTGTCTCTTCTCATATTAATTTTTTCTATGACATTGATTGATTGGCGAATGTTGAACCATCCTTGTAGCCCAGGGATGAATCTAAACTGGTCATGGTGGATAATCTTTTTAATGTCCTGTTGGATCCTGTTTGCTAGGATCTTGTTGAGAATCTTAGCATCAATATTTATCAGTGATATTGGTCTGAAATTCTTTCTGGTAGGGTCTTTGCCTGGTTTGTGGATCTGGGTAATGCTGGCTTCAAAAAGAGTGGAAGTTTTCCTTCTGCTTCAGTTTTTTCTTTTTTTTTAAACAGCTTCAGGAGAATATGTGTTATTTCTTCTTTGAAAATTTGGCAGAATTCCCCAGGGAATCCATCAAGTCCTTTGCTCTTGTTTTTTGGGAGGTTTTTGATCACCACTTCAATCTCGTTACTAGATATTGGTCTATACAGGTTGTCAATTTCTTCCTGGTGCAATTTCAGAGTTTATAGTTTTCCAGGAATGCATCCATTTCATTTGGTTGCTTAGCTTATATTCGTTTAACTGTTGATAATGATTTATGACGATTGTTTCTACTTCCTTGGTGTTCGTTGTGATCTCTCCCTTTTTATTCATAATTTTATGAATTTGAGCTTTCTCTATTTTCATTTGGATTAGTGTCACCAATGATTTATAGATCTTATTGATTCTTTCAAAAAACCAGCTTCTAGTTTCATTGAAACATTCTACTGTATCTCTGGTTTCTAACTCATTGATCTCAGCTCTAATCTTGATTATTTCCCTTCTTATGTGTGGAGTTGGTTTTATTTGTTATTGATTCTCCAGTTCTTTAAGGTGTACAGACAATTGGTGTGTTCTGGATTTTTCAATTTTTTTTGAGGGATGCTTGGATGGTTATGTATTTCCACCTTAGAATCGTCTTTGCTGTATTAACATATTTATCATCACAGTGAGATGTCCAGAAAATCTAATTATATAATAACCTTCTAATCTGAACTTTTGGTATATACACCTGTGTTCTCTTTTGCATTTTTTCTTTTTCATTTTTTTTAAATTTGAGTTTAGTTTAGACCAGTTTGTTTCTTTATAATTTTTATTTTCTAATATTCATATAGAATTTAACATTATGGCAATCCCCTTTCTCCAATCAATGCTACCCCTATAGGTAAACCAATTTTTAATCCCACTATATCTTAGATAAGTTGAGTTTTTTTTAACAAAGATATGAAGATACATCCAGGAAGAATCAACACAATCTTCCTCGCCCACACTGAGAACTTATAACCACACTCACATCATTTTTCTCTGCCAAAGTTTCCATGTTTTCTTGTTTGTCCTAAAAATATATAAATCTTATATTTGGGGCTATTTTTGCCGAGTTTCTTTTTTTTATTTGCCTATAATTTTATCAGTTTTTTGTTTGTCTGTTTCTGTTTATATACTTCACAAATTTTCCTTGGGGCCCATTTGGGCTGAGCCTTCTCTTTTATCTTTCTATCTCTCTCTATTCTTTCTCTTTTCTTTTTTCTCTTGTTTGGGTCGGGAATCCTATTGCTTAAAAGCATCCCAGGGTGTACTTTCACTACAACATGGTCGATACATCCACCAGCATCCGTTCAGTCATCTCTCACAAAAATGACTTGGAGGAGGAATGCACAACAGAAGAAAAGTGGATGGGCCTTCTGCAACTGACCTAATGGCTATCAACATATTCAGTATGTCGGAAAGAGTATTCAGGCTCACAATAGCTAGGTTGCAGAAAGCCATGCATGATCAAACAAAATTGATTAGAGCAGAACTGAAAGCCACCAGGGATGACATTCACAATGTAAGGGCAGAACTAAAACCACTAGGGATGATGTTCACAATGCTCTCAATCAGTTCCAATCTAATCTAAATTCTCTAAAAGCTAGGGTAACCACAAAATAAGATAGAATTAATGATCTGCAGGAAAAAAAGACAGAGAAAGTATCAGGAGGAAGTCTAGCACAAATTTAGACGCTACAGAAACAGAATCTGGGAAATAAATGATGCCATCAAATGTACCAATGTCAGAATTATTGGAATTCCTGAAGGGGAGGAAGATATAGTGGAGGAGGAAGATGTAGTGAAAGAAGTCTAGAAGATATAGTGGAACAACATCTTTATAAAAATTTTCCTAAACTCATGAATGGAACCAGTGTTCATGTTCTAGAGGCAGAACAGTCTCCCCCTAAAATTATAGATTCCAAAAAAAAAAAAAATGAAAGGGCACTGATAGTAAAATTGAGAAATCATAAGTATAGATACAATCGCTTTAAAGCTGCTATGACAAAGAGGATTCTTATATACAGAAGAAAGCCGATCAGAATCATGTCAGACCTGTCCAGAGAGACCTGGCAAGCCAGAAAGGGCAGGCAAGATATTTTCAGGGTACTAAATGAGAAGAATATGCAACCAAGAATACTTTATCCAGCAAGACTGACATTCAAAATCGATGGAGAAATAGTTTTCAAGAACGGCAAGGCTTAAGGGACTATGCAACCACCAAACCGACACTGCAGGAAATATTAAGGGGAGTTCTATAAAAGTGGAAAAATCCTAAGAATAGCATTGAACAGAAATATAGAAAAAATCTACAGAATAAAAGGTTTCAAAGAAACGTGATGTCAATAAAAAACATATCTATCAATAAACACTCTCAATGTGAAGGGCATACATGCGCCCATAAAATGACACAGGGTTGCAGATTGGATTAAACGACAGGACCTATCCATATGGTGTCTACTAGAGACCCATTATGAACCTAAAGATAAACCCAGACTGAAAGTGGCCTCAAAAGATGTCCGGGGTAGCGATTCTCATATCAGATAATTTAGATTTTAAACTAAAGGCAGTAGTCAGAGATACAGAAAGACACTACATCATTCTTAAGGAGACTATCCACCAAGATGACCTAACAATTGTAAATATCTGTGTACCCGATATGGGAGCAACCAATTACATGAGAAAAAAGGTTAGTCCAGATAAAGAGTCAGATTGATATGAATAGATTAATAGTAGGAGATCTTTACATGTTTCTCTCAGAAATTGACAGAGCATCCACGCAGAAAATTCATAAAGAAACAAAATCATTGAATGACACATTGGACCAGATGGACCTCATAGACATATACAGAACACTCCTCCCTAAAAGAGCAGAACACTCGTTCTTCTCAAGTGCACATGGAACCTTCTCAAAAGTAGACCATATACTGGGTCACAAATCAGGACCCCACTGATACTAATCAAAACCACAACGAGATACCACCTCACACCAGTCAGAATGGCTAAAATTAACAAGTCAAGAAATGACAGATGGTGGCGAGGATGCAGAGATAAGGGAACTCTCCTTCAGTCTTTGTGGGAATTTAAGCTTGTGCAGCCACTCTGGAAAACAGTGTGGAGGTTCCTCAGAAAACTGAAAATAGAGCTAACCTATGGCACAGCAATTGCACTATTGGGTATATATCCTAAAGACAGAAATGTGGTACTCCAAAGAGGCAAGTGCACTCGAATGTTTATAGCAGCAATGTCCACAATAACCAACCAATGCAAAGAACCTAGATGCCCATCAAAAGATGAATGGATAAAGAAGATGTGGTATATATACACAATAGAATACTATGCAGCCAGCAAAAGAAATGACATCTTGCCATTTTTGACCACGTGAATTTATCTAGAGGTTATTATGCTTAGCAAAAAAAAAAAAAAAAAAAAAAAAAAAAAAAAAAAAAAAAACTATCGGAGAAAGTCAACTATCATATGATCTCCTTGATATGAGAAGTGGAGATGGAATGTGGGGTGATGGGGGGTAGGAAAAGAAAAAATGAAAGTACATGGGATTGAGAGGGAGACAAACAATAAAAGACTCAATCTCAAAAAACTGACTGAGGATTGCTGGGGTGTGGGGACTGGAGAGGGTGGTGGGAAAATGGATATTGGGGAGGGTATATGCTAGGATGAGTGCTATGAAATGTATAAACCTGGTGATTCACAGACCTTAACCCTGGGGCTAAAAATATGTTATATGTTTAATTAAACAAATTAATTTATTATTATTTGTTAAAAGAATGCTTGGATCAACCTGGGGATCAAAGAAGAACTGAAACAATTCATGGAAACCGATGGGAATGTAGACACTTTAATTAAAAACCTATGGGAGTTAGAGAGGAGAAGGGAGTTGGGGGAAATTGGAAGGGGAGGTGAACCATGAGAGACTATAGACTCTGAAAAACAATCTGAGGGTTTTGAAGGGGTGGGGGGTGGGAGGTTGGGGTACTAGGTGGTGGGTATTATAAAGGGCACGAATTGCATGGAGCACTGTGTGTGGTGAAAAATAATGAATACTGTTATGCTGAAAATAAAAAATAAATTAAAAAAAAAACCTTAAAAAAAAATCAAATATTGTGTTTTTACAGAAGTAAGTAAAGAATCCTAAAATTTATATGAGACCATAAAAGACAACAAATAATCAAAGCAGTTCTGAGAAAGAAAGAAGAAGCGAAATTACACTCTTGATTTGAAACTATACTACAAAGCCCTCATGCTCAAAAAAATAAAGTATACTGGCATAAAACAGACCAATAAACAAGTAGAACAGAATTGAGAGTCCAGAAATAAATCCTTTCATACAGTCACCTAATATTTGACAGGGGCCAACATATGTAATGGGTAAAGATAGTCTGTTCAGTAAATGATATTTAAAACTGAATAGTCACATAAACAGTATGAAACTGGAACCTTATATCACTCATAAATCTTAACTTGAAATAGATTAAAGACTTAAATGTGATGCATGAAACTAAATATCCTAAAGGAAAACATAGGAAAAATTCTCCTTGACATTGGTCTTGCCAATAGTTTTTTGGATACCAGACCAAAAACACAAGCAAAAATAAATAAATGGTATTACATCAAACTAAATTTTCTGCATTGCCAAAAAAAAAGGGGGAATGAAAACACAATCCACAGAATGAAAAAAAATACTTACAAACTTATATCTGAAAAGAGGTTAATAACTAACAGATACAAAAAGAAAAAAATATATAATTAAAAAATAGCAAAAGGATCTCAATAGACTTTTTTTTCAAAAAAGTTATATAAATGACCAACAGGAGCATTAAAAAGTGCTCAACGTAAAAAACTCAGGGCAAAGTCATTATGTGGTTGTTTTTGTTTACCTCTGAAAAACACAGCAAGATATTACTACCTATTAGAATATATACTACCAAAAAATTAAAACTAACAAATTCTGGTAAATATTGGGGAAAATGGGGAACTTATGCACTGTGATAGGGATATAAATTTGTATGGAAAACAGTATGGAGACTATTCATACTATTAAAAGTAAAATTACCATATGATTCAGTAATCCCACTTCTAGGGATATAGCTAAAGGAAACGAAGTCACTATTCGAAGACATCTCTGCACTCTTATGTTCATTATAAAATTATTAACTCTAAGCAAGAGATGGAAATAACTTCAGTATCCATTAATGGATGAATGAATAAAATAAGTATGGTAAATATATACTATGGAATACTACTTAACCATGAAAAATTAAGAAATACTGCCATTTACAATACCATGGATGGATCTTGAAGGTATTATACTAAGTGAAATATTTCAAAGATTTTATATATTTTTTAATTTATGTATTACGATATCCCTTACATACAGAATCTGAAGAAAAAGCAAACTAATGGAAACTTAGAGTTGAGTTGACAAGGGGTGAACCTGGGGTGGAATAAGGTGGTCAAAGGGTACAAACTTGCAACTATAATAGGAAAAAGTTCTGGGGATCTAATGTACAGCATGATGATCATAGTTAATAAAATATACATACATTTTAAAAAAAAAAAAAACCTATGGGATACAACAAAGGCAGACTGAAGGGGGAAATGCATAGCCATCCAAGATTTCCTCAAAAAAAAAAAAAAAAAAGGAAAAATCCACAATTCATCAGCTGTCTCTACACGTTAAAGAACTGGAGAATCAACAACAAATAAAACCATCTCCACACATAAGAAGAGAAATAATCAAGATTAGAGCAGAGATCAATGAGGTAGAAACCAGAGATACAGTAGAATGTATCAATGAAACAAAAGCTGTTTTTTTTGAAAGAAGCAATAAGATCGATAAACCATTGGCAACACTAAACAAAAGAAAAGAGAGAAAGCCCAAATTAATAAAATCATGAATGAAAAGTGAGAGATCACAACTAACACCAGGGAAGTAGAAACAATCATTAGAAGTTATTATGAACAGCTATATGGAAGGATGCTTTCCGTGGAAACTATAAAGTCCCAAAATTGAACCAGGAAGAAATTGACAACCTGAATAGACCAATATCGTGTAATAATATTGAAGCAGTAATCAAATATCTCCCAAAAAAACAAGAGCCCAGGACCTGACGGATTCACTTGGGAATTCTACCAAACTTTCAGAAAGAAATAACACCTATTCTCCTGAAGCTGTTTCAAAAAATTGAAGCAGAAGGAAAACTTCCCAACCCTTTCTATGAATCCAGCATTACCCTGATCGCCAACCAGGCCAAAGATCCTACCTAAAAGGAGAATTTTAGACCAATATCACTGATGAAAATGGATGCTATGATTCTCAACAAGATATTAGCAAACAGGATTCAACAACACATTAAGAAGATTACCTACCCTGAGCAGGTGGGATTCATCTCTGGGCTACAAGGATTGGTCAGCATTCACAAATCAATCAATGTCATAGAACAAATCAATAAGAAAAGAGAGAAGAACCCCATGGTCCTCTCAATTGATGCAGAAAAAGCATTTGACAAAATCCAGCATCTGTTCCTGATTAAAATTCTTCAAAGTATAGGGATAGAGGGAACATTCCTGAACTTCATCAAATCTATCTATGAAAGACCCATAGCAAATACCATCCTCAATTGGTAAAAGCTTGTAGATTTCCCATTGAGTTCAGGAACAGATGGATGCCCACTCTCACCACTCTTGTTAAACATAGTATAAAGGGTTCTAGCAACAGCAGTCCAACAACAAAGAGAAATAAAAAGTATCCAAATTGGCAATAAAGAATTTAAACTCTTTTCCTTCGCAGATGAGATGATACTTTATATGGAAAACCCAAAATACCCCACCGCCAAACTACTAGAACTCATACAGCAATTCAGCAAACTGGCAGGATACAAAGTCAATGTACATAAATCAGTGGCTTTCTTATACACTAACAATGAAAATACATAAAGGGAATTTAAACAATGTATTCCATTTACTATAGCACCAAGAACCATAAGATAAGTGGGAATAAACCTAACCAAAAAAGTAAAGGATCTGTACTCAAGGAATTGCATAACACTCATGAAAAAATTGAAGAAGACACAAAAAGAGGAAGACGATTTCATACTCTTGGATCGGAAGAATCAACATAGTGAAAATGTCTATACTGTCTAGAGCAATCTATTCTTTTAATGTCATTCTGATCAAAATTCCACCGGTAGTTTTCAAAGAGTTGGAGCAAATAATCCTAAAATTTGTATGGAATCAGAAGAGACCCCAAATTGCTGAGGAAATGTTGAAAAACAAAAATAAACCTTGGGCCCTCACGTTAACTGATTCCCGGTTTTACTACAAAGCTGTGATCACCAAGACACATTGATACTGGCTTAAAAACGGACACATTGACCATTAGAACAGAGTAGAGAACCCAGATATGGACCTTGAAATCTATGGGCAAATAATCTTCCACTGTATAGTGGAAAAAATACAGTCTCTTCAATAAATGGTGTTGGGAAAACTGGACAGCTATATATAGAAAAATAAAATTCAATCATTCTCTTACACCCTATACAAAGGTAACTCAAAATAGATAAAAGACTGAAATGTGAGACAGGAATCCATCAGATTCCTAGAGGAGAACATAGGCAGTAACCTCTTCGATATCAGCCACAGCAACTTCATTCTATATATGGCTGCAAAGGCAAAGGAAACAAAGTGAAAATGAACTTTTAGAACTTCATCAAGATCAAAAGCTTATACACAGCAAAGGAAACAGTCAACAACAACAACAAAAAAATGAGGCAAAACGTGGAATGGGAGAGAATATTTCCAAATGACAGTACAGAAAAATGGTTGATATCCAGGATCTATAATGAACTCCTCAAACTCAACACACAAAGAACAGACAATCATATAAAAGAAATAGGCAGAAGATATGAACAGACATTTTTCCAATGAAGACATAAAAATGGCTATCAGACACATGAAAAAATGTTCATCATCACTAGCCATCAGGGAGATTCAAATGAAAACCAATTGAGATATCACCTTACACCAGTTAGAATGGCCAAAAAACAAGACGGGAATAGCATGTGTTGGAGAGGATGGGGAGAATGGGGAGCCCTCTCACAGTGTTGGTGGGAATACACATTATTGCAGCTACTTTGGAGAATGGTGTAGAGATTCCTCAAGAAGTAGAAAATAGAAATTCCCTATGACTCTGCCATTGCACTACTGGGTCTTTACCAAAGATACAGATGTAGTGAAAAGAAGGGCCATTTGTACCCCAATGTTTATAGCAGCAATGACCGTGGTCGCCAAACTGTAGAGAGACCCAAAATGCCCTTCAATGGAAGAATGGATAAGAAAGATGTGGTCCATTTACACTAAGGAGTATTATGCTTTCCTCAGAAAGGATAAATACCCAAGTTTTGTAGTAACATGGACGGGCCTGGAAGAGATTATGCTGAATGAAACAAGTCAAGGAGAGAGAGTCAATTATCCTATGGTTTCACTTATTTGTGGAGCATCACGAATAACATGGAGGACAAGGGGAGATGGAGAGGAGAAGGGATTTGAAGGAAATTGGAAGGGGAGGTGAACAATGAGAAACTATACACTCTGTAAAACAATCTGAGGGTTCTGAAGGGTTGTGGGTTGGGAGGATGAGGGAACCAGGTTGTGGGCATTAGAGAGGGCACGGATTGCATGGAGCAAGATAGGGTTTGAATTCTCTTCTATTAATTGCAACTGGATTTGGAATACAGCACACAATATGTAATAGACAATGCTAGGTCTGCCCTATGGAACAACTTCTCCTATGGTCCTCAGAGCTACATCTTATGCATGTTTCCCCAAAGCTCAGGTGGTCTAGAGATCCCGTGATGATGTCAGTTATTCCTTCCCACCTTTCAGTCCCTATTATCTGTCCTGTGCTTAAAGTGAATATCGTAGTCCCCAAGAATATTGGATTTTGGTCCCCATCTCCCTTCCTTTCTGTTAATATGCCTCCAACATCTAGATACAACCACGTTGGTGGTATATATGATGGAAATTCTTCCAAGTGTCTTATGTTTGGATGCTCCGTCAAGACTAAACAGCTTCTGATAATTTTTGTCTCTGGAAGGCATAAAATCTCTCTATCTGCCATAGGCACATTCACTTTGGCTCTCTTCTCCTTGAGAATTGCATATCCTATGTCTCCCCCAGTTCTTCCCTTTCAAGCTATTTGCATCTTTATAGCCAAAGGAAATCTCCTATGGCCAACATAAGGTCAAGTTTGATTTATGTTGTTTTCATGTTGACCTTTTTTTGCATATTTTAAAAATTTTCATCCTTCCAACAATTTTTTTATAGGGATAGGAAAATTTAGTCCTGAATACTTGATCTAATTATTGATAGGTAAGGAGTTAACTTTCTAATTTTGGTTCATTTCTGACTTGTATTCTCTGTGCCTTTCACCTTTATGGTATTTTCTTTGGGATTTGCTTCCTTTATTGTGATTCCTCACTTGCTCCCCATCTTTTGTGTGTCTTATCTGTGGGGTGTGTGTGTTTTGTCTGTGTTTGTTTCATATAACACTTAAAATTAAATTTCAAGAGATAATAACTCGGTCTTTAATGCATAACAATTCAATTTGATATGCCCTGAAAACTCTCATTCCATCACTTTCAGCCAAATTTCGTACAAGTTATGTTCCATTTAGGCCTCTTTTATAAACACATATTCTCACTAACCGGCCTTCAAGCAAACACACAATTTTGTGTGCCTGGTTAGAGTCATATTGTTTGTAATTTTTTCCCCTGCTTTTTCAAAATGTTCCTTGACTATGATGAGAGAGTAAAATTGTTATTTGTATTTCTGAGACTGAGAGATGTGATATAGCCCAATGCTCAACAAAACTCTACCACATGAAGTTAGTGGCAAGAATTCGTTCTTGATTATAACTGTAAGAATCTGTGGTTCCTATGGAGGACAGATTTGGTAGTATTTTCTGAGAACTCCAGGCTTGTCTTCAGCCATGAACACAAACTGAAGATTACCACATATAATGAAATATGGTGGAAAATGACCTGAAAAAGCATACCAAACTCCACAGTAAAAGAAAAAAGTAATCCCAGAGAATATGTGAGAAGATTTGAGACATGGCTTAGGGGATATGTTGTCGTTGGTACTTCAGAGTGCAGTGAGCCAATGGAAAAGGTAAAGCCACAGGAGAGAGGAGTACACATTGGGAACCCACATGATGCATATATCCCAAAGCCATTGCCTTTGACCAGCCGAGGGTCTGAATGGCACAAGTTCTTGCCAACAAAGAATCTTATTGCCCAGAGATTTCAGATCAGCCTGCTTGGCAGACATCGACTCAATAGCACATTGTGTTTCTATTGGACAGGACACCACCAAACTACCAGGTGCAGACAGCCAGGAAACCATGATCAGAGACAATGCCAGAAAACATAGTGGGAAAATGGTGGGTTCTGACAGTGCATCCATGGGAGGCAGGGTTCGTGGAGATGACTCGATGGGGGCATAATAAATTTTGGGTTCTCGCACCAGGAGCATAAAGACTGAGTTACTGGCCAAAGACAGGACGGTGAGGACATTTCCTGCCTAACCTGCAAGCAAGAAGTTCCAACTGTGGAACACTGGGGGGACAGCCTTCCTCAGTCCAAGTGGCTTAGTCCCAGGGGAACAGACTCTCCCATAGAAGACTAGAAAAGCCCTGCCCACATGCTCTCTCATGACCACAACATTCTGCAGGATTCATTCTGTTGTGTTGGTTGAATTTTTCTTTTCACAGGCACACCAGAGCCCACCAAGCTAATCCTCACCCTATTCAGCCTAGACTCCAAACACTCTGAACATCAGGCAGGAGAGCCTCTGCATATGGCTGGCTTCAAAGACAGGGGACAGCAACAACACAACAGCAGGTGGTATGCATGAAACACTCACCTGGGACTCCCAAAAGGGCCAGCCCTTGGGCACTCCATGATCTCTTCTTTTAAAGATATTACGCTCAGGCTAAAAAAGAGAATGGGCTTTTCAAATACTGAGAAGAAGACAGAGACCTGTATCTAATGCAAAGATGGAAAAATCAATTGATGACGAGGTAAAAGAACAAGAAATGACCATGTCCAGGCAGTCAAGGGAAACCTTTGCATGTAACGTGCCTGATGGAGGATTGATAGCAGCAGCCAGAATACTCACTGTACATCAGAAAAAGCAGAAGTCATCAGGGAGTCTTGAACCACACAAATATAAAGTGATAAAAATAATATAAATAAAATAAAAAAAATAAAAAAGAGTCCTGGATGAAAAGATTGATAGCAGATTGAATTGAATGCAAATATGTATAGATATGTAAAGATAATTAAAATACACTACTTTCCTTTTCTCTGTCTGTCTTCATCTGGTTTTGAAAGGTACAGATTGTTTTTCTTTTAATTTATTTGTTATTTGAGGAAGCAAGCCTATCATCCATCATCCGTTTTTGACAGAATATTCATGAATGCTTTCATTCCATATATAACCTAGTGATCATGCTAATATATGCCACAACTCCTCAACACCAGTTCCCTCATTCCTTGCATGTCATTCTTTTCTGCAACCCTCAGCTTGGTTCTCAGAGTCCTGAGTCACTGCTGGTTTGTCTCCTTCCCTGACTTATTCCCCTTCTGGTTTTCCTTCCTTTCTAAGGGCCATGGCATTCCTCCTAGGGCACATGCAAGAGAAGTCATATGATATTTCCATTTGTCTGCTTGCTTTTTTCATTTTGCATCACCCAGTCATGTGGCATTCATGTCAATGCAAGTACCAGGGTTTCATCGTCCCTGAGGGCAAAAGAATACTGTGTTGTCAACATGGTCCACACCTTCTTTATCTACTAGTCATTGCAGGAGCATTGTGGCTCATTCCACAGTTCTGCTCGAGTGGGCATTGCATGCCATTGATATAGACCATTCCATTTTCTCAGATTAAGATATTTGGTCAACATGGGTATACCCAATGCCACAGCAGATAGAGTTAACTAATGATGACAAGGTGTGCTGTCCAAGGCTCTTCCTTAAGAGTTAGCTCTCATGCAGAATGTCACTCTACTTGAAGCCTTTGTAAAAGTGTTTAAATTAAAGCCGAGTAGACAGAACCCTAATCCCTTATGACTAGTGTTTCAGAACACTAGGAGATTAGGACAGACATCACAATACATCCATGCCCTAACATATTTTCTTGAAAACAGACTTTCCGTCTCTTAGTCTTCACTGACTCATAGGGGAAAGACACTGACAAAGGACCCTCTCACTCACAGGATCACAAACCCCACGGAAGGCTATTGATAGCCAAGATGCCTCACTGTTTCTTGAGATCTCTAGAAATTGAAGTGGAAATTGTAACACCTGGCCATTCCTGGAGAAATATTGGCCTTAAGGATGGTATACCGAAGGTCATTATCTTTACTCTTTCTCTAGAAAGGGAAAGTGGGACATTAACACAAAGACAACCTGAGTTTTTGATTAGGCTCAGAGGACTGTTTTGAATCCTTGTACCCTGGTTTTGTTTTTGTTTTTTTTCAAATGATGCACATGCACGTATTTGACAGAGAAACAGAGAGATCACAATGAGGTGGTGGAGCTTGAGAGAGAGAACCTGACTTGCCCCTGAGAAGGGAACCTGAGACCAGAGTCGATGCCATGGCCCTGGGATCATGAGATGAGAGAAGGCCATCTCAGAACTGATGGACACACTCTGGACCCAGTCTTTCTCTTCTGAATACCTCCTAGTTCTAGGCAAGAACCACTGCTCTGTCTTTTTCAGCAATTCAGGGGATACATATTTTGGCTTGGGCTGGTGTTGCTTGAGTTTTCTGACCTGCTTTGAAGCTGATGTAGCTTGTTCCCTTGAAGTCAGTGATTGACTATGGACAAACTACTCTCCCACGCATATTTGGGTACATAAAATTCCTCCATTGTAGATTTTGCTTGGGGAATGATACTATGTCTTGTGTTGCTCTGCTTCAGTGGTTGGGAGTCTTCTTTGCCCCTGAATCTGGATCACTGCTTCTGCTCCCAGAAGAGGGACATTTTCTGAGTGATTTATCAAAAAAAAAAAAAAGTTCAGCCGTCTTCTTTTCTCTTGCTCCTAGTTCTCATAAAATAGGCACATCTTTCCATTCCTTGGAATCGATGATTTCCCTAAGCTCATTGTCATGTTCAATCATTCTTCCTTCTCTCTTTGGATTTGCTTTCTTATTTTCCAGTCTTATTCTTTCAAGTCAATAATTTTATCCTCAGATTCTGTCAGCTTTTTTGACTTTACATCCAATATGCTACCCATCTTTTCATCATGAACTCTTTATTTTATCTTTTTTTAATCAGTTTTATCTCTGTGGTTAAAGACTTCCTGATGTCTTCTGTCTTTTTTTTTTTTTTTATGTACAGGGAGTATCCTGGCTATAGAGTTCGATTCTCCATTGGGCGTGACACTTGTAGAGGTTTCACTCGTATTGCATGGCCATGATCATTTTTTTGTTCCTTTTCCTTGGCATCAATTGATACTTCCATCTTTGAATAGAATCTAAATCTCTGTCTTCTTCTCTGTACTCAAAATCCAATTCTGTTTTCTAGCCTGAGAGTAATTTATTTAGGAAGAAGACGTGGTGGAGTGCCCAAGGGCTGGCCATTGAGAGAGTCTAAGGTGTGTGTGTGTGTGTGTGGCACGCATGCCCATTGATGTTGTGTTGTTGCTTTCCCCCTGTATTAGAGGCCAGTTATGTGCAGGGGCTCTAGTTTCCTGCCATTTGATGTGTTTGGGGTCTGGGCTGAATATGCTGAGGTTTAGCTTGCTGGGCTCTGGTGTGCCCGTGAAAGGAGACATTCAACCAACTCAACAGAATGAAGGCTTGCAGAGTGTAATGGCCAAAAGAGAGCATGAGGGCAGGGCTTTCTTCCAGTCCACTACAGGAGAGTCTGCTTTCCTGGGACTAAGCAACTTGGACTGAGGAAAGCATCCCAAAGTGTTCCGGTGCTTGGGATTTCGTGTTTACAGGTTAGGCAGCTAATATCCTCACCGTCCATTTTCCCACTATTCCTCCTGGTATTGTCTCTGATTATGGTTTCCAGTCTGTCTGCATATGGTTCCTTGTTGGTGTCCTCTCCAGGAGAAAACCAGTGTTCTCTTGAGTCGATATCTGCCAAGCCTGCTGATATGAAATCTCCAGGATTCAAGACCCTTTGTTGGCAAGATGCATGCAGTGAAGACCCTCTGCTGGTCACAACCAATGACATTCGGAAATATGCTCCTTGTGAGTTCCCAGTATGCTCCACTCTCCTGTACCTTTGTCCTTTGCATTGGCTCACTGCCCTCTGAAGCACCAACTGCCCATGTCTTCTTAAGCCATGTCTCCAATCGTCTCCCCTAGTTTCTGCAACTTATTTTCTCTTTTGCCATGGAGTTTAGTTTGTAGGCTTCAATTCAGTTTCCACCAAGTTGTAGTTGATGTGGTAATCCTCCAGTTGTGTTCATGACTGAAGAAAGCGTGGAGTTCTCAGACACTGCTACCATCTCACTGTCCTCCAAAGGTACCTCGGATTCTTACTGAGGCATTAGAAAGAATGAATTCTTGCCACTTGCCCCATGTGGCAGTGTTATGGAGAGCATTGGGCTATGTCACACCTATCAGTCTCAGAATGACAAATAACATACGATTTTACTCTCTCATATTAGTCAAGAAATATGTGAAAAAGCATAGGAAAAATGTACTAACAAGACAACTCTAAACAGGCACACAAAATATGGTGTTTGTTTGAAGGTAGGTTTCTTAGAATATGTGTTTATAAAAGAGGACTACCTAGGACATACTTTGTAGGAAATGTGGCTGAAAGTGATGGATTCTGAATTTTCAAGGCATGTCAAATTGGATTGTTATCCAAAGAAGACCAACTTACTACCTCTTGAAATTTAATTATAAATGTTACGTGAAACACACACAGACAAATACACACACTCACACACAGATAAGATACACAAATGATGGGGACAAAGAGAGGAATCCCAATAAAGGAAGCAAACATCAAATAAAATGATATACAGGGGAAAGGCACAGAGAATCCAAGTCAGAAATCAACCAAAATGAGAATGTTTACTCCCTACCTATCAATAATTAGTTCAACTATTCAGGACTAAATTCTCCCATCACTACAAACAGATTGTTAAACTGGATGAAAATTAAAAAAAAAAGAAAAGAAGAAAAAAAAAGGCCAAACTGTCCACAAGAAAACAACAAAATGTAAACGAGCTCGACCTTCTGTTACCCATAGGAGATTTCCAAAGAATATGAAGATACAGATATCTTGAAAGTGAAGGAATCGGGAAGATATAGGTTATGCAAATGACAAAGAGAAGGAAGCCAAAGAGATTGTGCCTATGGCAGATAGAGAGATTTTATGACATTGGGAGACAAAAGATTACCGGAAGGTGTTTTGTCTTGATGGAGCATCAAGACATCAGAAACTTGAAAGAATTGCCAATATATACACCACCAATATGGATGTATCTAAATGTTGGAACCATATTAACAGAAAGGAAGGGAGACGGGGTCCTCAATCCAATATTGTTAGGAACTATGATATCCTCTTTCAACACACTACAGATCATCCAGATGCAAAGGTGGTAGGGAGTAACAGACATCATCATGGAGTCTATAGACCATCTGACCACATGCATAAAATTTTGTCTCTAAGGACCATAAGAGAAGTTCTTCCAAAGGGCAGATCTAACTTTGTGTATCACAGATAGTGTGCTGGAGTCCAAATCAAGTCATAATTAATGGAAGTATATTAAGTGAAAGAATGGAAGAATAAGTATCTTGTATACTTATGACTATGAAGATATGAAAACGGAAAGAAATCACTTATGAATGTGAAACAAACCCAGACACGAGTAGGTGGAAAACACAACACACTACTAAACTAGCAATGAATCAAAGAAAGAACATCCAAAGGAAGATCAGACAGTGCCATGAAATAAGGAAAGCCAAAAAACTTAACCTATATTGTTTCCCCATAAAATGTTTTTGGGATGATGTGAAAACATTTTATGGGGAAACAATATAGGTTAAATGCGTGTATTTCCAAAAATTAAAAACACAGAAAAATAGCGATCTAACTGGATGCCATAAGGAATAATAAGAAGTAGAAGAACCAAACACCAAAGTTAACAGAAAAACTGAAATACTACTTTTGACTATAGAAATAAAGGAAACACAAACAAACCAAAAGGAAAAAAATCAAAAGAACTCAAACGTCACTTTTGAAAACTTTAATAAACTAGGGAAGCCATTACCTGAATAAAACAGGGAGATAAGCACACAGCTGAAAGTATAAATCCACATGACAGCTGATAGAAAAAAAAAAACCTGAAATACCCCTCTACACAATTATGCCAGCAAATCCAAGACTGAGAGAAAAGAATTTATTCCAAGACACATATCAACTCCAAAGTTTAGGTCAGTAAATCTACAAAATCTGAGCTCTCTACTAGTAACTAAAGCATTTGAAGCAATAATCAAACCTCTGCCACACACAGAAGGCCAGGTCCAAATCATTTTCCTGAGCAACTCTTCTAGACATTTAATGAAGGGAAGGTTGTTTCTTCTATTGATTCCAGAAATGGAGGCAGGGAGACTCTAGTTTACAAGTATAAAGACCCAATTCAGTTAAAGACACTATAGGAAATAAATTATATGCCATTTCAATAAGTAAAGATAATAAAATTATAATTCTTTCATTTTCTCCGTCTCTCCTCATCTGGTTTTGCAAAGGCCAGATTGTTTTTCTTTTAATATTTTTTGTTCTGTTGAAACCAGCCTATCTACTGGCATTCCTTTTTGACTGAGTATTAACGGATGTTTCAGTTCCATATATGACCTAGTGCTCCTTCTAATATATGCCATACTCCTGAACAACCATTAACCAGTTCCCTCATTCCCTAAATGACTATATTTTCTGTAACCCAAAGCTTGGTTCTCAGAACCTGGGTCACCCCTGGTTTGTCTACTTCTCTGACTTCTTCCCCATCAGTTTTCCTTTCTTTACTAAGGGCCATGGTATTCCTCCTGGGGACATACGAGGGAAGCCATATGATATGATATTTCCTTTTTTTTTTTTTTTTTGCTTCCCTTGTTCATTTCACATGACACAGTTCTGTGTCATTCATGTAAAGGCAAGTACCAGGTTTTCATCCTCCCTGATGGCTGAGAAATAATCTGTTGACAATATGGATCACACTTTCTTTATCCAAGAATCTTTGCAAGGACATTGTGGTTAAATCCACAGCTTTGCTGGAGTGGGAATTTCAGGCCATCAATACGGGCCGTTCCTTTTCCGATGATTAAAGGGACTTTGTCAACATGGCTATTCCCTTTACCACAGCAAGTAGAGCTAACTAACGATGACAAAAAGTGCTCTCCAAGGCTCTAAAATAAGAGTTAGCTCTGATGCAGAATATCACTCTTCTTGAAGCCTTTGCAAATGTGTTTAAGGTAAAGACATGTAGATATAGCCCTAATCCCTTATGACTAGTGTTTGAGAACACTAGGAGATGAGGAAACAGAAAGCAAAATACATCTATGCCCTAACACTTTTCCTTGGAAATGTACTTTCCATCCCTTAGTTATCACAGACCCATAGGGAAAAGATGCTGAGAAAGGACTCTCACCCACAGGATGACAAACCCCACGGAGAGCTGTTGATACACAAATTGCCTCACTGTTTATTGAGATCTCAAGAAATTGCAGTGGAAATAATAAAATCTAACCATCTCTTGAGAAATTCTAAAGAATAGTATACTGAATGTTATTTCCTTTTCTCTTTGTCTAGAAAGGGGAAGTGGGACATTAACCCAAGACTACCTGAGTTCTTGATCAGTCTCAGAGGGCTCTCTTTCTCTTTACCAGGACTTCCTAAAGCCATAGGACTCAAAGGTCATCAGAGAAAGACTGCGCTCCAGTGAAGCCACTTTTTGTGATGTCACAAAGGTCATAGCGCACTTATCATCAATCCACGTCTGAGCAGTATACTTGGCTGGATTAGTCATGGGAGGGCCAAGAAGATCCCAAGCCTACCAAACCGCTGAAGGCACCTGAGTCTCTCACCAAGACTGTTTGTGAAGCGAGTTGGTGTCACCTTCTCCATGTCCGAATTGGTAGTCTTTGGGGGGTGACTGTCAGCACCAGCCCTATGGACACCGGATAAAGACAAGAATCCACCATTCTATCTTAGCCACCAAAGGTCAAGAAGCAATCAGGTCTCAAACAAAGCCTTAGTGAAGTAATTCCACCCAATCAGGGCGCTTCTGACCAGGAAAAGGGCCACCCATGGAAAGCTTAAAGGGAACACCCACAACCATGCCAAAGACATGTCTGGAGTCTTCAACAGCGAGGACACGAGTACCTCCAGTTTCTATGGAAATTGTGCCAAAACAGCCTCCCAATCTTCAAAACTGACCAAGCACCAAAGGCATACTCTATACCCTAGACCCTTAGGTCCAGGAAGGACTCAAGTACTTTATGTCCACAGGAGCAAGCACAGGGCATGTTTGGAGAGACCCATAGCCCAAGTGATGCTATCTGAAAGACATTCATGCCCATATCATTATGACTACTTTTATATCCAAAAGGCCGCATTTGAGAGGATTTGAATGTTGAAGAACCTTGAGCATTCCCACAGGCTGGTGCAGCTACCCTCTGGGGAACTGAATGGAGATGTGGCAGCACAAGCCTGCCCTAAAACTCTCATGACCATCCCCCAAGTGGTTTCATGTGATAAGCAAATAGTGCTTCTTGCCTATAATGGGCATGCTCTCATGGAGCCAGGAGAGGATGAATAATGTGTCAACAAGAGGCAACTACCGGGGGACAGACAATGGATTCTACAGGTTGGTGAGGAGATCCAGGAAGACAAAGAGCAGGAGAATGAACAAGGGAGATCCTAGCAAAGGTCTGGCATTTTAGAATGGGAGGAGTTGCTCTGTACCTGGCTGCATTCCGTAGGAACTGGGTCCAAATTAAATAAAACGTCCTCTGGCCCAAATCAATCCTTGAACACTGGATTTTGTTTTGTTTTTGTTTTCGTTTTTTTGTCAAATGATGCACATGCACGTATTTGACAGAGAGACAGAGAGATCACAATGAGGGGGTGGAACTGGAGAGGGAGAAGCTGACTTGCCCCTGATATGGGAACCTGAGACCAGAGTCGATGCCATGGCCCTTGATCATGACTTGAGCTTAAGCCTGCCTCTGAACTGATGGAAACACCCCAGCACCCAATCTTTGCTTCTTTATACCTCCTAGTTCTAGACAAGTACCGCTGCTTTGTCATTGTTCAGAAATTGAGGCGATTTGGATTTTGGCTTGGCCAGGTGTTGCTTGAGCTATCTGACATGCTTCAAGAAATGATCTAGCTTGTCCTCTTGAAGTCAGTGCCTTGGCTATGGACAAACTATTCTCCCACGCATATTTGGGTAAAGAGAATTCCTCCATTGCTATCTTTTGCAGGGAGAATGACACTATGTCTTGTGGTGCTCTTCTTCTGTGGAGGGTGATGGGAATCCTCTGTGCATCTGAATTTGGATCTCTGTTTCTGCTACCAGATGAGGGACATTTTCAGCACAGATTTCTCAAAGACAAGTTGAGCCCTCT
Source organism: Mustela nivalis (assembly GCF_964662115.1). Taxonomy (NCBI): domain Eukaryota; kingdom Metazoa; phylum Chordata; class Mammalia; order Carnivora; family Mustelidae; genus Mustela; species Mustela nivalis. The sequence goes on from NW_028136395.1 coordinate 82,240, forward strand.
TTTTATCTCTCACTCCTATTCTCCTTCAATAGGCACCTCTTTCTGGGAGTAAGATGACCTCCTTAAGCTAATTGTCATGTTCCACCATCCTTTCTTGTCTCTTCAGATTTGCTTCCATATTTTCCAGTTTTTTCTTCCAGGTCACTATTTGGATGCTCTGCTTCTGCCAGCTTCCTGGACTTTGCACCCAGTCTGCTACAAATCATTTCACCAGTGACTCTTTAAGTTTTTTAATCACGTTTAGCTCTGTGGTTCGAGACTCCTTGATGTCTTCTGTGTTTTTCTGATGTACAATGAGTCTCCTGGCTGCTGATTTCAATCTTCCAATGGGCGTGTTACATGTCGAAGTTTAACTTCAATTGCCTGCACATGATCATTTCTTGTTCTTTTTCCTCGACATCAAATGATTCTTCTATCTTTGCATTGGATCTAGGTCTCTGTCTTCTTTTCATTAGTTGAAAAGCCTATTTTGTTTTCTATCCTGGGTGTAATTTTTTTAGGATAATGAGATCATGGCATACCCAGGGGCTGCCCCTTGAGGGGGTCTCCCATATGTGTGGCATGCATGCCCCATGCTGTGTGTTGTGGCTGTCCCTGGTCCTTGGAGCCAGTCATCTGCAGAGGCTCTCCTTTCCGGCCATTTGGAGTGTTTGGGGTCTGGGCTGAATATGATGAGGCTTAGCTTAGTGTGCTCTGGCGTGCTTGTGAATGGAGATGTTCAGCCAACTCAATGGAATAAACGCCTGTTGAATGCTGTGGTCAGGGGAGAGCATATAGGTAGCACTTTTTCCTAGTCCCCCACGGTAGAGTCTGTTCTCCTGGGTCTAAGCAACTGGGACTGCAGAAGGGAGTTCCCTAAGTGTTCCATGGTTGGGATTTTGTGTTTGCAGATTAGGCCGCTAATGACCTCACTGACCTGTCTTTGGCCAGTAGCTCAGTCTTTATGTTACTAGGGCAAGAGCCCAAAATTTCTTCTGTCCCCATCGAGTCATCTCCACGAACACTGGCTCTCAAGGATGCATTGCCAGAACCAAATATCTTACTGTGTCTCCTGGGATTGTCTCTGATTATGGTTTCCATGCTGTCTGAATCTGTTTGCTTGTTGGTGTCATCTCCAGGAGAAACACAGTGTTCTCTCGAGTCGATGTCTTCCAAGAGTGCTGATCTGAAAACTCTGGACTCAAGACACTTTGTTGGCAAGAACTCGTGACATTCAGACCCTCTGCTGGTCGCAGCCACTGGCATTGGGAAACATGGTTATGTGAGTTCCCAGTGTGTTCCTCGCTCCTGTGCCTTTGCCCTTTGCATTGTCTCACTGCCCTCTGAAGCACTCCCCATGTCTCCCAAAACCATGTTTCCAGGCTTCTGCCAAAGTTTCTTTGAATTCTTTTCTCTTTTGCTGTGGAGTTTGCTTTGTACGCTTCAGGTTCATTTCTGCCATATTGCACTTAATGTGGTAATACTCCAGTTGTGTTCCTGGATGAAGACAAGCCTGGAGTTCTCAGATACTATTACCATCTCACTGTCCTCCAAAAGCACTTCAGACTCTTACCCAACCATAAGCAAGAATGAATTCTTGCCACTTGCCCATGTGGCAGTGTTGTGGAGAGCATTGGACTACATCACATCTATCAGTCTCAGAAAGACAAATAATATACAATTTTATTCTCTAATGGTAGTCAAGGAACATGGTAAAAATCAAGTGAAAAGGGGACAAAAACATGACTCTAACCAGGCACCCACAATTTGGTGTTTGTTTGAAGGCAGATTAGTGAGAATATGTGTTTATAGAAGACTACCTGGGAAATTCTTTGCAGGAACTGTGGCTGGTAGTGATCGAATGTGAGCTTTCAAGGCATATCAAATTGAATTGCTATCCTTAAAAGACCGACTTCCTATCTCCTGAAATTTTGTTTTCAGTGTTATGTGAAACACAAACAGACAACACCCACACACACACACACACACACATACACACACACAAACACACACCAATAAGACACACAAAATATGGGGTGGAAGTGAGGAATTGCTCTAAAGGAATCAAACTCCAAAGAAAATACCATAAAGGGGAAAAGGACAGTGAATCCAAGTTGGACAAAAACGAAAATGAGAACATTAACTACTTACCTATCAATAATTAGTTAAAGTATTCAGGACTAAATTCTCATTTCCCTATAAACAGATTTTTGGAAAGATGAATATTTAAAAGTTAAAAAAAGGCAAAAATGGTCCACAAGAAAACAGCAAAAACTAAACAGGCTTGTCCTTCTGTTGCCCATAGGAGATTTTTTTCCACTAAAGATACACATAGCATGGAAGAGACCTATAGCACAAGTGAAGCCAAAAGAAAGACAATATTTCCCATTTCAAGATGAAAACGTGTATCTCCAAAAGGACGTATTGAAGAGGATTCAAATGTTGAAGAATCTTGAGCATTCCCACCAGGTTTTGCAGCTACCTCTGGGAAACTGAATGGAGAAATGGCAGCAGAAGACTGCATTAAACCTCTCATTACTATCCCCAAATGGCTTCAGATGATAAGCAAACAGTGCCTCTTAAGGAAGATGGGCATGTTCTCATGGAGCCCCGAGAGGATGAACAATGTGACAACAAAAGGCCATTACATTGGGACAGACAGTCCCACTGTATGCTACAGTCCCACCGTATGCTACAGGTTGGAGGGGAGATCCAGGAAGACAAATAATAGAAGAATGAACAAGGGAGCTCAGACCTAAGGTCTAGCATTTTAGCATGGTGGGAAGTACTCTATACCTAGCTGCATTCCATGGGGACCTAGTTCTAAATTAAATAAACCATCCTCTGGCCTCAGTCAATCCTTGTAAAATGTTTTTGTTTTTGTATTTGTTTTTTATCAAATGATGCACATGCACGTATTTGACAGAGAAACAGAGAGATTACCGTCAGGTAGTGGCACTGGAGAGGGGGGATCAGACTTGCCTCTTAGCATACTCTGAGACCAGACCCTTGGATCATGAGATGAGTAAAGCCCGCCACTGAACTGATAGACACACAGTGGCCCAAACTTTTGTCTTTTTAATACCTCACAGTTCTAGACAAGAACCACTTCTCTGTATTCTTCAGAAAATGCTTGGTCAGGTGTTGCTTGCTCTATATGACCTGCTTCTAGGCCTGCTATAACTTGTTTTGAAGTAAGTAACTTGGCTATGTACACACTACTTCCCCATGCATAGTTGGGTAAAGAGTATCCCACCATTGCTAGCTTGGCACTATGTCTTCGGTTGCTCTACTTCTGTTGATGGTTATGGGACACCTCTCTGACTCTTAATATGGATCTAGGTTTCTGCTCCCAGATGAGGGACAATTTCAGTTCTGATTTCTCAAAGAAATATTTGGCCCTCTTTCTTCTCTCGCTCCTAGGTCTCCTACAATAAACACCTTTTTCCATTCCTTGGAGCTGATGATTTCCCTAATCTCATTGTCATGTCCCATCATTCTTCACTTTTTCATTGGCTTTGCTTCCTTATTTTCCAGTGTTTGTCATCCAGGACACTAATTTGATCCTCTGCTTCTTCCAGGTTCTTGAGATTTGCCTGCAGTCTGTTACCAATCCTTTCATCAGAGACTCTTTATTTTATTTTATTAATTTATATTATTTTATTTTTATCACTTTTATCTCTGTGGTTCAAGACTCCCTAATGCCTTCTGTGTTTTTCTGATGTACAGTGAGTATCCTGGCTGCTGCTTTCCATCTTTTTGCGGTCGTGTTACATGTACAGGTTCCACTTCGATTGCCTGGTCATGATCATTTCTTCTTTGCCTTCAGCATCAGTTGATTCTTCCATTTTGCATTGGATCTAGATATCTCTCTTCTTCTCTGTATTCAAAAAGCCCATTCTTTTTTCTATTTTTTAAAAATTTTTAGCATAACAGTATTCATTATTTTTTTTTAAATTTTAAATTTTTTATTTTTTATAAACATATATTTTTATCCCCAGGGGTACAGGTCTATGAATCACCAGGTTTACACACTTCACAGCACTCACCAAAGCACATACCTCCCCAATGTCCATAATCCCACCCCCTTCTCCCAAACCCCCTCCCCCCAGCAACCCTCAGTTTGTTTTGTGAGATTAAGAGTCACTTATGGTTTGTCTCCCTCCCAATCCCATCTTGTTTCATTTACTCTTCTCCTACCCACTTAAGCCTCCATGTTGCATCACCACTTCCTCATATCAGGGAGATCATATGATAGTTGTCTTTCTCTGCTTGACTTATTTCGCTAAGCACAGATGAATGGATCAAGAAGATGTGGTATATATACACAATGGAATACTATGCAGCCATCAAAAGAAATGAAATCTTGCCATTTGCGACAACATGGATGGAACTAGACAGTATTCATTATTTTTGCACCACACCCAGTGCTACATGTAATACGTGGCCTCTATAATATCCACCACCTGGTTCCCCCAACCTCACACCCCCTGCCACTTCAAACCCCAAAGATTGTTTTTCAGAGTCCATAGTCTCTCATGGTTCACTTCCCCTTATTTCCCTTAACTCCCTTCTACTCTCTAACTCCTCAAGTCCTCCATGTTATTTGTTATGCTCCAGAAGTAAGTGAAACCATATGATACTTGACTCTCTCTGCTTGAGTTACTTCACTAGAATAATCTCTTCCAGCCCCATCCATGTTGCTATAAAAGTTGGGTATTAATCCTTTCTGATGGAGGCATAATACTCCATACTGTATATGAACCATATCTTCCTTGTCTATTCATCCCTTGAAGGTATCTTGGTTCTTTCCACAGTTTGGCGACCTTGGGAATTGCTGCTATAAACTTTGGGTTACAGATGACCCTTCTTTTCACTGCAGAGTCATAGGGAAGCTCCATTTTTTATTTCTTGAGAAATCTTAATACCGTTCTCCAAAGAGGCTGTACCAATTTGCATTCCCATCAACAGTGTAAGAGGGTTCCCCTTTCTCCACATCCCCTCCAACACACGTTTCCTATCTTGCTAATTTTGGTCATTCAACTGGTGTAAGGTGATATCTCAATGTGCTTTTCATTTGAATCTCCCTGATGACTGGTGATCATGAACATTTTTTCATGTGTCTGACAGCTCTCTGTATGTCTCCATTGGAGAAATGTCTGTTCATATCATTTGCCCATTTTTTGATATGATTGTCTGTTTTGTGCGAGTTGAGGTTGAGGAGTTCTTCATAGATCGTGGATATCAAACTTTTGTCTGTACTGTCAATTCCAAATATCTTCTCCCACTCCGTGGGTTGCCTCTTTGTTTTCTTGTCTGTGCAGAAGCTTTTGATTTTGACCCCTTTCCCTCTAATTACCCATGTCCTCCATGCTTTTAGTTATGCTCCACAAATAAGTGAAACCATATGATAATTGACTCTCTCTGCTTGACTTATTTCACTCAGCATAATCTCTTCCAGTCAAATCCATGTTGATACAAAATTTGGGTATTCGTCCCTCTGATGGAGTCCTAATACTCCATAGTGTATATGGACCACATCTTCCTTATCCATTTGTCTGTTGAAGGGCATCTTGGTTCTTTCCACAGTTTGGCGACCCGCTATTGCTGCTATAAACATTGGGGTACAGATGGCCCTTCTTTTCACTACATCTGTATCTTTGGGGTAAATACCCAGGAGTGCAATGGCAGAGTCATAGGGAAGTTCCATTTTTAATTTCTTGAGGAAACTCACACTGTTCTCCAAAGAGGCTGCACCAACTTGCATTCCCACCAACAGTGGAAGAGGGTTCCCCTTTCTCCACATAGCCTCCAACACATGTTGTTTCCTGTCTTGCTAATTTTGGCCATTCTAACTGGTGTAAGTTGATATCTCAATGTATATCTTGAAAGAAGTTGCTGTGGCTCATATAGAGAGATTACTGCCTATATTCTCCTCTAGGATGCTGATGGATTCCTGTCTCACATTGAGGACTTTTATCCATTTTGAGTTTATCTTTGTGTATGGTGTAAGAGAATGGTGGAGTTTCATTCTCCTACATATAGCTTTCCAGTGTTCCATCACCATTTATTAAAGAGACTGTATTTTTACCACTGTATATTTTTTCCTGTTTTGTCGAAGATTATTTGCCCATAGAGTTGAGGGTCCATATTTGGGCTATCTATTCTATTCCACTGGTCTATGTGTCTATTTTTTATGTCAGGACCATTCTGTCTTGGTGATCACAGCTTTGTAGTAAAGCTTGAAATCAAGTAATGTGATGCCCCCAGTTTAATTTTTGTTTTTCAACATTTCCTTAGCGATTCAGGGTCTCTCCTGATTCCATTCAAAATTTAGGATTATTTGTTGCATCTCTTTGAAGAATACCAGAGGAATTTTGATTGGAGTGGCATTAAAAGAATACATTGCTCTAGGCAGTATAGACAATTTCACACTGTTTATTCTTTTGATGCAAGAGCATGGAATGGTCTTCCATATTTTTGTGTCTTCTTCAATTATTTTCATGAGTGTTCTGTAGTTCCTCGAGTACAATTCCTTTACCTCTTTGGTTAGGTATATTCCCAGGTACCTTATGGTTCTTAGTGCGATACTAAATTGAATTGATACTCTAATTTATTTTTCTGTATTTTCATTGTTAATGTACAAGAAAACCACTGATTTATTCACATTGACTTTGTATCCTGCCAAGTTGATGAATTGCTGTATGAGTTCTAGTGGTTTGGGGGTGGAGTCTCTTGGGCTTTCCATATAAAGGATCATGTTATCTGCAAAGAGAAAGAGTGAATTCTTCATTTCCAATTTGGATACCTTTTATTTCTCTTTGTAGTCTGACTGCTGTTGCTAGGACTTTTAATACTATGGTGAACAAACAGCTTAGAAACCATGAAAAAGAATGAGGGAAATAAATGATGCCATGAAACATTCCAACGTCAGAATTATCCAAATCCCTGAAGGGAAGGATAAAGAAAGAAGTCTCAAAGATCTAGTGAAACAAGTTCTTCATGAAAAATTTCCCAATCTCACATATTGAACCAGCAATCATGTACTAGAGGCCTAACGGTCTCCTCCTAAGATTATAGATAACAAAAACAAACCATCAAGAAAACTGATAGCCAAATTGAGAAATCATAATTGAAGGTATAATCTTTTGAAAGCCACTAGTACATAGAGGTTCCTTACTTACAGAGGAAAGCCCATCAGAATCACGTCAGACCTCTCCACAGAGACGTCTCAAGCAAGAAAGGCCTGGAAAGATATATTCAGGGCACTAAATGAGAAGAACATGCAGCCAGGAATACTTTATCCAGCAAGACTGAGTTTCAAAATGGATGGAGAGATAAAGAGTTTCCAAGACCGGTAAGGCTTAAAAGACAATGCAACTACCAAGCTGACACTGAATGAATATTAATGGGGGTTCTATAAAAGAGAAAAAAATCCTAAGAATAGCATTGAACAGAAATATAGAGACAATTTACATAAAGATAGACTTCAAAGGTCACACAATGTCAATACAAACATATCTATCAATAATCACTCTCAATGTGAAAGGCCTAAATGTGCCCCCCAAAAATGGCACAGGGTTGCAGGTTGGATAAAAGGACAGGATCCGTCCATACGTTGTCTACGAGACACTTTTGAACCTAAAGATACACCCAGACTGAAAGTGAAAAGACGGAGAAATATCTTTCATGCCAATGTACTCAATAGAACGCTGGCGTAGCAAATCTCATATCCGATAAATTAGATTTTAAACTAACGACTATAGTCAGAGATACAGAAGGACATTACATAATTCTTAAAGGGACTATCAACCAAGATGATCTAACAACTGTAAATAGCTCTGCCCCCAATATGGGTGCAGCCAATTACATAAGAAAACTGTTAATCAAGATAAAATGTCATATTAATATGAATGCATTAATAGTAGGAGATCTTAACACACCTCTTTTATAAATAGACAGATCATCCAAGAAGAAAATCCATAAAGAAACAATAGCATTTACTGACACATTGGACCAGATGGACCTCATAAATATATACAGAACATTCCTCCCTAAAACAACAGAACACTCATTCTCTCAAGTGCACATGGATCTCACTCACTATCCACCAAGACGATCTAACAATTGTAAATATCTATGCCCCCTATATAGGAGCAGCCAATTACATAAGAAACTGTTAGTCAAGATAAAGAGTCATATTGACATGAATACATTATAGTAGGAGATCGTAACCTGCCTAACATCATCCAAGCAGAAAATCCATAAAGAAAGCATTAAATGACACATTGGACCACATGGACCTCATAGATATATACAGAATATTCCACCCTAAAACCACAGAATACTCATTTTCTCAAGTGCACATAGAACATTAACAAGAATAGACCACATACTGGCTCACAAATCAGGACTCAACCTATACCATAAGAATGAGAACATTCCCTGCATATTCTCAGATCACAATGCTTAGAAACTGGAGATCAATCACATGAAAAAGTTTCTAAGGAACTCAAACACCTGGAAGCTAAAGAGCTCCTTGGTTAAGAATGCTTGGATCACCACACACAAAAATAGACTCCCAATGGATGAAAGACCTCAATGTGAGAAAGGATTTCATCAAAATCCTTGAGGAGAACAGAGGCAGCATCCTCTTTGACCTCAACCGCAGCAACATCTTTCTAAGAATATCACCAAAGTCAACAGAAGCAAGGAAACAAATGAGCTATTGTGATCTCATCAAGATCAAAAGGAAACAGTGAGCAAGACCAAAAGACAACTGACAAACTGGGAGAAGATATTGCAAATGACATATCCAATAAAGGGCTAGAATCCAATATGTATAAAGAGCTTGGAAAACTCAACACACAAAGAACAATGCAATACTCTGCAACCATCAAAAGAAAAGAAATCTTGCCATTTGCAATGACGTGAATGGAACTAGAGGGTATTATGCTTAACAAAATAAGCCAATCGGAAAAAGATAACTATCAAATGATCTCCTTGATATGAGGAATTGGAGATGCAATGTGGGGAGTTTGGGGAGTACGAAAAAAACAAATGAAAGAACATGGGATTGGGAGGGAGACAAACAATAAAGGACTCAATCTCAAAAACTAGACTGAGGGTTGCTGGGGTGAAGGGGGACAGGAGAGGGTGGTGAGGATATGGACTTCGGAGAGAGTATATGCTATGATTAGTCCTGTGAATTGTGTAAACTTGGCGATTCACACTGGGGATAAAAATAAGTTATATATTGATAAAAATAATGAATTAATTACTTTAAAAATTTTTAAAAAGACGAAATCTTGAATCAACCAGGAGATCAAAGAAGAACTCAAACAATTCAGGGAAAACAATGAGAATGAAGACATTTTGGTCCAAAACCTATGGGATACAGCAAAGATGGTCGTAATGGAGAAATACATATCCATCCAAGCTTCCCTCAAAAAATATGTAAAAATCCAGAATACACCAGCTGTCTCTACACCTTAATGAACTGGAGAACCAACAACAAATCAAACCAACTCCATACATAAGAAGGAAAATAATCGAGATTAGAGCTGAGATCAATGAGGTAGAAACCAGAGATACAGTAGAACGTATCAATGAAACTAAAGTTGGTTTTTTGAAAGAATCAATAAGATCGACAAACAATTGGCCACACTAATCTTAAGGAAAGCAATAAAGCCAAAATTAATAAAATTATGAATAAAAGGGAGAGATAGCAACTAACACCAAGGAAACAATTATCAGAAGTTATTATCAATAGTTATGTGCCAATAAGCTAAGCAATCTAGATGAAATAGATGCATTCCTGGAAAATTTTAAATGCCCAAAATTGAACCAGGAAGAAATTAACAACCTGAATAGAACGATATCTATTAACTAGATTTAAGCAGTGATCAAAAACCTCCCCAAAAACAAGAGCCTAGTACCTGAGGGATTCCCTGGGGAATTCTACCAAACTTTCAAAGAAGAAATAACACCTATTCTCCTGAAGCTGTTTCAAAAATTGAACCAGAAGAAAAACTTCCAGACTCTTTCTATGAATCCAGCATTACCCTGATCCTTTAACCAGGCAAGGACCCTATCAGAAAAGAGAATTTTAGACCAATATCACTGATGAATATGGATGCTAAGATTCTCAGCAAGATTCTAGAACAGGATCCAACAGCAAATTAAAAAAAAAAAATCCACCATTACCAGGTGGGATTCATCCGTGGGCTACAAGGATGATTCAACATTTGCAAATCAATCAATGTGATAGAACAAATCAATATGAGAAGAGAGAAGAACCACATGGTCCTCTCAATTGATGCAGAAAAAGCATTGGACAAAATCTAGCATCCGTTCCTGATCAAAACTCTTCAAAGTATAAGGATAGAAGGACCATTCATGAACTTCATCAAATCTATGAAAGACTCACAGCAAATATCATTGTCAATGGTAAAAAGCTTGCACCTTCCTGTTGAGATCAGAAACTTAAGTAAACCCACTCTCACCAATCTTGTTCAACAAAATATTAGAAGTCCTAGCAATAGCAATCAGACAACAGAGAGAAATAAAAGGTATCCAAATTGGCAATGAAGAAATTAAGCTCCTCTCTTTGCACATGACATGATTCTTTATATGGGAAATCCAAAAGACTCCACCCGGCAAACTAATAGAACTCATATAGCAATTCAGTAATGTGTCAGGATACAAAGTCAATGTATAGAAACAGAGGCTTTCTTTTACACTAACAATGAAAATACCGAAAGGGAATTAGGAGAATCAATTCCATTTACTATAGCACCAAGAAGCTTAAGATACCTGGGAATAAACCTAAACAAAGAGGTAAAACCACACCTACAAAATGTTAGAATTGACGGGAGACTTTCGTCCTGAATGCTGAATGAATTATTGTTAGGTAAGAAGTTCATTTTCTCATTTCGGTTGACTTCTGTCTTGAATTCTCTGTGCCTTTCCATTTTATGGCATTTTTTGGGGGATGCTTCATTAGTGCGATCTCTCACTTCCTCCCCCTCTTTCGCGTGTCTTCTCTGTGTGTGTGTTCGTGTGTGTGTGCATGAGCAAGTCTTAATGTGTGCGTGGTCTGTGTGTTTTTCACAAAAAAGTTATAATTAAATTTCAAGAGGTAGGAATTGGGTCTCTTAAGAATAGCAATTCAATTTGAAATGCCTTGAAAATACATTCCATCCGTTTCAAGAACTTCTTCTGCAAGGAATGTCATCATTTGTACTCTTCCATAAACACGTATTCTCACAAAACTGCCTTCAAACAAACACCACATTTTGTGTGCCTCATTAGAATCGTATTGTTTGTCCCTATACCCCTTATTTTTCATATGTTTCTTGACTGTCTTGAGGGAGTGAAATCGTCTGTTTGTTTTCTTTCTGAGAATGATAGATATGACAGAGCCCAAAGCTCTCTGCAAGCCTGTCACATGAAACATGTGGAAGAATTCATTCTTGCTTATGTCTCAGTAAGAATTTGCGGTGACATGGAGGACAGTGAGATGGTAGTAGTGTCTAATAACCTCGTGCTTGTCTTCAGCCATGAAGGCAAAAGGAAGATGGCAACAATAACGGAAGCAGGGTGGAAATTGACCTGAACCCTACACAGTAAACTCCACAGAGTAAGAGATCGGAGGTCGCAGAAACTATGGGAGAAGTTTGGAGACATGGTTCATGGGAGATTTGGGTGGTTCGTGCATCAGAGGGCAGTGACCCATGCAAAGGACAAAGGCACAGGAGAACAGGGCACACTGGGAACCCACAAGGAACCTGTTTCCCAGTGCAATTGGCTGTGACGAATGGAGGGTCTGAGTTCTTGACAACACAATTGTTGAGGGCTGGAGTTTTCAGATCAACAGGCTTGGCAGAAATTGACTCGAAAGAACACTGTGTTTTTCTTGGAGGGGACACCAACAAGCAACAAGGTGCAGACAGCCTGGAGACCATGATCAGAAACAATACCAGGAGATGTAGTTGGAGGAGAGTGGGACCTGGCAGTGCATCCGTGAGAGGCAGTGTTTGTGGAAATGATTCAATGGGTGCATAAGAAATGTTTGGCTCTCAAACCAGTAGCAACAGGACCGAGCTACTGGCCAAGACAGGATGGTGAGACATTTGCTGCCTACCTTGCCAACATGAAAACCCAACCGTGGAACACTTGGAGGACTGCCTTCCTCAGTCCAAGATGCTTAGTCCAAGGAGAACACATTCTCCCATAGGGGACAAGAAGAATGCCGTGACCACATGCTTTCTTCTGAACACAGCATTCTGCAGGCCTGCATTCTATTGGGTTGTGGAATGTCTCCTTTCACACACACACCAGATCCTACTAAGCAAAACCTCAGCATATTCAGCCCGGGCCCCAAACACACTAAACGCCAGACAAGGAGGGCCCTTGCAGTTGAATGGTCTCAAGGACAGGGACAGCAACAACACAACAACAGATGGCATGCATCACACACACACACACACACACACACACACACACACACACACACACACACACCCATCATCCTTTAAGGGCCAGCACTTGGTCACTCCCGGATTTTCTCTTCTTTTTTTTTTTTTATTTTTTTTTTTATTTTTTTTATTTTTTATTTATTTTTTTTTTCGGATTTTCTCTTCTTAAAGACATTAACCTCAGTATGGAAAAAGAATGAGCTTTCAGAATACAGAGAGGAAGACAGAAACTTATATCCAAGGCAAAGATGGAAGAATCAACTGATGCTAAGGTAAAAGAACAAGAAATTAACACGGCTAGGCAATCAGAGAGAAACTTCTACATAGAACACGCCCGATGGGGTATAGAAAGGAGCGGCCTGGATACTTCCTGTACATCAGCAAACGTAGAAGATATCAGAGAGTCTCGAACCACAGAGATAAACTGATAAAGATAAACGAACATAAGTAGCTCCTGAAGAGAAGATTGGTAGGAGACTGGATGCAGTGTGGGAAAATGGCAGAGGTAGAGGATCCAATGAGTGACCTGGAAGAACTAGTCTAGAAAAAAGGAAGCAAATTCTAAAAGAGAAGGAAGAATGACGGGACATGACAATGAGCTTAGGGAATCATCATTTCCAGGAATTGAAAGAGGTGCCTCTTGTAGGAGAAGTAAGAGTGAGTGAAAGAAAGAGGACTGAACATGGATTTGAGATATTGGGGCTGAAAATGACCCTCATCTGGTAGCACAAACAGAGGTCCACAATCAGAGGCAAGGAGATACTACCATCACCTTCCAAAGAAGCAGAGCACCAAAAGACATAATGTCCTTCCCCCTGGAAAATCTAGGCATGTAGGAATTCTCTTTAGGCAAATAGGCATCGGAGAATAGTTTGTCCATAGCCCAGTCACTGACTTCAAGAGGAAAAGCTATACCAGCTCTCGAAGCAGGCCGGATAGCTCAAGCAACACCCTGCCAAGCCAAAATCCTTATCCCATGCATTTCTGAACAATGACAGAGCAGCGGTTCTTGTCTAGAACCAGGAGGTATTCAGAAGTCAAATGTTGGGTCCCTTGTTGTGTCCATCAGTTCAGATGCGGCCTTCAGATCAACTCATGATTCCAGCGTCTTGGCAATGAGTGTGGTCTCAGGTTCTCTGCTCAGGGGCAAGTAAGCTTCTCCCTCTCCAGCTCCAACCCCTGATTGAGATCTCTCTGTCTATCTGTCCAATACGTGCATGTGTATAATTTGACAAGATAACAAAAACAAAACCAGTGTACATTAATTGATTGGTGCCAGAGGACGTTTTCTTGAATTTGGGCCTATGTTCCTGTTGAGGGTAGCCAGGTACAGAGAACCTCTCACCATCCTAAAATGCCCGACCTTCTTTTGGAGCTCCCTCATTTATTCTACTGCTCTTTGTCTCACTGGATCTCCTCACCAACCTGAAGCATCTGCTGTCTGTCGTGCTGTACTGACCCCTTGATAACAATTGTGCATCTTCTCTGGGCTCCATTAGAACATGCTCATCTTCTGCAAGAGGCACTGTTTGCTTATCTCATGAAACAATTTGGGGGATGATCATGAGAGGGTGAATGCAAGCTTGTGCTGCCACAGTTCCATGCAGTTCCTCAGAGGGTAGCTGCTCCAACCTGAGGGAGTGCTCAAGGTTCTTCCACATTAGAATCCTCTTCAATGTGTCCTTTTGAACATAAAAGTTGTCTTCCTGAAACGGTTAGGAAGTCTTTCAGATGGCTTCACTTGGGTTTTAGGTCTCTTCAAACATCTCCGTTTGCTCCTGTGGACTCTAAGTACATGAGTCCATCCTGGACCTAAGGATAAGGGTCTGCCTTGATGCATGGTCATTTTTGAAGATTGGGAGGCCTTGTTGGCACCGTTTGTGGAGACGCTCAAGGTACTCGTGTCCTCGCTGTAGGAAGACTCCAGACATGCTTTGGCACGGTTGCGGGGGTTTATTTGGATCTCTCCTTGGGTGGCCATTTTCCTGTTCAGAAGCACCGTGATAGGGTGGGAAGGCCTGACCCTTTTGCCGGGCTAAGATTTCCTCCCCTGAGTCTTTGCTTGAGGCCACATTGTTTCTAGGCCTGTCGTGGTTAAGATGGAATGGTGGATGATTGCCTTTCTCTGGAGTCCAGAGGACTGGAGCTGACAGTCATGACCAAACACTACGAACTTGGCCATGGAGAAGGTGACACCAACTCGCATTGCAAACTACCTTGATTTGAGACCCAAGCATCTCCAGCAGTTTGGGACGGCTTGGTGTCCTCTTGTCCCACCCATGACTACTCCAGCCAAGTGTAGTGATCAGGCGTGGGTTGATGAGGAGTGGTTGCTATGACCTCAAAGCTTTGTGACATCACAGATGCTGGCTTCACTGTAGCAGCTGTCCCTCTCCAATGACCTTGGCGTCCTATGGCTCTAGGTATGAAGCCCCGGGAAGGACAGAACAAGAGCCCTCTGAGTCTGATGAAATACTCAGGTTGTCTTGGGGGTTAAGGTCCCACTTCCCCTTTCTAGACTAAGAAGAAAGAAAATGACGTTCAGTATACCTTTCTTTAAGCCAACATTTCCCCAGATACGGAAAGGTGTCCTATTTCCACTAAAATTTCTAGAGAGCTCAAGACACAGGAGACCTCGTGTGTATCAACAGCTCTCCGTGGGTTTTGTCATCCTGTGGGTGAGAGCGTCCTTTGTCAGCGTCTTTTGCCTATGGGTCAGTGATGAGTAAGGTTGGAAGGACCCTTTTCGAGGAAAAAGGTGAGGACTTCGATATCTGGTGCTGTCTGTGGCCTCATCTCCTTGTGTTCTGAAATGCATGGCCAGGGATTAGGGCTCTGTCTCCCTGGTTTTCCCTTAATTACCTTTGCAAAGTCTTCGAGGAGACTGACCTTCGGCATCACAGCTAACTCTTAAGGGAGAGGCCTGGACTGCACCCGTTGTCATCATTAGTTACCTATACTTGTTGTGGTACCGGGTATAGACACGCAGACCAAGTCTCTTTAGTCAGAATGAAAGGGACGGCCTATACTGACGACTTGCAAGGCACATTCGAGCAGACCTTTGGAATGAGCCACAATGCCCTTACAAGGACTAGTGGATTAGGAAGGTTCAGTCCATTTTGGCAACACAGTATTTCTCAGCTGTTGAAGAAAATGAACCCCTGGACCTTGCCTTGACATGAATGTCCCATACCCTGCTGATGGGAAATGGAAAAGGCAAGCAGACAAAGGGAAATGTCATATGGCTTCCCAAAATATGTGCTTCGGGAGGAATACCTTGGCCCTTAGTAAAGGAAGGGAAAACTGAAGGGCAAGATGTCAGAGAATGAGAACCACCAGGAGTGACTCAGGACTCTGAGAACCAAGCTGAGTGTTACAGAAAAGAGAACTGTTAAAGGGGTGTTCAGAAGTTGTGGCATATATTAGGAGGAGCACTGGGACGTACATGCAACTAAAGCATCCGTGAATACTGTCAAAAACGGATGATGGATGATAGGCAGGCTTTCTCAACAAAACAGCAACAACAACAACAACAAAAATTCAGAGGAAAATAATCTGGCCCTTTCAAAACCAAAGGAAGTCACAGGGATACAAGGAACGCATTATATTGTTTATTATCTTTCCTTATTGAAATGACATGGGATTGCTTTACCAAAATGTCCTTCTCTGAATTGTGTCTTTATCCTTGTGACTTATAGTCTACCCGCCTCTTCCATCTCTGGAATCGATGAGAGGACACGGCAATGCCTTCGCTCAATACCTAGAAGAGTGGCCCAGGAAAATGACTTGGACCTGGCCTTCTGTGTGTTGGCAGGTGTTGGATTACTGATTCAAACGCTTCAGTCACTACTAGAGAGCTGAGATTTTGTAGGTTTCCTGACCTAATCTTGGGAGTTGCTATGTGTCTGATAATTTATCCTCTTCTCTCCGGTCTTGGATTTGCTAGCATAAATGTGTGGATGTGTCTCTTAGGATATTCCTTTTTCCTTTCTACCAGTTCTCAATTTGTTTTATACTTTCAGCTGTGTTCTTGTCTCCCTTTTTATCCCAGTAATGGCTTCTGCAGTTTCTTCATGATTAAGACACTGAATTGTGAGATCTCCTGATTCTTTTTCCTATTGGTTTGTTTGTATTTTCTTTATTTCGATAACTATATGCATTATTTCATTTTTTCTGTTAACTTTGGAATTTGGTTCTTCTTCTTGTTCCTTCAGCATCGAGGTAGGTTGCTTTACTTTTTTTTTTTTGGTGTTTTAAATTTTGGAAATGCATGCATTATCCCTATATGGTTTCCCCATGAAATGTTTTGGCATCACCCCATAAGTTTCTTGACATTCCTTTGTTCATAGCTCTTTCTGTTTTTCCTTTGGATTTTCTTTCTTACATTCATTGCTATTTCGTGACGTGTTGTGTTTTCCAACTTTTAGTGTCTGGCTGTATTTCCAATTTGAAAGTGATATCTTCCCGTTTTCATACATTCATGATCATAAGTGCACCGGATAGGTTTTGATTTCTCTTCCATTAATTACCACTGGATTTGGACTTCAGATCATGACCTGTGATATACAAAGTTTGGTCTGCCTTTGAGAAGAACATATCCTATGCTCCTCAGATACGCAATCTTACTCATGGATCCCCAAAGCTCAGGAGGTCTAGAGAGCCAATGTGGACGTCCGTTATTCCTTAACACCTTTCCATCCCGATGATCTGTGCTGTGCTTAACGTGGATATCATAGTCCCCAACAATATTGGATTAAAGTCCCCATCTCCCTTCCTCTCTGTTCATATGCTTCCAACGTTTAGATAAAGCAATGTTTTTGGTGTATATGTTGGCAATTCTTCCAGGTTTCTGGTGTTTGGATGCTCCATCAAGACAAAACACCTTCTGCCAATCTTTTGTCACTCGGAGGCATAAAATCGCTCCATTTGACGTAGGCACAATCACTTTGGCTCTGTTCCCCTTGGCAATAGTGTAACCTACGTTTTCCCAATATCTTCGCTTTCAAGCATATGTATGTTTATATAGGAAGGAAATTTCCTATTGTCAACAGAAGGTCGAGCTTTTTAATATTTTTGTTTTCTTATGGATCGTTTTTGCCTTTTTTTTTTTTTTTTTTTTGGTGATTTCAAGCACACTTATGAAGTGCTTGTATTGTCGGGAGACTTTAATCCTGAATACTGAATGAATTATTGATAGGTAAGTAGTTCACATTCTCATTTCAGTTGGCTTCTGACTTGGATTCTCTTTGCATTTTCCCTTTATGGTATTTTCTTTGGGGTTGCTTCCTTAGTGTGATTCTGACTTCTTCTCCCTCTTTTGCATGTCTTATCTGTGAGTGTGTTCAGGTGTGTGTGCATGTGCCAGTGTTAATGTGTGTGTGGTCTGTGTGTGTTTCACATAACACTTATAATTAAATTTCAAGTGATAAGAATTCGGTCTCTTAAGGATAGGAACTGAATTTGAGATGCCTTGAAAAATCATATTCCATTCATTTCGGAACATCTTCTGCAAGGGATGTGATCTATTTTCCTCTTCGAAATACACGTATTCTCACAAAACTGCCTTCAAACAAACACCAAATTTTTGTGCCTCATAAGAATAGATTTTTTTGTCCCTATATCCCTTGCTTTTTCATATATTTCTTGACTGTCTTGAGGCAGTGAAATCTTCTGGTTTTTGTCCTTCTGAGACAAACAGTCTGTTTGTTTTCTTTTTGAGAAGGATAGATGTGTTGAAGCCCAATGGTCTCCGCAACCCTGCCACATGACACATGTGGAAGAATTCATTCTGGCTTATGTCTTAGTAAGAATTTGCGGTGACATGGAGGACAGTGAGATGGTAGTAGTGTCTAATAACCTCGTGTTTGTCTTCAGCCATGAAAGCAACAGAAAGAAGACAACATAAACTGCAACGGGGTGGATATTGACCTGAAGCCTACAAAGTAATCTCCACAGCGAAGAGAATGGAAGTCGCAGAGACTAAGGGAGAAAGTTGGAGACATGGCTCAGTGGAGATTTGTGTGGTTCATGCATCAGAGGGCAGAGATACCATTCAAAGGACAAAGGCACAGGAAAGCAGGGCTCACTGGGAACCCACAAGGAACCTGTATCCCAGTGCCATTGGCTGTTATGAGCATAGGATCTGAAGGGCACAAGTTCTTGAAACACAAGTCGTGAGGGCTAGATTTTTCAAATCAGCAGACTTGGCATACATCGGCTCGAAAGAACACCACGTTTCTCCTGCATAGGACACCAACAAGCAACCAGGTGCAGACAGCCTGGAGACAATGATCAGAGACAATACCAGGAGAAGCAGTGGGAAGATGGTGGTACCTGGCAGTGCATCCATGAGAGGCAGTGTTCGTGGAAATGACTCAATGGGGGCATAAGAAATTTAGGGCTCTCTCACCAGCAGCATCAAGACAGAGCTATTGGCCAAGAAGGACAGTGAGGACATTTGCTGCCAAGCCTGCCAACACGAAATCCCAACCATGGAACACTTGGAGGACTGCCTTCCTCAGTCCAAGATGCTTAGTCCACGGAGAACAGACTCTCCCATTGGGCACGAGAAGAAAGCCTTGACCACATGCTCTCTTCTGAACACAGCATTGTGCAGGCCTGCATTCTTTAGAGTTGGTGGAATGTCTCCTTTCACAGGCACACCAGAGCCCACCTAGGTAAACCTCAGCATATTCAGCCCAGACCAAAAACACATCAAACGTCAGGAGGGCCCTAGCAGTTGACTGATCTCAAGGAAGGGTCAGACGTACACAACAGATGGCATGCATGCCATACACATACACAAACACACACACACACACACCAAAATCCCTTAAGGGTCAGCCCTTGGTCACTCCGGGATCTCATCTTTATAAAGAAATTAACCTCAGGATAGAAGACAGAATGAGATATTCAAATACGGAGAGGTATACAGAGACCTAGTTCCAAGGCAAAGATGGAAGAATCAATTGATGCCAAGGTAAAAGAACAAGAAATTATCCAGGCTAGGCAATCGGGGTGAAATCTCTACATATAAAAAGCCTAAGGGGATTGAAAGCAGCGGCCTGGATACTCCCTGTACATCAGAAAACATAGAAGATATCAGAGAGTCTCGAACCACAGAGATAAAACTAAAAATATAAAAGAACATAAAGAGCTACTGAAGAGAAGATTGGTAGGAGACTGGATGCAACGTCCAGGAACATGGCCGAGGTAGAGGATCCAATTAGTGACATGGAAGAACAAGCCTAGAAAATAAGGAAGCAAATTCTTGAGAGTAGGCAAAATGATGGAACATGAGAATGAGTTTAGGGAATCATCAACTCCAAGGAATTGAAAGAGGTGCCTCTTGTAGGAGAAGTAAGAGTGAGAGAAAGAAAAGAGGGCTGAACATGGATTTGAGAAATCGGGGCTGAAAATGAAAATCATCTGGGAGCAGGAACAGAAGTCCAGAATCAGAGGCACAGGTGATTCTCATCAACTTATACAGAAGCAGAGCGCCAAAAGACATTGTGTAATTCCCCCTGGAAAATCTAGGCATGGAGGAATTCTCTTTAGGCAAATAGGCATTGGAGAATAGTTTGTCCATAGCCCAGTCTTGACTTCAAGAGGAAAATCTATACCAGCTCTCAAAGCAAGCCGGATAGCTCAAGCAACACCAGCCCAAGACAAAACCTTATCCCCTGTACTTATGAACAATGACAGAGCAGCGGTTCTTGTCTAGAAACAGGAGGTATTCGGAAGTCAATGGTTGGGTCCCGGGTTGTATACATCAGTTCAGAGGCGGCCTTCAGATCAACTCATGATTCCAGGGTCTTGGCATTGACTCTGTTCTCAGGTTCTCTGCTCAGGGGCAAGTAAGCTTCTCCCTCTCCAGCTCCACCCCCTCACTGTGATCTCCCTGCCTCTCTGTCCAATACGTGCATGTGCATATATTGATAAGAAAGCAAAAACAAAACCAGGCACAATAATTGACTGGGGCCAGAGGATGTTTAATTGAATTTGGACCTAGGTTCCTATGGAGGGTAGCCAGGTACCGAGAACCTCCCACCATCCTAAAATGGTCGACCTTCTCTCAGAGCTCCCATGTTCAATCTCCTGTTCTTTGTCTTCCTGGATCTCCTCACCAACCTGCAGCATCCGCTGTCTGTTGCACTGTACTGACCCCTTGTTGACACATTGTACATCCTCTCCTGGCTATATTACAACATGCCCATCTTCTGCAAGAGGCACTGTTTGCTTATATCATGAAACCATTTGGGGGATGGTCATGAGATGGTAAAGGCAGGCTTGTGCTGCCACATCTCCATTCAGTTCCACAGAGGGTAGCTGCTCCACCCTGAGGGAGTGCTCAAGGTTCTTCCACATTCAAATCCTCTTCAATGAGTCCTTTTGGTCATATAAGTTGTCTTCCTGAAACGGGTATGGATGTCTTTCAGATGGCTTCATTTGGGATATGGATCTCTTCCAACATGTTCTCCTTTTGTTCCTGTGGACTCCACATACATGAGTCCATTCTGGATCTTAGGGTGTAGAGTCTGCCT
Source organism: Mustela nivalis (assembly GCF_964662115.1). Classification (NCBI taxonomy): domain Eukaryota; kingdom Metazoa; phylum Chordata; class Mammalia; order Carnivora; family Mustelidae; genus Mustela; species Mustela nivalis. Next base: position 103,241 of record NW_028136395.1, read on the forward strand.
TGGATGCATGGTCATTTTGGAAGTTTGGGAGGTCTGTTGGCACCGTTTCTGGAGACGCTCGAGGTAATCGAGTAATCCCTGTTGAATTCCAGACATGTCTCTGAGAAGGTTGCAGGAGTTCACTTTGAGCTTTCCTTGGGTGGCCCTCTTCCTGTTCAGAAGCTCCATGATTCGGTGGAAGGGCCTACCTTTACAAAGGCCAGGATTTCCTACACTGAGTCTTTGCTTACAATCTGATTGATTCTTGGCCTATCCTGGTTAAGATGGAATGAGGGATTCTTGCCTTTCTCCAGAGTCCAGAGGGCTGGTGCTGAGAGTCACGACCAAACACTGCGGATTCGTCCATGGAGAAAGTGAAACCGACTCACTTCGTAAACTACCTGGGTGAGAGACCCAGGCGGCTCCAGCGGTTTGGGACGGCTTGGGGTCCTCTTGGCCCACCCAAGACTACTCTAGTCAAGGGTTGTGATGCGGTGTGGGTTAAAGAGGAGTGGCTGAAATGACATCAAAGCTTTGTGACATCACAGATGCTTGCTTCACTGAAGCAGCTGTCCCTCTCCCATGACCTTGGTGTCCTATGGCTTTAGGAAGCCCCGGGAAAGACAGATCAAGAGCCCTCTGAGCTTGAGCAAGAACCCAGGTTGTCTTGTGTGTTAACGTCCATCTTCCACTTTCTAGACAAAGAGGAAAGGATATGACGTTTAGTATAGCTTCCTTAAGCCAACATTTCCCCAGAGACGGCAAGGTGTCCTATTTACACTACAATTTCTAGGGATCAAGACACAGTGAGGCCTCATGGATATCAACAGCTCTTCATGGGGTTTGTCATCCTGTGGGGAGAGCGACCTTTTTCAGTGTCTTTTGCCTATGGGTCAGTGATGACTAAGGGACAGTATCCCCTTTTCCAAGAAAAAGGTGAGGGCATCGATACATGGTGCTGTCTTTGGCCTCATCTTCTAGCATTCTGAAGCATGCAGCTAAGGGATTAGGGCCTGTCTACCTGGCTTTCCCTTAAACCCCTTTGCAAAGTCTTTGAGGTGAGTGACAATCTGCATTAGAGCTATCTCTAAGGAAGAGGCCTGGACCGCACCCATGGTTATCATTAGTTAACTGTACTTGTTGTGGTAACGGGTATAGATATGTTTAACAAGTCTCTTTAGTCAGAAGGAAAGGGATGGCCTATATTGATGGCTTGCAAAGGCCACTCGAGCAGAACTTTGGATTGAGACGCAATGCTCCTGCAGTACTAGTGGATAAGGAAGGTTTGGCCCATTTTGGCAGCACAGTATTACTCAGCCGTGGACGAAAATGATCCCCTGGACCTTGCCTTGACATGAATGTCCTATGCTTCGCTGATGTGAAATCGAAAAGGCAAGCAGACAAAGGGAAATATTATATAGCTTCCCACAATATATGCCTCCAGAGGAATACCTTTGCCCTTAGTAAAGGAAGGGAAAACTGAAGGGGAAGTTGTCGGAAAAGGAGACCCACCCGTAGTGACTCAGGACCATGAGAACCAAGCTGAGGGTTACAGAAAAGAGACGCATGCAGGGAATGAGGGAACTGCTAATGGGTGTTCAGGAGTTGTAGCATAAATTAGGAGGAGCACTAGGTCGTAATGCAAATAAAGTATCCGTGAATACTCTGTCAAAAACGGATGATGGATGATAGGCAGGATTTCTCTACAGAATAGCAACAACAACAACAACAATTCAGAGGAAAATAATCTGGCCCTTTCAAAACCAAAAGAAAGCACAAGGAGAAAAGGAAAGAATTATTTTTTATTTATCTTTCCTTATTGAAATGGCATAGGATTTGTTTTCTTAAAATGTCCTTAACTGAATTGGGTCTTTATCCTTGTAAATTGGAGTCTACCAGCCTCTTCCATCTCTGGAATCGATGAGAAGACAGGACAATGCCTTCGCTATATACCTAGAAGAGTGGCCCAGGAAAATGACTTGAACCTGGCCTTCTGTGTGTTGGCAGGTGTTGGATTACTGCTTCAAATGCTTCAGTCAATACTAGAGAGCTGAGATTTTGTAGGTTTCCTTACCTAATCTTGGGAGTTTCTATGTGTCTGGGAACTTAACCTTTTCTCTCTGTTCTTGGATTTGTTAGCATAAATGTGTGGATGTGCCTCTTTGGTTATTCTTTTTTTTTTCTACCAGTTGGGCTATCGCACCAGCAAAATCAAGACCAAGCTACTGGCCTAGCAGGATGGTGAGGACATTTGCTGCCTAGCTTGCCAACACGAAATCCAATCCGTGAATCACTTGGAGGACTGCCTTCCTCAGTCCAAGTTGCTTAGTCCAAGGAGAACAGATTCTCCCGTAGGGGACAAGAAGAAAGCCTGACCACGTGCTCTCTTCTGAACACAGCATTCTGCAGGCCTGCATTCAGCTGAGTTGGTGGAATGTCTCCTTTCACAAGCACACCATAGCCCACCAAGGTAAACCACAGCATATTCAGCCTGGACACCAAACACATCAAATGGCAGCCCAGGAGAGACACTACAGATGACTGGCATCAAGGAGAGAGTCAGCCACAAACACAGTGGATGGCATGCATGCCACACACATGCACACACAAAAACACAAACGCACATACACACAATGCACACACTCGACAAACCTTAAAGTCTAGTCCGTGGTTACTCCAGGATCTCTTCTTCCTAAAGAAATTATCCTCAGTTTAGAAAACAGAATGCGTTTTTCGAATACAGATAGGAGACAGAGACCTAGATCCAAACCAAAGATGGAAGAATCAATTGATGCCAAGAAAAAAAGAACAAGAAATGATCACGGCTAGGCAATCAGAATGAAACCTCTACATAGAACACGCCCGGTGGTGTATTGAAAGCAGCGGCCTGATTACTCTCTGTCCATCCGAAAACAGAAGATATCAGAGAGTCTCGAACCACAGAGATAAAACTGATAAAGATAAAAGAACATAAAGAGCTCCTGAAGAGAAGATTGGTTGGAGGCTGGATGCAAAGTCCTGGAACATGGCATAATTGGAAGATCCAAATAGTGACTGGGAAGAATAAGCCTAGAAATTAAGGAAGCAAATTCTAAGAGAAAAGGCAGAATGATGGAACATGATACTGAGCTTAGGGAATCATCATCTCAAGGAATTGAAAGAGGTGCTCTTGTAGGAGAAGTAAAAGTGAGAATAAGAAAGAGGTCTGAACATGGATTTGAGAAATCAGGGTCAAAAATGACCCTCATCTGGGAGCAGAAACAGAGGTCCAGAATCAGAGGTACAGAGGACTCTCATCTCCTTTCACAGCAACAGAGCACAAAAAGACATAGTGTCATTCCCCCTGGAAAATCTAGGCATGGAGGAAAATCTTTTGGCAATAGTCATGGGTGAATAGTTTGAAGTCACTGACTTCAAGAGGAAAAGCTATACCAGCTCTCGAAGCAAGCCAGGATAGCTCAAGCAACCCAGCCCAAGCCAAAATCCTTATCCCCTGCATTTTTGAACAATGACAGAGCAGTTCTTTTTTCTAGAAACAGGAGGTACTCAGACGTCAATGGTTGAGTCCCGGGTTGTGTTCATCAGACCAGAGGCGGACTTCAGATCAACTCATGATTCCAGGGTCTTGGTATTGAATCTGGTCTCAGGTTCTCTGCTCAGGAGCAAGTAAGCTTCTCCCTCTCCAGTTCCACCCCCTGATAGGGATCTCTCTGCCTCTCTGTCCAATACGAGCATGTGCATAGTTGTACAGGATAACAAAGACAAAACCAGTGAACAATAATTGACTGGGTCATGAGGATGTTTTATTGAATTTGGACCTAGGTTCCTATGGAGGGCAGCCAGGTACAGAGAACCTCCCACCATCCTAAAATGTTCGACCTTCGCTCAGAGCTCCCTTGTTCATACTCCTGTTCTTTGTCTTCCTGGATCTCCTCACCAACTCGCAGCATCCACTGTCTGTCATGCTGTACTAACCCCTTGTTGACACATTATGCATCCTATCGGGGCTCCAAGGAACATGCCCATCTTCCGCAGGAGGTACTGTGTGCTTATCGCATGAAACCATTTGGGGGATGGTTATGAGAGGGTGAAGGCAGGCTTGTGCTGCCACATCTCCATGCAGTACCACAGAGCGTAGCTTCTCCACCCTGAGGGAGTGCTCAAGGTTCATCCACATTCGAATCCTCTTCAATGCGTCCTTTTCTACATACATTTTGTCCTCCTGTAACGGGCACGGAAGTCTTTCAGATGGCTTCACTTGGGCTACGGGTCTCTTCCAACATGCTCTCCATTGTCTCCTGTGGACTCCAAGTACATGAGTCAATCCTGGACCTAAGGTTCTAGGGTTAGAGTCTGCCTTGGATGCATGGTCATTTTGGAAGATTGGACGCCTTGTTGGCACTGTATCTGGAGACGCTCGAGGTCTCATTCCTCACTGTGGGAGACTCCAGACATGTCTTTGGCATGGTTGTGGGGGTTCACTTTGAGCTTTCGTTGAGTGGCCCTGATGGATTGAGGGATGCTTGCCTTTCTCCAAAGTCCAGAGGGCTGGTGCTGACAATCACGAGCAAACTCAATGAAATGGGTCATAGAGAAGGTGACACCGACTCGATTCGCCAACTGCCTTGATGAGAGACCAAGGCAGCTGCAGTGGTTTGGGACGGCTTCTGTTCTTCTTGCCCACCCATGACTACTATAGACAAGTGTACTGAACAGGCAAGGGTTGATGAGGAGTGGTTGCTACGACCTCAAAGCTTTGTAACATCACAGATGCTGGATTCACTGAAGCAACTGTCCCTCTACCACAAACTTGGTGTCCTATGGCTTTAGGTAGGAAGCCCCGGGAAGGACAGAACAACAGCTTTCTGAGCCTGAACAAGAACTCAGGTTGTCTTGTGGGATAATGTCCCACTTTCCCTTTAGAGACAAAGAGGAAAGAAAATGACATTCTGTATACCTTCATTTAGGCCACCATTTCCGCAGAGACGTTAAACTGTCCTAGTTCCACTACAATTTCTAGAGATCTCAAGAAATGGTGAGGACTCACGGGTATGAGCAGCTCTCCGTGGGGTTTGTCATCCTGTGGGTGAGAGCATCCTTTTACAGCGTCTTTTGCCTATGGGTCAGTGATGACTAAGGGAAGGAAAGTCCCTTTTCGAGGGAAAAGGTGAGGGCATAGATATATGGTGCCGTCTGTGGCCTCGTCTCCTAGTGCTCTGAAACACGCGGCTAAGGGATTAGACCTCTGTCTACCTGGCTTTCGCTTAAAGCGCTTGGCAGAGTCTGCGAGGAGGGTGACATTCTGATCAGAGCTAACATTTAAGGAAGAGGCCTGGACCGCACCCATTGTCATCATTAGTTAACTGTACTTGTTGTTGTAACGCGTATAGACATGTTGACCAAGTCTCTTTAGTCAGAAGGAAAGGGATGGCCTATAGCGATGGCTTGCAAGGCCCATTCGAGCAGACCTTTGGAGTGAGCCACAATGCCCTTGCAAGGATAGTGGATCAGGAAGTTTGAGTCCATTTCGGTACCACAGTATTCCTCAGCCATCGAAGTGAATGAACCCCTCGACCTTGCGTTGACATGAATGTCCCATGCCTGGCTGATGGGAAATGGAAAAGACAAGCAGACAAAGGGAAATATAATATGGCTTCCCACAATATGTGCCTCGGGAGGAATACCTTGGCCCTTAGTAAAGGAAGGGAAAACTGAAGGGCAAGAATACAGAGAAGGAGACCTGCCAGGAGTGACTCAGGACCCTGAGAACCAAGTTGTGGGTTACAGAAAAGAGAACTGCTTAAGGGGTGTTCAGGAGTTGTGGGATATATTAGGAGAAAAACTAGGACATATATGTAACTAGCATCCATGAATACTCTGTCAGAAATAGATGATGGATGATAGGCAGGCTTTCTCAACAGAACAGCAACAACAACAAAAATTCAGAGGAAAACATTCTGGCCCTCTCAAAACCAAAGTAAGTCACAGGGAGAAAAGGAAGGAATTATATTTTTTATTATCTTTCCTTATTGAATTGACATGGGATTGCTTTACTAAAATGTCCTTATCTGAATTGGGTCCTTATCCTTGTGATTTAGAGTCTACACGCCTTTTCCATCTCTGGAATCTATGAGAGGAAATGACAATGCCTTCACTAAACACCTAGAAGAGTGGCCCAGGAAAATGACTTGGACCTGTCCTTCTGTGTGTGTTTGCAGGTGTTGGATTACTGCTTCAAACGCTTCAGTCAATACTAGAGAGCTGAGTATTTGTAGGTTTCCTGACATAATCTTGGGAGTTTCTATGTTTCTGGGAATTTATCCTTTTCTCTCAGTTCTGGGATTGCTAGCATAAATGTGTGGATGTGCCTCTTAGGTTATTCTTTTTTCCTTGCTAGCAGTTGTCATGTGGTTTCATACTTGCAGCTGTCTGCTTGTCTCCCTGTTTTATCCCAGTAATGTCTTCTGCGGTTTTTTCACGCTTTCAAAGCTGAAGTGTGAGATTTCCTAATTTATTTCCTATTGGTTTGTTTGTATTTCCTTAATTTTGATAATCACATGTATGATTTGAATTTTTCTGTTAACTTTGGAGTTAGATTTTCTTCATCTTGTTTCTTTGGTTGTCCAGTTAGGTGGGTTTCTTTCTCGGTGTTTTTAAATTTTGGAAATGCATGCATTTAACCCTATATGGTTTCCCCATAAAATGTTTTGGCATCATACCTTAAGTTTCTTGACATTCCTTTGTTCATGGCTCTTTCTGCTTTTCCTTTCGATTACCTTTCGTGCATTCATTGCTAGTTCGTGAGAGTGTTGTGTTTTCCAACTTTTAGTGTCTGGCTTTATTTCCAATTTGAAAGTGATATCTTCCTGTTTTCATACCTTCGTGATCATAAGTGCACAGGATAGGTTTTGACTTCTCTTCCATGAATTACGAATGGATTTGGACTCGAGCCCATGACCTGCGATAGACAAAGTTATGTCTGCCGCTGGGAAGAACATATCTTATTGTCCTCAGAGACGCAATCTTACTCATGGATGCCCAAAGTTCAGGTGGTCTCGAGAGCCCATGTGGACGTCTGTTATTCCTTAGCACCTTGCTATTTGGAGGATCTTTCCTGTGCTTCACGCGGATATCATAGTTCCCAGCAGTATTGGATTAAAGTCGCCATCTCCCTTATTCTCCGTTCATAGGCTTCCAATGTTTAGATACACCCTTGTTCGTGGTGTATATGTTGGCAATTCTTCTAGGTTTCTGTTGTTTTGATGCTCCATCAAGACAAAACTACTTCCGCTAATCTTTTGTCTCTCAAAGGCATATAATCACTCTCGTCTACTTAGGCACAAACACTTTGGCTCTCTTCTCCTTGGCAAGAGCATAACATACGTCTTCCCAATTTCTTCACTTGAAAGCTATGAGTATCTTTATAGTCGAAGGAAATCTCCTATGGTCAACAGAAGGTCGAGCTTGTTTAATATTTGTTTTTTTCTTTGGATCTTTTCTAGCTTTTTTGGTTTGTTTTTGAATTTCAACCACTCTTACAAAGTGTTTGTATTGACAGAAGACTTTAGTCCTGAAAACTGAATGAATTATTGATAGGTAGTACCTCACTTTCTCATTTCGGTTGGCTTCTCACTTGGATTCTATTTGCCTTTCCCCTGTATGGTATTTTCTTTGGATTTGCTTCATTAGTACGATTCCTCCCTTCCTACCCACCTTTTGCATGTCTTATCCTTTTGTGTGTTCGTGTGTGTGCATATGCATGTGTTAATGTGTGTGTGGTCTGTCTGTGTTTCACATCACACTTATTATTAAAATGCGAGTGATAGGAATTTGGTCTCTTATGGGTAGCAATTCAATTTGACATGCCTTGAAAACTCACATTCCATCAGTTTCAGGAAAATCTCCTGCAAGGAATGTCATCTCTTGTCCTCTTCGAGAAACACGTGTTCTCACAAAACTGCCTTCAAACAAACACCACCATTTTAGTTCTGCATAAGAGTCGTACTGTTTGTCCCAATACCCTTGCTTCTTCATATGTTTCTTGACTGTCATGAGGGAGTGAAATCGTCTCTTTGTTGTCTTTCTGAGAATGATAGATGTGATGAAGCCCAATGCTCTCCGCAACACTGCCATATGAGACAAGTGGAAGAATTCATTCTTGCTCTTGTCTCAGTACGAATTTTCGGTGACATGGATGAAAGTGTGATGGTAGTAGTGTCTAATAACTTCATGCTTGTTCAGCCATGAAGGCAACAGGAAGACGACCACAACAACTGCAATGGGGTGGAAATTGACCTGAAGCCTACAAGGTAAACTCCACAGTGAAAGAGAAAGGAAGTCGCAGAGATGATGGAAGAAGGTTGGAGACATTGGCTCAAGGGATATTTGGTTGTTTCGTGGATTAGAGGGCCGTGAGGCCATACAAAGGACAAAGGCACAGGATGCAGGGCACACTGTGAACCCACAAGGAACATGTTTCCCAGTGCCGTTGCCTATGAAACTTAGAGGGACTGAAGGGTACAAGTTCTTGACAACACAAGTCTTGAGTGCTGGAGTTTTCAGATTAGCAGGCTTGGCAGACATCGAATCTAAAGAACACGTCTTTTTCCTGCATAGGACACCAACCAGAAACCAGGTGCAGACAGCCTGGAGGCAATGATCAGAGACAATACCAGGATATGCAGTGGGAAGATGGTTAGTCCTGGGAGTGCATCCTTGAAAGGCAATGTTCCTGGAGGTGTCTCATGTGGACATCATAAATTTTGTGCTCTTGCACCAGCACCAACAAGACAGAGCTACTGGCCAAGACAGGTAGGTGAGGACATTGTCTGCCTACCCTGTAACACGAAATCCCAACCGTGGAAGACTTGGAGGACTGCATTCCTTAGTCCAAGATGCTTAGTCCAAGGAGTACAGACTCTCCCACAGGGGACGAGAAGAAAGCATTGACCACATGTTCTTTCTGAACACAGCATTCTGCAGGCCTGCATTCTGTTGAGATGATGATTCCAGGGTCTTGGCATTGACTCTTGTCTCAGGTTCACTGCTCAGGGGCAAGTAAGCATCTCCCTCTCTAGCCCCACCCCATGATTGGGATCTTTCTGCCTCTCTGTCCAATGTGCCTGTGCATCGTTGGACAAGATACCAAAGACGAAAGCAGTGCACAATAATTGACTGGGGCCTGAAGATATTTTATTGAATTTGGACCAAAGTTCCTATTGAGGGCAGCCAGGTACAGAGAACATCCCACCTCCTAAAATGCCCGACCTTCGCTTGGAGCTCCCTCGTTCATTCTCTTGTTCTTTGTCTTCCTGGATCTCCTCACCAACCTGCAGCATCCACTGTCTGTCGTGCTGTACTGAACCCTTGTTGACACATTGTGCATCCTCTAGGGGCTCCATTGGAACATGCCTATCTTACACAAGAGGCACTGTTTGCTTATCGCATGAAACCATTTGGAGGATGGTCATGAGAGGGTGAAGATAGGCTTGTGCTGCCACATCTCCATGCAGTTCCACAGAGGGTAGCTGCTCCACCCTGAGGGACTGATCCAGGTTCTCCCACATTCGAATCCTCTTCAATTGTCCTATAGACATAAGAGTTGTCTTCCAGAAATGGGCACAAAAGAGGTACACATGGCTTCACTTGGGCTATGGGTGCATTCCAACATACTCTCCGTTGGCTCCTGTGGACTCCAAGTACATGAGTCCAGCCTGGACCTAAGAGTCTGCCTTGGATGCATGGTCATTTTGAAGATTGGGAGGCCTTGTTGGCCTCGTTTCTGGAGACGCTCGAGGTACTCGTGTCCTCGCTGTGGAAGACTCCAGACATGTCTTTGGCACGGTTGCGGGGGTTCACTTTGAGTTTTCCTTGTGAGTCCCTTTTCCTGTTCAGGAGCTCCGAGATTGGGTGGGAGGGCCTCATTCTTGCGCATGGCTAGGATTTCCTCCCCTGTGGCTATGCTTCCGGTCTGATTGTTTCTTGGCCTGTCGTGGCTAAGATGGAATGAGGGATGCTTGCCTTTCTCCGGAGTCCATAGGCCTGGTGCTGACATTCACGACCGAAACTACTAATTGGGCCATGGAGAAGGTGACACCGACTCGGTTCTCAAAATGCCTGGTGAGATACCCAGGCGGCTCCCAAAGTTTGGGACGGCATGGGGTTTTCTTGTAACACCCATGATTACTCCAGCCAGTGTAGTGATTAGACATGGGTTGATAAGGAGTGGTTGCTATGACCTCAAAGCTTTGTGACATCAAAGATGCTGGCTTCACTGAAGCAGCTGTCCCTCTACCATGACCTTGGTGTCTTATGGCTTTAGGTAGGAAGCTCCAAGAAAGTCAGAACAAAAGCCCTCTGAACCTGATCAAGAAATCAGGTTGTCCTAAGGGGTTATGTCCCACTTCCCCTTTCTAGAGAGAAAGAGGAAAGAAAATGACATTCAGTATACCTTTCTTTAGGCCAACATATTCCCGGAGATGGCAAGGTGTCCTATTTCCAGTACAATTTCTAGAGATCTAAAGAAACAGTGAGGCCTCGTGGGTATGAGCAGCTCTCTGTGGGTTTTGTCATCCAGTGGGTGATAGCGTCCTTTCTCAGCGTCTTTTTCCTTTGTTAGGTGATGACTAAGGGACGGAAAGTCCCTTTTCGAGGAAAAAAATGAGGGCATCGATATATGGTGCCGTCTGTGGCCTCGTCTCCTAGTGTTCTGAAACACGCAGCTAAGAGATTAGGCCTCTGTCTACCTGGCTTTCACTTAAAAACCTTTGCAAAGTCTTCGAGGAGTGTGATATTCTGCATCAGAGCTAACACTTAAGGAAGAGGTCTGGACCACACCCGTTGTCATCATTATTTAACTGTACTTGTTGTGGTAACGGGTATAGACATGTTGACCAAGTCTCTTTAGTCAAAAGGAATGGGACGGCCTATACCGACGACTTGCAAGGCCCATTCGAGCAGAACTTTGGAGTGAGCCGCATACCCTGGCAAGGTCTAGTGGATCAGGAAAGTTGGGTCCATTTCGGCACCACAGTATTCCTAAGCAGTTGAAGTGAATGAACCCCTGGAACATGCCTTGACATGAATGTCCCATGCCTCGCTGATGGGAAATGGAAAAGGCAAGCAGACAAAGGGAAATATCATATGGCTTCCCACAATATTTGCCTCTGGAGGAATACCTTGGCCCTTAGTAAAGGAAGGGAAAACAGAAGGGAAAGAAGTCAGCAATGGAGACCCACCAGGAGTGACTCAGGAATTTGAGAACCAAGCTGAGGGTTACAGAAATGAGAACTGCCTAATGGTGTACAGGAGTTGTGGCATATATTAGGGGGAGCACTAGGACGTACATGCAACTAAAGCATCCATGAATACTCTGTCAAAAACGGATGATGGATGATAGGCAGGCATTCTCAACAGAACAGCAACACCAACAACATAAATTCAGAGGAAAACAATCTGGCCCTCTCAAAACCCAAGGTATTCAATGGGAGAAAAGGAAAGAATGATATTTTTAATTATCTTTCCTTATTGAAATGACATGGGATTGGTTTCCTAAAATGTCCTTCTCTGAATTGGGTCTTTATCCTTGTGAATTAGAGTCTACCCGCCTCTTCCATCTCTGGAATCCTTGAGAGGACATGACAATGCCTTCCCTAAATACCTAGAAGAGTGGCCCAGGAGAATGCCTTGGACCTGGCCTTCTGTGTGTTGGCAGGTGTTGGATTACTGCTTCAAACGCTTCAGTTAATACTAGAGAGCTGAGATTTTGTAGGTTTCCTGACCTAATCGTGGGAGTTTCTATGTGTCTGGGAATTTATCCTTTTCTCTCAGTTCTTGGATTTGCTAGCATAAATGTCTGGATGTGCCTCTTAGGTTATTCTTTTTTCCTTTGACATGTTGTCATGTGGTTCCATACTGTCAGTTGTGTGCTTCTCTCCCTGTTTTTTTTACAGTAATGTCTTCTGTGGTTTTTTCGTGTTTTCAATACTAAAGTGTGAGATCTCCTGATTTTTTTCTTATTGGTTTGTTTGTATTTCCTTAATTTGATAATCACATGTATGATTTCTATTTTTCTGTTAACTGTGGTGTTCGGTTTTTCTTCATTCGGTTGCTTCAAATGTCCAGTTAGGTGGCTTTCTTTATTGGTGTTTTTAAATTTTGAAAATGCACGCATTTAACCCTATATGGTTTCCCCATAAAATGTTTTGGCATCCTCCTCTAACTTTCTTGACATTCCTTTGTGCAGGGTCTTTCTGCTTTTCCTTTCGATTTTCTGTCTTGCATTCATTGCTAGTTCATGAGTGTGTTGTGTTTTCCAACGTTTTGGGTATGGCTATATTTCCAATTTGAAAGTGATATCTTCCCGTTTTCATACCATCATGATCATAAGTGCCCAGGATAGGTTTTGAATTTCTCTTCCATGAATTACGACTGGATTTGGACTTGAGCTCATGACCTGCGATAGACAAAGATAGGTCTGCCACTGGGAAGAACATATCTTATTTTCCTCAGAGATGCAATCTTACTCATGGATCCCCAAAGTTCCAGTGGTCTCAAGAGCCCTTGTGGACGTCTTTTCTTCCTAGGCTCCTTCCCATTCAGATGATCTGTCCTATGCTTAACGTGGATATCATAGTTGACAACAGTATTGGATAAAATTTGCCATCTCCCTACTTGTGTGTTCATAGGCTACCAACGTTTAGATACACCATGTTCTTGGTGTATATGTTGGCAATTCTTCCTGGTTTTGTTGTTTTGATGCTCCATCAAGACAAAACACCTTCCGCTAATCTTTTGTCTCTCGAAAGCATAAAATCATTCTCGCTGATTTAGGCACAAACACTTTGGCCATGTTCTTCTTGGCAAGACCATGTCCTGGGTCTTCCCAATTTTTTTTCCTGAAAGCTTTGCATATCTTTATAGTCGAAGGAAATCTTCTATGGGCAACAGAAGGTCGCGCTTGTTTAATATTTGTTGTTTTCTTATGGATCTTTTCTACCATTTTTTTTTTTGGTATTTCAAACACTGCTACAATCTGTTGTATTGAAGGGAGACTTTAGGAATTATTGATAGGTAATAGTTCACTTTCTCATTTCGGTTGGCTTATCATTGGATTCTTTTTGCCTTTCCCCTAATTGTATTTTCTTGGGGTTGCTTCATTGGTACGATTCCTCTCTTCCTCCCCATCTATGGCATGTCTTATCCTTCTGTGTATTCATGTTTGTGTGCATGTGAATGTGTTAATGTGTGTGTGGTCTGTGTGTTTTTCACATAACACTTATGATTAAATTTCGAAGGATAGGAATTCAGTCTCTTATGGGTAGCAATTAAAATTGACATACCTTGAAAACTCACTTTCCATCAGTTTCAGGAAAATCTTCTGTGAGGAATGTCATCTCTTGTCCTCTTCGAGTAACAGGTGTTCTCACAAAACTGCCTTCAAACAAACACCACCATTTGAGTTCCTCATTAGAGTCGTACTGTTTGTCCCAATACCCTTGCTTTTCGTATGATTCTTGACTGTCATGAGGGAGTGAAATCGTCTCTTTGTTGTCTTTCTGAGAATGATAGATGTGACGAAGCCCAATGCTCTCTGCAACACTGCCATATGAGTCAAGTGGAAGAATTCATTCTTGCTTATGTCTCAGTACGAATTTGCAGTGACATGAAGGACAGTGAAATGGTAGTAAGGTCTAATAACCTCGTGCTTGTCTTCAGCCATGAAGGCAACAGGAAGATGACCACAACAACTGCAATGGGGTCGAATTTTACCTGAAGCCTACAAGGTAAACTCCACAGCGAAAGAGAACGGAAGTTGCAAAGATGATGGGAGAAGGTAGGAGACAAAGCTCAGGGGTGATTTGGTTGGTTTGTGGATCAGAGAGCCGTGAGCCCATGCAGAGGGTAAAGGCACAGGAGAGCAGGGCACATTGAGAACCCACAAGGAACCTGTCTCCCAGTGCCCTTGGCTGTGACACGCAGAGGGTCTGAAGGGCACTAGTTCCTGACAACACAAGTCTTGAGGGCTGGAGTTTTCAGCTCAGCAGGCTTGGCAGACATCGACTCAAAAGAACACTGTCCTTTTCCCTCATAGGACACCAACAAGCAAGCAGGTGCAGGAGCCTGGAGACAATGATCAGAGACAATATCAGGAGACACAGTGGGAAGATGGTGAGTCCTGGGAGTGCATCCGTGAAAGGCAGTGTTTGTGGAGATGTCTCAATGGGGACATAAAAATGTTGGGCTCTTGCACTAGCAGCATCAAGACAGAGCTGCTGGCCAAGAAAGGTAGTTGATGACATTGGATGCCTACCCTGCCAACACGAAATCCCAACCGTGGAACACTTGGAGGACTGCTTTCCTCAGTCCAAGATGCTTTGTCTAGGAGAAAAGACTCTCCCATAGGGGACGAGAAGAAAGCATTGACCACATGTTCTCTCTGAACACAGAATTCTGCAGCCCTGCGTTCTGTTGAGTTGATGATTCCAGAGTCTTGGCATTGACTCCTGTAGGTTCTCTGATCAGGGGCAAGTAAGATTCTCCTTCTCCAGCTCCACCCCCTGATTGGGATCTCTCTGCCTCTCTGTCCAATATGTGCATGCGCATCGTTGGACAAGATAACAATGACAAAACCAGTGCACAATAATTGACTGGGGACAGAGGATGTTTTATTGAATTTGGACCTAGGTTCCTATGGAGGGCAACCAGGTACAGAGATCCTCCCACCATCCTAAAATGCCCGACCTTTACTCGGAGCTCCCTTGTTCATTCTCCTGTTCTATGTTCCTGGATCTCCTAAATAACATGCAGCATCCGCTGTCGCGCTGTACTGAACCTTTGTTGACACACTGTATCCTCTGAGGCTCCATTGGAACGTGCCCATCTTCCGCCAGAGGCACTGTTTGCCTATCGCATGAAACCATGTGGGAATTGTCATGAGAGGATGAAGGCAGGCTTGTGCTGACACATCTCCATGCAGTTCCACAGAGGGTAGCTGCCCCACCCTGAGGGAGTGCTCCAGGTTCTTCACATTCGAATCCTCTTCAATTGTCCTTTTAGACATACAGGTTGTCTTCCTGAAACGGGCACGAAAGTCTTTCAGATGGCTTCACTTGGGCTATGAGTCTCTTCCAACATGCTCTCCGTTGGCTCCTGTGGACTCCAAGAACATGAGTCCGTCCTCGACCTAAGGATCTAGGGTGTAGAGTCTGCCTTGGATGCATGGTCATTTTGGAAGATTGCGAGTCCTTGTTGGTACCATTTCTGGAGACACTTGAGGTACTTGTGTTCTCGCTGTGGAAGACTCCAGACATGTCTTTGGCACAGTTGTGGGGGTTCACTTTGAGCTTTCCTTGGGTGTCCGTTTTCCTCTTCAGAGCTCCATGATTGGGTGAAAGGGCCTCACCCTTGCGCAGGGCTCGGATTTCCTCCCCTGAGCCTATGCTTTCGGTCTGATTGTTCCTTGGCCTGTCATGGCTAAGATGGAATGAGGGATTCGTGCCTTTCTTCGAATTCCAGAAAGCTGGTGCTGACAGTCACGACCAAACACTACGAATTGGGCCTTGGAGTAGGTGACACCGACTCGCTTCGCAAAATGTCTTGGTGAGAGACCCAGGGAGCTCCAGCGATTTGGGACAGCTTGGGGTCTTCTTGGCCTACCCATGATTACTCCAGCCATGTGTAGTGATCAGGCCTGGGTTGATGAGTCGTGGTTGCTATGACCTCAAAGCTTTGTGACATCACAGATGCTGGCTTCACTGATGCAGCTGTCCCTTTACAATGATATTAGTGTCTTATGGCTTTAGTTAGGAAGCCCTGGGAAAGACAGAACAAGAGCCCTCTGAGCCTGGTCAAGAACTCAGCTTTTCTTGTGGGTGTATGTCCCACTTCCCCTTTCTAGACACAAAGAAGAAAGAAAATGACATTCAGTATACCTGCCTTTAGGCCAATGTATCCCGGACCAGCAAGGTCACTTATTTCCACTACAATTTCTAGAGATCTCAAGAATCAGTGAGGCCTCGTGGAAATGAGCAGCTCACCATGGGGTTTGTCATCCTGTGTGCGAAAGCGTTCTTTGTCAGCCTCTTTGCCTATGGGTCAGTGTTGACTAAGGGACGGAAAGTCCCTTTTCAAGAGAAAGGTGAGGGCATCGGTATATGGTGCTGTCTGTGGCCTCGTCTCCTAGTGTCTGAAACACGCAGCTAAGGGATTAGGCCTCTGTCTACCTGGCTTTCCCTGAAACACATTTGCAAAGTCTTCGAGGAGAGTGACCTTCTGCATCAGAGCTAACTCTTAAGGGAGAGGCCTGGAGCACACCTGTCGTCATCATTAGTTAACTGTACTTCTTGTGGTAACGGGTATAGACATGTTGACCAAGTCTCTTTAGTCAGAAGGAAAGGGACGGCCTATACCGACGGCTTGCAAGGCCCATTCGAGCAGACCTTTGGAGTGAGCTGCAATGCCCTTGCAAGAACTAGTGGATCAGGAAGTTTGGGTCCATTTCGGCACCACAGTATAACTCAACCGACTAAGTTAATGAACCCCTGGACCTTGCAATGACATGAAGGCCTCATGCCTGGCTGATGGGAAATGGAAAAGGCAAGCAGAGAAAGGGAAATATCATATGGCTTCCCAATATGTGCCTTTCCAATTTGAAAGTGATATCTTCCCGTTTTCATACCTTCGTGATCATAAGTGCACAGGATAGGTTTTGACTTCTCTTCCATGAATTACCACTGGATTTGGATTCGACCTCATGACCTGGGATAGACAAGGTTAGGTCCGTCGTGGGAAGAACATATCTTATTGTCCTCAGAGACGCAATCTTACTCATGGATCCCCAAATTTCAGGTGGTCTCGAATGCCCATGTGGACGTCTTTTATTCCTTATCTCCTTCCAAACCAGATGTTCCGTCCTGTGCTTAACGTGGATATCATATTTCCCAACAGTATTGGATTAAAGTCACCATCTCTCTTCCTGTCTGTTCATAGGCTTCCAACGTTTAGATACACCCTTGTTCGTGGTGTATATTTTGGCAATTCTTCCAGGTTTCTGTTATTTTGATGCTCCATCAAGACAAAACAACTTCCGCTAATCTTTTGTCTCTCGAAGGCATAAAATCACTCTCGCTGACTTAGGTACAAACACTTTGGCTCTCTTCTCCTTGGCAAGAGCTTAACCTACGTCTTCCCAATTTCTTCACTTGCAAGCTATGAGTATCTTTATAGTCGAAGAAAATCTCCTATGGCCAACAGAAGGTCGAGCTTTTTTAATATATGTGTTTTCTTGTGGATCATTTCTACATTTTTTTTTGTTTTGTTTTGGAATTTCAACCACTCCTACCAACTGTTTGTATTGACGGGAGACTTTAGTCCTGAATACTGAATAAATTATTGATAGGTAATAGTTCACTTTCTCATTTCAGTTGGCTTCTCACTTGGATTCTATTAGCCTTTCCCCTTTATGGTATTTTCATTGCGGTTGCTTCATTAGTACGATTCCTCGCTCCCACCCCATCTTTTGCATGTCTTATGTTTTTGTGTGTTCTTGTGTGTGCATGTGCATGTTTTAATGTGTGTTGGTCTGTGTATGTTTCACATAACAGTTATTATTAAAATATTAGAGGTAGGAATTCGGTCTCTTATGAGTAGCAATTCAATTTGACATGCCTTGAAAACTCACATTCCATCCGTTTCAGGAAAATCTTCTGCAAGGAATGTCATCTCTTGTCCTCTTCGAGAAACACGTGTTCTCACAAAACTGCCTTCAAACAAACACCAACATTTGAGTTCCTCATTAGAGTCGTACTGTTTGTCCCAATAGCCTTGCTTTTTCATATGTTTCTTGAGGGAGTGAAATCGTATGTTTGTTGTCTTTCTGAGAATGATAGATGTGACGAAGCACAATGCTCTCCGCAACACTGCCATATGAGACAAGTGGAAGAATTCATTCTTGCTCTTGTCTCAGTACGAATTTTCGGTGACATGGAGGATAGTAAAATGGTAGTAGTGTCTAATAACTTTATGCTTGTATTCTGCAATGAAGGCAACAGGAAGATGACAACAACAACTGCAATTGGGTGGAAATTGACCTGAAGCCTACAAGGTAAACTCCACAGTGAAAGAGAACGGAAGTCGCAGAGATGATGGGAGAAAATGGAGACATGGCTCAGGTCAGGGGAGATTTGGTTGGTTCGTGGATCAGAGGACCGTGAGCCCATGCAGAGTACAAAGGCTCAGGAGAGTAGGACACACTGGGAACCCACAAGGAACCTGTTTACAATTGCCATTGGCTGTGACATGCAGAGGGTCTGGAGGGCACGAGTACTTGACAACACAAGTCTTGAGGGCTGGAGTTCTCAGATCAGAAGGCTTGTGAGACATAGACTCGAAAGAACAACGTCATTTTCCTGCATAGAGAAGGCAGAATGATGTAACAGGAAATTGAGCTTAGTGAATCTCCACGGAATTGAAAGAAGTTCCTCTTGTAGGAGAAGAGTGAGAGAAAGAAAAGAGCCCTGAACATATATTGGAGAAATTGGGGCTGAAAACGACCCTCATCTGGGAGCAGAGACAGAGGTCCAGAATCAGGGGCACCTAGGACTGCCATCCCCTTCCAAAGAAGCAGAGCACCAAAAGACATAGTGCCAACCCCTTGGAAAATCTAGGCATGGAGGTATTCTCTTTAGGCAAATAGGAATCAGAGAATAGTTTGTTCATAGCCCAGTCACTGACTTCAAGAAGAAAAGCTATACCAGCTCTCGAAGCAGGCCGGATATCTCAAGCAACACCAACCCAAGCCAAAATCTTTATCCCCTGCATTTCTGAACACTGACAGAGCCGTAGTTCTTGTCTAGAACCAGGAGGTATTCAGAAGTCAATGGTTGGGTCCCGGGTTGTGTCCATCAGTTCAGAGTCGGCCTTCATATCAACTGATGATTCCTGGGTCTAGACATTGAATCTGGTCTCAAGTCAGCTTCCCCCTCTCCAGCTCCACCCCCTGACTGGGATGTCTATGCCTTTCTGTCCAATACAAGCATGCGCATCGTTGGACAATATAACAAAACAAAACCAGTGCACAATAATTGACTGAGGCCTGAGGATGTTTTATTGAATTTTGACCTAGCTTCCTATGGAGGGCAGCCAGGTACAGAGAGCATCCCACCATCCTTAAATGCCCGACCTTCCCTCAGATCTCCTTGTTCATTCTCCTGTTCTTTGTCATCCTGGATCTCCTCACCAACCTGCAGCATCCAATGTCTGCCGTGCTGTACTGACCCCGTGTTGACACAATGTGCATCCTCTCGGGGCTCCATTGGAACATGCCTATCTTACACAAGAGGCACTGTTTGCTTATCGCATGAAGCCAATGGGGGATGGTCATGAGAGGTGAAGGCAGGCTGGTGCTGCCACATCTCCATGCAGTTCCACAAAGGGTAGCTGCTCCACCCTGAGGGGGTGCTCCAGGTTCTTTCACATTCGAATCCTCTTCAATGTGTCCTTTTGGACATACAAGTTGTCTTCCTGAAACGGGCATGGAAGTCTTTCATATGGCTTCACTTGGGCTAAGGGTCTCTTCCAACACTCTCTCCGTTTACTCCTGTGGACTCCAAGTACATGAGTCCATCCTGGACCTAAGGTTCTAGGGTGTAGAGTCTGCCTTGGATGCATGGTTTTGGAAGATTGGGATGCCTTTTGGCACCGTTTCTAGAGAAGCTCGAGGTACTCGTGTCCTCGCTGTGGAAGAATCTAGACATGCCTTTGGCACGGTTGCGGGGGTTCACTTTGAGCTTTCCTTGGGTGGCCCTTTTCCTGTTCAGGAGCTCCGAATTTGGGTGTAAAGGCCTCACCCTTGCACAAGGCTCGGATTTCCTTCCCTGAGGTTTTGCTGGCGGTCTGATAGTTTCTTGGCCTGTCATGGTTAAGATGGAATGAAGGACGCTTGCCTTTCTCCGGAGTCCAGAGCTTTGGTGCTGACAGTCACGACTACGCACTACGAATTGGGCCATGGAGAATGTGACACCCACTCACTTCGCAAACTACCTTGGTGAGGAAACACGCGGCTCCAGCGGTTAGGGTCGGCTTGAGGTCCACTTGTCGCACCCATGAATACTCCAGCCACGTGTCGTAATCAGGCGTGGGTTGATGAGTAGTGGTTGCTATGACCTCAAAGCTTTGTGACATCAGAGATGCTGGCTTCACTGAATCAGCTGTCCCTCTCCCATGACCTTGGTGTCCTATGGCTTATGTCAGAAGCACCCCAACAAGGACAGAACAGGAGCCCTCTGAGCCTGAACAAGAACTCAGGTTGTCTTGTGGGATAAGGTGCCACTCCCCTTTCTAGAGACAAAGAGGAAAGAAAATGACATTCAGTATACCTTCCTTTAGGCCAACATATTCCTGGAGACGGCAAGTTGTCCTATTTCCACTACAATTTCTAGAGATCTCAAGAAACGGTGAGGCCTCCCGGGTTGAGCGCTCTCCGTGGGGTTTGTCATCCTGTAAGTGAGAGCCTCCTTTGTCAGAGTCTTTTGCCTATGGGTCAGTGATAAGTAAGGGACGGAAAGTCCCTTTTCGAGGAAAAAGGTGAGGGCATCGATATATGGTGCAGTCTGTGGCCTAGTCTCCTAGTGTTCTGAAACACGCGGCTAAGGGATTTTTCCCCTCTCTACCCGGCTTTCACTTAAAAAACTTTGCAAGACTTCGAGGAGAGTGATATTCTGCATCAGAGCTAACTCTTAAGGAAGAGACCAGGACCACACCCGTCGTCATCATTAGTTTACTGTACTTTTGTGGTAATGGGTATAGACATGTTGACCAAGTCTCTTTAGTCAGAAGGAAAGGGATGGCCTATACTGACGGCTTGCAAGGCCCATTTGAGCAGAACTTTGGAGTGAGCCACAATGCATTTGCAAGGACTAGTGTATCAGGAAGTTTGGGTCCATTTCGACACCACAGTATTCCTCAGCCGTCGAAGTGAATGAACCCCTGGACCTTGCCTTGACATGAATGTCCCTTGCCTGGCTGAGGGGTAATGGAAAAGGCAAGCAGACAAAGGGAAATATCATATGGATTCCCTCAATATGTGCCTCGGGAGGAATACCTTGGCCCTTAGTAAAGGAAGGGAAAACTGAAGGGCAAGAAGTCAGAGAAGGAGACCCACTAGGAGTGACTCAGGACTCTGAGAACCAAGCTGAGGGTTACAGAAAAGAGAAGTGCTTAATGGGTGGTCAGCAGATGTGGTATATATTAGGAGGAGCACTAGGACATACATGCAACTAAAGCATCCGTGAATACTCTGTCAAAAACGGATGATTGATGATAGGCAGGCTTTCTCAACAGAACAGCAACAACAACAACATAAATTCAGAGGATACAACGTGGCCCTCTCAAAACCAAAGGAAGTCTCAGGGAGAAAAATAAATGAATTATTTGTTTATTATCTTTCCTTATTGAAATGACATGGGATTGGTTTCCTAAAATGTCCTTCTTTGAATTGGGTCTTTATCCTTGTGAATTAGTTTACCCGCCTCTTCTATCTCTGGATTTGATGAAGGACATGACAAAGCCTTCACTAAATACCTAAAAGAGTCGCCCAGGAAAATGACTTGACTTGGCCTTTTGTGTGTTGGCAGGGGTTGGATTATTGCTTCAATGCTTCCGTCTAAACTAGAGAGCTGAGATTTTGTAGGTTTCTTGACCTAATCTTGGAAGTTTCTATGTGTCTGGGAATTTATCCTTTTCTCTCAGCTCTTGAATTTGCTAGCATAAATGTGTGGATGTGCCTCTTCGGTTATTCTTTTTCCTTGCTACCAGTTGTCATGTGGTTTCAATTTGCAGCTGTGTGCTTGTCTCCCTGTTTTATCCCAGTAATGGCTTCTGCGGTTTGTTCGTGTTCTCAAAACTCAAGTGTGAGATCTCCTGATTTTTTTTCTATTGGTTTGTTTGTATTTCCTTAATTTTGATAATGACATGAATGATTTTAATTTTTCTGTTAACTTTGGAGTTCGGTTTTTCTTCATTCTGTTCCTTCAGTCGTCCTTTTTGGTGACATTCTTTTTCAGTGTTTTTAAATTTTGGAAATGCATGCATTTAACCCTATATGGTTTCCCCATAAAATGTTTTGGCATCCTCTTCTAAGAGTCTTAGAATTCCTTCGTTCATGGCTCTTTCTTCTTTTCCTTTGGATTTTCTTTCTTGCATTCATTGCTAGTTCGAGAGTTTGTTGTGTTTTCCAACTTTTAGTGTCTGGCTGTATTTCCAATTGAAAGTGATATCTTCCTGTTTTCATACCTTCGTGATGATAAGTGCACAGGATAGGTTTTGACTTCTCTTCCATGAATTACGACTGGATTTGGACTCGAGCTCATGACCTGTGATAGACAAAGTTAGGTCTGCCGCTGGGAAGAACATATCTTATTGTCCTCAGAGATGCAATCTTTCTCATGGATCCGAAAGCTTCAGGTGGTCACGAGAGCCCATGTGGACGTCTGTTATTCCTTAGCACTTTCCCATCCAGATGATCTATCCTGTGCTTCACGTGGATATTATAGTTGCCAACGGTATTGGATAAAAGTTGCCATCTCCCTTCCTGTGGGTTCATAGGCTTCCAAAGGTTGATACACCCTTGTTCGTGGTGGATATGTTGGCAATTCTTCCAGGTTTCTGTTGTTTTGATGCTCCACCAAGACAAAACACCTTCCGCTTAACTTTTGTCTCTCGAAGGCATAAAATGACTCTTGCTGACTTATGCACAAACACTTTGGCTCTCTTCTCCTTGGGAATAGCATAACCTACGTCTTCCCTGTTTCTTCACTTGCAAGCTATGAGTATCTTTATAGTTGAAGGAAATCTCCTATGGGCAACAGAAGGACGAGCTAGTTTAATATTTGTTGTTTTCTTATGGAAGTTTTCTAACTTTTTTTTTTTTTTTGATTTGGAATTTCAACCACTCTTACAATCTGTTTGTATTGACGGGAGACAGTGAGGTTACAGAGACCTAGATCAAATGCAAAAATGGAAGAATCAATTGATGCCCAGGTAAAAAAAGAAGGAATGATTACGGCTAAGCAATCAGAGTGAAACCTCACATAGAACACGCCCGATGCAGGTTTGACAGCAGCGGCCTAGATACTCATTGTACATCAGAAAACATAGAACATATAAGAGAGTCTCAAAACACAGAGATAAAACTGATAAAGATAAAAGCACCTAAAGGACTCCTGAAGAGAAGATTGGCAGGAGACTGGATGCAAAGTCCGGGAACATGGCAGAAGTGGTGGATCCAATTAGGAACCAAGAAGAACAAGCCTAGAAAATAAGGACACAAATTCTAAGAGAGAAGGCAGAATGATGGAACATGATAGTGAGCTTAGGGAATCTCCAAGTTAATGAAAGAGGTGCCTCTTGTAGGTGAAGTAAGAGTGAGAGAAAGAAAAGAGGGCTGATCCTAGATTGGAGAACTCGGGGCTGAAAAGGACCCTCATCTGGGAGCAGAGAAAGTGGTCGAGAATCAGAGGCACAGAGGACTCTCAACACCTTCCACAGAAGCGGAGCACCTAAAGACATAGTGCCATTTCCCCTGGAAAATCTAGGCATGGAGGTATTCTCTTTAGGCAAATAGGCATCAGAGAATAGTTTGTCCATAGCCCAATCACTGACTTCAAGAGGAAAAGCTATACCAGCTCTCGAAGCAGGCCGGATAGCTCAAGCAACAGCAGCCAAGCCAAAATCCTTATCCCCTGCATTTCTGAACAATGACAGAGCAGCGGTTCTGTCTAGAACCAGGAGGTATTCAGAAGTCAATTGTTGGGTCCCGGGTTGTGTCCATCAGTTCAGAGGCAGCCTTCAGATCAACTCATGATTCCAGGGCCTTGGCATTGACTCTGTTCTCAGGTTCTCTGCTCAGGGGCAAGTAAGCTTCTCCCTCTCCAGCTCCACCCCCTGATTGGGATCACTCTGCCTCTCTGTCCAAAGGTGATGTGCACGTTCGATAAGATAACAAAGACAAAAACAGTGCACAATAATTGACTGGGGCCAAAGGATGTTTTATTGAATTTGGACCTAGGTTCCTATGGAGGGCAGCCAGGTATAGAGAACCTCCCACCATCCTAAAATGCCCGACCTTCGGTTGGAGCTTCCTTGTTCATTCTCCTGTTCTTTGCCTTCCTGGATCTCCTCACCAACCTGCAGCATCCGCTGTCTGTCGTGCTGTACTGACCCCTTGTTAACACATTGTGCATCCTCTCGGGGCTCCATTGGAACATGCCCATCTTCCTCAAGAGGCACTGTTTGCTTATCGCATGTAACTATTTGGGGGATGGTCATTAGAGGATGAAGGCAGGCTTGTGCTGCCACATCTCCATGCAGTTCCACAGAGGGTAGCTGATCCACCATGAGGGAGTGCTCAAGGTTCTTCCACATTCGAATCCTCTTCAATGCGTCCTTTTGCACATACAAGTTGTCTTCCCGAAACGGGCACGGAAGTCTTTCAGATGGCTTCATTGGGCTATGGGTCTCTTCCAACATGCTCTCCGTTGGCTCCTGTGGACTCCAAGAACATGAGTCCGTCCTGGACCTAAGGTTCTAGGGTGTAGAGTCTGCTTGGATGCATGGTCTTTTTGGAAGATTGGGAGGCCTTGATGGCACCGTTTCTGGAGACCATTGAGGTACTCGTGTGCTTCCTGTGGAAGACTCCAGACATGTCTTTGGCACAGTTGTGGGGGTTCACTTTGAGCTTCCCTTGGGTGGCCCTTTTCCTGTTGAGATGCTCCATGATTTGGTGGGAGGGTCTCACCCTTATGCAGGGCTCGGATTTCCTCCCCTGAGGTATTGCTTGCGGTCTGTTAGTTTCTTGGCCTGTCGTGGCTAAGAAGGAATGAGGGATCCTTGCCTTTCTCCGAGGTCCAGAGGGCTGGTGCTGACGCTCACGACCAAATAATAGGAATTGGGCCATGGAGAAGGTGACACCAACTCGCTTCGCAAACTGCCTTGGTGAGAGACCCAGGCGGCTCTAGCAGTTTGGGACAGCTTGGAGTCCTCTTGGCCCACCCATGACTACTCCAGTCAAGTGTAGTGATCAGGCCTGGGTTGATGAGGAGTGGTTGCTATGACCTCAAGGCTTTGTGACATCACAGATGCTGGCTTCACTGCAGCAGCTGTCCCTCTACCATGACCTTGGTGTCCTATGGCTTTAAGTAGGAAGCCCCAGGAAGGACAGAACAAGAGCCCTCTGAACCTGATCAAGAACTCAGGATGTCTTGTGGTTTAATGTCAAACTTCCCCTTTCTGGAGACATAGAGGAAGGAAAATGACATTCAGTATACCTTCCTGTAGGCCAACATATCCCCGGAGATGGCAAGGTGTCCTTTTCCACTACAATTTCTAGATATCTCAAGAAAAGGTGAGGCCTCGCGGGTATGAGCAGCTCTCCATGGGGTTTTTCGTCCTGTGGGTGAGAGCGTACTTTGTCAGCGTCTTTTGCCTATGGGTCAGTGATGACTAAGGTACGGAAAGTCCCTTTCCGAGGTAAAAGATGAGGGCATCGATATATGGTGCCGTCTGTGTCCTCGTCTCCTAGTGTTCTGAAACACGCGGCTAAGGGATGGGGCCTCTGTCTACCTGGATTTCCCTTAAATACCTTTGCAAAGTCTTCGAGGAGAGTGACCTTCTGCATCAGAGCTAACTCTCATGAAGAGGCCTCGACTGAACCCGTTGTTATTATTAGTTAACTGTACTTGTTGTGGTAACGGGTATAGACATGTGGACCAAGTCTCTTTAGTCAGAAGGAAAGGGACGGCCTATACCGACGGCTTGCAAGGCCCATTCGAGCAGACCTTTGGAGTGAGCTGCAATGCCCTTGAAAGGACTAGTGGATCAGGAAGTTTGGGTCCATTTCGGCACCACAGTATTCCTCTGCCGTCGAAGTGAATGAACCCCTGGACCTTGCCTTGACATGAATGTCCCATGCTCTGCTGTTGGGAAATGGAAAAGGCAAGCAGACAAAGGGAAATATCATATGGCTTCCCACAATATGTGCCTCAGGAGGAATACCTTGGCCCTAGTAAAGGAAGAAAATAATGAAGAGCAAGAAGTCAGAGAAGGAGACCCACCAGGACTGACTCAGGACTCTGAGAATCCAGCTGAGGGCTACCGAAAAGAGAACTGCTTAATGGGTGGTCAGGAGTTGTGGCATATATTAGGAGGAGCACTAGGACGTCCATGCAACTAAAGCATCCATGAATACTCTGTCAAAAATGGATGATGGATTATAGGCAGGCTTTCTCAACAGAACAGCAACAAGAACAACATAAATTCAGAGGAAAACAATGTGGCCCTCTCAAAACCAAAGGAAGTCTCAGGGAGAAAAGAAAAGAATTATATTGTTTTTTATCTTTCCTTATTGAAATGACATGGGTGGGTTCCTAAAATGTCCTTCTTTGAATTGGGTCTTTATCCTTGTAAATTAGAGCTTACCCGTCTCTTCCATCTCTGGATTTGATGAGAGGACATGACAATGCCTTCAGTAAATACATAAAAAGTTGCCCAAGTAAATGACTTGACCTGGCCTTCTGTGTGTTGGCAGGGGTTGGATTACTGCTTCAAAGGCTTCCTTCTAAACTAGAGAGCTGAGATTTTGTAGGTTTCCTGACCTAATCTTGGAAGTTTCTATGTGTCTGTGAATTTATCCTTTTCTCTCAGTTCTTGGATTTGCTAGCATAAATGTGTGGCTATGCCTTTTCGGTTATTCTTTTTTCCTTGCTACCAATTGTGATGTGGTTTCATACTTGCAGCTTTATGCTTGTCTCTCTGTTTTATCCCAGTAATGGCTTCTGCGGTTTGTTCGTGTTGTCAAAACTCAAGTGTGAGATCTCCTGATTTTTTTCCTATTGGTTTGTTTGTATTTCCTTCATTTTGATAATCACATGTCTGATTTCAATTTTTCTGTTAACTTTGGAGTTCGTTTTTTCTTCATCTTGTTCCTTCAGTCGTCCTTTTAGGTGGCTTTCTTTTTCGATGTTTTTAAATTTTGGAAATGCATGCATTTAACCCTATATGGTTTCCCCATAAAATGTTTTGGCATCCTCCTCTAAGTTTCTTAGAATTCCTTCGTTCATGGCTCTTTTTTCTTTTCCTTTGGATTTTCTTTCTTGCATTCATTGTAGTTCGTGAGTGTGTTGTTTTCCACTTTTAGTGTCTGGCTGTATTTCTGATTTGAAAGTGATATCTTTCTGTTTTCATACCTTCGTGATGATAAGTGCACAGGATAGGTTTTGACTTCTCTTCCATGAATTACGACTGGATTTGGACTCGAGCTCATGACCTGTGATAGATGAAGTTAGGTCTGCCGCTGGGAAGAACATATCTTATTGTCCTCAGAGACGCAATCTTACTCATGGATCCCCAAAGTTCAGGTGGTCTCGAATGCCCATGTGGACGTCTGTTATTCCTTAGCACCTTCCCATCCAGATAATCTGTCCTGTGCTTAATCTGGATATCATAGTTGCCAACAGTATTGGATAAAAGTCGCCATCTCCATTCCTGTGTGTTCATAGGCTTCCAACGTTTAGATACACCCTTGTTCGTGGTGGATGTGTTGGCAATTCTTCCAGGTTTCTGATGTTTTGATGCTCCATCAAGACAAAACACCTTCCGCTTAGCTTTTTTCTCTCGAAGGCATAAAATCACTCTCGCTGAATTAGGCACAAACACTTTGGCTCTCTTCTCCTTGTTAATAGCATAACCTACGTCTTCCCGATTTCTTCACTTGCAAGCTATGAGTATCTTTATAGTTGAAGGAAATCTCCTATGGGCAACAGAAGGACGAGCCTGTTTAATATTTGCTGTTTTCTTATAGATGTTTCTATTTTTTTTTTAATTTGGAATTTCAACCACTGTTACAAACTGTTTGTATTGACGGGAGACTTTAGTCCTGAGTACTGAATGTATTATGATAGGTAATAGTTCACTTTCTCATTTCGGTTGGCTTCTCACTTGGATTCTATTTGCCTTTCACCTATATGGTATGTTCTTGGGGTTGCTTCATTGGTACGATTCCTTGCTTCCTTCCCATATTTTGCATGTCTTATCTTTGTGTGTTTGCATGTGCATGTGTTAATGCTGTGTGGTGTGTGTGTGTTTCACATCACAATTATTATTAAAATACGAGAGAATGGAATTCGGTCTCTTGTGGATAGCAATTCAATTTGACATGCCTTGAAATCTCACATTCCATCAGTTTCAGGAAATCTCCTGCAAGGAATGTCATCTCTTGTCCTCTTCAAGTAACACGTGTTCTCACAAAACTGCTTTCCAAAGAACAGCACCATTTGAATTCCTCATTAGAGTCATACTGTTTGTCCCAATACCCTTTCTTTTTCATATGTTTCTTGACTGTCATGAGTTAGTGAAATCGTCTGTTTATTGTCTTTCTGAGAGTGATAGATGTGACAAAGCCCAATGCTCTCCGCAAGACTGCCCTAAGAGACATGTGGAAAAATTCCTTCTTGCTTATGTCACAGTACAAATTGTGGTGACATGAAGACAGTGAGATGGTAGTAGTGTCTAATAACCTCATGCTTCTTCAACCATGAAGGCAACAAAAAGATGACCACAACAACTGCATTGGGGTGGAAATTGACCTGAAGCCTACAAGGTAAACTCCACAGCGAAAGAGAACGGAAGTTGCAGAGATGATGGGAGAAGGTTGGAGACATGGCTCAGGGGAGATTTGGTTGGTTCGTGGATCAGAGGGCTGGAGTCCATGAAGAGGACCAAAGCACAGGAGAGCAGGGCACACTGGGAACGCACAAGGAACTTGTTTCCCAGTGCCGTTGACTGTGAGATGCAGAGGGTCTGAAGGGCACGAGTACTTGACAACACAAGTGTTGAGGGCTGAAGTTTTCCTATCAGCAGGCTTGGCAGACATGAACTTGAAAGAACACCATCTTTTTCCTGCATATGACACCAACAAGCGACCAGGAGCAGACAGCCTGGAGACAATGATCAGAGAGAGACAATACCAAGAGACGCAGTGGGAAGATGATGAGTCGTGGGAGTGATTCCGTAAAAGGCAGTATTCGTGGAGATGACTCAATGTGGACATAATAAATTTTGGCTCTCGCGACAGCAGCATCAAGACAGAGCTTGGCCAAGACAGGTATGTGAGGACAGAGACTCCCTAGCCAGCCAACACGAAATACCAACAGTGGAACACTTGGAGGACTGCCTTCCTCAGTCCAAGATGCTTAGTCCAAGGAGAACAGACTCTCCCATATGGGACGAGAAGAAATCTTTGACCACATGTTCTCTTCTGAACACAGCATTCTGCAGGCCTGCGTTCTGTTGAGTTGGTAGAGTTTCTCCTTTCACAGGCACACCAGAGCCCACCAAGGTAAACCTCAGCATATTCATCCCGGACCCTAAAAAAAACAAAAGGCCGGAAAGAAGAGCTACTGCAAATGACTGGCCTCCAGGACAGGGTCAGCCACAAAACAAACAGCAGTGGCATGCATGCCACATACACACTCACAAACACACACACACGCACGCACTCAACAAACCTTAAGGGCGAGCCCTGTGTCACTCACGGATCACTTCCTCCTAAATAAATTACCCTGAGGTTAGAAAACAGAATGAGTTTAACGAATACAGAGAGGTGACAGAGACTTAGATCCAATGCAAAATGGAAGAATCAATTGATGCCCAGGTAAAGGAAGAAGGAGTGATTACGACTAGGCAGTCAGAGTGAAACCTCTACATAGAACACGCCCGATGCGGGATAGAAAGCCTGGCCTGGATACTCGCTGTACATCAGAAAACATAAGAGATATCAGAGAGTCTCGAAACACAGAGATAAAACTGATAAAGATAAAAACACCTAGAGAACTCCTGAAGAGAAGATTGGCAGGAGACTGGATGCAAAGTTCGGGAACATGATAGAAGTGGAGGATCCATTTAGGAACCGAGAAGAACAAGCCTAGAAAATAAGGACGCAAATTCTAAGAGAGAAGGCAGAATGATGGAACATGATAGTGAGCTTAGGGAATCTCCAAGTTAATGAAAGAGGTGCCTCTTGCGGGCAAAGTAAGAGTGAGAGAAAGAAAAGAGGGCTGATCCTAGATTAGAGAACTCGGGGCTGGAAAGGACCCTCATCTGGGAGCAGAGAAAGTGGTCCAGAATCAGAGGCACAGAGAACTCCCAACACCTTCCACAGAAGCGGAGCACCTAAAGACATAGTGCCATTCCCCCTGGAAAATCTAGGCATGGAGGTATTCTCTTTAGGCAAATAGGCATCAGAGAATAGTTTGTCCATAGCCCAATCACTGACTTCAAGAGGAAAAGCTATACCAGCTCTCGAAGCAGGCCGGATAGCTCAAGCAACAGCAGCCAAGCCAAAATCCTTATCCCCTGCATTTCTGAACAATGACAGAGCAGCGGTTTTGTCTAGAACCAGGAGGTATTCAGAAGTCAATTGTTGGGTCCCGGGTTGTGTCCATCAGTTCAGAGGCGGCCTTCAGATCAACTCATGATTCCAGGGCCTTGGCATTGACTCTGTTCTCAGGTTCTCTGCTCAGGGGCAAGTAAGCTTCTCCCTCTCCAGCTCCACCCCCTGATTGGGATCTCTCTGCCTCTCTGTCCAAACGTGCATTTTCGATAAGATAACAAAGACAAAAACAGTGCACAATAATTGACTGGGGCCAAAGGATGTTTTATTGAATTTGGACCTAGGTTCCTATGGAGGGCAGCCAGGTATAGAGAACCTCCCACCATCCTAAAATGCCCGATCTTCGCTCGGAGCTCCCTTGTACATTCTCCTGTTCTTTGCCTTCCTGGATCTCCTCACCAACCTGCAGCATCCGCTGTCTGTCGTGCTGTACTGACCCCTTGTTAACACATTGTGCATCCTCTCGGGGCTCCATTGGAACATGCCCATCTTCCTCAAGAGGCACTGTTTGCTTATCGCATGTAACCATTTGGGGTATGGTCATGAGAGGGTGAAGGCAGGCTTGTGCTGCCACATCTCCATGCAGTTCCACAGAGGGTAGCTGATCCACCATGAGGGAGTGCTCAAGGTTCTTCCACATTCGAATCCTCTTCAATGCGTCCTTTTGCACATACAAGTTGTCTTCCTGAAACGGGCACCGAAGTCTTTCAGATGGCTTCACTTGGGCTTGGGTCTCTTCCAACTTGCTCTCCATTGGCTCCTGTGGACTCCAAGAACATGAGTCCGTCCTCGACCTAAGGTTCTAGGGTGTAGAGTCTGCCTTGGATGCATGGTCTTTTTGGAAGATTGGGAGGCCTTGATGGCACTGTTTCTGGAGACCATCGAGGTACTCGTGTGCTCGCTGTGGAAGACTCCAGACATGTCTTTGGCACAGTTGCGGGGGTTCACTTTGAGCTTCCCTTGGGTGGCCCTTTTCCTGTTGAGATGCTCCATGATTTGGTGGGAGGGTCTCACCCTTACGCAGGGCTCAGATTTCCTCCCCTGAGGCTTTGCTTGTGGTCTGTTAGTTTCTTGGCCTGTCGTGGCTAAGATGGAATGAGGGATCCTTGCCTTTCTCCGAGGTCCAGAGGGTTGGTGCTGACACTCACGACCAAATACTACGAATTGGGCCATGGAGAATGTGACACCGACTCGCTTCGCAAACTGCCTTGGTGAGAGACCCAGGCAGCTCCAGCGGTTTGAGATGGCTTGGGGTCCTCTTGGCCCACCCATGACTACTCCAGTCAAGTGTAGTGATCAGGCCTGGGTTGATGAGGAGTGGTTGCTATGACCTCAAAGCTTTGTGACATCACAGATGCTGGCTTCACTAAAGCAGCTGTCCCTCTCCCATGACCTTGGTGTCCTATGGCTTTAAGTACGAAGCCCCGGGAATGACAGAACAAGAGCCCTCTGAACCTGATCAAGAACTCAGGATGTCCATCTTTCCCTTTCTGGAGACATAGAGGAAGGAAAATGACATTCAGTATACGTTCCTTTAGGCCAACATATCCCCGGAGACGGCAAGGTGTCCTTTTACACTACAATTTCTAGATATCTCAAGAAAAGGTGAGGCCTCACGGGTATAAGCAGCTCTCCGTGGGGTTTATCGTCCTGTGGGTGAGAGCGTACTTTGTCAGCGTCTTTTGCCTATGGGTCAGTGATGACTAAGGTACGGAAAGTCCCTTTCCGAGGTAAAAGGTGAGGGCATCGATATATGGTGCCGTCTGTGGCCTCGTCTCCTAGTGTTCTGAAACACGCGGCTAAGGGATGAGGCCTCTGTCTACCTGGCTTTCCCTTAAATACCTTTGCAAAGTCTTTGAGGAGAGTGATATTCTGCATCTGAGCTAACTCTCATGAAGAGGCCTCGACCGAACCCGTTGTTATTATTAGTTAACTGTACTTGTTGTGCTAACGGGTATAGACATGTGGACCAAGACTCTTTAGTCAGAAGGAAAGGGACGGCCTATACCGAAGGCTTGCAAGGCCCATTCGAGCAGACCTTTGGAGTGAGCCGCAATGCCCTTGCAAGGACTAGTGGATCAGGAAGTTTGTGTCCATTTAGGCACCACAGTATTCCTCTGCCGTCGAGTGAATGAACCCCTGGACCTTGCCTTGACATGAATGTCCCATGCCCTGCTGTTGGGAAATGGAAAAGGCAAGCCGACAAAGGGAAATGTCATATGGCTACCCACAATATGTGCCTCGCGAGTAATACCTTGGCCCTAGTAAAGGAAGGGAATAATGAAGGGCAAGAAGTCAGAGAAGGAGACCCACCAGGACTGACTCAGGACTCTGAGAATCCAGCTGACGTTACCGAAAAGAGAACTGCTTAATGGGTCGTCAGGAGTTGTGGCATATATTAGGAGGAGCACTAGGACGTCCATGCAACTAAAGCATCCGTGAATACTCTGTCAAAAATTGACGATGGATGATAGGCAGGCTTTCTCAACAGAACAGCAACAACAACATCAATTCATAGGAAAACAATGTGGCCCTCTCAAAACCAAAGGAAGTCACAGGGAGAAAAGGAAAGAATTATATTGTTTATTATCTTTCCTTATTGAAATGACATTGGGTGGGTTCCTAAAATGTCCTTCTTTGAATTGGGTCTTTATCCTTGTGAATTAGAGTTTACCCGCCTCTTCCATCTCTGGATTTGATGAGAGGACATGACAATGCCTTCACTAAATACCTAGAAGAGTGGCCCAGGAAAATGATCTTTTAGGCCAACCTTTCTCCAGAGATGGCAAAGTTTTCCTATTTCCTCTGAAATATCTAGACATATCAGAAACAACAAGGCCTCTTGTATATCATCCCGTCTCTCTGAGGTTTATCATCCTTTGCATGAGAGAGTGACATTATACATTATAGCTAATCCTTAAGGAGGAGCAATGGACAGCACTCCTTGTTACCATTATTTATCTCTACCTACTGTGTTAATGGGTATAACCCTGTTGACCAAGTCTCTTTAATCAAAGGAAAATTAATGGCTTATATCGATGGTCTGCAAGGCTCACTTGAACAGAACTGAGGATTGAGCTGCTATGTCCTTGCAAAGACTAGTGGATAAAGAAGGTGTGGTCCATATTGGCAACAGAGTATTCCTCAGCCATTAGGGAGGATAAACTCTTGATTCTTGCACTGGCATGAATGCCACAGGACTGGGTTTGTGAAATGAAATGGGCAAGGAGACATAGGGAAATATCATATGGCTTCTCTCATATGTGCCCTAGGACGAATACCACGGCCCTTAGTAGAAAGAAGGAAAAACTGAAGGGGATAAGTCAGAGAAGGAGACAAACCAGGATTAACTCAGAACTCTGAGGAATCAAGCTGAGAGTCAAGGAAAAAAGAGACATGCAGGGAATGAGGGAACGGGCTAATGGGTGTTGAAGAGTTCTGGCATATCTTGGGCGGAGTACTAGGTCATATATGGAACTGAAGCATCAGTGAATACTCTGTCAAAAATGGATGATGGATGACAGGCTGGCTTCCTCAACAGTACAAAATAATACAAAAACAAGCTGGCCCTTTCAAATAAAGGTGAAGACAGACAGAGAAAAAGAAAGAATTATATTTTTATTATGTTTAATTATTGAAATGGAATATAATTTATTTCCTAAAATGTCATTATTTGAATTGGGTCTTTATACTAGTAAAGTGGAGTTCATCCACCTCCTCCATTTGTGTAATTGATGAGAAGAAAATGGCATTGCCTTCGCTAAATGTCTAGAAGAGTTGAACAGGAAATGATTTGCACCTCGCCATCTGTGTGTTGACAGGGGTTTGATTACTGCTTCAAACGCTTTAGTCACTACTACAGAGCTGAGATTTTGTAGGTTTCCTGACCTAATCTTTGGAGTGAATATGTGTCTTGGAATTTATCCTTTTCTCTCAGTTCTTTTCTTTTGGGTTTGCTTCATTAGTGCTATTCTTCACTTCCTCCCCATCTTTTGTGTGTCTTATCTGTGTGTATGTGTGTGTGTGTGTGCTGAGTGTGTTTCAAATAACAATTATAATTAAATTGATGGAGATAGGAAGTCGGTATTTAATGGATAGCAGTTCCATTTGACATGCCTTGAAAACTCACATTCCCTCTCTTTCAGCCACATTTCCTACAAAGAATGTCATCTTTTGTCCTCTTTGATAAACACATATTCTCTCAAACCTGACCTCAACAAACACCACATTTTGTGTGCCTGGGTAGTGTCGTATTATTTTCCCTTTTTCCCTTGCTTTTTCATATGTCTCTTGACAGTCATGAGAGAGTGAAATTGTATGTTATTTGTCTTTCTGGGACTGATAGATGTGACGTAGGCTAATGCGCTCCACAATTCTGCCACATGAGGCAAGTGGAAAGAATTCAATCTTGCTTATGGCTGGGTAAGATTCTGTGGGGCTTTTTCAGGACAGTGAGATGGTAGTAGTGTCTGGTAACTCCAGACTTGTCTTTTTCCAGGAACACAACAGGAAGATTACCACATCAACTTCAACATGGCAGAAATGAACTGGAGCCCACAAAGCAAACTCCATAGCAAAAGAGAGAATAAGTTGCAATCACTATGGGAGAAGATTGGAGACATGGTTTAGGGGAAAAGTGGAAAGTTGGTAATTCAGAAGGCAGTGAGACAATGCAATGGGCAAAGCCACAAGAGATCGGAGCACACTTGGAACCCACAAGGAGTACGTTCTCCAATTCCATTGATTCTGACCATCAGGGGGTCTGAATCATACTAGTTCATGCCAACAAAGGACCTTGAGGCCTGGAGATTTTAGATCAGCAGCCTTGGCATATCAACTCAAAAGAACACTGTATTTCTCTGTCAGAGAACACCAACAAATAGCCAGGTGAAGACAGCCTGGAAACCACGATTAGAGACAATACCAGGTGACACA
This sequence comes from Mustela nivalis, assembly GCF_964662115.1. Classification (NCBI taxonomy): domain Eukaryota; kingdom Metazoa; phylum Chordata; class Mammalia; order Carnivora; family Mustelidae; genus Mustela; species Mustela nivalis. The sequence continues at coordinate 138,597 of NW_028136395.1, forward strand.
GTGGGAAGATGGTGGGTTCTGGCTGTACATTAGTGAGAGGCAGTGTTCTTGGAGATGATTTGATGGGGGCAAAAGAAATTTGGGGCTCTCGCACAGGCAGCATCAAGCCCGAGCTACTTGCCAAAGACACGTTGGTGAGGGCTTTTATTGCCTCTCCTGCAAACACAAAATTCTAAGCATGGAACACATAGGGTACTGTGTTCCTCAGTCCAACTTGCTTCATTTTAAGAGAACAGATTCTCCCATAGGGGACTAGAAGAAAGCCCTGTCCACAGGCTGTCCCCTGACCACAGAATGCTACAGGCATTCATTCTGTTGTGAAGGTTGAATTTCTCCTTTCACAGGCACACCAGATCCCACTAAGCTAAACCTCAGCCTATTCAGTCCAGACCCCAAACACACCAAAAGGCCGGCAAAGAGAGCCTCTGCAGATGACTGGTCTCAAGGACAGGGGGCAGCTATGATACAACAGCAGAGGGCATGCATGCCACACACACATACCCGAGACTCCCTCAAGGGCCAGCCCTTGGGCACTCCATGATATCTTATTTCTAAAGAAATTACCATCAGAATAAAAAACAGAATTGATTTTTCAAATACTGAGAAAAAGTCAGAGACCTATATCCAAGACAAAGATGGAAGAATCAATTGTTGCCAAGGAAGAAGACAAGAAATGATCATGGCCAGGTAATCGGAGTGAAACCTCACATATAACACGCCCAATGGAGGATTGAAAGCAGAAAGATATCAGGGAGTCTCAAAACACATAGATTAAACTGATAGAAATAAAATAAAGTAAAATAAAATAAAATAAAATAAAATAAATAAAGAATTTCTAAAGAAAAGATTGGTAGCAGACTGAAGGAAAAGTCCAAGAAGCTGGCAGAAGCAAAGGACCAAATTTTTGACCTGGCAGAAAAGGAATGGTAAATAAGGAAGCAAATCCAAAGAAAGAAAGAAGAATGATGAAACATGACAATGAGCTTAGGAAAGTAATTGACTCCAAGGAATAGAAAGAGGTGCTTATTGTAGGAGAAGTAGGAGTGAGAGAAAAAAAAGAGGGCTGAACATGGATTTGAGAATTCAGAGCTAAAACTGTCCCTCATCTGGGAGCAGAAACAGAGATCCAGATTCAGAGGCAAGGAGGACTCACATCACCATCCACAGAAGCATGGAACCACAAGACATAGTTTCATTCAATGGAGGAATTCTCTTTACCTAAATATGCGTGGGAGTGTAGTTTGCACATAGCCAAGTCACTTACCTCAAGAGGACAAACTAAACCAGCTCTCAAAGCAGGCCAGATTGCTCAAGCAACACCAGCCCAAGCCAAAATCCATTTCCCCTGCATTTGTGAACAATGACAGAGCAGTGGTTCACGTCTAGAACTAGGACGTATTCAGAAGTCAAATGTTGTGTCATGGATTGTGTCTATCAGTTCAGAGGCGGCCTTCAGCTCAACTCATGATCCCAGGGTCTTGGCATCGACACTGGTCTCAGGTTCCCTGCTCAGGGGTAAGTCAGCTTTTCCCTCTCCAGCTCTACACCCTGATTGTGATCTCTCTGTCTCTCTGTCAAATATGTGCATGTCCATTGTTTGACAAAAAGACAAAAACACAACCGGGGTACAAGGATTGACTGTGGCCAGGGGATGTTTTTTTTAATTTGGACCTAGATCTCTATGGAAGGCAGCCAGGTTCAGAGAACCTCCCACCATCCTCAAATGCCAGACCTTCGCTCAGAGCTCCAATGTTCATTCTCCAGTTCCTTGTCTTCCTGAATATCCTCACCAACCTGTAGCATACGCTGTCTGTGGCTCTCTAATGGCCCTTTGTTGTCCCAATGTTCATCTTCTGCTGCCTCCATTAGAACACGCCCATCTTCCACAAGAGGCATTGTTTGCTTATCCCATGAAACCATTTGGGGGATGTTCATGAGAGGGTGAAGGCAGGCTTGTGCTGTCACATCTACATGTACTTCTCCAGAGGGTATCTGCAGGACCCTGTGGGAATGCTCCAGGTTCTTTGACATTTGAATCCTTTTCAATGCGTCCTTTTGAAGATACAAGTTGTCTTCCTGAAACAGGCACGGAAGTCTTTCAGATGGCTTCACTTGGGCTATGGGTCTTTTCCAACATGCTCCATGCTTGCTCCTGTGGACTCCAAGTACATGAGTCCATTCTGGACCTAAGGTTCTAGGATGTAGAATCTGCCTTTGGTAAATCGTCAGTTTTGAAGATTTGGAAGTCATTTTGGCTCTATTTCTAGGGATGCTACAGCTACTCATTATAAGAGGGAGTCATTTTGTGTTTCTGCAGTAAACTTATATTGAACCCATGCTGTAAACAAAATTGACCCTACTCCTCCCAGAGGAGCTTACTCTCAAAGCCTAGATACAAGGGTGAATCGGGCCAGGTGAAGACATCCCATTAGAGGGGCACGCATATATCTACTAGGGTAAATTGAGATCCAATTGTCCACCCATGTGTTACCTAGCATTTTTGTTTTTGTGGTGTAGCAGACTTAGCACGACTGTGCAGTTTTTTCTGTATTGTTATCTCATTGGCCACGTCTGTATAGCCTGGCTAAACTACCGCTATAAATGTTAGTCTCTGAGGCTGGGAGGGGTTGCCTCTTTGCAAGAGAAGGCCCTGACCGGTCAATATGATTCTCGATGCTTTGTGCAAAATTAACGTTTGCTTGACCTTCACTTTGTATCAGTCTCGCTCCTTTGAATAAGGACCCTATCTTTGGAGGGCCACCCAAATTCAAATGATGAGAACTGAAACAGCATTGGAATTTTTGGAAAAGCCTCTGGAGGTAAGATCATGGGATCCTGCATGGAGCTGCAGTGTACAGTCTCCTACCAATCTTCTCTTCAGGAGTTCTTTAGGTGCTTTTATCTTTATCAGTTTTATCTCTGTGGTTCGAGACCTTCTGATATCTCCTATGTTTTCTGATGTACAGCGAGTATCCAGGCCACGGCTTTCTATCCCGCATTGGGCGTTTTCTATGTAGAGGGTTCACTCTGATTGCCTAGCCATAATCATTCCTTCTTCCTTTACCTGGGCATCAATTGATTTTTTCATCTTTGCATTGGATCTAAGTCTCTGTCACCTCTCTGTATTCGTTAAACTCATTCTGTTTTCTAACTTGAGGGTGATTTATTTAGGAGGAAGAGATCCGGAGTACCCAGGGCTGGCCCTTAAGGTTTGTTGAGTGCGTGCGTGTGTGTGTGTTTGTAAGTGTGTATGTGGCATGCATGCCACTGCTGTTTGTGTTGTGGCTGACCCTGTCCTGGAGGCCAGTCATTTGCTGTAGCTCTCCTTTCCGGCCGTTTGTTGTTTTTAGGGTCTGGGTTGAATATGCAGAGGTTTACCTTGGTGGGCTCTGGTGTGCCTGTGAAAGGAAAAATTCAAGCAACTAAGCAGAACGCAGGCCTGCAGAATGCTGTGTTCAGAAGAGAACATGTGGTCAAAGCTTTCTTCTCGTCCCCTATGGGAGAGTCGTTGTCCTTGGACTAAGCATCTTGGACTGAGGAAGGCAGTTTTCCAAGTATTCCACTGTTGGGATTTCGAGTTGGCTGGCTAGGCAGCCTATGTCCTCACATACCTGTCTTGGCCAGTAGCTTTGTCTTGATGCTGCTGTTGCGAGAGCCCCAAATTTATTATGTCCACATTGAGACATCTCCACGAACACTGCCTTTCATGGAATCACTCCCACTACTCACCATCTTCCCAGTGCGTCACTTAGTATTGTCTCTCTCTGATCATTGTCTCCAGGCTGTCTGCTCCTGGTCGCTTGTTGGTGTCATATGCAGGAAAAAGATGGTGTTCCTTCAAGTTAATGTCTGCCAAGCCTGCTGATAGGAAAACTTCAGCCTTCAACACTTGTGTTGTAAAGTACTCGTGCCCTTCAGACCCTCTGCATCTCACAGTCAACGGCACTGGGAAACAGGTTCCTTGTGGGTTCCCAGTGTGCCCTGCTCTCCTGTGCTTTGGTCCTCTTCATGGGCTTCCGCCCTCTGATCCACTAACCAACCAAATCTCCCCTGAGCCATTTCTCCAACCTTCTCCCATCATCTCTGCAACTTCCGTTCTCTTTCGCTGTGGAGTTTACCTTGTAGGCTTCAGGTCAATTTCCACCCCAATGCAGTTGTTGTGTTCATCTTCCTGTTGCCTTCATAGCTGAAGACAAGCATGAGGTTATTAGACACTACTACCATCTCACTCTCCTCCATGTCACCGCAATTCGTACTGAGACATAAGCAAGAATGAATTCTTTCACTTGTTTCTTATGGCAGTCTTGCGGAGAGCATTGGGCTTTGTCACATATATCATTCTCAGAACGACATCAGACAGACGATTTCACTAACTCATGACAGTCAAGAATCATACGAAAAAGAAAGGGTATTGGTACAAACAGTATGACTCTAATGAGGAATTCAAATGGTGCTGTTCTTTGGAAAGCAGTTTTGTGAGAACACGTGTTTCTTGAAGAGGACAAGAGATGACATTCCTTGCAGGAGATTTCCTGAAACTGATGGAATGTGAGATTTCAAGGCATGTCAGATTGAATTGCTACCCACAAGAGACCGAATTCCATTCTTCGTATTTTAATAATAATTGTGATGTGAAACACACACACACACCACACAGCATTAACACATGCACATGCTAACACACAAAGATAAGACATGCAAAATATGGGAAGGAAGCGAGGAATCCTACCAATGAAGCAACCCCAAGAAAATACCATATAGGTAAAAGGCAAATAGAATCCAAGTCAGAAGCCAACCCAAATGAGAAAGTGAACTATTACCTATCATAATACATTCAGTACTCAGGACTAAAGTCTCCCGTCAATACAAACAGTTAGTAACAGTGGTTGAAATTTCAAAAAAAAAAAAAATTTAGAAAACATCCATAAGAAAACAACAAATATTAAACTAGCTCGTCCTTCTGTTGCCCATAGGAGATTTCCTTCGACTATAAAGATACTCATAGCTTGCAAGTGAAGAAACAGGGAAGACGTAGGTTATGCTATTCCCAAGGAGAAGAGAGCCAAAGTGTTTGTGCATAAGTCAGCGAGAGTCATTTTATGCCTTCGAGAGACAAAAGATAAGCGGTAGTTGTTTTGTCTTGATGGAGCATCAAAACAACAGAAACCTGGAAGAATTGCCAACATATACACCACGAACAAGGGTGTATCTAAACGTTGGAAGGTATGAACACACAGGAAGGGAGATGGCGAATTTTATCCAATACTGTTGGCAATTATGATATCTACATTAAGCACAGGACAGATCATCTGGATGGGAAGGTGCTAAGGAATAACAGACGTCCACATGAGCTCTCGAGACAACCTGAACTTTGGGGATCGATGAGAAAGCTTGCGTCTCTGAGGACAATAAGATATGTTCTTCCCGGCAGCAGACCTAACTTTGTCTAACGCAGGTCATGAGCTCGAGTCCAAATCCACTCGTAATTCATGGAAGAGAAGTCAAAACCTATCCTGTGCACTTATGATCTCGAAGGTATGAAAACAGGAAGATATCACTTTCAAATTGGAAATACAGCCAGACACTAAAGTGGAAAACACAACACATTCACGAACTGCAATGAATGCAAGAAAGAAAATCCAAAGGAAAAGAAGAAAGAGCCATGAACGAAGGAATTCTAAGAAACTTAGAGGAGGATGCCAAAACATTTTATGGGGAAACCATATAGGGTTAAAAGCATGTATTTCCAAAATTTAAACACAGAAAAAGAAATCCCCCTATAAGGACGACTGAAGGAACAAGATGAAGAAAAACCGAACTCCAAAGTTAACAGAAAAATTGAAATCATACATGTGATTATCAAAATGAAGGAAATACAAACAAACCAATAGGAAATGAATCAGGAGACCTCACACTTGAGTTTTCACAACACGAACAAACCGCAGAAGCCATTACTGGGATAAAACAGGGAGACAAGCACACAGCTGCAAGTATGAAACCACATGACAACTCGGAGAAAGGAAAAATGAAAAACCGAAGAGGCACATCCACACATTTATGCTAGCAAATTCAAAAACTGAGAGAAAAGGATAAATTCGCAGACACATAATAACATCCAAGTTAGGTCAGTAATCCTACAAAATCTCAGCTCTAGTAGTGACGGAAACATTTGAAGCAGTAATCCAACCCCAGCCAACACACAGAAGGCCAGGTCAAGACATTTTCCTGAGCCACTCCTCTAGGTATTTAGTGAAGGCATTGTGATGTCCTCTCATCAAATCCAGAGATGGAAGAGGCGGGTAAACTCTAATTCACAAGGATAAAGACCCAATTCAAAAAAGGACATTTTAGGAAACCAATTCCATGTCATTTCAATATGGAAAGACAATAAACAATATAATTCTTTCCTTTTCTCCTGTGACTGCCTTTGGTTTAGAGAGGGCCATATTGTTTTCCTCTGAAATTATGTTGTTCTTGTTGCTGTTCTGTTGAGAAAGCCTGCCTATCATCCATCATCCGTTTTTGACAGAGTATTCAGGGATGCTTTAGTTGCATGTACGTCCAGTGCTCCTCCTAATATATGCCACAACTCCTGACTACCCATTAGTAGTCAGGATTCTCAGAGTCCTGAGTCAGTCCTGGTGGGTCTCCTTCTCTGACTTCTTGCCCTTCAGTATTCCCTTCCTTTTCCATTTCCCAACAGCAGGGCATGGGACATTCATGTCAATGCAAGGTCCAGGGGTTCATTCACTTCGACGGCAGAGGAATACTGTGGTGCCTAAATGGACCCAAACTTCCTGATCCACTAGTCCTTGCAAAGGCATTGCGGCTCACTCCAAAAGTCTGCTCGAATGGGCCTTGCAAGCCGTCGGTATAGGCCGTCACTTTCCTTCTGACTAAAGAGACTTGGTCCACATGTCTATACCCGTTACCACAACAAGTACAGTTAACTAATAATAACAATGGTTTCGGTCCAGGCCTCCTCAATGAGAGTTAGCTCTGATGCAGAAGGTCACTCCCTCGAAGTCTTTGCAAAGGTATTTAAGGGAAAGCCAGGTAGACAGAGGCCTCATCCCTTAGCCGTGTGTTTCAGAACACTAGGAGACTAGGCCCCAGACAGCACCATATATCGATGCCCTCATCTTTTACCTCGGAAAGGGACTTTCCGTACCTTAGTCATCACAGAAGCATAGGCGAAAGACGCTGACAAAGTACGCTCTCACCCACAGGACGACAAAACCCACGGAGAGCTATTCATACCCGCGAGGCCTCACCTTTTCTGGAAATATCTAGAAATTGTAGTGGAAAAGGACACCTTGCCATCTCCGGGGATATGTTGGCCTAAAGGAAGGTATACTGAATGTCATTTACCTTCCTCTATGTCTCCAGAAAGGGGAATTTGGACATTAAACCACAAGACTTCCTGAGTTCTTGATCAGGTTCAGAGGGCTCTTGTTCTGTCCTTCCTGGGGCTTCGTACTTAAAGCCATAGCACACCAAGGCCATGGGAGAGGGACAGCTGCTTCAGTGAAGCCAGCATCTGTGATGTCACAAAGCTTTGAGGTCATAGCAACCACTCCTCATCAACCCAGGCCTGATCACTACACTTGACTGGAGTAGTCATGGGTGGGCCAAGAGGACCCCAGGCTGTCACAAACCTCTGGAGCCGCCTGGGTCTCTCACCAAGGCAGTTTGCGAAGCGAGACGGTGTCACCTTCTCCATGGCCCAATTCGTAGTGTTTGATCGTGAGTGTCAGCACCAGCCCTCTGGACCTCGAGAAAGGCAAGGATCCTTCATTCCATCTTAGCCACGACTGGCCAAGAAAGTAACAGACCGCAAGCAAATCCTCAGATGAGGAAAGCAGAGCCCTGCGCAAGGGTGCGGCCCTCCCACCAAATAACGGAGCATCTGAACAGGAAAAGGGCCACCCAAGGGAAGCTCAAAATGAACCCACGCAGCCGTGCCATAGACATGTCTGGAGTCTTCCACAGCGAGCACACAAGTACCTTGATGGTCTCCAGAAACGGTGCCAACAAGGCCTCCCAATCTTCCAAAAAGACCATGCATCCAAGGCAGACTCTACACCCTAGAACCTTAGGTCCAGGACAGACCCATGTTCTTGGAGTCCACAGGAGCCAACGGAGAACATGTTGGAAGAGACCCATAGCCCAATGAAGCCATCTGAAAGACTTCCCTTCCCGTTTCAGGAAGACAACTTTTATGTCCAAAAGGACGCATTGAAGAGGATTCAAATGTGGAAGAACCTTGAGCACTCCCTCAGGGTGGAGCAGCTACCCTCTGTGGAACTGCATGTAGATGTGGCAGCACAAGCCTGCATTCACCCTCTCATGACCATCCCCCAAATGGTTACATGCGATAAGCAAACTGTGCCCCTTGCAGAAGATGGGCATGTTCCAATGGATCCCTGAGAGGAAGCACAATGTGTTAACAAGGGGTCAGTACAGCGCAACAGACAGCAGATTTGCAGTTTGGTGTGGTGATCCAGGAAGGCAAAGAACAGTAGAATGAACAAGGGAGCTCCGAGCGAAGGTCGGGCATTTTAGGATGGTGGGAGTTTCTCTGTACCTGGCTGCCCTCCATAGGTACCTAGGTCCAAATTCAATAAAACATCCTTTGGCCCCAGTCAATTATTGTGCACTGTTTTAGTCTTTGTTATCTTGTCCAACGTGTACATGCACATATTGGACAGAGAGGCAGATAGATACCAATCAGGGCGTGTGGCAGGATAGGGAGAAGCTTACGTGCCCCTGAGCAGAGAACCTGAGTACAGAGTCAATGCCAAGACCCTGGAATCATGAGTTGATCTGAAGGCCGCCTCTGAACTGATGGACACAACCCGGACCCAAACATTGACTTCTGAATTCCTCCTGGTTCTAGACAGAACCGCTGCTCTGTCATTGTTCAGAAAGGCAGGGGATAAGGATTTTGGCTTGGGCTGGTGTTGCTTGAGCTATCCGGCCTGCTTCGAGAGCTGGTATAGCTTTTCGTCTTGAAGTCAGTGACTGGGCTATGGACAAACTATTCTCCGATGCCTATTTGCCTAAAGAGAATACCTCCATGCCTAGATTTTCCAGGGGGAATGACACTATGTCTTTAGGTGTTCCACTTCTGTGGAAGGTGTTGGGAGTCCTCTGTGCCTCTGATTCTGGACCACTTTCTCTGCTCCCAGATGAGGGTCCTTTTCAGCCCCGAGTTCTCCAATCTAGGATCAGCCCTCTTTTCTTTCTCTCACTCTTACTCCGCCTACAAGAGGCACCTCTTTCATTTCCTTGGAGATTCCCTAAGCTCGCTATCATGTTCCATCATTCTGCCTTCTCTCTTAGAATTTGCGTTCTTATTTTCTAGGCTTGTTCTTCCCGGTCCCTAATTGGATCCTCCACTTCTGCCATGTTCCCGGACTTTGCATCCAGTCTCTAACCAATCTTCTCTTCAGGAGTTCTTTAGGTGCTTTTATCTTTATCAGTTTTAACTCTGTGGTTCGAGACTCTCTGATATCTTCTCTGTTTTCTGATGTACAGCGAGTATCCAGGCCGCTGCTTTCAACCCTGCATCGGGCGTGTTCTATATAGAGGTTTCACTCTGATTGCCTAGCCGTAATCAATCCTTCTTCCTTTACCTGGGCATCAATTGATTCTTCTATTTTTGCATTGGATCTAGATCTCTGTCACCTCTCTGTATTCGTTAAACTCATTCTGTTTTCTAAGCTGAGGGTAATTTCTTTAGGAAGAAGAGATCCGGGAGTGACCCAGGGCTGGCCCTTAATGTTTGTTGAGTGCATGCATTTGTGTGTGTGTGTGTGTGTGTGTATGTGGCATGCATGCCATCTGCTGTTTGTGTAGTGGCTGACCCTGTCCTTGAGGCCTGTCTTTTGCAGTGCCTCTACTTTCCTTCTGTTTGGTGTCTTTAGCGTCCGGCCTTAATATGCTGAGGTTTACCTTGGTGGGCTCTGGTGTGCCTGTGAAAGTAGAAATTCCACCAACTCAGCAGAACGCAGGCCTGCGGAATGCTGTGTTCAGAAGAGAACATGTGGTCAAATCTTTCTTAACGTCCCCTATGGGAGAATCTCTTCTCCTTGGACTAACCATCTTGGACCTAGGAAGGCAGTTCTCCAGGAGTTCCACGGTTGGGATTTCGGGTTGGCAGGCTAGGCAGCCTATGTCCTCACCTACCTGTTTTGGCCAGTAGTTCTGGCTTGCTGCTGCTGTTGTGAGAGCCCCAAAATTATTAGGTCTACATTGAGACATCTCCATTAACACTGATGCACTCCAATCACTGATGCACTCCCACGACTCACCATCTTTCCAGTGCGTCTCTTAGTATTGTCTCTGATCATTGTCTCCAGGCTGTCTGCTCCTGGTTGCTTGTTGGTGTCATATGCAGGAAAAAGATGGTGTTCCTTCAGGTCGATATCTGTCAAGCCTACTGATTTGAAAATTTCATCCTTCAACACTTGTGTTGTCAAGTACTCGTGCCCTTCAGACCTTCGGTATTTCACAGTCAACGGCACTGGGAAACTGGTTCCTTGTGGGTTCCCAGTGTGCCTTGCTCTCCTGTGCCTTGGTCCTCTGCATGGGTCCCGACCCTCTGATCCATGAACCAACCAAACCTCCTCCGAGCCATGTCTCCAACCTTCTCCCATTATCTCTGCAACTTCCGTTCTCTTTCGCTGTGGCGTTTACCTTGTAGGCTTCAGGTCAATTTCCACCCCACTGCAGTTGTTGTGGTCATCTTCCTGTTGCCTTCATGGCTGAAGACAAGCATGAGGTTATTAGACACTACTACCATCTCACTGTCATCCATGTCACCGCAATTCGTACTGAAACATAAGCAAGAAGGAATTCTTCCACTTGTCTCTTATGGCAGTCTTGCAGAGAGCATTGGACTTTGTCACATCTATCATGCTCATAAAGACATCAAACAGACGATTTCACTAACTCATGACAGTCAAGAAACATACGAAAAAGCAAGGTATTGGGACAAATAGTATGACTCTAATGAGGAATTCAAATGGTGGTGTTTTTTGGAAGGCAGTTTTGTGAGAACACGTGTTTCTTGAAGAGGACAAGAAATGACATCCCTTGCAGGAAATTTCCTGAAACTGATGGAATGTGAGTTTTCAAGGCATGTCAAATTGAATTGCTACCCATGGAGACCAAATTCCATTCTCTCGCATTTTAATAATAAGTGTGATGTGAAACACACACAGACCCAACCCACATTAACACATGCACATGCACACACACATGAACACACACAAATATAAGACATGCAACAGATGGGGAGGAAGCGAGGAATCCTACCAATGAAGCAACCCCAAGAAAATACCATATAGGTGAAAGGCAAATAGAATCCAAGTGAGAAGCCAACTGAAATGAGAAAGTGAACTATTACCTATCAATAATACATTCAGCACTCAGGACTAAAGTCTCCCGTCAATACAAACAGTTTATAAGAATGGTTGAAATTCCAAAAAAAAAAAAAACAAAAAAAACAAAAAAAAAAAAACTTAGGAAAGATCCATAAGAAAACAACAAATATTAAACAAGCTCGTCGTTCTGATGCCCATAGGAGATTTCCTTCGACTATAAAGATACTCATAGCTTGCAAGTGAAGAAATCGGGAAGACGTAGGTTATGCTATTCCCAAGAAGAAGAGAGCCAAAGTGTTTGTGCCTAAGTCAGCAAGAGTGATTTTATGCCTTCGAGAGAAAAAAGCTAAGTGGAAGGTGTTTTGTCTTGATGGAGCATAAAAACAACAGAAACCTGGAAGAATTACCAACACATCCACCACGAACAAGGGTGTATCTAAACGTTGGAAGCCCATGAACACAGGTGGAAGGGAGATGTCGACTTTTATCCAATACTGTTGTTAACTATGATATCCACGTTAAGCACAGGACAGATCATCTGGATGGGAAGATGCTAAGGAATAACAGACGTCCACATGAGCTCTCGAGACCACCTGAACTTTGGGGATCGATGAGAAAGATTGCGTCTCTGAGGACAATAAGATATGTTCTTCCCAGCGGCAGACCTAACTTTGTCTATCGCAGGTCATGAGCTCGAGTCCAAATGCAATCGTAATACATGGAAGAGAAGTCAAAATCTATCCTGTGCACTTATGATCACGAAGGTATGAAAACAGGAAGATATCACTTTCAAATTGAAAATACAGCCAGATCTAAAGTGGAAAACACAAACACTCATGAACTACAATGAACTCAAGAAAGAAAATCCAAAGGAAAAGAAGAAAGAGCCATGAACGAAGGAATTCTAAGAAACTTAGAGGATGATGCCAAAACATTTTATGGGGAAACCATATAGGGTTAAATGAATGCATTTCCAAAATTTTAAAAAACCAAAAAAGAAAGCACCTAAAAGGACGACTGAAGGAACAAGATGAAGAAAAACCGAACTCCAAAGTTAACAAAAAAATTGAAATCATACATGTGATTATCAAAATTAAGGAAATACAAACAAACCAATAGGAAATAAATCAGGAGACCTCACACATCAGTTTTGACAACACGAACAAACCACAAAAGCCATTATTGGATAAAACAGGGAGACAAGCACACAGCTGCAAGTATGAAACCTAATGACAACTCGGAGAAAGGAAAAAAGAATAACCAAAAAGGTATATACACACCTTTATGCTAGCAAATCCAAGAACTGAGAAAAAAGGAAAAATTCCAAGAGACATAGTAACTTCCAAGTTTAGGTCAGGAAAACTAGAAAATCTCAGCTCTCTAGTAGTGACGGAAGCATTTGAAGCAGTAATCCAACCCGTGCCAACACACAAGGCCAGGTCAAGTCATTTTCCTGGGCCACTCTTCTAGGTATTTAGTGAAGGCATTGTCATGTCCTCTCATCAAATCCAGAGATGGAAGAGGCGGGTAAACTCTAATTCACAAGGATAAAGACCCAATTCAAAGAAGGACATTTAAGGAAACCAATCCCATGTCATTTCAATAAGGAAAGATAATAAACAATATAATTCTTTCCTTTTCTTTCTGTGACTTCCTTTGATTTTGAGAGAGCCACATTGTTTTCCTCTGAATTTATGTTGTTCTTGTTGCTGTTCTGTTGAGAAAGCCTGCCTATCATCCATCATCCGTTTTTGACAGAGTATTCACGGATGCTTTAGTTGCATGTACGTCCTAGTGCTCCTCCTAATATATGCCACATCCTGAACACCAATTAAGCCTTTATATTTTCTGTAAGCGTCAGCTGGATTCTCAGAGTCCTGAATCACTCCTGGTGGGTCTCCTCATCTGAAATCTTGCCCTTCAGTATTCCCTTCCTTTACTAAGGGCCAAGGTATTCCTCCCGAGGCACATAATGTGGGAAGCCATATGATATTTCCCTTTGTCTGCTTGCCTTTTCCATTTCCCAACAGCAGAGCATGGGACATTCATGTCAAGGCAAGGTCTAGGGGTTCATTCACTTCGACGGCAGAGAAATACTGTGGTGCCGAAATGGACCCAAACTTCCTGATCCACTAGTCCTTGCAAGGGCATTGCGGCTCACTCCAAAGGTCTGCTCAAATGGGCCTTGCAAGCCATCTGTATAGGCCGTCCTTTTCCTTCTGAGAAATGAGACTTGGTCCACATGTCTATACCAGTTACCACAACAAGTACAGTTAACTAATAATGACAACGGGTTTGGTCCAGGCCGCTTCATTGAGAGTTAGCTCTGATGCAGAATGTCACTCTCCTCGGAGATTTTGCAAAGGTGTTTAAGGAAAAGCCAGGAAGTCAGAGGTCTAATCCCTTAGCCGCATATTTTAGAACATTGGGAGACGAGGCCACAGACAGCACCATATATCGATGCCCTCACCTTTTACCTCGGAAAAGGACTTTCAATACCTTACTCATCACTGACCCAGAGGCAAAAGATGCTGACAAAGAACGCTCTCACACACAGGGCGACAAACCCCATGGAGAGTGCTCATACCTGCGAGGCCACAGTTTTTCTTGCAGTATCTAGAAATTGTAGTGGAAAAGGACACCTTGCCGTCTCCGGGGATATGTTGGCCTAAAGGAAGGTATACTGAATGTCATTTACCTTCCTCTATGTCTCCAGAAAGGGGAAGTTGGACATTAAACCACAAGACTTCCTGAGTTCTTGATCAGGTTCAGAGGGCTCTTGTTCTGTCCTTCCCGGGGCTTCGTACTTAAAGCCATAGGACACCAAGGTCGTGGGAGAGGGACAGCTGCTTCAGTGAAGCCAGCATCTGTGATGTCACAAAGCTTTGAGGTCATAGCAACCACTCCTCATCAACCCAGGCCTGATCACTACACTTGACTGGAGTAGTCATGGGTGGGCCAAGAGGACCCCAGGCTGTCACAAACCTCTGGAGCCACCTGGGTCTCTCACCAAGGCAGTTTGCAAAGCGAGTCGGTGTCACCTTCTCCATGGCCCAATTCGTAGTGTTTGGTCGTGAGTGTCAGCACCAGCCCTCTGGACCTCGGAGAAAGGCAAGGGTCTCTCATTTCATCTTAGCCACGACTGGCCAAGAAACAAACAGACCACAAGCAAAGCCTCAGGGGAGGAAATCCGAGCACAACGCAAGGGTGAGGCCCTCCCACCAAAGCACGGGGCATTTGAACAGGAAAAGGGCCACCCAAGGGAAGCTCAAAGTGTACCACCGCAACCGTGCCAATGACATTTCTGTAGTCTTCCACAGCTAGCACACGAACATCGAGCGTCTCCAGAAACGGTGCCAACATGGCCTCTCAATCTTCCAAAAAGACCATGCATCCAAGGCAGATTTACACCCTAGAACCTTAGGTCCAGGACGGGCTCATGTTCTTGGAGTCCACAGGAGCCAACAGAGAGCATGTTGGAAGAGACCCATAGCCCAAGTGAAGCCATCTGAAAGACTTCGGTGCCCGTTTCAGGAAGACAACTTGTATGTCCAAAAGGACACATTGAAGAGGATTCGAATGTGGAAGAACCTTGAGCACTCCCTCAGCGTGGAGCAGCTACCCTCTGTGGAACTGCATGGAGATGTGGCAGCACAAGCCTGCCTTCACCCTTTCATGACCATCCCCCAAATGGTTACATTCGATAAGCAAACAGTGCCTCTTGCGGAAGATGGGCATGTTCCAATGGAGCCCTGGGATCATGCACAATGGGTTAACAAGGGGTCAGTACAGCGTGACAGATAGCGGGTGTTGCAGGATGGTGAGGAGATCCAGGAAGGCAAAGAACAGGAGAATGTACAAGGGAGCTACGAGCGAAAGTCCGGTTTTAGGATGGTGGCAGGTTCTATGTACCTGGCTGCCCTCCATAGGTACCTAGGTCCAAATTCAATAAAACATCCTTTGGCCCCAGTCAATTATCGTGCACTGGTTTTGTCTTTGTTATCTTGTCCAACGTGCACATGCACGTATTGGACAGAGAGGCAGAGAGAACCCAATCAGGGTCTAGGGCTGGAGAGGGAGAAGCTTACTTGCCCCTGAGCAGAGAACCTGAGAACAGAGTCAATGCCAATACTCTGGAATCCTGAGTTGATCTGAAGGCCGCCTCTGAACTGATGGACACATCCCAGGACCAAACCATTGACATTTGAATACCTCCTCATTCTAGACGGAACCGCAGCTCTGTCATTGTTCAGAAATGCAGTGGATAAGGATTTTGGCTTGGGCTGGTGTTGCTTGAGCTATCCGGCCTGCTTCGAGAGCTGGTATAGCTTTTCCTCTTGAAGTCAGTGATTGGGCTATGGACAAACTATTCTCCGATGCCCATTTGCCTAAAGAGAATACCTCCATGCCTAGATTTTCCAGGGGGAATGACACTATGTCTTTAGGTGCTCCGCTTCTGTGGAAGGTGAAGGGAGTCCTTGTGCCTCTGATTCTGGACCACTTTCTATGCTCCCAGATGAGGTTCCTTTTCAGCCCCGAGTTATCCAATCAAGGATCAACACTCTTTTTTTCTCTCACACTTACTCCTCCTACAAGAGGCACCTCTTTCATTTCCTTGGAGATTCCCTAAGCTCATTATCATGTTTTATCATTCTGCCTTCTCTCTTAGTATTTTCATCCTTATTTTCTAGGCTTGTTCTTCCTGGTCCCTAATTGGATCTTCCACTTCTGCCATGTTCCCGGACTTTGTATCCAGTCTCCTACCAATCTTCTCTTCAGGAGTTCTTTAGGTGCTTTTAACATTATCAGTTTTATCTCTGTGGTTCAAGACTCTCTGCTACCTTCTATGTTTTCCAATGTACAGCGAGTATTAGGCCGCTTTTTTCAAACCCGCATCGGGCGTGTTCTATGTAGAGGTTTCACACTGATTGCCTAGCCGTAATCATTCCTTCTTCCTTTACCTGGGCATCAATTGATTCTTCCGTCTTTGCATTGGATCTAGGTCTCTGTCACCACTCTGTATTCATTAAACTCATTCTGTTTTCTAAACGGAGAGTAATTTCTTTAGGAAGAAGAGATCCGGGAGTGACCCAGGGCTGGCCCTTAATGTTTGCTGAGTGCATAGGTGCG
Source organism: Mustela nivalis (assembly GCF_964662115.1). Lineage (NCBI taxonomy): Eukaryota > Metazoa > Chordata > Mammalia > Carnivora > Mustelidae > Mustela > Mustela nivalis. The sequence goes on from NW_028136395.1 coordinate 155,117, forward strand.
TGTTTGTTTGTGTGTGTGTGTGTGTGTGTGTGTGTGTGTGTGTGTGGCATGCATGCCATCTGCTGTTGGTGTAGTGGCTGACCCTGTCCTTGAGGCCAGTCATTTGCAGTGCCTCTCCTTTCCTGCCGTTTGGTGTTTTAGGGTCCGGGCTGAATATGCTGAGGTTTACCATGGTGGGCTCTGGTGTGCCTGTGAAAGGAGAAATTCCACCAATTCAGCAGAACGCAGGCCTGCAGAATGCTGTGTTCAGAAGAGAACATGTGGTCAAAGCTTTCTTCTCGTTCCCTATGGAGAAACTGTTCTCCTTGGACTAAGCATCTTGTACTGAGGTAGGCATCCTCCAGGTGTTCCAAGGTTGGGATTTCGTGTTGGCTAGCTAGTCTGCCTATGTCCTCAGCTACCTGTCTTGGCCAGTCGGTCTGTCTTGATGCTGCTGTTGTGAGAGCCCAAAATTAGTATGTCCACATTGAGACATCTCCATTAACACTGATGTACTCCATTCACGGATGCACTCCCATGACTCACCATCTTCTCACTGCGTCTCTTAGTATTGTCTCTGATCATTGTCTCCAGGCTGTCTGCTCCTGGTTGCTTGTTGGTGTCATATGCAGGAAAAAGATGGTGTTCTTTCAGGTCGATGTCTGCCAAGACTGCTGATATGAAAATTTCACCCCTCAACACTTTTGTTGTCAAGTACTAGTGCCCTTCAGACACTTGTATGTCAAAGTCAAAGGCACTGGGAAACAGGTTCCTTGTGGGTTCCCAGTGTGCCTTGCTTCCTGTGCCTTGGTCCTCTGCATGGGATCTGGCCATCTGATCCATGAACCAACCAAATCTTCCCTGAGCCATGTCTCTGACCTTCTCCCATCATCTCTGCAACTTCCGTTCTCCCTCGCTGTGCCTTTTACCTTGTAGGCTTCAGGTTAATTTCCACCGCACTGCAGTTGTTGTGGTCATCTTCCTGTTGACTTCACGGCTGAAGACAAGCATGAGGTTATTAGACAGTACTACCATCTCACTGTCCTCCATGTCACCGCAATTTGTACTGAGACATAAGGAAGAAGGAATTCTTCCACTTGTCTCTTATGGCAGTCTTGCGGAGAGCATTGGGCTTTGTCACATCTATCATTCTCAGAACGACATCAGACAGACGATTTCACTAACTCATGACAGTTAAGAAACACACAAAAAAGCAAGGGTATTGGGACAAACAGTATGACTCTAATGAGGAATTCAAATGGTGATATTTGTTGGAAGGCAGTTTTGTGAGAACACGTGTTTCTTGAAGAGGACAAGAGATTCCTTGCAGGAGATTTTCTGAAACTGATGGAATGTGAGATTTCAAAGCATGTCAAATTGAATTGCTACCCATAAGAGACCGAATTCCAATCTCTTGTATTTTAATAATAAGTGTGATGTGAAACACACACAGACCACACACACATTAACACATGCACATGAACACACAGATGAACACACACAAACATAAGACATGCAAAAATGGGGAGGAAGCAAGGAATCGTACCAATGAAGCAACCCCCAAAAAATACCATATAGGTGAAAGGCAAATAGAATCCTAGTGATAAGCCAACCGAAATGAGAAAGTGAACTATTACCTATCAATAATACATTCAGGACTAAAGTCTCCCATCAATACACACAGTTTGTAAGAGTGGTTAAAATTCCAAATCCAAAAAAAAAAAAAAATGTTAGAAAAGATCCATAAGAAAACAACAAATTATAAACAAGCTCGTCCTTCTGATGCCCATCGGAGATTTCCTTCGACTATAAAGATACTCATAGCTTGCAAGTGAAGAAATCGGGAAGACATAGGTTATGCTATTCCCAAGGAGAAGAGAGCCAAAGAGTTTGTACTTAAGTCAGCGAGAGTGATTTTTGACTTCGAGAGACAAAAGATAAGCCTTAGTTGTTTTGTCTTGATGGAGCATCAAAACAACAGAAACCTTGGAGAATTGCCAACATATACACCATGAACAAAGGTGTATCTAAACCGTGGAAGACCATGAAAACACAGAAAGGAGATGCCGAATTTTATCCAATACTGTTGGGAACTATGATATCCACGTTAAGCACAGGACAGATCATCTGGATGGGAAGGTGCTTAGGAAAACAGACGTCCAAATGGGCTCTCGAGACCACCTGAACTTTGGGGATCCATGAATAAGATTGAGTCTCTGAGGACAATAAGATGTGTTCTTCCCAGCGGCAGACATAACTTTGTCTATCACAGGTCATGAGCTCGAGTCCAAATCCAGTCGTAATTCATGGAAGAGAAGTAAAAACCTATCCTGTGCACTTATGATCACGTAGGTATGAAAACAGGAAGATATCACTTTCAATTGGAAATACAGACAGACACTAATAGTTGGAAAAAACAACACACTCACGAACTAGCAATGAATGCAAGAAAGAAAATCCAAAGGAAAAGAAGAAAGAGCCATGAACAAAGGAACTCTAAGTAACTTAGAGGAGGATGCCAAAACATTTTATGGGGAAACCATATAGGGTTAAATGCATGCATTTCCAAAATTTAGAAACACTTAAAATGAAAGCCACATAAAAGAACGACTGAATGAACAAGATGAAGAAAAACCAAACTCCAAAGTTAACAGAAAAATTGAAATCATACATGTGATTATCAAAATTAAAGAAATACAAACAACCAATTGGAAAAAAATCAGGAGATCTCACACTTCAGTTTTGACAACACGAACAAACCGCAGAAGCCATTACTGGGATAAAACAGGGAGACAAGCACACAGCTGCAATATGAAACCACATGACAACTGGTAGCAAGGAAAAAAGAATAACCGAAGAGGCACATCCACACATTTATGCTAGCAAATCCAAGAACTGAGAGAAAAGGATAAATTCACAGACACATAGAATCATCCAAGATGAGGTCAGGAAACCTTCAAAATCTCAGCTCTCTAGTAGTGACTGAAGCATTTCAAGCAGTAATCCAAACCCTGCCAACACACAGAAGGCCAGGTCAAGTCATTTTCCTGGGCCACACTTCTAGATATATAGTGAAGGCATTGTCATGTCCTCTCATCAAATCCAGAGATGGAAGAGGCGGGTAAACTCTAATTCCCAAGGATAAAGACCCAATTCAAAGAAGGACATTTTAGGAAACCCACCCATGTCATTTCAATAAGGAAAGACAATAAACAATATAATTCTTTCCTTTTCTCCCTGAGAGTTTTTTTGGTTTTGAGAGGGCGAGGGCCAGATTGTTTTTCTCTGAATTTATGTTGTTGTTGTTGCTGTTCTGTTGAGAAAGCCTGCCTATCATCCATCATCCGTTTTTGACAGAGTACTCACGGATGCTTTAGTTGCATGAACGTCCTAGTGCTCTTCCTAATATATGCCACATCTCTGACCACGCATTAAATAGTTCTCTTTTATGTAACCCTCAGCTGGATTCTCAGACTCCTGAGTCAATCCTGGTGGGGCTAATCCTCTGACTTCTTACCCTTCAGTATTCTCTTCCTTTACTGAGGGCCAAGGTATTCCTTCCGAGGCACATATTGTGGGAAGCCATATGATATTTCCCATTGTCTGCTTGCCCTTTCCATTTCCCATCAGCAGGGCATGGGACATTCCTGTCAAGGCAAGGTCTAGGGGTTCATTCACTTCGATGGCAGAGGAATACTGTGCTGCCTAAATGGACCCAAACTTCCCGATCCACTAGTCCTTGCAAGGGCATTGCGGCTCACTCCAAAGGTCTGCTCGAATGGGCCTTGCAAGCCGTCTGTATAGGCCGTCCCTTTCCTTCTGACTAAAGAGACTTGGTCAACATGTCTATACCTGTTACCCCAACAGTACAGTTAACTAATAATGACAACTGGTTCGGTCCAGGCCTCTTCATTGATAGTTAGCTCTGAAAGAAGGTCAATCTCCTTGAAGGCTTTGCAAAGGTGTTTAAGGGAAAGCCAGATAGACAGAGGCCTCATCCCTTAGCCCGTGTTTCAGAACATTGGGAGACGAGGCCACAGACGGCACCATATATCGATGCCCTCACCTTTTACCTTGGAAAGGGACTTTCAATACCTTAGTCATCACTGACCCTTAGGCAAAAGACGCTGACAAAGTACGCTCTCACCCACAGGTCGACAAACACCATGGAGAGCTGCTCATACCTGCGAGGCCTCACCTTTTCTTGAGATATCTAGAAATTGTAGTGAAAAAGGACACCTTGCCGTCTCGGGGGATATGTTGGCCTAAAGGAAGGTAAACTGAATGTCATTTTCCTTCCTCTATGTCTCCAGAAAGGGGAAGTTAGACATTAACCTACAAGACATCCTGAGTTCTTGATCAGGTTCAAAGGGCTCTTGTTCTGTCCTTCCCGGGGCTTCCTACTTAAAGCCATAGAACACCAAGGTCATGGGAGAGGGACAGCTGCTTCAGTGAAGCCAGCATCAGTGATGTCACAAAGCTTTGAGGTCATAGCACAGTCCTCATTAACCCAGGGCTGATCACTACACTTGACTGGAGTAGTCATGGGAGGGCCATGAGGATCCCAAGCCATCCCAAACTGCTGGAACCGCCTGGGTCTCTCACCAAGGCAGTTTGCGAAGCGAGTTGGTGTCACCTTCTCCATGGCCGAATTCGTAGGGTTTGGTCGTGAGTGTAAACACCAGCCTTCTGGACCTCGGAGAAAGGCAAGGATCCCTCATTCCATTATAGCCACAACTGGCCAAAAAACTAACAGACCGCAAGCAAAGGCTACGGGGAGGAAATCCGAGCCTTACGCAAGGGTGAGGCCCTCCCACCAAATCACATAACATCTAAACAGGAAAAGGGCCACCCAAGGGAAGCACAAAGTGAACCCCCGCAACAGGGCCAAAAACATGTCTGGAGTCTTCCACAGCGAGCACATGAGTATCTCGAGTTTCTCCAGAAACGGTGCCAACAAGGCCTGCCAATCTTCCAAAAAGACCATGCATCCAAGGCAGACTCTATCTACACCGTAGAACCTTAGGTCCAGGACGGGCTCATGTTCTTGGAGTCCACAGGAGCCAACAGAGAGCATGTTGGAAGAGACTCATAGCCCAAGTGAAGCCATCTGAAAGACTTCGGTGCCCGTTTCAGGAAGACAACTTGTATGTCCAAAAGGACGCATTGAAGAGGATTCAAATGTGGAAGAACCTTGAGCACTCCCTCATGGTGGAGCACCTACCCTCCGTGAAACTGCATAGAGATGTGGCAAAACAAGCCTGCCTTCACCCTCTCATGACCATCCCCCAAATGGTTACATTCGATAAGCAAACAGTGCCTCTTGTGGAAGATGGGCATGTTCCAATGGAGCCCCGAGAGGATGCATGATGTTTTAAAAAGGGGTCATTACAGCGTGACAGACAGCGGATGCTGCAGGTTGGTGAGGAGATCCAGGGAGGCAAAGAACAGGAAAATGAACATGTGTTCTCCGAGCGAAGGTCAGGCATTTTAGGATGGTGGGAGGTTCTCTGTACCTGGCTTCCCTCCATAGGCACCTAGGTCCAATTTAATAAAACATCCTCTGGCCCCAGTCAATTATCTTGCACTGATTTTCTCTTTGTTATCTTGTCCAACGTGCGCATGCACGTATTGGACAGAGAGGCAGAGAGATCCCAATCAGGGAGTGGAGCTGGAGAGAGAGAAGCTTACTTGCCCCTGAGCAGAGAACATGAGTATAGAGTCAATGCCAAGACCCTGGAATCATGAATTGATCTGAAGGCCGCCTCTGAACTGATGGACACAACCCGGGACCCAACCATTGACTTCTGAATACCTCCTGGTTCTAGTCAGAACCGCTGCTCTGTCATTGTTCAGAAATGCAGGAGATTAGGATTTTGGCTCTTGCTGCCTTTGCTTGAGCTATCCGGCCTCTTTTGAGAGCTGGTATAGCTTTTCCTCTTGAAGTCAGTGACTGGGCTATGGACAAACTATTCTCCGATGCCCATTTGCCTAAAGAGAATACCTCCATTCCTAGATTTTTGAGGGTGAATGACACTATGTCTTTAGGTGCTCCGCTTCTGTGGAAGGTGAAGGGAGTCCTCTGTGCCTCTGATTCTGGACCTCTGTCTCTGCTCCCAGATGAGGGACATTTTTAGCCCGAGTTCTCCAATCTAGGATCAGCCCTCTTTTCTTTCTCTCACTCTTACTTCGCCTACAAGAGGCACCTCTTTCATTTCCTTGGAGATTCCCTAAGCTCATTATCATGTTCCATCATTCTGCCTTCTCTCTTAGAATTTGTGTCCTTATTTTCTAGGCTTGTTCTTCCCGGTTCCTAATTGGATCCACCACTTCTGCCATGTTCCCGGACATTGCATCCAGTCTCCTACCAATCTTCTCTTCAGGAGTTCTTTTGGTGCTTTTAACATTATTAGTTTTATCTCTGTGGTTCGAGACTCTCTGATATCTTCTATGTTTTCTGATGTACAGTGAGACTCCAGGCCGCTGCTTTCAACCCCGCATCGGGCGTGTTCTATGTAGAGGTTTCCTTCTGATTGGCTAGCCGTAATCATTCCTTCTTCCTTTACCTGGGCATCAATTGATTCATCCATCTTTGCATTGGATCTAGGTCTCTGTCACCTCTCTGTATTCGTTAAACTCATTCTGTTTTCTAACCTGAGGGTAATTTCTTTAAAAGGAGAGATCCGGGAGTGACCCAGGGCTGGCCCTTAATGTTTGTTGAGTGCATGGGTGCGTGTGTGTGTGTGTATGTGGCATGCATGCCATCTGCTGTTTGTGTTGTGGCTGACCCTGTCCTTGAGGCCAGTCATTTGCCGTGCTTCTAACTTTCCTACCGTTTGGTGTTTTTGGGGTCCGGGCAGAATATGCTGAGGTTTACCATGGTGGGCTCTGCTGTGCCTGTGAAAGGAGAAAATCCACCAACTCAGCAGAATGCAGGCCTGCAGAATGCTGTGTTCAGAAGAGAACATGTGGTCAAAGCTTTCTTCTCGTCCCCTATGGAAGAATCTGTTCTCCTTGGACTAAGCATCTTGGTCTGAGGAAGGCAGTCCTCCGTGTGTTCACGGTTTGGATTTCATGTTGGCTGGCTAGGCAGCCTATGTCCTCACCTACCTTTCTTGGCTAGTAGGTCTGTCTTGATGCTGCTGTAGTGAGAGCCCAAAATTTATTATGTCCACATTGAGACATCTCCATTAACACTGATGCACTCCATTCACGGATGCACTCCCACAACTCACCATCTTCCCACTGCGTCTCTTGGTATTGTCTCTGATCATTGTCTCCAGGCTGTCTGCTCGTGGTTGCTTGTTGGTGTCCTATGGAGGAATAAGATGTTGTTCTTTCAGGTCGATGTCTGCCAAGAGTGCTGATATGAAAATTTCAGCACTCAACACTTGTGTTGCCAAGTACACGTGCCCTTCAGACCCTCTGTATGTCACAGTCAATGGCACCAGGAAACAAGTTCCTTGTGGGTTCCTGGTGTGCTCTCCTGTGCCTTGGTCCTCTGCATGGGCTCCGGCCCTCTGATCCACATACTAACCAAATCTCCCCTGAGTCATGTCTCAGACCATCTCCCATCATCTCTGCAACTTCTGTTCTCTTTTGCTGTGGAGTTTACCTTGTAGGCTTCAAGTCAATTTCCATCCCACTGCAGTTGTTGTGGTCATCTTCCTGTTGCCTTCATGGCTGAAGACAAGCTTGAGGTTATTAGACACTACTAACTTCTCACTGTCCTTTATATCACCGCATTTCATACTGAGACATAACAAAGAAGAAATTCTTCCACTTGTCTATTATGGCAGTCTTGCAGAGAGTATTGGGCTTTGTCACATCTATCATTCTCAGAAAGACAACAAATAGACGATTTCACTAACTCATGACAGTTCAAGAAACATACGAAAAAGCAAGGGTATTGGGACAAACAGTATGACTCTAATGAAGAATTCAAATGGTGGTGTAGTTGGAAGGCAGTTTTGGAGAACACGGGATTCTTGAAGAGGACAAGAGATGAATCCCTTGCAGGAGATTTCCTGAAACTGATAGAATGTGAGTTTTCAAGGCATGTCAAATTGAATTGCAACCCATAAGAGACCGAATTCCATTCTCTCGTATTTTAATAATATTGTGATGTGAAAGACACACAGACCACACACACATTAACACATGCACATGCACACACACATGAACACACACAAAGATAAGACATGCAAAATGGGGAGGAAGCGAGGAATCCTACCAATGAAGCAACCCCAAGAAAATACCATATAGGTGAAAGGCAAATAGAATCCAAGTGAGAAGCCAACCGAAATGAGAAAGTGAACTATTGCCTATCAATAATACATTAAGTACTCAGAACTAATGTCTCCCGTCAATACAAAGAGTTTGTAAGAGTGGTTGAAATTCCTAACCAAAAAAAAAAAAAGTTATGAAATATCCATAAGAGAGCAACAAATATTAAACAAGCTCATCCTTCTGATGCCCATAGGAGATTTTCTACGACTATAAAGATACCCTTAGCTTGCAATGAAGAAATCAGAACAGAAGGTTATGCTCTTCCCAAGGAGAAGAGAGACAAAGTGTTTGTGCCTAAATCAGCGAGAGTGGTTTTATGCCTTCTAGAGACAAAAAATAAGCAGAAGGTGTTTTGTCTTGATGGAGCAGCAAAACAACAGAAACCTGGAAGAATTGCCAACATATACACCACGAAAAAGGGTGTATCTAAACGTTGGAAGCCTATGAACACAGAAGAAGGGAGATGTCGAATTTATCCAATACTGCTGTTAACTATGATTTTCACGATAAGCACAGGACAGATCATCTGGATGGGAAGGTGCTAAAAACGTCCACATGGGCTGTCGAGACCGATTGAACTTTGGAAATCCATAAGAAAGATTGCGTCTCTGAGGACAATAAGATATGTTCTTCCCAGCGGCAGACCCAACTTTGTCTATCGCAGGTCATGAGCACGAGTCCAAATCCAGTCGTAATTCATGGAAGAGAAGTCAAAACCTATCCTGTGCACTTATCATCACGAAGGTATGAAAACAGGAAGATATCATTTTCAAATTGGAAATACAGCCAGACACTAAAAGTTGGAAAACACAACACACTCACCAACTAGCAATGAATGCAAGAAATAAAATCTTCAGGAAAAGCAGTAAGTGCCATGAACGAAGGGATTCTAAGAAACTTATAGGATGATGCCAAAACATTTTATGGGGAAACCATATAGGGTTAAATGCAAGCATTTCCAAAATTTAAAAACACCGAAAAAGAAAGCCTCCTAAAACGATGACTGATGGAACAAGATGAAGAAAAACCAAACTCCAAAGATAACAGAAAAATTGAAATAAGACATGTGATTATCAAAATTAAGGAACTTCAAAAAAAACAATAGGAAAAAAATCAGTAGATCTCACACTTCAGTTTTGACAACACAAACAAACCGCAAAAGCCATTACTTGGATAAAACAGGGAGACAAGCACACAGCTGCAAGTATGAAACCTAATGACAACTCGGAGAAAGGAAAAAAGAATAATCGAAGAGGCACATCCACACATTTATGCAGGCAAATCCAAGAACTGAGAGAAAAGGATAAATTCGAAGACACATAGAATCTTCCAAGATTAGGTCAGGAAACCTACAAAATCTCAGCTCTCTAGTAGTGACGGAAGCATTTCAAGCAGTAATCCAACCCCTGCCAACACACAGAAGGCCAGGTCAAGTCATTTTCCTGGGCCACTCCTCTAGGTATTTAGTGAAGGCATTGTCATGTCCTCTCATCAAATCCAGAGATGGAAGAGGCGGGTAAACTCTAATTCACAAGGATAAAGACCCAATTCGAAGAAGGACATTTTAGGAAACCAATCCCATGTCATTTCAATAAGGAAAGATAATAAACAATATAATTCTTTCTTTTTCTCCCTGTGACTGCCTTTGGTTTTGAGAGGGCCACATTGTTTTCCTCTGAATTTATGTTGTTGTTGTTGCTGTTCTGTTGAGAAAGCCAGCCTATCATCCATCATCCGTTTTTGACAGAGTATTCACGGATGCTTTAGTTGCATGTACTTCCAGTGCTCCTCCTAATATATGCTACAACTCCTGACCACCCATAAAGCAGTTCTCTTTTCGGTAGCTTTCAGCTGGATTCTCAGAGTTCTGAGTCACTCCTGGTGGGTCTCCTTTCTCTGACTTCTTGCCCTTCAGTATTCCCTTCCTTTATTAAGGGCCAAGGTATTTCCTCCCGAGGCACATATTGTGGGAAGCCATATGATATTTCCCTTTTTCTGCTTGACTTTTCCATTTCCTATCAGCAGGGAATCGGACATTCATGTCATGGGAAGGTCCAGGGGTTCATTCACTTCGGCAGCAGAGGAATACTGTAGTGCCGAAATGGACCCAAACTTCCTGATCCACTAGTCCTTGCAAGGGCATTGCGGCTCACTCCAAAGGTCTGCTCAAATGGGCCTTGCAAGCCATCTGTATAGGCCGTCCCTTTCCTTCTGAGAAAAGAGACTTGGTCCACATGTCTATACCAGTTACCACAACAAGTACAGTTAACTAATAATGACAACGGGTTTGGTCCAGGCCTCTTCATTGAGAGTTAGCTCTGATGCAATGTCACTCTCCCTGAATATTTTGCAAAGGTGTTTAATGGAAAGGCAGGAAGACAGAGGCCTAATCCGTTAGCCGTGTGTTTCAGAACACAAGGACACTAGGCCACAGACAGCACCATATATCGATGCCCTCACCTTTTACCTCGGAAAGGTACTTTCCGTACATTAGTCATTACTGACCCATAGGCAAAAGACGCTGACAAAGTACGCTCTCACCCACAGGACAACAAACCCCACGGAGAGCTGCTCATACCCGCAAGGCCTCACTTATTCTTGTGATATCTGGAAATTGTAGTTGAAAAGGACACATTGCCGTCTCCGGGGATATGTTGGCCTAAAGGAAGGTATACTGAATGTTATTTTACTTCCTCTATGTCTCCAGAAAGGAGAAGTTGGACATTAACCCAAGAGACATCCTGAGTTCTTGATCAGGTTCAGAGGGCTCTTGTTCTGTCCTTCCCGGGGCTTCGTACTTAAAGCCATAGGACACCAAGGTCATGGGTGAGAGACAGCTGCTTCAGTGAAGCCAGCATCTGTGATGTCACAAAGCTTTAAGGTCATAGCAACCACTCCTCATCAACTCAGGCCTGATCACTGCACTTGACTGGAGTAGTCATGGGTGGGCCAAGAGGACCCCAAGCCATCCCAAACCGCTGGAGCCGCCTGGGTCTCTCACCAAGGCAGTTTGCGAAGCGAGACGGTGTCACCTTCTCCATGGCCCAATTCGTAGTGTTTGGTCGTGAGTGTCAGCACCGGCCCTCTGGACCTTGGAGAAAGGCAAGGATCCCTCATTCCATCTTAGCCACGACAGGCCAGGAAACTAACAGACCACAACCAAAGCTTCAGGGGTGGAAATCCGAGACCTGCGCAAGGGTGAGGCTCTCCCACCAAATCACGGGGCATCTGAACAGGAAAGAGCCACCCAAGGTAAGCTCAAAGTGAACCCTCGCAACCGTGCCAAAGACATGTCTGGGGTCCTCCACAGCGAGCACACGAGTACCACGAGCCTCTCCAGAAACGGTGCCAACAAGGCCTCCCAATCTTCCTAAAAGACCATACACCCTAGAACCCTAGGTCCAGGAAGGACTCATGGTCTTGGAGTCCACAGGAGCCAACAGAGAGCATGTTGGAAGAGACCCATAGCACAAGTGAAGCCATTTGAAAGACTTCGGTGACCGTTTCAGGAAGACAACTTGTATGTCTAAAAGGACAATTGAAGAAGATTCGAATGGGAAGAACCTGGAGCACTCCCTCAGGATGGGGCAGCTACCCTCTGTGGAACTGCATGGAGATGTGTCAGCACAAGCCTGCCTTCACCCTCTCATGACAATTCCCACATGGTTTCATACGATAGGCAAACAGTGCCTCTGGCGGAAGATGGGCACGTTCCAATGGAGCCTCAGAGGATACAGTGTGTCAGCGTGGAGCAGCTACCCTCTGTGGAACTGCATGGAGATGTGGCAGCACAAGCCTGCCTTTACCCTCTCATGACCATCCCCCAAATGGTTACATGCGATAAGCAAACAGTGCCTCTTGAGGAAGATGGGTATGTTCCAATGGAGCCCTGGGATGATGCACAATGTGTAAACAAGGGGTCAGTACAGCGCGACAGACAGCGGATGCTGCAGGTTGGTGAGGAGATCCAGGAAAGCAAAGAACAGGAGAATGAACAAGGGAGCTCCGAGCGAAGGTCGGGCATTTAGGATGGTGGGAGGTTCTCTATACCTGGCTGTCCTCCATAGGAACTTAGGTCCAAATTCAATAAAACATCCTTTGGCCCCAGTCAATTATCGTGCACTGGTTTTGTCTTTGTTATTTTGTCCAACGTGCGCATGCAAGTATTGGAGAGAGAGGCAGAGAGATCCCAATCAGGGGGTGGATCTGGAGTGGGAGAATCTTACTTGCCCCTGAGCAGAGAACCTGAGAACAGAGTCAATGCCAAGACCCTAAAATCATGAGTTGACCTGAGGGCCGCCTCTGAACTGATGGACACAACCTGGGACCCAACCATTGACTTCTGAATACCTCCTGGTTCTAGACAGAACCGCTTCTCTGTCATTTTCAGAAATGCAGGGGATAAGGATTTTGGCTTGGGCTGGTGTTGCTTGAGCTATCCAGCCTGCTTCTAGAGCTGGTATAGCTTTTCCTCTTGAAGTCACTGACTGGGCTATGGACAAAGTATTCTCCGATGCCTATTAGCCTAAATAAAATACCTCCATGCCTAGATTTTCCAGGGTGAATGACACTATGTCTTTAGGTGCTCCGCTTCTGTGGAAGGTGATGGGAATCCTCTGTGCCTCTGATTCTGGACCACTTTCTCTGCTCCCAGGTGAGGGTCCTTTTCAGCCCCGAGTTCTCCAATCTATGATCAGCCCTCTTTTCTTTCTCTCACTCTTACTTTGCCCGCAAGAGGCACCTCTTTCATTAACTTGGAGATTCCCTAAGCTCATTATCATGTTCCATCTTTCTGCCTTCTCTCTTAGAATTTGCGTCCTTATTTTCTAGGCTTGTTCTTCCCGGTTCCTAATTGGATCCACCTCTTCTGCATGTTCCCGGACTTTGCATCCAGTTTCCTACCAATCTTCTCTTCAGGAGTCCTTTAGGTGTTTTTATCTTTATCAGTTTTATCTCTGTGTTTCGAGACTCTCTGATATCTTCTATGTTTTCTGATGTACAATGAGTATCCAGGCCGCTGCTGTCAAACCAGCATCGGGCGTGTTCTATGTGAGGTTTCACTCTGATTGCTTAGCCGTAATCATTCCTTCTTCCTTTACCTGGGCATCAATTAATTCTTCCATCTTTGCATTGGATCTAGGTCTCTGTATCCTCACTGTCTCCCGTCAATACAAACAGATTGTAAGAGTGGTTGAAATTCCAAATAAAAAAAAAAGTTAGAAAACATCCATAAGAAAACAACAAATATTAAACAAGCTCGTCCTTCTGTTGCCCATAGGAGATTTCCTTCAACTATAAAGATACTCATAGCTTGCAAGTGAAGAAACAGGGAAGACATAGGTTATGCTATTCCCAAGGAGAAGAGAGCCAAAGTGTTTGTGCATAAGTCAGCGAGAGTCATTTTATGCCTTCGAGAGACAAAAGATTAGCGGAAGTTGTTTTGTCTTGATGGAGCATCAAAATAACAGAAACCTGGAAGAATTGCCAACATATACACCACGAACAAGGGTGTATCTAAACGTTGGAAGCCTATGAACAGACAGGAAGAGAGATGGTGACTTTAATCCAATACTGTTGGGAAATATGATATCCACGTTAAGCACAGGACGGAACATCTGGTTTGGAAGGAGATAAGGAATAAAAGACGTCCACATGCGCTCTCAAGACAACCTTAACTTTGAGGATCCATGAGTAAGATTGCGTCTCTGAGGACAATAAGATATGTTCTTCCCACGACGGACCTAACCTTGTCTATCCCAGGTCATGAGGTCGAATCCAAATCCAGTGGTAATTCATGGAAGAGAAGTCAAAACCTATCCTGTGCACTTATGATCACGAAGGTATGAAAACAGGAAGATATCACTTTCAAATTGGAAAGGCACATATTGGGAAGCCATATGATATTTCCCTTTCTCTGCTTGCCTTTTCCATTTCCCATCAGCCAGGCATGAGGCCTTCATGTCATTGCAAGGTCCAGGGGTTCATTAACTTAGTCGGTTGAGTTATACTGTGGTGCCGAAATGGACCCAAACTTCCTGATCCACTAGTTCTTGCAAGGGCATTGCGGCTCACTCCAAAGGTCTGCTCGAATGGGCCTTGCAAGCCGTCGGTATAGGCCGTCCCTTTCCTTCTGACTAAAGAGACTTGGTCAACATGTCTATACCCGTTACTACAAGAAGTACAGTTAACTAATGATGACGACAGGTGCGGTCCAGGCCTCTCCCTTAAGAGTTAGCTCTGATGCAGAAGGTCACTCTCCTCGAAGACTTTGCAAATGTGTTTCAGGGAAAGCCAGGTAGACAGAGGCCTAATCCCTTAGCTGCATGTTTCAGACACTAGGAGACGAGGCCACAGACAGCACCATATACCGATGCCCTCACCTTTCTCTCGAAAAGGGACTTTCCGTCCCTTAGTCAACACTGACCCATAGGCAAAGAGGCTGACAAAGAACGCTTTCGCGCACAGGATGACAAACCCCATGGTGAGGTGCTCATTTCCACGAGTCCTCACTGATTCTTGAGATCTCTAGAAATTGTAGTGGAAATAAGTGACCTTGCTGATCCGGGATACATTGGCCTAAAGGCAGGTATACTGAATGTCATTTTCTTTCTTCTTTGTGTCTAGAAAGGGGAAGTGGGACATACACCCACAAGAAAAGCTGAGTTCTTGACCAGGCTCAGAGGGCTCTTGTTCTGTCTTTCCCGGGGCTTCCTAACTAAAGCCATAAGACACTAATATCATTGTAAAGGGACAGCTGCATCAGTGAAGCCAGCATCTGTGATGTCACAAAGCTTTGAGGTCATAGCAACCACGACTCATCAACCCAGGCCTGATCACTACACTTGGCTGGAGTAATCATGGGTAGGCCAAGAAGACCCCAAGCTGTCCCAAATCGCTGGAGCTCCCTGGGTCTCTCACGAAGACATTTTGCGAAGCGAGTCGGTGTCACCTACTCCAAGGCCCAATTCGTAGTGTTTGGTCGTGACTGTCAGCACCAGCTTTCTGGAATTCGAAGAAAGGCACGAATCCCTCATTCCATCTTAGCCACGACAGGCCAAGGAACAATCAGTCCGAAAGCATAGGCTCAGGGGAGGAAATCCGAGCCCTGCGCAAGGGTAAGGCCCTCTCACCCAATCACGGAGCTCTGAAGAGGAAAACGGACACCCAAGGAAAGCTCAAAGTGAACCCACGCAACTGTGCCTAAGACATGTCTGGAGTCTTCCACAGCGAGGACACAAGTACCTCAAGTGTCTCCAGAAATGGTACCAACAAGGACTCGCAATCTTCCAAAATGACCATGCATCCAAGGCAGACTCAACACCCTAGAACCTTAGGTCGAGGACGGACTCATGTTCTTGGAGTCCACAGGAGCCAACGGAGAGCATGTTGGAAGAGACCCATAGCCCAAGTGAAGCCATCTGAAAGACTTTCGTGCCCGTTTCAGGAAGACAACCTGTATGTCTAAAAGGACAATTGAAGAAGATTCGAATGGGAAGAACCTGGAGCACTCCCTCAGGATGGGGCAGCTACCCTCTGTGGAACTGCATGGAGATGTGTCAGCACAAGCCTGCCTTCACCCTCTCATGACAATTCCCACATGGTTTCATACGATAGGCAAACAGTGCCTCTGGCGGAAGATGGGCACGTTCCAATGGAGCCTCAGAGGATACAGTGTGTCAACAAGGGTTCGTACAGTGCGACAGCAGATGCTGCATGTTATTTAGGAGATCCAGGAACATAGAACAGGAAAATGAACAAGGGAGCTCCGAGCGAAGGTCGGGCATTTTAGGATGGTGGGAGGATCTCTGTACCTGGTTGCCCTCCATAGGAACCTAGGTCCAAATTCAATAAAACATCCTCTGTCCCCAGTCAATTATTGTGCACTGGTTTTGTCATTGTTATCTTGTCCAACGATGCACATGCACGTATTGGACAGAGAGGCAGAGAGATCCCAATCAGGGGGTGGAGCTGGAGAAGGAGAATCTTACTTGCCCCTGATCAGAGAACCTACAGGAGTCAATGCCAAGACTCTGGAATCATCAACTCAACAGAACGCAGGGCTGCAGAATTCTGTGTTCAGAGAGAACATGTGGTCAATGCTTTCTTCTCGTCCCCTATGGGAGAGTCTTTTCTCCTAGACAAAGCATCTTGGACTGAGGAAAGCAGTCCTCCAAGTGTTCCACGGTTGGGATTTCGTGTTGGCAGGGTAGGCATCCAATGTCATCAACTACCTTTCTTGGCCAGCAGCTCTGTCTTGATCCTGCTAGTGCAAGAGCCCAACATTTTTATGTCTCTATTGAGACATCTCCACAAACACTGCCTTTCACGGATGCACTCCCAGGACTCACCATCAACCCACTGCGTCTCCTGATATTGTCTCTGATTATTGTCTCCAGGCTCTTGCACCTGCTTGCTTGTTGGTGTCCTATGAGGGAAAAGGACAGTGTTCTTTTGAGTCGATGTCTGCCAAGCCTGCTGAGCTGAAAACTCCAGCCCTCAAGACTTGTGTTGTCAGGAACTAGTGCCCTTCAGAACCTCTGCGTGTCACAGCCAAGGGCACTGGGAGACAGGTTCCTTGTGGGTTCTCAATGTGCCCTGCTCTCCTGTGCCTTTACCCTCTGCATGGGCTCCCGGCTCTGATCCACAAACCAACCAAATCACCACTGAACTTTGTCTCCTACCTTCTCCCATCATCTCTGCAACTTCCGTTCTCTTTCGCTGTGGAGTTTACCTTGTAGGCTTCAGGTAAAATTCGACCCCATTGCAGTTGTTGTGGTCATCTTCCTGTTGCCTTCATGGCTGAAGACAAGCACGAGGTTATTAGACCTTACTACAAACTCACTGTCCTCCATGTCACTGCAAATTCATACTGAGACATAAGCAAGAATAAATTCTTCCACTTGTCTCATATGGCAGTGTTGCAGAGAGCATTGGGCTTCGTCACATCTATCATTCTCAGAAAGACAACAAAGAGACGATTTCACTCCCTCATGACAGTCAAGAAACATACGAAAAAGCAAGGGTATTGGGACAAACAGTACGACTCTAATGAGGAACTCAAATGGTAGTGTTTGTTTGAAGGCAGTTTTGTGAGAACACCTGTTTCTCGAAGAGGACAAGAGATGACATTCCTCACAGAAGATTTTCCTGAAACTGATGGAAAGTGAGTTTTCAAGGTATGTCAATTTTAATTGCTACCCATAAGAGACTGAATTCCTATCCTTCGAAATTTAATCATAAGTGTTATGTGAAAAACACACAGACCACACACACATTAACACATTCACATGCACACAAACATGAATACACAGAAGGATAAGACATGCCATAGATGGGGAGGAAGAGAGGAATCGTACCAATGAAGCAACCCCAAGAAAATACAATTAGGGGAAAGGCAAAAAGAATCCAATGATAAGCCAACCGAAATGAGAAAGTGAACTATTACCTATCAATAATTCCTAAAGTCTCCCTTCAATACAACAGATTGTAGCAGTGTTTGAAATACCAAAAAAAAAAATGGTAGAAAAGATCCATAAGAAAACAACAAATATTAAACAAGCACGACCTTCTGTTGCCATAGGAGATTTCCTTCGACTATAAAGATATGCAAAGCTTTCAGGAAAAGAAATTGGGAAGACCCAGGACATGGTCTTGCCAAGGAGAACATGGCCAAAGTGTTTGTGCCTAAATCAGCGAGAATGATTTTATGCTTTCGAGAGACAAAAGATTAGCGGAAGGTGTTTTGTCTTGATGGAGCATCAAAACAACAAAACCAGGAAGAATTGCCAACATATACACCAAGAACATGGTGTATCTAAACGTTGGTAGCCTATGAACACACAAGTAGGGAGATGGCAAATTTTATCCAATACTGTTGTCAACTATGATATCCACGTTAAGCATAGGACAGATCATCTGAATGGGAAGGAGCCTAGGAAGAAAAGACGTCCACAAGGGCTCTTGAGACCACTGGAACTTTGGGGATCCATGAGTAAGATTGCATCTCTGAGGAAAATAAGATATGTTCTTCCCAGCGGCAGACCTATCTTTGTCTATCGCAGGTCATGAGCTCAAGTCCAAATCCAGTCGTAATTCATGGAAGAGAAATCAAAACCTATCCTGGGCACTTATGATCATGATGGTATGAAAACGGGAAGATATCACTTTCAAATTGGAAATATAGCCATACCCAAAACGTTGGAAAACACAACACACTCATGAACTAGCAATGAATGCAAGACAGAAAATCGAAAGGAAAAGCAGAAAGACCCTGCACAAAGGAATGTCAAGAAAGTTAGAGGAGGATGCCAAAACATTTTATGGGGAAACCATATAGGGTTAAATGCGTGCATTTTCAAAATTTAAAAACACCAATAAAGAAAGCCACCTAACTGGACATTTGAAGCAACCGAATGAAGAAAAACCGAACACCACAGTTAACAGAAAAATAGAAATCATACATGTGATTATCAAATTAAGGAAATACAAACAAACCAATAAGAAAAAAATCAGGAGATCTCACACTTTAGTATTGAAAACACGAAAAAACCACAGAAGACATTACTGTAAAAAAAACAGGGAGAGAAGCACACAACTGACAGTATGGAACCACATGACAACATGTCAAAGGAAAAAAGAATAACCTAAGAGGCACATCCAGACATTTATGCTAGCAAATCCAAGAACTGGGAGAAAAGGATAAATTCCCAGACACATAGAAACTCCCACGATTAGGTCAGGAAACCTACAAAATCTCAGCTCTCTAGTATTAACTGAAGCGTTTGAAGCAGTAATCCAACACCTGCCAACACACAGAAGGCCAGGTCCAAGGCATTCTCCTGGGCCACTCTTCTAGGTATTTAGGGAAGGCATTGTCATGTCCTCTCAAGGATTCCAGAGATGGAAGAGGCGGGTAGACTCTAATTCACAAGGATAAAGACCCAATTCAGAGAAGGACATTTTAGGAAACCAATCCCATGTCATTTCAATAAGGAAAGATAATTAAAAATATCATTCTTTCCTTTTCTCCCATTGAATACCTTGGGTTTTGAGAGGGCCAGATTGTTTTCCTCTGAATTTATGTTGTTGGTGTTGCTGTTCTGTTGAGAATGCCTGCCTATCATCCATCATCCGTTTTTGACAGAGTATTCATGGATGCTTTAGTTGCATGTACGTCCTAGTGCTCCCCCTAATATATGCCACAACTCCTGTACACCATTAGGCAGTTCTCATTTCTGTAACCCTCAGCTTGGTTCTCAAATTCCTGAGTCACTCCTGGTGGGTCTCCATTGCTGACTTCTTTCCCTTCTGTTTTCCCTTCCTTTACTAAGGGCCAAGGTATTCCTCCAGAGGCAAATATTGTGGGAAGCCATATGATATTTCCCTTTGTCTGCTTGCCTTTTCCATTTCCCATCAGCGAGGCATGGGACATTCATGTCAAGGCATGTTCCAGGGGTTCATTCACTTCAACTGCTTAGGAATACTGTGGTGCCGAAATGGACCCAACTTTCCTGATCCACTAGACCTTGCCAGGGTATGCGGCTCACTCCAAAGTTCTGCTCGAATGGGCCTTGCAAGTCGTCGGTATAGGCCGTCCCATTCCTTTTGACTAAAGAGACTTGGTCAACATGTCTATACCCGTTACCACAACAAGTACAGTTAAATAATGATGACAACGGGTGTGGTCCAGACCTCTTCCTTAAGTGTTAGCTCTGATGCAGAATATCACACTCCTCGAAGACTTTGCAAAGGTTTTTAAGTGAAAGCCAGGTAGACAGAGGCCTAATCTCTTAGCCGCGTGTTTCAGAACACTAGGAGACGAGGCCACAGACGGCACCATATATCGATGCCCTCATTTTTTTCCTCGAAAAGGGACTTTCCGTCCCTTAGTCATCACCTAACAAAGGAAAAAGACGCTGAGAAAGGACGCTATCACCCACTGGATGACAAAACCCACAGAGAGCTGCTCATACCCACGAGGCCTCACTGTTTCTTTAGATCTCTAGAAATTGTACTGGAAATAGGACACCTTGCCATCTCCGGGAATATGTTGGCCTAAAGAAAGGTATACTGAATGTCATTTTCTTTCCTCTTTCTCTCTAGAAAGGGGAAGTGGGACATAACCCCTTAGGACAACCTGATTTCTTGATCAGGTTCAGAGGGCTTTTGTTCTGACTTTCTTGGAGCTTCCTACCTAAAGCCATAAGACACCAAGGTCATGGGAGAGGGACAGCTGCTTCAGTGAAGCCAGCATCTTTGATGTCACAAAGCTTTGAGGTCATAGCAACCACTCCTTATCAACCCATGTCTAATCACTACACTGGCTGGAGTAATCATGGGTGTTACAAGAAAACCCCATGCCGTCCCAAACTTTGGGAGCCGCCTGGGTATCTCACCAGGCATTTTGAGAACCGAGTCGGTGTCACCTTCTCCATGGCCCAATTAGTAGTTTCGGTCGTGAATATCAGCACCAGGCCTATGGACTCCGGAGAAAGGCAAGCATCCCTCATTCCATCTTAGCCACGACAGGCCAAGAAACAATCAGACCGGAAGCATAGCCACAGGGGAGGAAATCCTAGCCATGCGCAAGAATGAGGCCCTCCCACCCAATCTCGGAGCTCCTGAACAGGAAAAGGGACTCACAAGGAAAACTCAAAGTGAACCCCCGCAACCGTGCCAAAGACATGTCTGGAGTCTTCCACAGCGAGGACACGAGTACCTCGAGCGTCTCCAGAAACGAGGCCAACAAGGCCTCCCAATCTTCAAAATGACCATGCATCCAAGGCAGACTCTTAGGTCCAGGCTGGACTCATGTACTTGGAGTCCACAGGAGCCAACGGAGAGTATGTTGGAATGCACCCATAGCCCAAGTGAAGCCATGTGTACCTCTTTTGTGCCCATTTCTGGAAGACAACTCTTATGTCTATAGGACAATTGAAGAGGATTCGAATGTGGGAGAACCTGGATCAGTCCCTCAGGGTGGAGCAGCTACCCTCTGTGGAACTGCATGGAGATGTGGCAGCACAAGCCTATCTTCACCCTCTCATGACCATCCTCCAAATGGTTTCATGCGATAAGCAAACAGTGCCTCTTGTGTAAGATAGGCATGTTCCAATGGAGCCCCTAGAGGATGCACAATGTGTCAACAAGGGTTCAGTACAGCACGACAGACAGTGGATGCTGCAGGTTGGTGAGGAGATCCAGGAAGACAAAGAACAAGAGAATGAACGAGGGAGCTCCGAGCGAAGGTCGGGCATTTTAGGAGGTGGGATGTTCTCTGTACCTGGCTGCCCTCAATAGGAACTTTGGTCCAAATTCAATAAAATATCTTCAGGCCCCAGTCAATTATTGTGCACTGCTTTCGTCTTTGGTATCTTGTCCAACGATGCACAGGCACATTGGACAGAGAGGCAGAAAGATCCCAATCATGGGGTGGGGCTAGAGAGGGAGATGCTTACTTGCCCCTGAGCAGTGAACCTGAGACAAGAGTCAATGCCAAGACCCTGGAATCATCATCTCAACAGAATGCAGGCCTGCAGAATGCTGTGTTCAGAAAGAACATGTGGTCAATGCTTTCTTCTCGTCCCCTGTGGGAGAGTCTGTACTCCTTGGACTAAGCATCTTGGACTAAGGAATGCAGTCCTCCAAGTCTTCCACGGTTGGGATTTCGTGTTACAGGGTAGGCAGACAATGTCCTCACCTACCTGTCTTGGCCAGTAGCTCTGTCTTGTTGGTGCTGGTGCAAGAGCACAAAATTTATGATGTCCACATGAGACACCTCCAGGAACATTGCCTTTCAAGGATGCACTCCCAGGACTAACCATCTTCCCACTGCATATCCTGGTATTGTCTCTGATCATTGCCTCCAGGCTGTCTGCACCTGGTTTCTGGTTGGTGTCCTATGCAGGAAAAAGACGTGTTCTTTAGATTCGATGTCTGCCAAGCCTGCTAATCTGAAAACTCCAGCATTCAAGACTTGTGTTGTCAAGAACTTGTACCCTTCAGTCCCTCTAAGTTTCATAGGCAACGGCACTGGGAAACATGTTCCTTGTGGGTTCACAGTGTGCCCTGCATCCTGTGCCTTTGTCCTTTGTATGGCCTCACGGCCCTCTAATCCACGAAACAACCAAATATCCCCTGAGCCAATGTCTCCAACCTTCTTCCATCATCTCTGCGACTTCCTTTCTCTTTCACTGTGGAGTTTACCTTGTAGGCTTCAGGTCAATTTCCACCCCATTGCAGTTGTTGTGGTCGTCTTCCTGTTGCCTTCATGGCTGAACAAGCATGAAGTTATTAGACACTACTACCATCACACTTTCATCCATGTCACCGAAAATTCGTACTGAGACAAGAGCAAGAATGAATTCTTCCACTTGTTTCATATGGCAGTGTTGCGGAGAGCATTGGGCTTCATCACATCTATCATTCTCAGAAAGACAACAAAGAGACGATTTCACTCCCTCATGACAGTCAAGAAACATATGAAGAAGCAAGGGTATTGGGACAAACAGTACGACTCTTATGCAGAACTAAAATGGTGGTGTTTGTTTGAAGGCAGTTTTGTGAGAACACGTGTTTCTCGAAGAGGACAAGAGATGACATTCCTTGCAGGAGATTTTCCTGAAACTGATGGAATGTGAGTTTTCAAGGCATGTCAAATTGAATTGCTACCCATAAGAGACCAAATTCCTATCACTCGCATTTTAATAATAAGTGTGATGTGAAACACAGACAGACCACACACACATTAACACATGCATATGCACACACACGAACACACAAAAGGATAAGACATGCAAAAGGTGGGTAGGAAGGGAGGAATCGTACTAATGAAGCAAATCCAAAGAAAATACCATACAGGGGAAAGGCAAATAGAATCCAAGTGAGAAGCCAACCGAAATGAGAAAGTGAGGTACTACCTATCAATAATTCATTCAGTTTTCAGGACTAAAGTCTTCTGTCAATACAAACACTTTGTAAGAGTGGTTGA
Source organism: Mustela nivalis (assembly GCF_964662115.1). Lineage (NCBI taxonomy): Eukaryota > Metazoa > Chordata > Mammalia > Carnivora > Mustelidae > Mustela > Mustela nivalis. The sequence goes on from NW_028136395.1 coordinate 178,374, forward strand.
AATTCAAAAACAAACCAAAAAAGCTAGAAAAGATCCAAAGAAAAAAACAAATATTAAACAAGCTCGACCTTCTGTTGACCATAGGAGATTTCCTTCGACTATAAAGATACTCATAGCTTTCAAGTGAAGAAATTGGGAAGACGTATGTTATGCTCTTGCCAAGGAGAAGAGAGCCAAAGTGTTTGTGCCTAAGTAGACGAGAGTGATTTTATGCCTTTGAGAGACAAAAGATTAGCGGAAGTAGTTTTGTCTTGATGGAGCATCAAAACAACAGAAACCTAGAAGAATTGCCAACATATACACCACGAACAAGGGTGTATCTAAACATTGGAAGCCTATGAACGGAGAATAAGGGAGATGGCGACTTTAATCCAATACTGTTGGGAACTATGATATCCGCGTGAAGCACAGGAAAGATCCTCCAAATAGCAAGGTGCTAAGGAATAACAGACGTCCACATGGGCTCTCGAGACCACCTGAACTTTGGGCATCCATGAGTAAGATTGCGTCTCTGAGGACAATAAGATATGTTCTTCCCAGCGGCAGACATAACTTTGTCTATCGCAGGTCATGGGCTCGAGTCCAAATCCATTCGTAATTCATGGAAGAGAAGTCAAAACCTATCCTGTGCACTTATGATCACGAAGGTATGAAAACAGGAAGATATCACTTTCAAATTGGAAATAAAGCCAGACACTAAAAGTTGGAAAACACAACACTCTCACGAACTAGCAATGAATGCACGAAAGGTAATCGAAAGGAAAAGCAGAAAGAGCCATGAACAAAGGAATGTCAAGAAACTTAAGGTATGATGCCAAAACATTTTATGGGGAAACCATATAGGGTTAAATGCATGCATTTCCAAAATTTAAAAACACCGAGAAAGAAACCCACCTAACTGGACAACCAAAGAAACAAGATGAAGAAAATCGAACTCCAAAGTTAACAGAAAAATTCAAATCATACATGTGATTATCAAAATTAAGGAAATACAAACAAACCAATAGGAAATAAATCGGGAAATCTCACACTTCAGCTTTGAAAGCGTGAAAAAACCGCAGAAGACATTACTGGGATAAAACAGGGAGACAAGCAGACAGCTGCAAGTATGAAACCACATGACAACTGCTAGCAAGGAAAAAAGAATAACCTAAGAGGCACATCCACACATTTATGCTAGCAATCCCAGAACTGAGAGAAAAGGATAAATTCCCAGAAACATAGAAACTCCCAAGATTATGTCAGGAAACCTACAAATACTCAGCTCTCTAGTATTGACTGAAGCGTTTGAAGCAGTAATCTAACACCTGCAAACACACACAGAAGGACATGTCCAAGTCATTTTCCTGGGCCACTCTTCTAGGTGTTTAGTGAAGGCATTGTCATTTCCTCTCATAGATTCCAGAGATGGAAAAGGCGTGTAGACTCTAAATCACAAGGATAAGGACCCAATTCAGATAAGGACATTTTAGTAAAGCAATCCCATGTCAATTCAATAAGGAAAGATAATAAAAAATATAATTCCTTCCTTTTCTCCCTGTGACTTACTTTGGTTTTGAGAGGGCCAGAATGTTTTCCTCTGAATTTTTGTTGTTGTTGCTGTTCTGTTGAGAAAGCCTGCCTATCATCCATCATCTATTTCTGACAGAGTATTCATGGATGCTAGTTACATATATGTCCTAGTTTTTCTCCTAATATATCCCACAACTCCTGAACACCCCTTAAGCAGTTCTCTTTTCTGTAACCCACAACTTGGTTCTCAGGGTCCTGAGTCACTCCTGGCAGGTCTCCTTCTCTGTATTCTTGCCCTTCAGTTTTCCCTTCCTTTACTAAGGGCCAAGGTATTCCTCCCGAGGCACATATTGTGGGAAGCCATATTATATTTCCCTTTGTCTGCTTGTCTTTTCCATTTCCCATCAGCCAGGCATGGGACATTCATGTCAACGCAAGGTCGAGGGGTTCATTCACTTCGATGGCTGAGGAATACTGTGGTACCGAAATGGACTCAAACTTCCTGATCCACTATCCTTGCAAGGGCATTGTGGCTCACTCCAAAGGTCTGCTCGAATGGGCCTTGCAAGCCATCGCTATAGGCCATCCCTTTCCTTCTGACTAAAGAGACTTGGTCAACATGTCTATACGCGTTACAACAACAAGTACAGTTAACTAATGATGACAATGGGTGCGGTCCAGGCCTCTTCCTTAAATGTTAGCTCTGATCAGAATGTCACCCTCCTCGCAGACTCTGCCAAGCGCTTTAAGCGAAAGCCAGGTAGACAGAGGTCTAATCCCTTAGCCGCGTGTTTCAGAGCACTAGGAGACGAGGCCACAGACGGCACCATATATCTATGCCCTCACCTTTTCCCTCGAAAAGGGACTTTCCTTCCCTTAGTCATCACTGACCCATAGGCAAAAGACGCTGTAAAAGGATGCTCTCACCCACAGGATGACAAACCCCACGGAGAGCTGCTCATACCCGTGAGTCCTCACCATTTCTTGAGATCTCTAGAAATTGTAGTGGAACTAGGACAGTTTAACGTCTCTGCGGAAATGGTGGCCTAAATGAAGGTATACAGAATGTCATTTTCTTTCCTCTTTGTCTCTAAAGGGAAAGTGGGACATTATCCCACAAGACAACCTGAGTTCTTGTTCAGGCTCAGAAAGCTGTTGTTCTGTCCTTCCCGGGGCTTCCTACCTAAAGCCATAGGACACCAAGTTTATGGTAGAGGGACAGTTGCTTCAGTGAATCCAGCATCTGTGATGTTACAAAGCTTTGAGGTCGTAGCAACCACTCCTCATCAACCCTTGCCTGTTCAGTACACTTGTCTATAGTAGTCATGGGTGGGCAAGAAGAACAGAAGCCGTCCCAAACCACTGCAGCTGCCTTGGTCTCTCATCAAGGCAGTTGGCGAATCGAGTCGGTGTCACCTTCTCCATGACCCATTTCTTTGAGTTTGCTCGTGATTGTCAGCACCAGCCCTCTGGACTTCGGAGAAAGGCAAGCATCCCTCAATCCATCAGGGCCACTCAACGAAAGCTCAAAGTGAACCCCCACAACCATGCCAAAGACATGTCTGGAGTCTCCCACAGTGAGGAATGAGACCTCGAGCGTCTCCAGATACAGTGCCAACAAGGCGTCCAATCTTCCAAAATGACCATGCATCCAAGGCAGACTCTAACCCTAGAACCTTAGGTCCAGGATTGACTCATGTACTTGGAGTCCACAGGAGACAATGGAGAGCATGTTGGAAGAGACCCGTAGCCCAAGTGAAGCCATCTGAAAGACTTCCGTGCCCGTTACAGGAGGACAAAATGTATGTAGAAAAGGACGCATTGAAGAGGATTCGAATGTGGATGAACCTTGAGCACTCCCTCAGGGTGGAGAAGCTACGCTCTGTGGTACTGCATGGAGATGTGGCAGCACAAGCCTGCCTTCACCCTCTTATAACCATCCCCCAAATGGTTTCATGCGATAAGCACACAGTACCTCTTGCGGAAGATGGGCATGTTCCTTGGAGCCCCGATAGGATGCATAATGTGTCAACAAGGGGTTAGTACAGCATGACAGACAGTGGATGCTGCGAGTTGGTGAGGAGATCCAGGAAGACAAAGAACAGGAGTATGAACAAGGGAGCTCTGAGCGAAGGTCGGGCATTTTAGGATGGTGGGAGGTTCTCTGTACCTGGCTGCCCTCCATAGGAACCTAGATCCAAATTCAATAAAACATCCTCATGACCCAGTCAATTATTGTTCACTGGTTTTGTCTTTGTTATCCTGTACAACTATGCACATGCTCGTATTGGACAGAGAGGCAGAGAGATCCCTATCAGGGGGTGGAACTGGAGAGGGAGAAGCTTACTTGCTCCTGAGCAGAGAACCTGAGACCAGATTCAATACCAAGACCCTGGAATCATGAGTTGATCTGAAGTCCGCCTCTGGTCTGCTGGACACAACCCGGGACTCAACCATTGACGTCTGAGTACCTCCTGGTTCTAGAAAAAAGAGCTGCTCTGTCATTGTTCAAAAATGCAGGGGATAAGGATTTTGGCTTGGGCTGGGTTGCTTGAGCTATCCTGGCTTGCTTCGAGAGCTGGTATAGCTTTTCCTCTTGAAGTCAGTAACTGGGCTATGGACAAACTATTCACCCATGACTATTGCCAAAAGATTTTCCTCCATGCCTAGATTTTCCAGGGGGAATGACACTATGTCTTTTTGTGCTCTGTTGCTGTGAAAGGAGATGAGAGTCCTCTGTACCTCTGATTCTGGACCTCTGTTTCTGCTCCCAGATGAGGGTCATTTTTGACCCTGATTTCTCAAATCCATGTTCAGACCTCTTTCTTATTCTCACTTTTACTTCTCCTACAAGAGCACCTCTTTCAATTCCTTGAGATGATGATTCCCTAAGCTCAGTATCATGTTCCATCATTCTGCCTTTTCTCTTAGAATTTGCTTCCTTACTTTCTAGGCTTATTCTTCCCAGTCACTATTTGGATCTTCCAATTATGCCATGTTCCAGGACTTTGCATCCAGCCTCCAACCAATCTTCTCTTCAGGAGCTCTTTATGTTCTTTTATCTTTATCAGTTTTATCTCTGTGATTCGAGACTCTCTGATATCTTCTATGTTTTCGGATGGACAGAGAGTAATCAGGCCGCTGCTTTCAATACACCACCGGGCGTGTTCTATGTAGAGGTTTCATTCTGATTGCCTAGCCATGATCATTTCTTGTTCTTTTTTTCTTGGCATCAATTGATTCTTCCATCTTTGGTTTGGATCTAGGTCTCTGTCTCCAATCTGTATTCGAAAAACGCATTCTGTTTTCTAAACTGAGGATAATTTCTTTAGGAAGAAGAGATCCTGGAGTGACCACGGACTAGACTTTAAGGTTTGTCGAGTGTGTGCATTGTGTGTATGTGCGTTTGTGTGTTTGTGTGTGCATGTGTGTGGCATGCATGCCATCCACTGTGTTTGTGGCTGACTCTCTCCTTGATGCCAGTCATCTGTAGTGTCTCTCCTGGGCTGCCATTTGATGTGTTTGGTGTCCAGGCTGAATATGCTGTGGTTTACCTTGGTGGGCTATGGTGTGCTTGTGAAAGGAGACATTCCACCAACTCAGCTGAATGTAGGCCTGCAGAATGCTGTGTTCAGAAGAGAGCACGTGGTCAGGCTTTCTTTTTGTCCCCTATGGGAGAATCTGTTCTCCTTGGACTAAGCAACTTGGACTGAGGAAGGCAGTCCTCCAAGTGATCCACAGATTTGATTTCGTGTTGGCAAGCTAGGCAGCAAATGTCCTAACCATCCTGCTAGGCCAGTAGCTTGGTCTTGATTTTGCTGGTGCGATAGCCCAAAATTTATTATGTCTCCATTGAGACATCACCACGAACACTGCATTTCACGGATGCACTAACAGGACCCACCATCTTCACACTGCATCTCCTGGTATTGTCTCTGATCATGGTCTCCAGGCTGTCTGCACCTGGATGCTTGTTGGTGTCCTATGCAGGAAAAAGATGGTGTTCTTCTGAGTTGATATCTGCCAAGCCTGTTGATCTGAAAACTCCCACCGTCAAGCCTTGTGTTGTCCAGAACTCGTACCCTTCAGACCATGTGCACTTCACAGCCAATGGCACTAGGAAACAGGTTCCTCCTGGGTTCCCAGTATGCCCTGCTTTCCTGTGCCTTTGTCCTCTGCATGGGATCACTGCCCTCTGCTTCACAAACCACCCAAATCTGCCATGAGCAATGTCTCCCACCTTCTCTCATAGACTATGTGACTACCTTTCTGTTTCTCTGTGTACTTTACTTTGTAGGCTTCAGGTCAATTTCTACTCCATTGCAGTTGTTGTGGTCATCTTCCTGTTGCCTTCATGGTTGAAGACAAGCTCGAGGTTATTAGACACTACTACCATCTCACTGTCCTTCAAGTTACCGCAAATTCTTACTGACACATAGCAAGAATGAATTACCCCACTTCCCTCATGTGGCAGTGTTGTGGAAAGCATTTGGCTTCCTCACATCTATCATTCTCATAAAGACAACAGACCATTTCACTCCCTTGTGACAGTCACGAAATATATGAAAAAGCAAGGGGTATAGGGACAAATAATAAGAATCTAATGAGTTACCCAAAATGTGGTGTTTATTTGAAGGCAGTTTTGTGAGAATACATGTTTATTGGAGAGGACAAAAGATGATATTCCTTGCAGGGGTTGTTCCTGAAACAGATGGAATGTGAGTTTTCAGGGCATGTCATATTGAATTGTTAACCATAAGAGACCGTATTCCTATCTTGAAATTTAATAGTAGTGTATGTGAAACACACACAGACCACACACACATTAACACATGCACATGCACACACACACACACGAACACACACATACAGATAAGATACGCAAAAGATGGGGAGGAAGTGAGATCGCACTAATGAAGTAACCACAAAGAAAATACCATAAAGGAGAAAGGCAAAGAGAATCCTAGTCAGAAGCCAATCAAAATGACAAAGTGAACTACTTACCTATCAAAAATTCATTCAGCATTCAGGGTTAAAGTCTCCCAACAATACAAACAGTTTGTAGAAGTGGTTGAAATTAAAAAAAAAAAAAACAAAGACAGAAAAGATCCATAAGAAAACTACAAATATTAAACAACTCGACCTCTGTTGCCCATAGGAGATATCCTTCGGCTATAAAGATAAATATAGCCTGAAAGTGAAGAAATTAGGAAGACGTAGGTTATGCTATTGCCAAGGAGAAGAGAGCCAAAATGATTGTGCCTAAGGCAGCTAGAGGTATTTTATACGTTCGAGAGACAAAAGATTAGCAGAAGCTGTTCTGTCTTGATGGAGCATCCAAACATCAGAAACCTGGAAAAATTGCCAACATATACACCACGAACATGGGTGTATTTAACGTTGGAAGCCTATGAACAGACAGGAAGAGAGATGCGGTCTTTAATCCAATATTGTTCGTGACTATGATATGCACGTTAAGCACAGGACAGATCATCTGGATGGAAAGGTGGTAAGGAATAACAGACGTCCCCATGGGCTCTCTAGAATACCTGAACTTTGGGGATCCATGAGTAAGATTGCGTCTCAGAGAACAATAAGATATGTTCTTCCCAGGGGCAGACCTAACTTTGTCTATCCCAGGTCATGAGCTCAAGTCCAAATCCAGTCATAATTCAGGGAAGAGAAGTAAAAAGCTATCCTGTGCACTTATGATCACGAAGGTATGAAAACAGAAAGATATCACTTTCAAATTGGAAATACAGCCAGATACTAAAAGTTGGAATACACAATACACTCACGAACGAGCAATGAATGCAAGAAAGTAAATCCAAAGGAAAAGCAGATAGAGCCATGAAATGGAACGTCAAGAAACTCATGGGATGATGCCAAAACATTTTATGGGGAAACCATACAGGGTTAAATGCGTGCATTTCCAAAACTTAAATACACCGGGAAAAAAAAAAAAAAGCAACCTAACTGGATGCCTGAAGGAACAACAAGAAGAGGAACCGAATATCAGAGTTAAGAGAAAAAATGAAATCATACATATGATTATTGAATTAAAGAAAACACAAACCAACCAATAGGAAAAAAAATCAGTAGATCTCACACTTCAGTTTTGAAAACATGAACAAACCGCAGAAGACATTACTGGGATAAAACAGGGAGACAAGCACACAGCTGAAAGTATGAAACCACATGACAACTGGTAGAAAAAAAAAAAAGAATAACCAAAGAGGCACATCCACACATTTATGCTAACAAATCCAAGAACAGAGAGAAAAGGTTAAGTTCCCAGACACATAGAAACTCCCAAGATTAGGTAAGGAAACCTACAAAATCTCAGCTCTCTAGTATTGACTGAAGCATTTGAAGCAGTAATCCAACACCTGCCAACACACAGAAGGCCAGGTTCAAGTCATTTTCCTGGGCCACTCTTCTAGGTATATAGCGAAGGCATTGTCCTGTCTTCTCATCGATTCCAGAGATGGAAGAGGCTGGTAGACTCCAATTTATAAGGATAAAGACCCAATTCAGTTAAGGACATTTTAAGAAAACAAATCCTATGCCATTTCAATAAGGAAAGATAAATAAAAAATAATTCTTTCCTTTTCTCCTTGTGCTTTCTTTTGGTTTTGAAAGGGCCAGATTATTTTCCTCTGAATTGTTGTTGTTGTTGTTGCTATTCTGTAGAGAAATCCTGCCTATCATCCATCATCCGTTTTTGACAGAGTATTCACGGATACTTTATTTGCATTACGACCTAGTGCTCCTCCTAATTTATGCCACAACTCCTGAACATCCATTAGCAGTTCCCTCATTCCCTGCATGCGTCTCTTTTCTGTAACCCTCAGCTTGGTTCTCATGGTCCTGAGTCACTACGGGTGGGTCTCCTTTTCTGACCTCTTCCCCTTCAGTTTTCCCTTCCTTTACTAAGGGCAAAGGTATTCCTCTGGAGGCATATATTGTGGGAAGCTATATGATATTTCCCTTTGTCTGCTTGCCTTTTCGATTTCACATCAGCGAAGCATAGGACATTCATGTCAAGGCAAGGTCCAGGGGATCATTTTCGTCCACGGCTGAGTAATACTGTGCTGCCAAAATGGGCCAAACCTTCCTTATCCACTAGTACTGCAGGAGCATTGCGTCTCAATCCAAAGTTCTGCTCGAGTGGCCTTTGCAAGCCATCAATATAGGCCATCCCTTTCCTTCTGACTAAAGAGACTTGTTAAACATATCTATACCCGTTACCACAACAAGTACAGTTAACTAATGATAACCATGGGTGCGGTCCAGGCCTCTTCCTTAGAGATAGCTCTAATGCAGATTGTCACTCACCTCAAAGACTTTGCAAAGGGGTTTAAGGGAAAGCCAGGTAGACAGGCCCTAATCCCTTAGCTGCATGCTTCAGAATGCTAGAAGATGAGGCCAAAGACAGCACCATGTATCGATGCCCTCATCTTTTTCTTGGAAAAGGGGATACTGTCCCTTAGTCATCACTGACCCATAGGCAAAAGACGCTGAAAAAGGTCGCTCTCCCCACAGGATGACAAACCCCATGAAGAGCTGTTGATATCCATGAGGCCTCACTGTGTCTTGATCCCTAGAAATTGTAGTGTAAATAGGACACCTTGCCGTCTCTGGGGAAATGTTGGCTTAAGGAAGCTATACTAAACGTCATATCCTTTCCTCTTTGTCTAGAAAGTGGAAGATGGACGTTAACACACAAGACAACCTGGGTTCTTGCTCTGTCCTTCCCGGGGCTTCCTAAAGCCATAGGACACCAAGGTCATGGGAGAGGGACAGCTGCTTCAGTGAAGCAAGCATCTGTGATGTCACAAAGCTTTGATGTCATTTCAGCCACTCCTCTTTAACCCACACCGCATCACAACCCTTGACTAGAGTAGTCTTGGGTGGGCCAAGAGGACCCCAAGCCGTCCCAAACCGCTGGAGCCGCCTGGGTCTCTCACCCAGGTAGTTTACGAAGTGAGTCGGTTTCACTTTCTCCATGGATGAATCCGCAGTGTTTGGTCGTGACTCTCAGCACCAGCCCTCTGGACTCTGGAGAAAGGCAAGAATCCCTCATTCCATTTTAACCAGGATAGGCCAAGAATCAATCAGACTGTAAGCAAAGACTCAGTGTAGGAAATCCTGGCCTTTGTAAAGGTAGGCCCTTCCACCGAATCATGGAGCTTCTGAACAGGAAGAGGGCCACCCAAGGAAAGCTCAAAGTGAACTCCTGCAACCTTCTCAGAGACATGTCTGGAATTCAACAGGGATTACTCGATTACCTCGAGCGTCTCCAGAAACGGTGCCAACAGACCTCCCAAACTTCCAAAATGACCATGCATCCAAGGCAGACTCTACACCCTAAGATCCAGAATGGACTCATGTATGTGGAGTCCACAGGAGCAAAAGGAGAACATGTTGGAAGAGATCCATATCCCAAATGAAGCCATCTGAAAGACATCCGTACCCGTTTCAGGAAGACAACTTATATGACCAAAAGGACTCATTGAAGAGGATTTGAATGTGGAAGAACCTTGAGCACTCCCTCAGGGTGGAGCAGCTACCCTCTGTGGAACTGCATGGAGATGTGGCAGCACAAGCCTGCCTTCACCATCTCATGACCATCCCCCAAATGGTTTCATGATATAAGCAAACAGTGCCTCTTGCAGAAGATGGGCATGTTGTAATATAGCCAGGAGAGGATGTACAATGTGTCAACAAGGGGTCAGTACAGTGCAACAGACAGCGGATGCTGCAGGTTGGTGAGGAGATCCAGGAAGACAAAGAACAGGAGATTGAACATGGGAGCTCTGAGAGAAGGTCGACCATTTTAGGATGGTGGGAGGTTCTCGGTACCTGGCTACCCTCCATAGGAACCTAGGTCCAAATTCAATTAAACATCCTCTGGCCCCAGTCAATTATTGTGCCTGGTTTTGTTTTTGCTTTCTTATCAATATATGCACATGCACGTATTGGACAGAGAGGCAGGGAGATCACAGTGAGGGGGTGGAGCTGGAGAGGGAGAAGCTTACTTGCCCCTGAGCAGAGAACCTGAGAACAGAGTCAATGCCAAGACCCTGGAATCATGAGTTGATCTGAAGGCCGCCTCTGAACTGATGTATACAACCCGGGACCCAACCATTGACTTCCGAATACCTCCTGTTTCTAGACAAGAACCGCTGCTCTGTCATTGTTCATAAGTACAGGGGATAAGGTTTTGTCTTGGGCTGGTGTTGCTTGAGCTATCCGGCTTGCTTTGAGAGCTGGTATAGCTTTTCCTCTTGAAGTCAAGACTGGGCTATGGACAAACTATTCTCCAATGCCTATTTGCCTAAAGAGAATTCCTCCATGCCTAGATTTTCCAGGGGGAATTACACAATGTCTTTTGGCGCTCTGCTTCTGTATAAGTTGATGAGAATCACCTGTGCCTCTGATTCTGGACTTCTGTTCCTGCTCCCAGATGATTTTCATTTTCAGCCCCGATTTCTCAAATCCATGTTCAGCCCTCTTTTCTTTCTCTCACTCTTACTTCTCCTACAAGAGGCACCTCTTTCAATTCCTTGGAGTTGATGATTCCCTAAACTCATTCTCATGTTCCATCATTTTGCCTACTCTCAAGAATTTGCTTCCTTATTTTCTAGGCTTGTTCTTCCATGTCACTAATTGGATCCTCTACCTCGGCCATGTTCCTGGACGTTGCATCCAGTCTCCTACCAATCTTCTCTTCAGTAGCTCTTTATGTTCTTTTATATTTTTAGTTTTATCTCTGTGGTTCGAGACTCTCTGATATCTTCTATGTTTTCTGATGTACAGGGAGTATCCAGGCCGCTGCTTTCAATCCCCTTAGGCTTTTTATATGTAGAGATTTCACCCCGATTGCCTAGCCTGGATAATTTCTTGTTCTTTTACCTTGGCATCAATTGATTCTTCCATCTTTGCCTTGGAACTAGGTCTCTGTATACCTCTCCGTATTTGAATATCTCATTCTGTCTTCTATCCTGAGGTTAATTTCTTTATAAAGATGAGATCCCGGAGTGACCAAGGGCTGACCCTTAAGGGATTTTGGTGTGTGTGTGTGTGTGTGTTTGTGTATGTGTATGGCATGCATGCCATCTGTTGTGTACGTCTGACCCTTCCTTGAGATCAGTCAACTGCTAGGGCCCTCCTGACGTTTGATGTGTTTTTGGTCTGGGCTGAATATGCTGAGGTTTACCTAGGTGGGCTCTGGTGTGCCTGTGAAAGGAGACATTCCACCAACTCTAAAGAATGCAGGCCTGCACAATGCTGTGTTCAGAAGAGAGCATGTGGTCAAGGCTTTCTTCTCGTGCCCAATGGGAGAGTCTGTTCTCCGTGGACTAAGCATCTTGGACTGAGGAAGGCAGTCCTCCAAGTGTTCCATGGTTGGGATTTCGTGTTGGCAGGCTTGGCAGCAAATGTCCTCACTGTCCTTCTTGGCCAATAGCTCTGTCTTGATGCTGCTGGTGAGAGAGCCCTAAATTTCTTATGCCCCCATTGAGTCATTTCCACGAACACTGCCTCTCATGGATGCACTGCCAGGTACCACCATCTTCCCACTGCTTCTCCTGGTATTGTCTCTGATCATTGTCTCCAGGCTGTCTGCACCTGGTTGCTTGTTGGTGTCCTATGCAGGAGAAACGTGGTGTTCTTTCGAGCCGATGTATGCCAAGTCTGCTGATTTGAAAAATCTAGCCCTCACGACTTGTGTTTCAAGAACTTGTGCCCTTCAGATCCTATGCTCATAACAGCCAATGGCACTGGGATACAGGTTCCTTGTGGGTTCCCAGTGAGCCCTGCTTTCCTGTGCCTTTGTCCTTTGAATGGTATCTCTGCCCTCTGATGCATGAACCACACAAATCTCCACTGAGCCATGTCTCCAACCTTCTCCCTTAGTCTCTGCGACTTCCATTCTCTTCACTGTGGAGATTACTTTGTAGGTTTCAGGTCAATATCCACCCCGTTGCAGTTTATGTTGTCTTCTTTCTGTTGCTTTCATGTCTGAAGACAAACACGAGGTTATTAGACACTACTACCATCTCACTGTCCTCCATGTCACCGCAAATTCTTACTAAGACATAAGCCAGAATGAATTCTTCCACATGTCTCATGTGGCAGGGTTGCGGAGACCATTGGGCTTCAACACATCTATCCTTCTCAAAAAGAAAACAAACAGACTGTTTGTCTCAGAAGGACAAAAACCAGAAGATTTCACTGCCTCAAGACAGTCAAGAAATATATGAAAAAGCAAGGGATATAGGGACAAAAAATCTATTCTTATGAGGCACAAAAATTTGGTGTTTGTTTGAAGGCAGTTTTGTGAGAATACGTGTATTTCGAAGAGGAAAATAGATCACGTCCCTTGCAGAAGATGTTCCGAAATGAATGGAATATGATTTTTCAAGGCATCTCAAATTCAGTTGCTATCCTTAAGAGACCGAATTCTTATCACTTGAAATTTAATTATAAGTGTTATGTGAAACACACACAGACCACACACACATTAACACTGGCACATGCACACACACCTGAACACACTCACAGATAAGACATGCAAAAGAGGGAGAAGAAGTCAGAATCACACTAAGGAAGCAACCCCAAAGAAAATACCATAAAGGGAAAATGCAAAGAGAATCCAAGTCAGAAGCCAACTGAAATGAGAATGTGAACTACTTCCCTATCAATAATTCATTCAGTATTCAGGATTAAAGTCTCCCGACAATACAAGCACTTCATAAGTGTGCTTGAAATCACCAAAAAAAAAAAAGGCAAATAAGATCCATAAGAAAACAAAAATATTAAAAAGCTCGACCTTCTGTTGACAATAGGAAATTTCCTTCCTATATAAACATACATATGGCTTGAAAGCGAAGATATTGGGAAAACGTAGGTTACACTATTGCCAAGGGGAACAGAGCCAAAGTGATTGTGCCTACGTCAAATGGAGCGATTTTATGCCTCCGAGTGACAAAAGATTGGCAGAAGGTGTTTTGTCTTGATGGAGCATCCAAACACCAGAAACCTGGAAGAATTGCCAACATATACACCAAAAACATTGGTTTATCTAAACGTTGGAAGCATATGAACAGAGAGGAAGGGAGATGGGGACTTTAATCCAATATTGTTGGGGACTATGATATCCACGTTAAGCACAGCACAGATCATCAGGATGGAAAGGTGTTAAGGAATAACGGACGTCCACATTGGCTCTCTAGACCTCCTGAGCTTTGGGGATCCATGAGTAAGATTGCGTATCTGAGGAGCATAGGATATGTTCTTCTCAAAGGCAGACCAAACTTTGTATATCACAGGTCATGATCTGAAGTCCAAATCCAGTGGTAATTAATGGAAGAGAAATCAAAACCTATCCGGTGCACTTATGATCATGAATGTATGAAAACGGGAAGATATCACTTTCAAATTGGAAATACAGCCAGACACTAAAAGTTGGAAAACACAACACGTCACTAAATAGCAATGAATGTAAGAAAGAAAATCCAAAGGAAAAACAGAAAGAGCTATGAACAAAGGAATGTCAAGAAACTTATGGGGTGATGCCAAAACATTTCATGGGGAAACCATATAGGGATAATGCATGCATTTCCAAAATTTAAAACACCAAAAAAAAAAAAAAAGTAAAGCAACCTACCTCGATGCTGAAGGAACAAGAAGAAGAAGAACCAAATTCCAAAGTTAACAGAAAAAAATGAAATAATGCATATAGTTATCGAAATAAAGAAAATACAAACAAACCAATAGGAAAAAGAATCAGGAGATCTCACAATTCAGTGTCTTAATCATGAAGAAACTGCAGAAGCCATTACTGGGATAAAAAGGGAGACAAGAACACAGCTGAAAGTATAAAACAAATTGAGAACTGGTAGAAAGGAAAAAGGAATATCCTAAGAGACACATCCACACATTTATGCTAGCAAATCCAAGACCGGAGAGAAGAAGATAAATTATCAGACACATAGCAACTCCCAAGATTAGGTCAGGAAACCTACAAAATCTCAGCTCTCTAGTAGTGACTGAAGCGTTTGAATCAGTAATCCAACACCTGCCAACACACAGAAGGCCAGGTCCAAGTCATTTTCCTGAGCCACTCTTCTAGGTATTGAGTGAAGGCATTGCCATGTCCTCTCATCGATTCCAGAGATGGAAGAGGCGGGTAGACTATAAGTCACAAGGATAAAGACACAATTCAGAGAAGGACATTTTGGTAAAGCAATCCCATGTCATTTCAATAAGGAAAGATAATAAACAATATAATGCTTTCCTTGTATCCCTGTGACTTCCTTTGGTTTTGAAAGGGCCAGATTATTTTCCTCTGAATTTTTGTTGTTGTTGTTGTTGCTGTTTTGTTGAGAAAGCCTGCCTATCATCCATCATCCGTTTTTGACAGTATTCATGGATGCTTTAGTTGCATGTACGTCCCAGTGCTCCTCCTAATATATGCCACAACTCCTGAACACCCCTTTAACAGTTCTCTTTTCTGTAACACTCAGCTTGGTTCTCAGAGTCCTGAGTCACTCCTGGTGGTTCTCATTCTCTGACTTCTTGCCCTTCAGTTTTCCCTTCCTTTACTAAGGGCCAAGGTATTCCTCCCGAAGCACATATTTTGGGAAGCCATATGACATTTCCCTTTGTCTGCTTGCATTTTCCATTTCCCATCAGCAGGGTATGGGACATTCATGTCAAGGCAAGGTCCAGGGGTTCATTTTCTTCAACGGCTGAGAAATACTGTGTTGCCAAATGGACTGAACCTTCCTAATCCACTAGTCCTTGTAAGGGCATTGTGGCTCATTCCAAAGGTCTGCTCGAATGTGCCTTGCAAGTCGTCAGTATAGGCCGTCCCTTTCATTCTGACTAAAGAGACTTGGTCTGCGTGTCTATACCCGTTACCACAACAAGTATAGGTAACTAATGATGACAACGGGTGCAGTCCAGGCCTCTCCCTTAAGAGTTAGCTGTGATGCCGAAGGTCAGTCTCCTCGAAGACTTTGCAAAGGTAATTAAGGGAAAACAAGGGAGACAGAGCCCTAATCCCTGGCCATGCATTTCAGAAAACTAGGAGATGAGGCCACAGACAGCACCAGATATCGAAGCCCTCACCTTTTTCCACGAAAAGGGACCTTCCAACCTTACTCATCACTGACCCATAGGCAAAAGACGCTGACAAAGGACGCTCTCACCCACAGGATGACAAAACCCACGGAGAGCTGTTGATACACACGAGGTCTCCTGTGTCTTGAGCTCTCTAGAAATTTTAGTGGAAATTGGACACCTTTCCGTATCTGGGGAAATGTTGGCTTAAAGAAAGGTATACTGAACGTCATTTTCTTTCTTCTTAGTCTAGAAAGGGGAAGTGGGACCTTAACCCCCAAGACAACCTGAGTATTTCATCAGACTCAGAGGGCTCTTGTTCTGTCCTTCCCGGGGCTTCATACCTAGAGCCATAGGACGCCAAGGTCATTGGAGAGGGACAGCTGCTACAGTGAAGCCAGCATCTGTGATGTCACAAAGCTTTGAGGTCATAGCAACCACTCCTCATCAACCCACGCCTGATCACTACACTTGGCTGGAGTAGTTATGGGTGGGACAAGAGGACACCAAGCCGTCCCAAACTGCTGGAGATGCTTGGGTCTCAAATCAAGGTAGTTTGCAATGCGAGTTGGTGTCACCTTCTCCATGGCCAAGTTCGTAGTGTTTGGTCATGACTGTCAGCTCCAGTCCTCTGGACTCCAGAGAAAGGCAATCATCCACCATTCCATCTTAACCACGACAGGCCTAGAAACAATGTGGCCTCAAGCAAAGACTCAGGGGAGGAAATCTTAGCCCGGCAAAAGGGTCAGGCCTTCCCACCCTATCACGGTGCTTCTGAACAGGAAAATGGACACCCAAGGAGAGATCCAAATAAACCCCCGCAACCGTGCCAAAGCATGTCTGGAGTCTTCCTACAGCGAGGACACGAGTACCTTGAGCGTCTCCACAAACGGTGCCAACAAGGCCTCCCAATCTTCAAAAATGACCATGCATCAAGGCAGACCCTTATCCTTAGGTCCAGGATGGACTCATGTACTTAGAGTCCACAGGAGCAAACGGAGATGTTTGAAGAGACCTAAAACCCAAGTGAAGCCATCTGAAAGACTTCCTAACCGTTTCAGGAAGACAACTTTTATGTTCAAAAGGACACATTGAAGAGGATTCTAATGTGGAAGAACCTTGAGCACTCCCTCAGGTTGGAGCAGCTACCCTCTGAGGAACTGCATGGAACTGTGGCAGCACAAGCCTGCATTCACCCTCTCATGATCATCCCCCAAATTGTTTCATGAGATAAGCAAACAGTGCCTCTTGCAGAAGATGAGCATGTTCTAATGGAGCCCAGAGAAGATGCACAATTGTTATCAAGGGGTCAGTACAGCACGACAGACAGCAGATGCTTCAGGTTGGTGAGGAGATCCAGTGAGACAAAGAGCAGTAGAATAAATGAGGGAGCTCTGAAAGAAGGTCGGGCATTTTAGGATGGTGAGAGGTTCTCTGTACCTGGCTACCCTCCACAGGAACGTAGGCCCAGATTCAAGAAAACGTCCTCTGGCACCAATCAATTAATGTACACTGTTTTTTTTTTTTTTTTTTTAACTTTTTATTTTTTATAAACATATATTTTTATCCCCAGGGGTACAGGTCTGTGAATCACCAGGTTTACACACTTCACAGCACTCACCAAAGCACATACCCTCCCCAATGTCCATAATCCCACCCCCTTCTCCCAAAACCCCTCCCCCCAGCAACCCTCAGTTTGTTTTGTGAGATTAAGAGTCACTTATGGTTTGTCTCCCTCCCAATCCCATCTTGTTTCATTTATTCTTCTCCTACCCACTTAAGCCTCCATGTTGCATCACCACTTCCTCATATCAGGGAGATCATATGATAGTTGTCTTTCTCTGCTTGACTTATTTCACTAAGCATGATACGCTCTAGTTCCATCCACGTTGTCGCAAATGGCAAGATTTCATTTCTTTTGATGGCTGCATAGTATTCCATTGTGTATATATACCACATCTTCTTGATCCATTCATCTGTGGTTTTGTTTTTGTTATCTTGTCAAATTATACACATGCACGTATTGGACAGATAGACAGAGAGATCGCAATCAGGGGTTGGAGCTGGAGAGGGAGAAGCTTACTTGCCCCTGAGCAGAGAACCTGAGACCACACTCATTGCCAAGACGCTGGAATCATGAGTTGATCTGAAGGCCGCATCTGAACTGATGGACACAACAAGGGACCCAACATTTGACTTCTGAATATCTCCTGGTTCTAGACAAGAACCGCTGCTCTGTCATTGTTCAGAAATGCAGGGGATAAGGATTTTGGCTTGGCCGGGTGTTGCTTGAGCTATCCGGCCTGCTTCGAGAGCTGGTATAGCTTTTCCTCTTGAAGTCAGTGACTGGGCTATGGACAAACTATTCTCCGATGCCTATTTACCTAAAGAGAATTCCTACATGCCTAGATTTTCCAGGGGGAAGGACATTATGTCTTTTGGTGCTCTGCTTCTTTGGAAGGTGATGGTAGTATCTCCTTGCCTCTGATTGTGGACCTCTGTTTGTGCTACCAGATGAGGGTCATTTTCAGCCCTGATATCTCAAATCCATGTTCAGCCCTCTTTCTTTCACTCACTCTTACTTCTCCTACAAGAGGCACCTCTTTCAATTCCTGGAAATGATGATTCCCTAAGCTCGTTGTCATGTCCCGTCATTCTTCCTCTCTTTTAGAATTTGCTTCCTTTTTTCTAGACTAGTTCTTCCAGGTCACTCATTGGATCCTCTACCTCTGCCATGTTCCCACACTGCATCCAGTCTCCTACCAATCTTCTCTTCAGGAGCTATTTATGTTCGTTTATCTTTATCAGTTTATCTCTGTGGTTCGAGACTCTCTGATATCTTCTATGTTTTCTGATGTACAGGAAGTATCCAGGCCACTCCTTTCTATACCCAATCGGGCGTGTTCTATGTAGAAGTTTCTCTCTGATTGCCTAGCCATGTTCATTTCTTGTACTTTTACCTTAGCATCAGTTGATTCTTCCATCTTTGCCTTGAATATAAGTCTCTGTCTTCCTCTCTGTATTCTGAAAGCTCATTCTTTTTCCATACTGAGGTTAATGTCTTTAAGAAGAGGAAATCCGGGAGTGACCAAGTGCTGGCCCTTAAAGGATGATGGGTGTGTGTGTGTGTGTGTGTGTGTGTGTGTGTGATGCATGCCATCTGTTGTTGTGTTGTTGCTGTCCCTGTCCTTGAGACCATTCAACTGCAAGGGCCCTCCTTGTCTGGCGTTTAGTGTGTTTGGGGCCCGGGCTGAATATGCTGAGGTTTTGCTTAGTAGGATCTGGTGTGTGTGTGAAAGGAGACATTCCACAACCCAATAGAATGCAGGCCTGCAGAATGCTGTGTTCAGAAGAGAGCATGTGGTCAAGGCATTCTTCTTGTCCCCTATGGGAGAATGTGTTCTCCTTGGACTAAGCATCTTGGACTGAGGAAGGCAGTCCTCCAAGTGTTCCACGGTTGGGTTTTCGTGTTGGCAGGGTAGGCAGCAAATGTCTCACCATCCTGTCTTGGCCAGTAGCTCGGTCCTGTTGCTACTGGTTTGAGAGCCAAACATTTCTTATGCACCCATTGAATCATTTCCACAAACACTGCCTCTCACGGATGCACTGCCAGGTCCCACTCTCCTCCAACTACATCTCCTGGTATTGTTTCTGATCATGGTCTCCAGGCTGTCTGCACCTTGTTGCTTGTTGGTGTCCCCTCCAAGAAAAACACGGTGTTCTTTCGAGTCAATTTCTGCCAAGCCTGCTGATCTGAAAACTCCACCCCTCAACAATTGTGTTGTCAAGAACTCAGACCCTCCGTTCGTCACAGCCAATTGCACTGGGAAACAGGTTCCTTGTGGGTTCCCAGTGTGCCCTGTTCTCCTGTGCCTTTGTCCTTTGCATGGGTCACTGCCCTCTGATGCACGAACCACCCAAATCTTCCATGAGCCATGTCTCCAAACTTCTCCCATAGTTTCTGCGACCTCCGGTCTCGTACTCTGTGGAGTTTACTGTGTAGGGTTCAGGTCAATTTCCACCCTGCTTCCGTTATTGTTGCCATCTTCCTTTTGCCTTCATGGCTGAAGACAAGCACGAGGTTATTAGACACTACTACCATCTCACTGTCCTCCATGTCACCGCAAATTCTTACTGAGACATAAGCAAGAATGAATTCTTCCACATGTTTCATGTGACAGGCTTGCAGAGAGCTTTGGTCTCTGTCATATCTATTATTCTCAGAAAGAAAACAAACAGACGATTTCACTCCCTCAAGACAGTCAAGAAACATGAAAAATAAGGGGTATAGGGACAAACAATACGATTCTAATGAGGCACACAAAATGTGGTGTTTGTTTGAAGGCAGTTTTGTGAGAATACGTGTTTATGGAAGAGTACAAATGATGACATTGCTTGCAGAAGATGTTCTTGAAACGGATGGAATGTATTTTCAAGGCATGTCAAATTGAATTGCTAACCTTAAGAGACCCAATTCCTACCTTTTGAAATTAATTATAACTTTTTTGTGAAAAACACACAGACCACGCACACATTAAGACATGCACATGCACACACACACGAACACACACACAGAGAAGACACGCGAAAGAGGGGGAGGAAGTGAGAGATCGCACTAATGAAACATCCCCAAAGAAAATACCATAAAAGGGAAAGGCACAGAGAATTCAAGACAGAAGTCAACCGAAATGAGAAAATGAACTTCTTACCTAACAATAATTCATTCAGCATTCAGGACGAAAGTCTCCCGTCAATTCTAACATTTTGTAGGTGTGGTTTTACCTCTTTGTTTAGGTTTATTCCCAGGTATCTTAAGCTTCTTGGTGCTATAGTAAATGGAATTGATTCTCCTAATTCCCTTTCGGTATTTTCATTGTTAGTGTAAAAGAAAGCCTCTGTTTCTATACATTGACTTTGTATCCTGACACATTACTGAATTGCTATATGAGTTCTATTAGTTTGCCGGGTGGAGTCTTTTGGATTTCCCATATAAAGAATCATGTCATGTGCAAAGAGAGGAGCTTAATTTCTTCATTGCCAATTTGGATACCTTTTATTTCTCTCTGTTGTCTGATTGCTATTGCTAGGACTTCTAATATTTTGTTGAACAAGATTGGTGAGAGTGGGTTTACTTAAGTTTCTGATCTCAACAGGAAGGTGCAAGCTTTTTACCATTGACAATGATATTTGCTGTGAGTCTTTCATAGATTTGATGAAGTTCATGAATGGTCCTTCTATCCTTATACTTTGAAGAGTTTTGATCAGGAACGGATGCTAGATTTTGTCCAATGCTTTTTCTGCATCAATTGAGAGGACCATGTGGTTCTTCTCTCTTCTCATATTGATTTGTTCTATCACATTGATTGATTTGCAAATGTTGAATCATCCTTGTAGCCCACGGATGAATCCCACCTGGTAATGGTGGATTTTTTTTTTTTAATTTGCTGTTGGATCCTGTTCTAGAATCTTGCTGAGAATCTTAGCATCCATATTCATCAGTGATATTGGTCTAAAATTCTCTTTTCTGATAGGGTCCTTGCCTGGTTAAAGGATCAGGGTAATGCTGGATTCATAGAAAGAGTCTGGAAGTTTTTCTTCTGGTTCAATTTTTGAAACAGCTTCAGGAGAATAGGTGTTATTTCTTCTTTGAAAGTTTGGTAGAATTCCCCAGGGAATCCCTCAGGTACTAGGCTCTTGTTTTGGGGGAGGTTTTTGATCACTGCTTAAATCTAGTTAATAGATATCATTCTATTCAGGTTGTTAATTTCTTCCTGGTTCAATTTTGGGCATTTAAAATTTTCCAGGAATGCATCTATTTCATCTAGATTGCTTAGCTTATTGGCACATAACTATTGATAATAACTTCTGATAATTGTTTCCTTGGTGTTAGTTGCTATCTCTCCCTTTTATTCATAATTTTATTAATTTTGGCTTTATTTCTTTCCTTAAGATTAGTGTGGCCAATTGTTTGTCGATCTTATTGATTCTTTCAAAAAACCAACTTTAGTTTCATTGATACGTTCTACTGTATCTCTGGTTTCTACCTCATTGATCTCAGCTCTAATCTCGATTATTTTCCTTCTTATGTATGGAGTTGGTTTGATTTGTTGTTGGTTCTCCAGTTCATTAAGGTGTAGAGACAGCTGGTGTATTCTGGATTTTTACATATTTTTTGAGGGAAGCTTGGATGGATATGTATTTCTCCATTACGACCATCTTTGCTGTATCCCATAGGTTTTGGACCAAAATGTCTTCATTCTCATTGTTTTCCCTGAATTGTTTGAGTTCTTCTTTGATCTCCTGGTTGATTCAAGATTTCGTCTTTTTAAAAATTTTTAAAGTAATTAATTCATTATTTTTATCAATATATAACTTATTTTTATCCCCAGTGTGAATCGCCAAGTTTACACAATTCACAGGACTAATCATAGCATATACTCTCTCCGAAGTCCATATCCTCACCACCCTCTCCTGTCCCCCTTCACCCCAGCAACCCTCAGTCTAGTTTTTGAGATTGAGTCCTTTATTGTTTGTCTCCCTCCCAATCCCATGTTCTTTCATTTGTTTTTTTCGTACTCCCCAAACTCCCCACATTGCATCTCCAATTCCTCATATCAAGGAGATCATTTGATAGTTATCTTTTTCCGATTGGCTTATTTTGTTAAGCATAATACCCTCTAGTTCCATTCACGTCATTGCAAATGGCAAGATTTCTTTTCTTTTGATGGTTGCAGAGTATTGCATTGTTCTTTGTGTGTTGAGTTTTCCAAGCTCTTTATACATATTGGATTCTAGCCCTTTATTGGATATGTCATTTGCAATATCTTCTCCCAGTTTGTCAGTTGTCTTTTGGTCTTGCTCACTGTTTCCTTTTGATCTTGATGAGATCACAATAGCTCATTTGTTTCCTTGCTTCTGTTGACTTTGGTGATATTCTTAGAAAGATGTTGCTGCGGTTGAGGTCAAAGAGGATGCTGCCTCTGTTCTCCTCAAGGATTTTGATGAAATCCTTTCTCACATTGAGGTCTTTCATCCATTGGGAGTCTATTTTTGTGTGTGGTGATCCAAGCATTCTTAACCAAGGAGCTCTTTAGCTTCCAGGTGTTTGAGTTCCTTAGAAACTTTTTCATGTGATTGATCTCCAGTTTCTAAGCATTGTGATCTGAGAATATGCAGGGAATGTTCTCATTCTTATGGTATAGGTTGAGTCCTGATTTGTGAGCCAGTATGTGGTCTATTCTTGTTAATGTTCTATGTGCACTTGAGAAAATGAGTATTCTGTGGTTTTAGGGTGGAATATTCTGTATATATCTATGAGGTCCATGTGGTCCAATGTGTCATTTAATGCTTTCTTTATGGATTTTCTGCTTGGATGATGTTAGGCAGGTTACGATCTCCTACTATAATGTATTCATGTCAATATGACTCTTTATCTTGACTAACAGTTTCTTATGTAATTGGCTGCTCCTATATAGGGGGCATAGATATTTACAATTGTTAGATCGTCTTGGTGGATAGTGAGTGAGATCCATGTGCACTTGAGAGAATGAGTGTTCTGTTGTTTTAGGGAGGAATGTTCTGTATATATTTATGAGGTCCATCTGGTCCAATGTGTCAGTAAATGCTATTGTTTCTTTATGGATTTTCTTCTTGGATGATCTGTCTATTTATAAAAGAGGTGTGTTAAGATCTCCTACTATTAATGCATTCATATTAATATGACATTTTATCTTGATTAACAGTTTTCTTATGTAATTGGCTGCACCCATATTGGGGGCAGAGCTATTTACAGTTGTTAGATCATCTTGGTTGATAGTCCCTTTAAGAATTATGTAATGTCCTTCTGTATCTCTGACTATAGTCGTTAGTTTAAAATCTAATTTATCGGATATGAGATTTGCTACGCCAGCGTTCTATTGAGTACATTGGCATGAAAGATGTTTCTCCGTCTTTTCACTTTCAGTCTGGGTGTATCTTTAGGTTCAAAAGTGTCTCGTAGACAACGTATGGACGGAT
The DNA here is from genome assembly GCF_964662115.1 of Mustela nivalis. Classification (NCBI taxonomy): domain Eukaryota; kingdom Metazoa; phylum Chordata; class Mammalia; order Carnivora; family Mustelidae; genus Mustela; species Mustela nivalis. The sequence continues at coordinate 202,032 of NW_028136395.1, forward strand.
CCTGTCTTTTTATCCAACCTGCAACCCTGTGCCATTTTTGGGGGGCACATTTAGGCCTTTCACATTGAGAGTGATTATTGATAGATATGTTTTTATTGACATTGTGTGACCTTTGAAGTCTATCTTTATGTAAATTGTCTCTATATTTCTGTTCAATGCTATTCTTAGGATTTTTTCCGCTTTTATAGAACCCCCATTAATATTCATTCAGTGTCGGCTTGGTAGTTGCATTGTCTTTTAAGCCTTGCCTGTCTTGGAAACTCTTTATCTCTCCATCCATTTTGAAACTCAGTCTTGCTGGATAAAGTATTCCTGGCTGCATGTTCTTCTCATTTAGTGCCCTGAATATATCTTTCCAGGCCTTTCTTGCTTGAGACGTCTCGTGGAGAGGTCTGACGTGATTCTGATGGGCTTTCCTCTGTAAGTAAGGAACCTCTATGTACTAGTGGCTTTCAAAAGATTATACCTTCAATTATGATTCCTCAATTTGGCTATCAGTTTTCTTGATGGTTTGTTTTTGTTATCTATAATCTTAGGAGGAGACCGTTAGGCCTCTAGTACATGATTGCTGGTTCAATATGTGAGATTGGGAAATTTTTCATGAAGAACTTGTTTCACTAGATCTTTGAGACTTCTTTCTTTATCCTTCCCTTCAGGGATTTGGATAATTCTGACGTTGGAATGTTTCATGGCATCATTTATTTCCCTCATTCTTTTTCATGGTTTCTAAGCTGTTTGTTCACCATAGTATTAAAAGTCCTAGCAACAGCAGTCAGACTACAAAGAGAAATAAAAGGTATCCAAATTGGAAATGAAGAATTCACTCTTTCTCTTTGCAGATAACATGATTCTTTATATGGAAAACCCAAGAGACTCCACCCCCAAACCACTAGAACTCATACAGCAATTTATCAACTTGGCAGGATACAAAGTCAATGTGAATAAATCAGTGGTTTTCTTGTACACTAACAATGAAATACAGAAAAATAAATTAGAGTATCAATTCAATTTAGTATCGCACTAAGAACCATAAGGTACCTGGGAATAAACCTAACCAAAGAGGTAAAGGAATTGTACTCGAGGAACTACAGAACACTCATGAAAATAATTGAAGAAGACACAAAAATATGGAAGACCATTCCATGCTCTTGCATCAAAAGAATAAACAGTGTGAAATTGTCTATACTGCCTAGAGCAATGTATTCTTTTAATGCCATTCCAATCAAAATTCCTCTGGTATTCTTCAAAGAGATGCAACAAATAATCCTAAATTTTGAATGGAATCAGAAGAGACCCTGAATCGCTAAGGAAATGTTGAAAAACAAAAATTAAACTGGGGGCATCACATTACTTGATTTCAAGCTTTACTACAAAGCTGTGATCACCAAGACAGAATGGTCCTGACATAAAAAATAGACACATAGACCAGTGGAATAGAATAGATAGCCCAAATATGGACCCTCAACTCTATGGGCAAATAATCTTCGACAAAACAGGAAAAAATATACAGTGGTAAAAATACAGTCTCTTTAATAAATGGTGATGGAACACTGGAAAGCTATATGTAGGAGAATGAAACTCCACCATTCTCTTACACCATACACAAAGATAAACTCAAAATGGATAAAAGTCCTCAATGTGAGACAGGAATCCATCAGCATCCTAGAGGAGAATATAGGCAGTAATCTCTCTATATGAGCCACAGCAAATTCTTTCAAGATATACATTGAGATATCAACTTACACCAGTTAGAATGGCCAAAATTAGCAAGACAGGAAACAACATGTGTTGGAGGCTATGTGGAGAAAGGGGAACCCTCTTCCACTGTTGGTGGGAATGCAAGTTGGTGCAGCCTCTTTGGAGAACAGTGTGGAGTTTCCTCAAGAAATTAAAAATGGAACTTCCCTATGACTCTGCCATTGCACTCCTGGGTATTTACCCCAAAGATACAGATGTAGTGAAAAGAAGGGCCATCTGTACCCCAATGTTTATAGCAGCAATAGCGGGTCGCCAAACTGTGGAAAGAACCAAGATGCCCTTCAACAGACAAATGGATAAGGAAGATGTGGTCCATATACACTATGGAGTATTAGGACTCCATCAGAGGGACGAATACCCAACTTTTGTATCAACATGGATTTGACTGGAAGAGATTATGCTGAGTGAAATAAGTCAAGCAGAGAGAGTCAATTATCATATGGTTTCACTTATTTGTGGAGCATAACTAAAAGCATGGAGGACATGGGTAATTAGAGGGAAAGGGGTCAAAATCAAAAGCTTCTGCACAGACAAGAAAACAAAGAGGCAACCCACGGAGTGGGAGAAGATATTTGGAATTGACAGTACAGACAAAAGTTTGATATCCACGATCTATGAAGAACTCCTCAACCTCAACTCGCACAAAACAGACAATCATATCAAAAAATGGGCAAATGATATGAACAGACATTTCTCCAATGGAGACATACAGAGAGCTGTCAGACACATGAAAAAATGTTCATCATCACCAGTCATCAGGGAGATTCAAATGAAAAGCACATTGAGATATCACCTTACACCAGTTGAATGACCAAAATTAGCAAGATAGGAAACGTGTGTTGGAGGGGATGTGGAGAAAGGGGAACCCTCTTACACTGTTGATGGGAATGCAAATTAGTACAGCCTCTTTGGAGAACGGTATTGAGATTTCTCAAGAAATAAAAAATGGAGCTTCCCTATGACTCTGCAGTGAAAAGAAGGGTCATCTGTAACCCAAAGTTTATAGCAGCAATTCCCAAGGTCGCCAAACTGTGGAAAGAACCAAGATACCTTCAAGGGATGAATAGATAAGGAAGATATGGTTCATATACAGTATGGAGTATTATGCCTCCATCAGAAAGGATTAATACCCAACTTTTATAGCAACATGGATGGGGCTGGAAGAGATTATTCTAGTGAAGTAACTCAAGCAGAGAGAGTCAAGTATCATATGGTTTCACTTACTTCTGGAGCATAACAAATAACATGGAGGACTTGAGGAGTTAGAGAGTAGAAGGGAGTTAAGAGAAATAAGGGGAAGTGAACCATGAGAGACTATGGACTCTGAAAAACAATCTTTGGGGTTTGAAGTGGCAGGGGGTGTGAGGTTGGGGGAACCAGGTGGTGGATATTATAGAGGCCATGTATTACATGTAGCACTGGGTTTGGTGCAAAAATAATGAATACTGTTATGCTGAAAATTTTAAAAAAATAGAAAAAAGAATGGGCTTTTTGAATACAGAGAAGAAGAGAGATATCTAGATCCAATGCAAAATGGAAGAATCAACTGATGCTGAAGGCAAAGAAGAAATGATCATGACCAGGCAATCGAAGTGGAACCTGTACATGTAACACGACCGCAAAAAGATGGAAAGCAGCAGCCAGGATACTCACTGTACATCAGAAAAACACAGAATGCATTAGGGAGTCTTGAACCACAGAGATAAAAGTGATAAAAATAAAATCATATAAATTAATAAAATAAAATAAAGAGTCTCTGATGAAAGGATTGGTAACAGACTGCAGGCAAATCTCAAGAACCTGGAAGAAGCAGAGGATCAAATTAGTGTCCTGGATGACAAACACTGGAAAATAAGGAAGCAAAGCCAATGAAAAAGTGAAGAATGATGGGACATGACAATGAGATTAGGGAAATCATCAGCTCCAAGGAATGGAAAAAGGTGTTTATTGTAGGAGACCTAGGAGCGAGAGAAGAAAGAGGGCCAAATATTTCTTTGAGAAATCAGAACTGAAATTGTCCCTCATCTGGGAGCAGAAACCTAGATCCATATTAAGAGTCAGAGAGGTGTCCCATAACCATCAACAGAAGTAGAGCAACCGAAGACATAGTGTCATTCCCCCTGCCAAGCTAGCAATGGTGGGATACTCTTTACCCAACTATGCATGGGGAAGTAGTGTGTACATAGCCAAGTCACTTACTTCAAAACAAGTTATAGCAGGCCTAGAAGCAGGTCATATAGAGCAAGCAACACCTGACCAAGCATTTTCTAAAGAATACAGAGAAGTGGTTCTTGTCTAGAACTGTGAGGTATTAAAAAGACAAAAGTTTGGGCCACTGTGTGTCCATCAGTTCAGTGGCGGGCTTTACTCATCTCATGATCCAAGGGTCTGGTCTCAGAGTATGCTAAGAGGCAAGTCTGATCCCCCCTCTCCAGTGCCACTACCTGACGGTAATCTCTCTGTTTCTCTGTCAAATACGTGCATGTGCATCATTTGATAAAAAACAAATACAAAAACAAAAACATTTTACAAGGATTGACTGAGGCCAGAGGATGGTTTATTTAATTTAGAACTAGGTCCCCATGGAATGCAGCCAGGTATAGAGTACTTCCCACCATGCTAAAATGCTAGACCTTAGGTCTGAGCTCCCTTGTTCATTCTTCTATTATTTGTCTTCCTGGATCTCCCCTCCAACCTGTAGCATACGGTGGGACTGTAGCATACAGTGGGACTGTCTGTCCCAATGTAATGGCCTTTTGTTGTCACATTGTTCATCCTCTCGGGGCTCCATGAGAACATGCCCATCTTCCTTAAGAGGCACTGTTTGCTTATCATCTGAAGCCATTTGGGGATAGTAATGAGAGGTTTAATGCAGTCTTCTGCTGCCATTTCTCCATTCAGTTTCCCAGAGGTAGCTGCAAAACCTGGTGGGAATGCTCAAGATTCTTCAACATTTGAATCCTCTTCAATACGTCCTTTTGGAGATACACGTTTTCATCTTGAAATGGGAAATATTGTCTTTCTTTTGGCTTCACTTGTGCTATAGGTCTCTTCCATGCTATGTGTATCTTTAGTGGAAAAAAATCTCCTATGGGCAACAGAAGGACAAGCCTGTTTAGTTTTTGCTGTTTTCTTGTGGACTATTTTTGCCTTTTTTTTAACTTTTAAATATTCATCTTTCCAAAAATCTGTTTATAGGGAAATGAGAATTTAGTCCTGAATACTTTAACTAATTATTGATAGGTAAGTAGTTAATGTTCTCATTTTCGTTTTTGTCCAACTTGGATTCACTGTCCTTTTCCCCTTTATGGTATTTTCTTTGGAGTTTGATTCCTTTAGAGCAATTCCTCACTTCCACCCCATATTTTGTGTGTCTTATTGGTGTGTGTTTGTGTGTGTGTATGTGTGTGTGTGTGTGTGTGGGTGTTGTCTGTTTGTGTTTCACATAACACTGAAAACAAAATTTCAGGAGATAGGAAGTCGGTCTTTTAAGGATAGCAATTCAATTTGATATGCCTTGAAAGCTCACATTCGATCACTACCAGCCACAGTTCCTGCAAAGAATTTCCCAGGTAGTCTTCTATAAACACATATTCTCACTAATCTGCCTTCAAACAAACACCAAATTGTGGGTGCCTGGTTAGAGTCATGTTTTTTGTCCCCTTTTCACTTGATTTTTACCATGTTCCTTGACTACCATTAGAGAATAAAATTGTATATTATTTGTCTTTCTGAGACTGATAGATGTGATGTAGTCCAATGCTCTCCACAACACTGCCACATGGGCAAGTGGCAAGAATTCATTCTTGCTTATGGTTGGGTAAGAGTCTGAAGTGCTTTTGGAGGACAGTGAGATGGTAATAGTATCTGAGAACTCCAGGCTTGTCTTCATCCAGGAACACAACTGGAGTATTACCACATTAAGTGCAATATGGCAGAAATGAACCTGAAGCGTACAAAGCAAACTCCACAGCAAAAGAGAAAAGAATTCAAAGAAACTTTGGCAGAAGCCTGGAAACATGGTTTTGGGAGACATGGGGAGTGCTTCAGAGGGCAGTGAGACAATGCAAAGGGCAAAGACACAGGAGCGAGGAACACACTGGGAACTCACATAACCATGTTTCCCAATGCCAGTGGCTGCGACCAGCAGAGGGTCTGAATGTCACGAGTTCTTGCCAACAAAGTGTCTTGAGTCCAGAGTTTTCAGATCAGCACTCTTGGAAGACATCGACTCGAGAGAACACTGTGTTTCTCCTGGAGATGACACCAACAAGCAAACAGATTCAGACAGCATGGAAACCATAATCAGAGACAATCCCAGGAGACACAGTAAGATGTTTGGTTCTGGCAATGCATCCGTGAGAGCCAGTGTTCATGGAGATGACTCGATGGGGACAGAAGAAATTTTGGGCTCTTGCCCTAGTAACATAAAGACTGAGCTACTGGCCAAAGACAGGTCAGTGAGGTCATTAGCGGCCTAATCTGCAAACACAAAATCCCAACCATGGAACACTTAGGGAACTCCCTTCTGCAGTCCCAGTTGCTTAGACCCAGGAGAACAGACTCTACCGTGGGGGACTAGGAAAAAGTGCTACCTATATGCTCTCCCCTGACCACAGCATTCAACAGGCGTTTATTCCATTGAGTTGGCTGAACATCTCCATTCACAAGCACGCCAGAGCACACTAAGCTAAGCCTCATCATATTCAGCCCAGACCCCAAACACTCCAAATGGCCGGCAAGGAGAGCCTCTGCAGATGACTGGCTCCAAGGACCAGGGACAGCCACAACACACAGCATGGGGCATGCATGCCACACATATGGGAGACCCCCTCAAGGGGCAGCCCCTGGGTATGCCATGATCTCATTATCCTAAAAAAATTACACCCAGGATAGAAAACAAAATAGGCTTTTCAACTAATGAAAAGAAGACAGAGACCTAGATCCAATGCAAAGATAGAAGAATCATTTGATGTCGAGGAAAAAGAACAAGAAATGATCATGTGCAGGCAATTGAAGTTAAACTTCGACATGTAACACGCCCATTGGAAGATTGAAATCAGCAGCCAGGAGACTCATTGTACATCAGAAAAACACAGAAGACATCAAGGAGTCTCAAACCCCAGAGCTAAACGTGATTAAAAAACTTAAAGAGTCACTGGTGAAATGATTTGTAGCAGACTGGGTGCAAAGTCCAGGAAGCTGGCAGAAGCAGAGCATCCAAATAGTGACCTGGAAGAAAAAACTGGAAAATATGGAAGCAAATCTGAAGAGACAAGAAAGGATGGTGGAACATGACAATTAGCTTAAGGAGGTCATCTTACTCCAAGAAAGAGGTGCCTATTGAAGGAGAATAGGAGTGAGAGATAAAAAGAGGGCTCAACTTGTCTTTGAGAAATCTGTGCTGAAAATGTCCCTCATCTGGTAGCAGAAACAGAGATCCAAATTCAGATGCACAGAGGATTCCCATCACCCTCCACAGAAGAAGAGCACCACAAGACATAGTGTCATTCCCCCTGCAAAAGATAGCAATGGAGGAATTCTCTTTACCCAAATATGCGTGGGAGAATAGTTTGTCCATAGCCAAGGCACTGACTTCAAGAGGACAAGCTAGATTATCTCTTAAAGCAGGTCAGATAGCTCAAGCAACACCTAGCCAAGCCAAAATCCAAATCGCCTCAATTTCTGAACAATGACAAAGCAGCGGTACTTGTCTAGAACTAGGAGGTATAAAGAAGCAAAGATTAGGTGCTGGGGTATTTCCATCAGTTCAGAGGTAGGCTTAAGCTCAAGTCATGATCAAGGGCCATGGCATCGACTCTGGTCTTAGGTTCCCATATCAGGGGCAAGTCAGCTTCTCCCTCTCCAGTTCCACCCCCTCATTGTGATCTCTCTGTTTCTCTGTCAAATACGTGCATGTGCATCATTTGACAAAAAAAACGAAAACAAAAACAAAACAAAATCCAGTGTTCAAGGATTGATTTGGGCCAGAGGACGTTTTATTTAATTTGGATCCAGTTCCTACGGAATGCAGCCAGGTACAGAGCAACTCCTCCCATTCTAAAATGCAAGACCTTTGCTAGGATCTCCCTTGTTCATTCTCCTGCTCTTTGTCTTCCTGGATCTCCTCACCAACCTGTAGAATCCATTGTCTGTCCCCCGGTAGTTGCCTCTTGTTGACACATTATTCATCCTCTCTTGGCTCCATGAGAACATGCCCATTATAGGCAAGAAGCACTATTTGCTTATCGCATGAAACCACTTGGGGGATGGTCATGAGAGTTTTAGGGCAGGCTTGTGCTGCCACATCTCCATTCAGTTCCCCAGAGGGTAGCTGCACCAGCCTGTAGGAATGCTCAAGGTTCTTCAACATTCAAATCCTCTCAAATGCGGCCTTTTGGATATAAAAGTAGTCATAATGATATGGGCATGAATGTCTTTCAGATAGCATCACTTGGGCTATGGGTCTCTCCAAACATGCCCTGTGCTTGCTCCCGTGGACATAAAGTACTTGAGTCCTTCCTGGACCTAAGGGTCTAGGGTATAGAGTATGCCTTTGGTGCTTGGTCAGTTTTGAAGATTGGGAGGCTGTTTTGGCACAATTTCCATAGAAACTGGAGGTACTCGTGTCCTCGCTGTTGAAGACTCCAGACATGTCTTTGGCATGGTTGTGGGTGTTCCCTTTAAGCTTTCCATGGGTGGCCCTTTTCCTGGTCAGAAGCGCCCTGATTTGGTGGAATTACTTCACTAAGGCTTTGTTTGAGACCTGATTGCTTCTTGACCTTTGGTGGCTAAGATAGAATGGTGGATTCTTGTCTTTATCCGGTGTCCATAGGGCTGGTGCTGACAGTCACCCCCCAAAGACTACCAATTCGGACATGGAGAAGGTGACACCAACTCGCTTCACAAACAGTCTTGGTGAGAGACTCAGGTGCCTTCAGCGGTTTGGTAGGCTTGGGATCTTCTTGGCCCTCCCATGACTAATCCAGCCAAGTATACTGCTCAGACGTGGATTGATGATAAGTGCTTGCTATGACCTTTGTGACATCACAGAAAGTGGCTTCACTGGAGCGCAGTCCCTCTCTGATGACCTTTGAGTCCTATGGCTTTAGGTACGAAGTCCTGGGAAAGAGAAAGAGAGCCCTCTGAGCCTGATCAAGAACTCAGGTAGTCTTGGGTTTTAATGTCCCACTTCCCCTTTCTAGACATAGAGAAAAGGAAATAACATTCAGTATACTATTTTTAGGGCCAGAATTTTTCAAGAGATGGTTAGATTTAATTATTTCCACTGCAATTTCTTGAGATCTCAATAAACAGTGAGGCATTTTGTGTATTAACAGCTCTCCATGGGGTTTGTCATTCTGTGGGTGAGAGCCCTTTCTCAGCATCTTTTCCCTATGGGTCCGTGATAACTAAGGGACATTTCCAAGGAAAAGTGTTAGGGCATAGATGTATTTTGCTTTCTGTTTCCTCATCTCCTAGTGTTCTCAAACACTAGTCATAAGGGATTAGGGCTATATCTACATGTCTTTACCTTAAACACATTCGCAAAGGCTTCAAGAAGAGTGATATTCTGCATCAGAGCTAACTCTTATTTTAGAGCCTTGGAGAGCACTTTTTGTCATCGTTAGTTAGCTCTACTTGCTGTGGTAAAGGGAATAGCCATGTTGACAAAGTCCCTTTAATCATCGGAAAAGGAACGGCCCGTATTGATGGCCTGCAATTCCCACTCCAGCAGAGCTGTGTATTTAACCACAATGTCCTTGCAAAGATTCTTGGATAAAGAAAGTGTGATCCATATTGTCAACAGATTATTTCTCAGCCATCAGGGAGGATGAAAACCTGGTACTTGCCTTTACATGAATGACACAGAACTGGGTCATGTGAAATGAACAAGGGAAGCAAAAAAAAAAAAAAAAAAGGAAAATATCATATCATATGGCTTCCCTCATATGTCCCCAGGAGGAATACCATGGCCCTTAGTAAAGAAAGGAAAACTGATGGGGAAGAAGTCAGAGAAGTAGACAAACCAGGGGTGACCCAGGTTCTGAGAACCAAGCTATGGGTTACAGAAAATATAGTCATTTAGGGAATGAGGGAACTGGTTAATGGTTGTTCAGGAGTATGGCATATATTAGAAGGAGCACTAGGTCATATATGGAACTGAAACATCCGTTAATACTCAGTCAAAAAGGAATGCCAGTAGATAGGCTGGTTTCAACAGAACAAAAAATATTAAAAGAAAAACAATCTGGCCTTTGCAAAACCAGATGAGGAGAGATGGAGAAAAGGAAAGAATTATAATTTTATTATCTTTACTTATTGAAATGGCATATAATTTATTTCCTATAGTGTCTTTAACTGAATTGGGTCTTTATACTTGCAAACTAGAGTCTCCCTGCCTCCATTTCTGGAATCAATAGAAGAAACAACCTTCCCTTCATTAAATGTCTAGAAGAGTTGCTCAGGAAAATGATTTGGACCTGGCCTTCTGTGTGTGGCAGAGGTTTGATTACTGCTTCAAATGCTTTAGTTACTAGTAGAGAGCTCAGATTTTGTAGATTTACTGACCTAAACTTTGGAGTTGATATGTGTCTTGGAATAAATTCTTTTCTCTCAGTCTTGGATTTGCTGGCATAATTAAGTAGAGGGGTATTTCAGGTTTTTTTTTTCTATCAGCTGTCATGTGGATTTATACTTTCAGCTGTGTGCTTATCTCCCTGTTTTATTCAGGTAATGGCTTCCCTAGTTTATTAAAGTTTTCAAAAGTGACGTTTGAGTTCTTTTGATTTTTTCCTTTTGGTTTGTTTGCGTTTCCTTTATTTCTATAGTCAAAAGTAGTATTTTATTTTTTCTGTTAACTTTGGAGTTTGGTTCTTCTACTTCTTATTATTCCTTATGGCATCCAGTTAGGTCGCTATTTTTCTGTGTTTTTAATTTTTGGAAATACACGCATTTAACCTATATTGTTTCCCCATAAAATGTTTTCACATCATCCTAAAAACATTTTATGGGGAAACAATATAGGTTAAGTTTCTTGGCTTTCCTTATTTCATGGCACTGTCTGATCTTCCTTTGGATGTTCTTTCTTTGATTCATTGCTAGTTTAGTAGTGTGTTGTGTTTTCCACCTACTCGTGTCTGGGTTTGTTTCACATTCATAAGTGATTTCTTTCCGTTTTCATACCTTCATAGTAATAAGTATACAAGATACTTATTCTTCCATTCTTTCACTTAATATACTTCCATTAATTATGACTTGATTTGGACTCCAGCACACTATCTGTGATACACAAAGTTAGATCTGCCCTTTGGAAGAACTTCTCTTATGGTCCTTAGAGACAAAATTTTATGCATGTGGTCAGATGGTCTATAGACTCCATGATGATGTCTGTTACTCCCTACCACCTTTGCATCTGGATGATCTGTAGTGTGTTGAAAGAGGATATCGTAGTTCCCAACAATATTGGATTGAGGACCCCGTCTCCCTTCCTTTCTGTTAATATGGTTCCAACATTTAGATACATCCATATTGGTGGTGTATATATTGGCAATTCTTTCAAGTTTCTGATGTCTTGATGCTCCATCAAGACAAAACACCTTCCGGTAATCTTTTGTCTCTCAATGTCATAAAATCTCTCTATCTGCCATAGGCACAATCTCTTTGGCTTCCTTCTCTTTGTCATTTGCATAACCTATATCTTCCCGATTCCTTCACTTTCAAGATATCTGTATCTTCATATTCTTTGGAAATCTCCTATGGGTAACAGAAGGTCGAGCTCGTTTACATTTTGTTGTTTTCTTGTGGACAGTTTGGCCTTTTTTTTTCTTCTTTTCTTTTTTTTTTTAATTTTCATCCAGTTTAACAATCTGTTTGTAGTGATGGGAGAATTTAGTCCTGAATAGTTGAACTAATTATTGATAGGTAGGGAGTAAACATTCTCATTTTGGTTGATTTCTGACTTGGATTCTCTGTGCCTTTCCCCTGTATATCATTTTATTTGATGTTTGCTTCCTTTATTGGGATTCCTCTCTTTGTCCCCATCATTTGTGTATCTTATCTGTGTGTGAGTGTGTGTATTTGTCTGTGTGTGTTTCACGTAACATTTATAATTAAATTTCAAGAGGTAGTAAGTTGGTCTTCTTTGGATAGCAATCCAATTTGACATGCCTTGAAAATTCAGAATCCATCACTTTCAGCCACATTTCCTACAAAGTATGTCCTAGGTAGTCCTCTTTTATAAACACATATTCTAAGAAACCTACCTTCAAACAAACACCATATTTTGTGTGCCTGTTTAGAGTTGTCTTGTTAGTACATTTTTCCTATGCTTTTTCACATATTTCTTGACTAATATGAGAGAGTAAAATCGTATGTTATTTGTCATTCTGAGACTGATAGGTGTGACATAGCCCAATGCTCTCCATAACACTGCCACATGGGGCAAGTGGCAAGAATTCATTCTTTCTAATGCCTCAGTAAGAATCCGAGGTACCTTTGGAGGACAGTGAGATGGTAGCAGTGTCTGAGAACTCCACGCTTTCTTCAGTCATGAACACAACTGGAGGATTACCACATCAACTACAACTTGGTGGAAACTGAATTGAAGCCTACAAACTAAACTCCATGGCAAAAGAGAAAATAAGTTGCAGAAACTAGGGGAGACGATTGGAGACATGGCTTAAGAAGACATGGGCAGTTGGTGCTTCAGAGGGCAGTGAGCCAATGCAAAGGACAAAGGTACAGGAGAGTGGAGCATACTGGGAACTCACAAGGAGCATATTTCCGAATGTCATTGGTTGTGACCAGCAGAGGGTCTTCACTGCATGCATCTTGCCAACAAAGGGTCTTGAATCCTGGAGATTTCATATCAGCAGGCTTGGCAGATATCGACTCAAGAGAACACTGGTTTTCTCCTGGAGAGGACACCAACAAGGAACCATATGCAGACAAACTGGAAACCATAATCAGAGACAATACCAGGAGGAATAGTGGGAAAATGGACGGTGAGGATATTAGCTGCCTAACCTGTAAACACGAAATCCCAAGCACCGGAACACTTTGGGATGCTTTCCTCAGTCCAAGTTGCTTAGTCCCAGGAAAGCAGACTCTCCTGTAGTGGACTGGAAGAAAGCCCTGCCCTCATGCTCTCTTTTGGCCATTACACTCTGCAAGCCTTCATTCTGTTGAGTTGGTTGAATGTCTCCTTTAGCGGGCACACCAGAGCCCAGCAAGCTAAACCTCAGCATATTCAGCCCAGACCCCAAATACATCAAATGGCAGGAAACTAGAGCCCCTGCACATAACTGGCCTCTAATACAGGGGGAAAGCAACAACACAACATCAAAGGGCATGCGTGCCACACACACACACACACACACCTTAGACTCTCTCAATGGCCAGCCCTTGGGCACTCCACCACGTCTTCTTCCTAAATAAATTACTCTCAGGCTAGAAAACAGAATTGGATTTTGAGTACAGAGAAGAAGACAGAGATTTAGATTCTATTCAAAGATGGAAGTATCAATTGATGCAAAGGAAAAGGAACAAAAAAATGATCATGGCCATGCAATACGAGTGAAACCTCTACAAGTGTCACGCCCAATGGAGAATCGAACTCTATAGCCAGGATACTCCCTGTACATAAAAAAAAAAAAGACAGAAGACATCAGGAAGTCTTTAACCACAGAGATAAAACTGATTAAAAAAGATAAAATAAAGAGTTCATGATGAAAAGATGGGTAGCATATTGGATGTAAAGTCAAAAAAGCTGACAGAATCTGAGGATAAAATTATTGACTTGAAAGAATAAGACTGGAAAATAAGAAAGCAAATCCAAAGAGAGAAGGAAGAATGATTGAACATGACAATGAGCTTAGGGAAATCATCGATTCCAAGGAATGGAAAGATGTGCCTATTTTATGAGAACTAGGAGCAAGAGAAAAGAAGACGGCTGAACATTTTTTTTTTTGATAAATCACTCAGAAAATGTCCCTCTTCTGGGATCAGAAGCAGTGATCCAGATTCAGGGGCAAAGAAGACTCCCAACCACTGAAGCAGAGCAACACAAGACATAGTATCATTCCCCAAGCAAAATCTACAATGGAGGAATTTTATGTACCCAAATATGCGTGGGAGAGTAGTTTGTCCATAGTCAATCACTGACTTCAAGGGAACAAGCTACATCAGCTTCAAAGCAGGTCAGAAAACTCAAGCAACACCAGCCCAAGCCAAAATATGTATCCCCTGAATTGCTGAAAAAGACAGAGCAGTGGTTCTTGCCTAGAACTAGGAGGAATTCAGAAGAGAAAGACTGGGTCCAGAGTGTGTCCATCAGTTCTGAGATGGCCTTCTCTCATCTCATGATCCCAGGGCCATGGCATCGACTCTGGTCTCAGGTTCCCTTCTCAGGGGCAAGTCAGGTTCTCTCTCTCAAGCTCCACCACCTCATTGTGATCTCTCTGTTTCTCTGTCAAATACGTGCATGTGCATCATTTGAAAAAAAACAAAAACAAAACCAGGGTACAAGGATTCAAAACAGTCCTCTGAGCCTAATCAAAAACTCAGGTTGTCTTTGTGTTAATGTCCCACTTTCCCTTTCTAGAGAAAGAGTAAAGATAATGACCTTCGGTATACCATCCTTAAGGCCAATATTTCTCCAGGAATGGCCAGGTGTTACAATTTCCACTTCAATTTCTAGAGATCTCAAGAAACAGTGAGGCATCTTGGCTATCAATAGCCTTCCGTGGGGTTTGTGATCCTGTGAGTGAGAGGGTCCTTTGTCAGTGTCTTTCCCCTATGAGTCAGTGAAGACTAAGAGACGGAAAGTCTGTTTTCAAGAAAATATGTTAGGGCATGGATGTATTGTGATGTCTGTCCTAATCTCCTAGTGTTCTGAAACACTAGTCATAAGGGATTAGGGTTCTGTCTACTCGGCTTTAATTTAAACACTTTTACAAAGGCTTCAAGTAGAGTGACATTCTGCATGAGAGCTAACTCTTAAGGAAGAGCCTTGGACAGCACACCTTGTCATCATTAGTTAACTCTATCTGCTGTGGCATTGGGTATACCCATGTTGACCAAATATCTTAATCTGAGAAAGTGGAATGGTCTATATCAATGGCATGCAATGCCCACTCGAGCAGAACTGTGGAATGAGCCACAATGCTCCTGCAATGACTAGTAGATAAAGAAGGTGTGGACCATGTTGACAACACAGTATTCTTTTGCCCTCAGGGACGATGAAACCCTGGTACTTGCATTGTCATGAATGCCACATGACTGGGTGATGCAAAATGAAAAAAGCAAGCAGACAAATGGAAATGTCATATGACTTCTCTTGCATGTGCCCTAGGAGGAATGCCATGGCCCTTAGAAAGGAAGGAAAACCAGAAGGGGAATAAGTCAGGGAAGGAGACAAACCAGCAGTGACTCAGGACTCTGAGAACCAAGCTGAGGGTTGCAGAAAAGAATGACATGCAAGGAATGAGGGAACTGGTGTTGAGGAGTTGTGGCATATATTAGCATGATCACTAGGTTATATATGGAATGAAAGCATTCATGAATATTCTGTCAAAAACGGATGATGGATGATAGGCTTGCTTCCTCAAATAACAAATAAATTAAAAGAAAAACAATCTGTACCTTTCAAAACCAGATGAAGACAGACAGAGAAAAGGAAAGTAGTGTATTTTAATTATCTTTACATATCTATACATATTTGCATTCAATTCAATCTTCTATCAATCTTTTCATCCAGGACTCTTTTTTATTTTTTTTATTTTATTTATATTATTTTTATCACTTTATATTTGTGTGGTTCAAGACTCCCTGATGACTTCTGCTTTTTCTGATGTACAGTGAGTATTCTGGCTGCTGCTATCAATCCTCCATCAGGCACGTTACATGCAAAGGTTTCCCTTGACTGCCTGGACATGGTCATTTCTTGTTCTTTTACCTCGTCATCAATTGATTTTTCCATCTTTGCATTAGATACAGGTCTCTGTCTTCTTCTCAGTATTTGAAAAGCCCATTCTCTTTTTTAGCCTGAGCGTAATATCTTTAAAAGAAGAGATCATGGAGTGCCCAAGGGCTGGCCCTTTTGGGAGTCTCAGGTGGGTGTTTCATGCATACCACCTGCTGTTGTGTTGTTGCTGTCCCCTGTCTTTGAAGCCAGCCATATGCAGAGGCTCTCCTGCCTGATGTTCAGAGTGTTTGGAGTCTAGGCTGAATAGGGTGAGGATTAGCTTGGTGGGCTCTGGTGTGCCTGTGAAAAGAAAAATTCAACCAACACAACAGAATGAAGCCTGCAGAATGTTGTGGTCATGAGAGAGCATGTGGGCAGGGCTTTTCTAGTCTTCTATGGGAGAGTCTGTTCCCCTGGGACTAAGCCACTTGGACTGAGGAAGGCTGTCCCCCCAGTGTTCCACAGTTGGAACTTCTTGCTTGCAGGTTAGGCAGGAAATGTCCTCACCGTCCTGTCTTTGGCCAGTAACTCAGTCTTTATGCTCCTGGTGCGAGAACCCAAAATTTATTATGCCCCCATCGAGTCATCTCCATGAACCCTGCCTCCCATGGATGCACTGTCAGAACCCACCATTTTCCCACT
Source organism: Mustela nivalis (assembly GCF_964662115.1). NCBI lineage: Eukaryota > Metazoa > Chordata > Mammalia > Carnivora > Mustelidae > Mustela > Mustela nivalis. The sequence continues at coordinate 218,398 of NW_028136395.1, forward strand.
ATGTTTTCTGGCATTGTCTCTGATCATGGTTTCCTGGCTGTCTGCACCTGGTAGTTTGGTGGTGTCCTGTCCAATAGAAACACAATGTGCTATTGAGTCGATGTCTGCCAAGCAGGCTGATCTGAAATCTCTGGGCAATAAGATTCTTTGTTGGCAAGAACTTGTGCCATTCAGACCCTCGGCTGGTCAAAGGCAATGGCTTTGGGATATATGCATCATGTGGGTTCCCAATGTGTACTCCTCTCTCCTGTGGCTTTACCTTTTCCATTGGCTCACTGCACTCTGAAGTACCAACGACAACATATCCCCTAAGCCATGTCTCAAATCTTCTCACATATTCTCTGGGATTACTTTTTTCTTTTACTGTGGAGTTTGGTATGCTTTTTCAGGTCATTTTCCACCATATTTCATTATATGTGGTAATCTTCAGTTTGTGTTCATGGCTGAAGACAAGCCTGGAGTTCTCAGAAAATACTACCAAATCTGTCCTCCATAGGAACCACAGATTCTTACAGTTATAATCAAGAACGAATTCTTGCCACTAACTTCATGTGGTAGAGTTTTGTTGAGCATTGGGCTATATCACATCTCTCAGTCTCAGAAATACAAATAACAATTTTACTCTCTCATCATAGTCAAGGAACATTTTGAAAAAGCAGGGGAAAAAATTACAAACAATATGACTCTAACCAGGCACACAAAATTGTGTGTTTGCTTGAAGGCCGGTTAGTGAGAATATGTGTTTATAAAAGAGGCCTAAATGGAACATAACTTGTACGAAATTTGGCTGAAAGTGATGGAATGAGAGTTTTCAGGGCATATCAAATTGAATTGTTATGCATTAAAGACCGAGTTATTATCTCTTGAAATTTAATTTTAAGTGTTATATGAAACAAACACAGACAAAACACACACCCCCCACAGATAAGACACACAAAAGATGGGGAGCAAGTGAGGAATCACAATAAAGGAAGCAAATCCCAAAGAAAATACCATAAAGGTGAAAGGCACAGAGAATACAAGTCAGAAATGAACCAAAATTAGTAAGTTAACTCCTTACCTATCAATAATTAGATCAAGTATTCAGGACTAAATTTTCCTATCCCTATAAAAAAATTGTTGGAAGGATGAAAATTTTTAAAATATGCAAAAAAAGGTCAACATGAAAACAACATAAATCAAACTTGACCTTATGTTGGCCATAGGAGATTTCCTTTGGCTATAAAGATGCAAATAGCTTGAAAGGGAAGAACTGGGGGAGACATAGGATATGCAATTCTCAAGGAGAAGAGAGCCAAAGTGAATGTGCCTATGGCAGATAGAGAGATTTTATGCCTTCCAGAGACAAAAATTATCAGAAGCTGTTTAGTCTTGACGGAGCATCCAAACATAAGACACTTGGAAGAATTTCCATCATATATACCACCAACGTGGTTGTATCTAGATGTTGGAGGCATATTAACAGAAAGGAAGGGAGATGGGGACCAAAATCCAATATTCTTGGGGACTACGATATTCACTTTAAGCACAGGACAGATAATAGGGACTGAAAGGTGGGAAGGAATAACTGACATCATCACGGGATCTCTAGACCACCTGAGCTTTGGGGAAACATGCATAAGATGTAGCTCTGAGGACCATAGGAGAAGTTGTTCCATAGGGCAGACCTAGCATTGTCTATTACATATTGTGTGCTGTATTCCAAATCCAGTTGCAATTAATAGAAGAGAATTCAAACCCTATCTTGCTCCATGCAATCCGTGCCCTCTCTAATGCCCACAACCTGGTTCCCTCATCCTCCCAACCCACAACCCTTCAGAACCCTCAGATTGTTTTACAGAGTGTATAGTTTCTCATTGTTCACCTCCCCTTCCAATTTCCTTCAAATCCCTTCTCCTCTCCATCTCCCCTTGTCCTCCATGTTATTCGTGATGCTCCACAAATAAGTGAAACCATAGGATAATTGACTCTCTCTCCTTGACTTGTTTCATTCAGCATAATCTCTTCCAGGCCCGTCCATGTTACTACAAAACTTGGGTATTTATCCTTTCTGAGGAAAGCATAATACTCCTTAGTGTAAATGGACCACATCTTTCTTATCCATTCTTCCATTGAAGGGCATTTTGGGTCTCTCTACAGTTTGGCGACCACGGTCATTGCTGCTATAAACATTGGGGTACAAATGGCCCTTCTTTTCACTACATCTGTATCTTTGGTAAAGACCCAGTAGTGCAATGGCAGAGTCATAGGGAATTTCTATTTTCTACTTCTTGAGGAATCTCTACACCATTCTCCAAAGTAGCTGCAATAATGTGTATTCCCACCAACACTGTGAGAGGGCTCCCCATTCTCCCCATCCTCTCCAACACATGCTATTCCCGTCTTGTTTTTTGGCCATTCTAACTGGTGTAAGGTGATATCTCAATTGGTTTTCATTTGAATCTCCCTGATGGCTAGTGATGATGAACATTTTTTCATGTGTCTGATAGCCATTTTTATGTCTTCATTGGAAAAACGTCTGTTCATATCTTCTGCCTATTTCTTTTATATGATTGTCTGTTCTTTGTGTGTTGAGTTTGAGGAGTTCATTATAGATCCTGGATATCAACCATTTTTCTGTACTGTCATTTGGAAATATTCTCTCCCATTCCACGTTTTGCCTCATTTTTTTGTTGTTGTTGTTGACTGTTTCCTTTGCTGTGTATAAGCTTTTGATCTTGATGAAGTTCTAAAAGTTCATTTTCACTTTGTTTCCTTTGCCTTTGCAGCCATATATAGAATGAAGTTGCTGTGGCTGATATCGAAGAGGTTACTGCCTATGTTCTCCTCTAGGAATCTGATGGATTCCTGTCTCACATTTCAGTCTTTTATCTATTTTGAGTTACCTTTGTATAGGGTGTAAGAGAATGATTGAATTTTATTTTTCTATATATAGCTGTCCAGTTTTCCCATCACCATTTATTGAAGAGACTGTATTTTTTCCACTATACAGTGGAAGATTATTTGCCCATAGATTTCAAGGTCCATATCTGGGTTCTCTACTCTGTTCTAATGGTCAATGTGTCCGTTTTTAAGCCAGTATCAATGTGTCTTGGTGATCACAGCTTTGTAGTAAAACCGGGAATCAGTTAACGTGAGGGCCCAAGGTTTATTTTTGTTTTTCAACATTTCCTCAGCAATTTGGGGTCTCTTCTGATTCCATACAAATTTTAGGATTATTTGCTCCAACTCTTTGAAAACTGCCGGTGGAATTTTGATCAGAATGACATTAAAAGAATAGATTGCTCTAGACAGTATAGACATTTTCACTATGTTGATTCTTCCGATCCAAGAGTATGAAATCGTCTTCCTCTTTTTGTGTCTTCTTCAATTTTTTCATGAGTGTTATGCAATTCCTTGAGTACAGATCCTTTTGCTTTTTTGGTTAGGTTTATTCCCACTTATCTTATGGTTCTTGGTGCTATAGTAAATGGAATACATTGTTTAAATTCCCTTTATGTATTTTCATTGTTAGTGTATAAGAAAGCCACTGATTTATGTACATTGACTTTGTATCCTGCCAGTTTGCTGAATTGCTGTATGAGTTCTAGTAGTTTGGCGTTGGGGTATTTTGGGTTTTCCATATAAAGTATCATCTCATCTGCGAAGGAAAAGAGTTTAAATTCTTTATTGCCAATTTGGATACTTTTTATTTCTTTTTGTTGTTGGACTGCTGTTGCTAGAACCCTTTATACTATGTTTAACAAGAGTGGTGAGAGTGGGCATCCATCTGTTCCTGAACTCAATGGGAAATCTACAAGCTTTTACCAATTGAGGATGGTATTTGCTGTGGGTCTTTCATAGATAGATTTGATGAAGTTCAGGAATGTTCCCTCTATCCCTATACTTTGAAGAATTTTAATCAGGAACAGATGCTGGATTTTGTCAAATGCTTTTTCTGCATCAATTGAGAGGACCATGGGGTTCTTCTCTCTTTTCTTATTGATTTGTTCTATGACATTGATTGATTTGTGAATGCTGACCAATCCTTGTAGCCCAGAGATGAATCCCACCTGATCAGGGTAGGTAATCTTCTTAATGTGTTGTTGAATCCTGTTTGCTAATATCTTGTTGAGAATCATAGCATCCATTTTCATCAGTGATATTGGTCTAAAATTCTCCTTTTAGGTAGGATCTTTGGCCTGGTTGGCGATCAGGGTAATGCTGGATTCATAGAAAGGGTTGGGAAGTTTTCCTTCTGCTTCAATTTTTTGAAACAGCTTCAGGAGAATAGGTGTTATTTCTTACTGAAAGTTTGGTAGAATTCCCAAGTGAATCCGTCAGGTCCTGGGCTCTTGTTTTTTTGGGAGATATTTGATTACTGCTTCAATATTATTACACGATATTGGTCTATTCAGGTTGTCAATTTCTTCCTGGTTCAATTTTGGGACTTTATAGTTTCCACGGAAAGCATCCTTCCATATAGCTGTTCATAATAACATCTAATGATTGTTTCTACTTCCCTGGTGTTAGTTGTGATCTCTCACTTTTCATTCATGATTTTATTAATTTGGGCTTTCTCTTTTTTCTTTTGTTTAGTGTTGCCAATGGTTTATCGATCTTATTGCTTCTTTCAAAAAAAAAACAGCTTTTGTTTCATTGATACATTCTACTGTATCTCTGGTTTCTACCTCATTGATCTCTGCTCTAATCTTGATTATTTCTCTTCTTATGTGTGGAGATGGTTTTATTTGTTGTTGATTCTCCAGTTCTTTAACGTGTAGAGACAGCTGATGAATTGTGGATTTTTCCTTTTTTTTTTTTTTTTTGAGGAAATCTTGGATGGCTATGCATTTCCCCCTTCAGTCTGCCTTTGTTGTATCCCATAGGTTTTTAATTAAAGTGTCTACATTCCCATCGGTTTCCATGAATTGTTTCAGTTCTTCTTTGATCCCCAGGTTGATCCAAGCATTCTTTTAACAAATAATAATAAATTAATTTGTTTAATTAAACATATAACATATTTTTAGCCCCAGGGTTAAGGTCTGTGAATCACCAGGTTTATACATTTCATAGCACTCATCCTAGCATATACCCTCCCCAATATCCATTTTCCCACCACCCTCTCCAGTCCCCACACCCCAGCAATCCTCAGTCAGTGTTTTGAGATTGAGTCTTTTATTGTTTGTCTCCCTCTCAATCCCATGTACTTTCATTTATTCTTTTCCTACACCCCATCACCCCACATTCCATCTCCACTTCTCATATCAAGGAGATCATATGATAGTTGACTTTCTCCGATAGTTTTTTTTTTTTTTTTGCTAAGCATAATAACCTCTAGATAAATTCACGTGGTCAAAAATGGCAAGATGTCATTTCTTTTGCTGGCTGCATAGTATTCTATTGTGTATATATACCACATCTTCTTTATCCATTCATCTTTTGATGGGCATCTAGGTTCTTTGCATTGGTTGGTTATTGTGGACATTGCTGCTATAAACATTCGAGTGCACTTGCCTCTTTGGAGTACCACATTTCTGTCTTTAGGATATATACCCAATAGTGCAATTGCTGTGCCATAGGTTAGCTCTATTTTCAGTTTTCTGAGGAACCTCCACACTGTTTTCCAGAGTGGCTGCACAAGCTTAAATTCCCACAAAGACTGAAGGAGAGTTCCCTTATCTCTGCATCCTCGCCACCATCTGTCATTTCTTGACTTGTTAATTTTAGCCATTCTGACTGGTGTGAGGTGGTATCTCGTTGTGGTTTTGATTAGTATCAGTGGGGTCCTGATTTGTGACCCAGTATATGGTCTACTTTTGAGAAGGTTCCATGTGCACTTGAGAAGAACGAGTGTTCTGCTCTTTTAGGGAGGAGTGTTCTGTATATGTCTATGAGGTCCATCTGGTCCAATGTGTCATTCAATGATTTTGTTTCTTTATGAATTTTCTGCATGGATGCTCTGTCAATTTCTGAGAGAAACATGTAAAGATCTCCTACTATTAATCTATTCATATCAATCTGACTCTTTATCTGGACTAACCTTTTTTCTCATGTAATTGGTTGCTCCCATATCGGGTACACAGATATTTACAATTGTTAGATCATCTTGGTGGATAGTCTCCTTAAGAATGATGTAGTGTCTTTCTGTATCTCTGACTACTGCCTTTAGTTTAAAATCTAAATTATCTGATATGAGAATCGCTACCCCGGACATCTTTTGAGGCCACTTTCAGTCTGGGTTTATCTTTAGGTTCATAATGGGTCTCTAGTAGACACCATATGGATAGGTCCTGTCGTTTAATCCAATCTGCAACCCTGTGTCATTTTATGGGCGCATGTATGCCCTTCACATTGAGAGTGTTTATTGATAGATATGTTTTTTATTGACATCACGTTTCTTTGAAACCTTTTATTCTGTAGATTTTTTCTATATTTCTGTTCAATGCTATTCTTAGGATTTTTCCACTTTTATAGAACTCCCCTTAATATTTCCTGCAGTGTCGGTTTGGTGGTTGCATAGTCCCTTAAGCCTTGCCGTTCTTGAAAACTATTTCTCCATCGATTTTGAATGTCAGTCTTGCTGGATAAAGTATTCTTGGTTGCATATTCTTCTCATTTAGTACCCTGAAAATATCTTGCCTGCCCTTTCTGGCTTGCCAGGTCTCTCTGGACAGGTCTGACATGATTCTGATCGGCTTTCTTCTGTATATAAGAATCCTCTTTGTCATAGCAGCTTTAAAGCGATTGTATCTATACTTATGATTTCTCAATTTTACTATCAGTGCCCTTTCATTTTTTTTTTTTGGAATATATAATTTTAAGGGGAGACTGTTCTGCCTCTAGAACATGAACACTGGTTCCATTCATGACATTAGGAAAATTTTTATAAAGATGTTGTTCCACTATATCTTCTAGACTTCTTTCACTACATCTTCCTCCTCCACTATATCTTCCTCCCCTTCAGGAATTCCAATAATTCTGACATTGGTACATTTGATGGCATCATTTATTTCCCAGATTCTGTTTCTGTAGCTTCTAAATTTGTGCCAGACTTCCTCCTGATACTTTCTCTGTCTTTTTTTTCCTGAAGATCATTAATTCTATCTTATTTTGTGGTTACCCTAGCTTTTAGAGAATTTAGATTAGATTGGAATTGATTGAGAGCATTGTGAACATCATCCCTAGTGGTTTTAGTTCTGCCTTTACATTGTGAATGTCATCCCTGGTGGCTTTCAGTTCTGCTCTAATCAATTTTGTTTGATCATGCATGGCTTTCTGCAACCTAGCTATTGTGAGCCTGAATACTCTTTCCGACATACTGAATATGTTGATAGCCATTAGGTCAGTTGCAGAAGGCCCATACACTTTTCTTCTGTTGTGCATTCCTCCTCCAAGTCATTTTTGTGAGAGATGACTGAACGGATGCAGGTGGATGTATCAACCATGTTGTAGTGAAAGTACACCCTGGGATGCTTTTGAGCAATAGGATTCCCGACCCAAACAAGAGAAAAAAGAAAAGAGAAAGAATAGAGAGAGATTGAAAGATAAAAGAGAAGACTCAGCCCAAATGGGCCCCAAGGAAAATTTGTGAAGTATACAAATAGAAACAGACAAACAAAAAACTGATAAAATTATAGGCAAATAAAAAAAGAAACTCGGCAAAAAGAACCCCAAATATAAGATTTATATATTGTTAGGACAAACAAGAAAACATGGAAACTTTGGCAGAGAAAAATAATCTGAGTGTGGTTATAAGTTCTCAGTGTGGGCGAGGAAGATTGTGTTGATTCTTCCTGGATGTATCTTGATATCTTTGTTAAAAAAAACTCAACTTATCTAAGATATAGTGGGATTAAAAATTGGTTTACCTATAGGGGTAGCATTGATTGGAGAAAGGGGATTGCCATAATGTTAAATTCTATATGAATATTAGAAAATAAAAATTATAAAGAAACAAACTGGTCTAAACTAAACTCAAATTAAAAAAAAAAAAGAAAAAGAAAAAATGCAAAAGAGAACACAGGTGTATATACCAAAAGTTCAGATTAGAAGGTTATTATATAATTAGATTTTCTGGACATCTCACTGTGATGATAAATATGTTAATACAGCAAAGACGATTCTAAGGTGGAAATACATAACCATCCAAGCATCCCTCAAAAAAAATTGAAAAATCCAGAACACACCAACTGTCTGTACACCTTAAAGAACTGGAGAATCAATAACAAATAAAACCAACTCCACACATAAGAAGGGAAATAATCAAGATTAGAGCTGAGATCAATGAGTTAGAAACCAGAGATACAGTAGAATGTTTCAATGAAACTAGAAGCTGGTTTTTTGAAAGAATCAATAAGATCGATAAATCTTTGGTGACACTAATCCAAATAAAAATATAGAAAGCTCAAATTCATAAAATTATGAATAAAAAGGGAGAGATCACAACGAACACCAAGGAAGTAGAAACAATCGTCATAAATCATTATCAACAGTTAAATGAATATAAGCTAAGCAACCAAATGAAATGGATGCATTCCTGGAAAACTATAAACTCTGAAATTGCACCAGGAAGAAATTGACAACCTGTATAGACCAATATCTAGTAACGAGATTGAAGTGGTGATCAAAAACCTCCCAAAAAACAAGAGCCAAAGACTTGATGGATTCCCTGGGGAATTCTACCAAATTTTCAAAGAAGAAATAACACATATTCTCCTGAAGCTGTTTAAATAAAAGAAAAAACTGAAGCAGAAGGAAAACTTCCACTCTTTTTGAAGCCAGCATTACCCAGATCCCCAAACCAGGCAATGACCCTACCAGAAAGAATTTCAGACCAATATCACTGATAAATATTGATGCTAAGATTCTCAACAAGATCCTAGCAAACAGGATCCAACAGGACATTAAAAAGATTATCCACCATGACCAGTTTAGATTCATCCCTGGGCTACAAGGATGGTTCAACATTCGCTAATCAATCAATGTCATAGAAAAAATTAATATGAGAAGAGACAAGAACCACATGGTCCTCTCAACTGATGCAGAAAAAGCATTGAACAAAATCAAGCACCCGTTCCAAATTAAAATGCTTCAAAATATAGGAATAGAGGGAACATTCCTGATCTTCATAAAATATATCTATGAAAGACCCACAGTGAATATCATCCTCAATGGGAAAAAGCTTGCAGCCTTCCCATTCAGATAAAGAACATGACAAGGATGCCCACTCTCACCACTCTTGTTCAACACAGTATTAAAAGTCCTAGCAATATCAATCAGAAAATAAAGAAAAATAAAAGGTATCCAAATTGGTATGAAGAAGTCAAACCTTCTCTCTTTGCAAATGACATTATTCTTTATATGGAAAACCCAAAACACTCCACCCCCAAACTACTAGAACTCATACAATTCAGCAAAGTGGCAGGATACAAAGTCGCTCTACAGAAATCAGTGGCTTTCTTATACACTAGTAATGAAAATAAAGAAAGGGAAATTAGAGAATCGATTCTATTTACTATAGCACAAAGAACCATAAGATACCTGGGGATAAAACTAACGAAAGAGGTAAAGTATCTGTACTCGAGGAACTACAGAACACTCATGAAAGCATTTGAAGAAGACACAAAAAGATGGAAGAGCATTCCATGTTCTTGGATCAGAAGAATAAACATTGCTAAAATGTTTATATTGCCTACAGCAATCTATACTTTTAATGATATTCTGATAAAAATTCCACCGATACTCTTCAAAGAGCTAGAGCAAATAATGCTAAAATTTGTATGGACTCAGAAGAGATCCAGAATCGCTAAGGAAATGTTGAAAAACAAAAATAAAATGGGGGGCATTACGTTACCTGATTTCAAACTTTACTACAAAGCTGTGATCACCAAGACAGCATGGTACTGGCATAAAAACAGACACATAGACAAGTGGAAGAGAGTAGAGGGCCCAGATATGGACCCTCAACTCTATGGTCAATTAATCTTTGACAAGGCAGAAAAAATATACAATAAAAAAGAATATCTCTTCAATAAATGGTGCTGGGACAACTGGGCAGCTATATGTAGGAGAATCTAACGGGACCATTATCTTACACCGTACACAAAGATAAACTCAAAATGGATTAAAGACCTCAATGTGAGACAGGAATCCATCAAAATATTACAGGAGAACATAAGCAGTAATCTCTTCGATATCAGCCACAGCAACTTCTTTCAAGATATATCTCCAAAGGCAAAGGAAACAAAAGCAAACATGAACTTTTTCAACTTCATCAAAATCAAAAGATTCTGCACAGCAAAAGAAACAGTCAAGAAAACAAAGAGGCAACCCACGGAATGGGAGAAGGTATTTGCAAATGACAGTACAGACAAAAGATTGATATCCAGGATCTATAATGAACTCTTAAAACTCAACAGACACAAAACAGACAATCATATCAAAAAATGGGCAGAAGATATGAACAGACACTTCTCCAATGAAGACATACAAATGGTTATCAGACACATGAAAAAATGTTCATCATCACTAGCCATCAGGGAGATTCAAATGAAAACCACATTGAGATATCGCCTTATACCAGTTAGAATGGCAAAAATTAGCAAGACAGGAAACAACATGTGTTGGAAAGGATGTGGATAAAGGGGAACCCTCTTCCACTGTTGGTGGGAATGCAAGTTGATGCAGCCTCTTTGGAGAACAGTATGGAGATTCCTCACGAAATTAAAAATAGAGCTTCCCTATTACCCTGCAATTGCGATACTGGGTATTTACCCCAAAGATACAGATGTAGTGAAAATAAGGGCCATTTCTACCCCAATGTTTATAGCAGCATTGGCCACGGTCGCCCAACTGTGGAAAGAACCAAGATGCCCTTCCATGGACGAATGGATAAGGAAGATGTGGTCCATATACACTATGGACTATTATGCCTCCATCAGAAAGTACGAATACTCAACTTTTGTAGCAATATAGACGGGACTGGAAGAGATAATGCTGAATGAATCAAGTCAAGCAGAGAGAGTCAATCATCCTATGGTTTGACTTCTTTGTGGAGCATCACATATATCATGGAGGACATGGGGAGATGGAGAGGAGAAGGGAGATGGAGGATATTGGAAGGGGAGGTGAACCATGAGAGACTATGGACTCTGAAAATCAATCTGAGGATTTTGCAGGGGCGGGGGTGTGGGCGGTCTGGCTACCAAGTGGTGGCTATTATAGAGGGAATGGATTGCATGGGGCACTGGGTGTTGTGTAAAAATAATGAATACTGTTAAGCTGAAAATAAAATATTTACTTAAAAAAATCTATATAAAAAACCAGAATATTGGGAATGAATTAAAATTAAAGTTGTATCTATGAAATAGTGGTGGTTGTTCTCTTGTAGTCTTTTAATTTTTTACTTTGCTGGTTTTATTTCTGAGGGAGGGGCCTGCCACGTGGGTTTTCAGTCAATGATGTTACCTGATTTAAGTCCTCCCTCCCCGCTCATGGGGGTGGGCTCTGAGGAAACCGTTTTTTTCAGGCTTTTGTTTTTGTTTTTGTATTTGTTCACTTTTTCTCTCTCGCCTTGACTGCTTTTGATGGTTCTTGGAGTTTTAGAGGAAAGTAAACTGCAGCCTGACCTCCCTGACAGAGAGAAACCTCTATCTGCTCCTCTGTAGGTTCTGCAGGGCACATATAAATTCCCTTTGGCCAATGGCAGAGCTTATATTGAGATACGGTCCCAGGGGATGCAGGATCTTTTGCTTGTACTGAAAACCACAGCAGCAGTGTGGGCAGCTCCAGACCACCAGAGTGGTTCCAAGAAGTGATTGCACACTGAGATTTTCCCACTGGCCTGGGCTTGGAGCACCTGGTCTTTCCGGGTCTAAGAGCGCCGGGCATGTGACACCTTTCATAGGGGAGGGTGTGGGTCACAGGCGCCTCTCAGGCTCTGATTGTATGTCAAGGGTTTAAGAGCACCAAGCTGGGCCTTCAGGCAGGGGAAGGTGAGGGGTGCACGTGTCTCAGGCAAGGCTCGGCAATTTGCTGTATGGTGTGGCTCCCACCCCTTAAAGAAACTGGACACAACACACCTCAGGTGCGCTGGTGGCTCAGGAACAAGGAGCTGGTTAATCTGCCACACTCTCTCTAGTTCAGCACCAGAAAATTCTAAACTTGTTCCGGGACATAAGCCCCTGTCCTTAGCCGCCTCAATTGTCAGTGATCCTTTAACCCTGTGATCCTTTGCTGTTTTTGAGTGCTTTCAACATGAGTCCAAGTTAATGGTGGTCCCAAGACAGAGGGCACTCTTGTATTGGGGCATTACTTTCCAATCGGTCGACTCTGGTGGCTCTTTCCCCCTTTATATCTTCCGATATCAGACAAAGAGAAATAAAAGGTATGTAAATTGGCAATGAAGAAGTCAAACTTTCTCGCTTCGCAGATGACATGATTCTTTATATGGAAAACCCCAAAGACTCTATCCCCAAATGTCTAGAACTCATACAACAATTTAGCTACATGGCAGGATACAAAGTCATATATGGAAATCAGTGGCTTTCTATACACTAACAATGAAAATGCATAAAGGAAAATTAGAGAATCAATTCCATTTACTATAGCACCAAGAACTATAAGATATCTGGGAATAAACCTAACTGAAAAGGTAAAGGAGCTGTACTTGAGGAACTACAGAACACCCATTAAAGAAATTTAAGAAGACACACACAAAAAAGGAAGATCATTCCATGATCTCGCATTGGAAGAAAAAACATTGTCAAAATGTCTATACTGCCTAGAGCAATCTATCGTTTTAATGCCATTCCTATCAAAATTCCACCGGTATTTTTCAAGGAGCTGGAGCAAATAATCCTAAAATTTTGTATAGAATCAGAAGAGACCCAGAATTTCTAAAAAAATGTTGAGAAACAAACATAAAACTGGGTCATTGCGTACCTTATCTCAAGATTTACTACAAAGTTGTGATCACCAAAACAGCATTGTCCTGGCATAAAAACGGACACATAGACGAGTGGAATAAAGAGGATAGCCCATATATAGACCCTCAACTCTATGGGCAAATAATCTTTGTCTCTTCAATAAATAAATAAATGGTGATGGGAAAACTGGACATCCATTTGTAGATAATGAAACTCGACCATTCTCTTACACAGAGGTAAGCTCAGAATGGATAAATGACCTCAAGGTGAGACAGGAATCCATCAGATCCTAGAGGAAAACATAGGCAGTAATCTCTTCGATATCAGCCACAGCAACTTCTTTCAAGATATGTCTCCAAAGGCAAAGGAAACAAAAGTAAACATGAACTTTTGGGACTTCATCAAAATCAAAAGCTTCTGCACAGCAAAAGAAGCAGTCAACAAACAAAGAGGCAACCCACGGAATGGGAGAAGCTATTTGCAAATGAGAATGCAGAAAAAAGGTTGATATCCAGGATCTATAAAGAACTCCTCAAACTCAACATATACAAAGCAGACAATCATATAAAAAATGGGCAGAATATACAAACAGACACTTCTCCAAAGAAGACCTACAAATGACTATCGGACACATGAAAAAATGTTCATCATCACTAGCCCTCAGGGGGATTCAAAGGAAAACCACATTGAGATACCACCTTACACCAATTATAATGGCCCAAATTAGCAACACAGGATCAACATGTGTTGGAGAGAATGTGGAGAAAGGGGAACCCTCTTACACTGTTGGTGGGAATACAAGTTGGTGCAGCCAGTTTGGAAAACAGTGTGGAGATTCCTCAAGAAATTAAAAATGAGCATCCCTATTACCCTGCCATTACACTATTTGGTATTTACCCCAATGGCACAGATGTAGTGAAAAGAAGGCCCGTTTGTTCTACAATGTTTATAGCAGCAATGGCCACGGTTGTCAAACTGTGGAAAGAAACAAGATGGACAAATGGATAAGGAAGATGTGGTCCATATAGACTGTGGAGTATTATTCCTCCATCAGAAAGGATGAATACACAACTATTGAAATACCATGGACAGGACAGGAAGAGATTATGCTGGAGAAAATCAAGCAGAGAGAGTCAATTATATATGGTTTCACTTCTTTGTGGAGCATCACAAATAACATGGAGAACAAGGGGAGATGTAGGAGAGAAGGGAATTGAGGTAAATTGGAAGGGAAGGTGAACCATGAGAGACTATGTACTCTGAGAACCAATCTGAGGGTTTTGAATGGGTGTGGGATGGGTAATTGGGAATACTAGCTGGTGGGTATTAGAGAGGGCATGGATTGCATCGAGCACTTGGTGTAGTGCAAAAACAATAAATACCGCCAGACTGAAAAGAAATTTAAAAAAAATAGAAAGTAAACAATAAACTGGTAACTTAAATTAAAAAAAAATTACTGTGTACCAAAAATTCTTGTATACCTTCCCATTTTATTTTTGTTGTTTTTATTTAAATATAATTGATGTACAGTGTTATATTAGTTTTGGATGTACAATAAAATAAATCAACAATTCTAAAAAACAAACAAACAAATAAACAACAACAACAACAACAAAACTGGACCTTTCAAAAGCAGTTGGAGACCTACAGTGAAAAGGAAATAATTATATTTTATTATCTATACTTATTAAAATGACATGAAATTAGAGTCTTACTGAGTCCTCCATTTCTGGAATCAATGAGAAGACACGACATTGTCTTCCTTAAATGTCTAGAAATGTTGACCAATAAAATGATAGAGAAGGGACTTTCTGTATGGGTCAGTCTTTTCTGACCCTTAAGGAAAAGACGCTGGGAAAGGACTATCACCCACATGATGACATACCTCTGAGAGCTGATAATACCCAAGATGCCTCACTGTTTCTTGAGATCTCTAGAAATTGCATTGGAAATGGCAAAACTTTGCCATCTCTGGAGAAATGTTAGTCTAAATGAAGCTACACCTAACATCATTTCTCATTTCTTTGTATACAAAGGGGACGTGGTAAATTAACACACAAGACAACCTAAGTTCTTGACTAATCTAAGAGGGCTCTTTTTCTGTCCTTCCCGGGTCTTAGTACCTAAAGCCATAGGACTCAAATGTCATGAGAGAGGGACTGCTGTTTCAGTGAATCCAACTTCTGTGATGTCACCAAGGTTTGAACTCAAAGCAACCACTCCTTTTCAACCCACGCCTGATCACTACTCTAGGATGGAGTGGTCATGGGTGGGCTTAGAGGATCCCAAGCCCTCTCAAACCACAGGAGCTGCCTGGATCTCTCACGAAGGCAGTTGTGAAGTGAATCGGTGTCATGTTTTCCATGGTCAAATTCGTAGTCTTTGGTCATGACTATCACCACCAGCCTCTGGACACCGGAGAAAGGCAAGAATCCACCATTACATCTTACCCATGATAGGACAAGAAAGATTCAGGCATCCAACAATGACTCAGGGGTGGAACTCCACGCCCCGCACATGTCTATGGTCCTCCCACTCAATCAGGGAGCTTCTGACCAGGAAAAGTGCCATCAAGTAAAATTCCCAGGGAACACCCAAAACCATGCCAAAGACATGTCTGGAGTCTTCAACAGTGAGGAAACGAGTAAACCTAGTGTCTCCAGACACCGTGCCAAAACGGACTCTCAATCTTCAAAAGTGACCAAGCACAAGGGCAGACCCTACACCCGAGAACCTGAGGCCCAGTTCGGACTCATGTACTTGGAGTCCACAAGAGCAAGCACAGAGCTTGTTGGAAGAGAACCATAACCCAAGTAAAATCATTTGAAAGACTTTCGTGCACGTTTCAGGATGACAACATGTATCTCCAAAAGGAAGCAAGGATGAGAATTTGAATGTTGCAGAACCTTGAGCATTCCCACAGGTTGGTGCAGCTGCCCTCTGGGGAATTGAATGGACACGTGGCAGCACAAGCCTGCCTTAACCCTCTCATGACCATCCCCCAAATTGTTCATGCGATAAACAAAAAGTGCCTCTTTCGGAAAATGGGCATGTTCTAATGGAACCAGGAGAGGATGAACAATGTGAAAACAAAGGGACACTAGAGCGGGACAGACAGCAAATGCTACAGGTTGGTGAGGAGATACAGGAGGACAAAGAATAACAGAATGAACAGGGGAGCTCAGAGTGACGGTCTGGCATTTCAGGATGGTGGGAGTTGCTCTGTATCTGGCTTCATTCTATAGGGACCTAAATCCAAATTAAATAAACCATCCTCTGGCCCCAGTCAATACTTGTACACTGTTTTTTGTTTGTTTATTTGTTTTTGTTTTTTGCCAAAATACCGGCATGCATGTATACGACCGACAGACAGGGAGATCACAATAGGGGATGGAGCTGGAGAGGGTGAAGCTGACTTGCCCCAGAGCAGGGAACCTGAGACCAGAGTCGATTCCATGACCGTGGGCTCATAAGTTGAGCTGAAGGCGGCGTCCGTACTGATGTACACACTACAGGACCCAATCTTTGTCTTCTTAATACATCCTATTTCTAGACAAGAACCAGTGCTCTGTCATTGTCCAGAATGCAGGGGATACAGATTTTCCCTTGGGCTGGTGTTGCATGCTCTATGCAACCTCATTCAAGAATGGGTATATCTTGTCTTCTTGAAGACCGTGACTTGGCTATGGACAAACTATTCTCCCGAGCATATTTTGGTTAAGAGAATTTCTCCCTTGCTATATTTTGCAGGGAGAATGACACTATGTCTTGTAATGCACTGCTTCTGTTGACGTAGATGGGACACTTCTGTGTCTCTGAATCTGGATCTCTGTTTCTGCTCCCAGATGAGGGACATTTTCAGCTCTGATTTCTCAAAGACATGTTCAGCACTCTTTTTTCTCTCTCACTCCTAGTTCTCTTAAATTAGGCACCTCTTTCCTTTCCGAGGAGTTGATGACTTCCCTAAGCTCATAGTCGAGTTCCACCATTCCTTTTTCTCTCTCTGGATTTGCTTCTGTATTTTCCAGTATTTGTCTTCTAGATTACCAATTTGATCCTCTGCTTCTGCCACCTTCCTGACCTTTGCATCCCGTTTGTTTCCAAACTTTTCATCAGGGACTCCTCATTTTATTATTTAAATCACTTTTATCTCTGTGGTTCGAAACTCCCTGATGTCTTCTGTGTTTTTCTGATGTACAGTGAGTATGCTGGCTGCATATCCGGGTGTGTTTCATGTAGACGTTTCACTTTGATTGCCTAGACAGGATCATTTCTTGTTCTTTTTCCTTGTTGTCAAATGATTCTTCCATCTTTGCATTCGATCTAGGTCTCTGTCTTCTTCTCTTTATTCAAAAAGTCCTTTCTGTTTTCTACCCTGAGAGTAAATTCTTTAAGATGACGAGATCATGGAGTGCCCAAGGTCTGGCCTTTGTGGGAGTCTCAGATTTGTGTAGCATGCATGCCCTCTGCTGTTGTTTTGTGGCTGTCCCCAATCCTTGAAACCAGTTATCTGAAGAGGCTCTACTTGCCTGTCATTTGGAGTGTTTGGTGTATGAATGAATATGGTGAGGTTTAGCATCGTGGGCTCTGGTGTGCCAGTGAAATGAGACTTTCAACCCAAACAATAGAATGAAGACCTATAGAATGCTGTGGTCAGGAGAAATCACGTGGGCAGGGCTTTCTTCTATCCCCCTATGGGAGATTCTACTCTGGGAAAAAGCTACTTGGTCTGAGGATGGCAGTACCCCCTGTTTTTCATGGTCAGGACTTCATGTTTGCAGTTTCGGCAGCTAATGTCATCCCCATCCTGTCTTTGGCCAGTACCTCCATTTCATGCTGCTGGTACGAGAGCCCAAAATTTCGTGTACTCCCATCGAGTCATCTCCATAAACACTGTTTCTCACGGATACCCTGCCAGAACCCACCCTCTTCCCACTGTGTCTCCTCTGATTGTTTCTGATCATGGTTTCCAGGCTGTCTGCACATGGTTGCTTGTTGAGGTACTCTCCATGATAAACACAGTTTTCTCTAGAGTCGATGTCTGCCAATTCTAATGATCTAAATACTCCGGACTCAAGACCATTTGTTAGCAAAAACTCGTGCCATTCAGACTTTCTGCTGGTCGAAACCACTGGCATAAGGATGCATACTCCTTTGGGGTTCCCAGTGTGCACTCTCCTGTGCCTTCTTTCTTTGGATTATCTCACTGCACCTCTGAAGCACCAATCCCCTGTCTCCCATAATCACGTCTCTAGTCTTCTCCCAAAGTCTCTGCGACTTCTTTTATCTTTTGCTGTGGCATTTACTTTGTAGACTTCAGGTCCATTTCCTCCATGTTGCACTTGATATAGTAATATTTTAGTTGTGTTGCTGGCTAAAGACAAGCCTGGAGTTCCCAGACACTACTAACATCTCACTGTCCTCCAAAAGCACCACGGACTCTTGCCCAGCCATAAGCAAGAATGAATTCTTTACACTTGCCTCATGGAGCATAATTGTGGAAAGCATAGGGCTATGTCACATCTATCACTCTCAGAAAGACAAATAACATACGATTTTTCTCTCTCATGCTAGTCAAGGAGCATGTGAATATGTAAGGGAAAAGGGGACAAACAATACTACTCTAACAAGGCTCTTAAAATTTGGTGTTTTTTTTAAGGCAAGTTAGTGAGAATATGTGTTTATAAAAGAGGACTTAATGGGACATTCCTTGCAGGAAATGTGGCTGAAAGTGATGGAATGTGGGTTTTCAAGGCATATCAAATTGAATTGCTATCCATAAAGGAAAGAAATCTAACTACTGATATTTCATTATAATTGTTATGTGAAACACACAGACAACATACACACGCACACATACACACACAAATAAGACACACAAAAGATGGGGAAGATGGGAGGAATCGCACTGAAGGAAGCAAACCCAAAGGAAATTACCATAAATGGGAAAGGCACTGAGAATCCAAGTCAAAAAAACAACGAAAATGAGAAAGTTAACTCTGTACACATCAATAATTAGTTGAAGTATTCAGGACTAAATACTCCTATTCCTATAAACACGTTGTTGGAAGGATGAAAATTGAAAAAAAAAAGGCAAAAAAGACCAACAAGAAAACAAACAAACAGACAAACAAACAAAACAAAACCAGCTCGACCTTATGTTAGCCATAGGAGATCCTTCGACTATAAAGATTCAATAGCTTGGAAGTTATGGATTTGGGAAAACATAGGTAGTGCAATTGGCAAAGATAAGAGAACCAATCCATTGGTGCCTATGGCAGATAGAGAAATTTTATGCCTTCAAGAGACAAAATATTACCAGAAGGTGTTTTGTCTTGATTGAGCATCAAAACTTCAGAAACTTGGAAGAATTGCCAACAGATACACCACCAACTTGGTTGTATCTAAATGTTGGAAGCATATTACCAGAACAGAAGGGAGTTGGGGACCACAATCCAATATTTTGAGGATGATGATATCCACTTTTAGCACAGGACAAATCATGCAGAGGGATAGGTGTGAAGGAATAACAGACGTCATCTTGGGCTCTCTAGACCACCTGAGCATAGGAGAAACATGCATAAGATTGTGTCTCGGAGAACCATAAGAGAAGTTCTTCCCAAGGGCAGACCTAACATTGTCTATCAGATCCTGTGCTGAAGTAAAAACCCAGTAATAATTAATAGAAGAGAATTCATATCCTTTCTTGTATACTTATGACCACAAAGATATGAAAAAGGAAAGAAATCACTTATGAATGGGAAACACAGCCACACACTAATAGGTGGAAAACACAAACACTCCCAAACTATCAATGCCTTAAAGAAGGACAATCAAAAGGAAAGTCATAAAGTACTTTCAACAAAGGAAAGTAAAGAAAATTATGAGATGATGCCAAAACATTCTTTGGGGAAAGAATATAGGGCTAAATGCGTTTATTTCAAAAAATTCAAAGCACCAAATAAAAGCAACCTAACCGATGGCATAAGGAACTAGAAAAAGATGAAATGGAATCCAAAGTGAACAGAAAAAAGAGAGATAATATATATGATCATTGGAATAACAGAAATACAAACAAAACAATAGAAAAAAATCTGGAGAACTCAATTGTCAGTTTTGAAAACTTTAACAAACGGGAATAGCCATTACCTGGATTAAAAAGGGAGACTAGCATACAGATAAAATTATGAGATCATATGACAACTGATAGAAAGGAAAAAAAAATAACCGAAATGACACATCTACACAATTATTCCAGCAAATCCAACACTGAGAAAAAGGATAAAATTCCAACACTGAGAAAAAGGCTAAATTCCAAGACACATATCAAATCAGGAACACATATTAAGTCAGGAACCCTACAAAACCTTAGCTCTCTAGTAGTGACTAAAGCGTTTGAAGCAGTAATCCAACACCTCCCAACACACAGAAGGTCAGATCCAAATCATTTTTCTGGTCAACATTTCTAGACATTTGATGAAGTCAATGTCGTTTCTTCTCATCAAATCCACAAATGGAGGAGGCAGGTAGACTGTAATTTACAAGTATGAAGACCCAATTCAGATAAGGACATTATAGGAAACAAATTCCATGCCATTTTCATAAGTAAAGATAATATAAATATAATTTTTCATTTTCTCTGTCTATCTTTACCTGCTTTTGGAAGGGCCAGTTTGTTTTTATTTTAATTTTTTGTTCTGTTGAGGAAATAGGCCTATCATCCATCATTCGATTTTGACAAGTATTCACGATGCTTTAGTTCCATATATGATCTAGAGTTCATCCTAAAACTCTAAGATGTTCCACAACTTCTCAACACCCATTAGCCAGTTCCCTCATTTCCTGCATGTCTTTCTTTTCTGTAACCTCAGAGTACTGAGTCACTTCTGGTTTGTCTCCTTCTGTGACTTCTTCCCCTTCCATTTCCCCTTCTTTCTACTAAGGCCCATGGTATTCATCCTGGGGCACATATGAGAGAAGCCATATTATATTTCCCTTTGTCTGCTTGCCTTTTTCATTTGGCATCCTGTGACATTCATGTCAATGCAAGTACCAGGGGTTCATCCTCTCTGATGGCTGAGGAATACTCTGGTGCCAATGTGGACTGCACCTTCTTTATCCAATAGTCCTTGTGAGGGCAATGAAACTCAATCCACAGTTCTGATCTATTGGGCCTTGCAGGCCATCCATATAAGCCGTTCATTTTCCTCTGATTAATGAGAAGTAGTCAACATGGCTATACCCATTACCACAGCAGGTAGAGTTAACTAAGATGACAAGGAGTGCTCTCATGGGTTCTTCCTTAAGGGTTAATTATCATGCAGAATATCAATCTTCTTGAAGCATTTGAAAAGCTGTCCAAGGTAAAGCCAGTTAGACAGAGCCCTAATCCCTTATGAATAGTGTTTCTTAACACGAGGAGATGAGGACACAGACAGCATAATACATACTTATTCTAACATTTATCCTTGAAAAAGGACTTCCCGTCCCTTAGTCATTACTGACCCATAGGTAAAAGATGCTGAGCAAGGACTCTGTTACCCACAGGATGACAAACATCACAGAGAGCTGATGATACTCAGGGCCTCACTGTTTATTGAGATCTCTAGAAATTGCAGTGGAAATAGGAAAACCTTGCCATCTCTGGAGAAATGTTGGCCTAAAAAAAAAAAAAAGGTATGCTGTACATCATTTTCTTTTCTATTTTTCTAGAATGGGGAAGTGGAAATTAACACATAGACAACCTGAGTTCTTGATCAGGCTCAAGCCCTTCCCTGGCTTCCTACCTAAAGCCATAGGAATCAAAGGTTATGAGAGAGGGACTGCTGCTTCAGTTAAGACAGCTTCTCTGATGTCACAAAGCTTTGAGGTCATAGCAACCCCTCCTCCCCAAACCACGCCTGATCTACACTTGGATGTTGTAGTCATGAGTGGTCCAAGAGGATCCACAGCTCCCCCAAATACTGTAGCCGCCTGGGTCTCTCACCAAGTCACTTTGAGAAGCGAGTCAGTGTAGCATTCTCCATGGCCGATTTTGTAGTCTATTGTCATGACAGTTACAAAAGCCATCTGGACTCCGGAGAAAGACAAGTATCCCCCAATCCATCTTACCCACGAAAGGCCAAGAAAGAATCAGGTCTCAAAAAAGAGACAGGGGATGAACTCCATGTCCTGCATATGTTATGGTCCTCCATCTCAATCAGGCGCTTCTGACCAGGAAAAGTGCCACCCAAGGAAATCTCATAGGGAACACCCACAACCCTACCAAAGTTATGTCTGGAGTCTACAATAGCAAAGATATGAGTTCCTCTAGCATCTCAAGAAATCATGACATAGGGCCTCCCAATCTTCAAAACTGACCAAGCACCAAAGTCAGACTCTACACCCTCGAACCTGAGTCCCAGGATGGACTCATTTACTTGGAGTCCACAGGAGGAAGCATGAAACATGTTGGAGGAGACCTATAGCACAAGGGAAGCCATCTGAATGGCACTCTTGCTCGTTTCAAGATAAAAACGTGTATCTACAAAAGACAAATGGAAGAGGACTCGAATGATGCAGAACCTTGAGCATGCCCACAGGGTGGTGTAGCTACCCTCTGCAGAACTGAATTGAGATATGGCAGCACAAGCCTGCCTTAAACTTCTCATTACCATCCCCCAAATGGTTTCAGGTAATAACCAAATGGTGCTTCTTGCAGAAGATGGGCATGTTCTAATGGAACCAGGAAAGGATGAACAATGTGACAACAAAGGGCCACTATACTGGGACAGACAGTGGGTGATACAGGTTGGTGAGGAGGTACAGGAAGACAAAGAACAGGAGAATGGACAAGGGAGCACAGAGTGAAGGCCTGGCACTTTAAGACGGTGGGAGGTGCTCTGTACCTGCGTGCATTCCATAGGGACATAGGTCCAAATTAAATAAACAATACTCTGGCCCTAGTAAATCATTGTAAACTTTTTAAAATTTATTTATGTCCAATATACATGAACGTACTTGAGAGAGAAACAGAAAGATCACACTCACGGGATGAAGATGTGGTGGGGAATCAGAGTTGCCCTTGAACAGGGATCTTGAGACCAGAGACAAGGCCATGACCCTGGTATCATGAGCTGAGCTGAAGGCCGTTTCTGAACTGATGGACACACCCCAGGACCCAATCTTTGTCTTCTTAATACCTCAGAGTTCTAGACAGAATCACTGCTCTGTCATTGTTCAGAAATGCAGGGGATACGCATTTTGGCTTGGGCTGGTGTTGATTGTTCTATCCGACCTGCTTTGAGAGCTGGTATAACTGGTCGCCTTGAAGTCAGTGACTTGGCTATGGACAAACTACTCTCGCACACATTTTTGCATTACGAGAATAACTCCCTTGCTATCTTTTGCAGGGGGGATGACACTGTATTGTATTGCTCTGAATCTGTTGATGGTGATGGGAGTACTCTGTGCCTCTTAATATGGAGCTCTGTTTCTACTCCAAGATCAGGGACATTTTCAGCTCTGATTTCTCAAAGAAATATTTGGCCTTCTTTATTCTTTCACTCCTAGGTGTGCAAGAATAGGCACATCTTTTTTTTTTTTTTTTCTTTTCTTGGAGTTGATGATTTCCATAAGCTTATTGCCATGTTCCATCATTCTTCCTTCTCTCTTTCACTTACCTTCCATTATTTTCCAGTATTTTTCTACCACGTCACTAATTGTATCCTCTGATTCTGCCAGCTTCTTGGCCTTGCAACCAGTCTACTACCAATCTTATTATCAGAGACCCTAGATTTTATTTTTTTATCACTTTTATCTCTGTGGTAGGAGACTCCCTGATGTCTTCTGTCTTTTTCTATGTACAGTTAGTATTCTGGATATTGCTTTCAATCCTTCATCGGGCTTGTTACATTTAAAGGTTTAACTTTGATTGCCTGGCTATGATCATTTCTAATTCTTTTCCTCAGCATCAATTGAGTCTTCCATCTTTGCATTGGATCCAGGTCTCTGTCTTCTTCTCTCTATTCACAAAGCCCATTCTGTTTTCTACCCTTAGGGTAATGTCTTTAGGAAGAAGAGATCATGGGGTGGCCAAGGTCTGGCCATTGAGGAAGTCTCGGGTGTTTGTGGAGTGCATGCCCTCTGTTGTTGTGTTGTGGCTGTCCCCTGACATTAAGACAGTCATCTGCAGGGTCTCTCCTTGCATGCCATTTTAGTGTTTCTGTGCTGAATATGGTGTGGTTTAGTTTGGTGTGCACTGGTTTGCCTAAGAAAGGAGACGTTCAACCAACTCAACAGACAAACGCCTGCAGAATGCTGTGTTTTAAAGAGAGCATGGTACAAGGGCTTTCTTCTAGTCCCTTACTGGAGAGTCTGTTCTCCTATGGCTAAGAAACTTGGACTGAGGAAGACAGTCTCCACAGTGTTCCATGGTTTGGACTTCGCTTTTGTACGTGAGGCAGCTAATGTCCTCACCGTCCTGTCTTTGCCAGTAGTTCGGTCTTTATGCTGTTTGTGCTAGAGCCCCAAATTACTTTTGCCCCCATCAAAATATCTCCACGAGCTGTGCCTCTCACAGATACACTGCCAGAAACCACCATCTTCCTTCTGTGTCTGCTGGTACGGTCTCTGATCATGATTTCCAGGCTGTTTGCACCTGGTTGTTTGTTGGTGTCCTCTCCAGGAGAAACACAGTGTTCTCTCAACTCGATATCTGCCAAGACTGATGATCTGAAAACTCCAGACTCAACACCCTTTGTTGGCAAGGACTTGTACCATTCGGATAAGCTGCTGGTTAGAGCAAGTGGCATTGGGAAACATGCTACCTGTGGGTTCCCAGTGTTCTCGTCTCTCCTGTGCCTTTGTCTTTTGCATTGGCTTACTGCCGTCTGAAGCACCACCGCCTACTTCTCCCTAAGCCATGTCTCCAATTTTCTCCCATAGTCTCTTTGACTTCTTTTCTCTTTTACTGTAGAGTTTGTTCTGTAGGCTTCAGGTCAATTTCCACCAAGTCACAGTTGATGTAGTCATCTTCCAGTTGTGTTCATGGCTGATGACAAGCCTGGAGTTCCCAGATACTACTAACATCTCACTATCTTCCAAAGGCATCACAGACTCTTACCCAGCCATAAGGAAGAATGAATTCTTGCCACTTGCCTCATGTGGCAATGTTGTGGAGAGCATTGGGCTATGTCACATCTCTGAGTCTCAGAAAGACAAATAACGTATGATTTCACCCCGTCATGGTAGTAAAGAAACATGTGAAAAAGCAGGGGAAAATGGACAAGCAATACTACTCTAACCAGGCACTTAAACTTTTGTCTTTCTTTGTAGGCATGTTAGTGGGAATACGTGTTTATAAAACAGGACAAAATGGGACATTCTTTGCAGGAATTGTGGCTGAAAGTGATGGAATGTGAGTTCTCAATGCACACGAAATTGATTTGCTATCCATAAAATGCCAGATTCCTATCTCTTGAAATTTTCTTATAAGTGTCATGTGAGAGGAGACAAGAAGATGGGCAAGTAAGAGGAGGTGCCATTTCAACCTGTACTCCAAATTGATGTTATTTCCTACCAAAGAATTCTGATTACCCATGAAAACAGCCTGAGATCAGAATTATATATGTCCGGATCTCTGCCAGCGCAGAAGTCATCAGTGGGCAGGAAAAGTGGAGTGAGAACGTTGGACTGTTACTGAAATAAACAAAAGTTCAAGGGACCCACCCAAGGCCACCAATTGGAAAGTAATACCCCAATACAAGAGTGTTCTGAGTTTGGGGACCAGCATTAACTTGGACTCTGGTTGAAAGCATTCAAAAAGTGCAAAGGATATTGAAGGTAAATTGTGTGAATCATGGCAGCTAAGGACAGGGGCTTAAGTCCCCACACCCAGTACAGATTCCCTGGTGCTGAGCCAAAGAAAGTGTGTTGGAAAAACGATGTTTTGGTCCCTGAGCCAACAGCACACCCATGATCATGTGGGGTTCAGCTCCTGTTAGGGGCTTGGAGCCTCACCAAGCAGCAGAGCAATGAGACTTGCTAACAGAGCCTGAGACACCTGCACCCCTTACCATCCCCTGAGAAAGGTGTGCAAAGGCCCAGTCCATTGCTTAGACCCGTGCCATACTATCAGAGCATGAGACACGCGTGCACCCCACACACTCTCCTGAGAGAGGTGCGTGAAGGCCCAGGCTCATGCTCTCGGACACGCACCCTTCTATCAGAGCCTGAGACACGCGTGACCCACACCCTCCCCTGAGAGAGTGCTTGCAAGCCCAGAACTCTTAGACAGAGAAAGACCAGGCACTCCCAGCCAGGGCCAGCATGAAAATCTCAGTGTGGGATGGCAACTGGAACCTCTCTGATGGTCAGGAGCTGCCTAGACAGACACTGCTGCAATGGTTTGGGTACAAGCAGAAGATTCTGTGCTCCCTGGGACTACGACTCAAAATTTGCTCTGGCAGCAGGCAAGGGCGAATTTATATGGGCTCTGCAGCACCCACAGGTGAGAAGACTGAGGATTATCTCTGAGAGAGAGAACAGGGTGCAGTTTGCTTTCATCTCCAAAAGACATCAAAAGAGGTCAAGGCAAGAGAAAAAAAAATTAACAAACATAAAAACCTCCAAAGAATAAAGACCTGAAAAAACAGGATTCCTCAGAGCCCATCCCCTTGAGAGGGGTGGGAGAATTTAAATCAGGGAACATCATTGACTGAAACCCACGTGACAGGCCTCTGCCTCAGAAAACCAACCAGGAAAGAAAAAAGACTACACAACAACAACCACTGCGACTTCATAGATACAACTTTTATTTTTAACTCATTCCCACTATTCTGGTTTATTTGTAATATATAGATAACTTTTTAACCTATTTACCTTCAAACTGAGATGTCCAGTATATCAAATTCCATATTAACCTTCTAACCTGAACTTTTTGATACATACACATTTTTTTTCATTTGCATTCTAATTTTTTAAAACATTTAGTTTAGTTTAGTCTAGTTTATTCCTTTTTCATTTCTATTTTCTAATGTTCATATAGAGTTAAACTTCAAGGTAATCTTCTTTTCCCAAACAATGCTATACCTATAGGTAAAGAAATTATCTTTTTATTTTTTTAATTCATTTTTTATTTATCTTATAGTTATATAAAATTCATATTAAAGTCTCATAAAAGTCATATTCAGAGTTATAGCCAAGACCCTGGAATCATGAGTTGATCTGAAGGCCGCCTCTGAACTGCTGGACACAACAAGGGACCCAACCTTTGACTTCTGAATACCTCCTGGTTCTAGACAAGAACCGCTGCTCTTTCATTGTTCAGAAATGCAGGGGATAAGGATTTTGGCTTGGTCAGGTGTTGCTTGAGCTATCCGACCTGCTTCGAGAGCTGGTATAGCTTTTCCTCTTGAAGTCAGTGACTGGGCTATGGACAAACTATTCTCCGATGCCTATTTGCGTAAAGAGAATTCCTCCATGCCTAGATTTTTCAGGGGGAAGGACACTATGTCTTTTGGTGCTCTGCTTCTGTGGAAGGTGATGGGAGTCCTCTGTGCCTCTGATTCTGGACCTCTGTTTCAGCTCCCAGATGAGGGTCATTGACAGCCTGATTCTCAAATCCATGTTCAGCCCTCTTTTTTTTCTCTCACTCTTACTTATCCTACAATAGGCACCTATTACCTTCTTTTTGGATGATGATTCCCTAAGCTCATTGTCATGTTCCGTCAATCTTCCTTCTCTCTTAGAATTTGCTTGCTTATTTTCTAGGCTTGTTCTTCCAGGTCACTAATTGGATCCTCTACTTCTGCCATGTTCCCAGTCTTTGCATCCAGTCTCCTACCAATCTTTTCTTCAGGAGCTCTTTAGGTTCTTTTATCTTTATCAGTTTTATCTCTGTGGTTTGAGACTCTCTGATATCTTCTATGTTTTCTGATGTATATGGAGGATCCATGCCGCTGCTATCAAACCCACATCGGGCGTGTTATATGTAGAAGCTTCACTCTGATTTCCTAGCTGTGATCCTTTCTTGTTCTTTTTCCTTGGCATCTATTGATCCTTCCATCTATATTAGATCTAGATCTCTGTATCCTCTCTGTATTCGAAATACTTATTCTGTTTTCTATCCTGTGGGTAATTTATTTAGGTAGAAGAGATCATTGAGTGTCCAAGGGAGGGCCCTTAAGGTTTGTCTAGTGTGTGTGTGTGTGTGTGTGTGTGTGTGTGTGTGTGTGTGTGTGTGGCATGCATGCCATCTGATGTTTGTGTTGTGGCTGATGCTGTCCTTGAGACCAGCCATCTGCAGTGGATCTCCTTGCCTGCCGTTTGGTGTGTTTGGGGCCTGGGCTGAATATGCTGAGGTTTACCTTGGTGGGCTCTGGTGTGCCTGTGAAAGGAGACATTCCACAAAATCATCAGAACGCAGGCCTACAGAATGCTGTGTTCAGAAGAGATCATGTGTTCAAGGCATTCTTCTCGTCCCCTTTGGGATAGTCTGATCTCCTTGGACTAAACAACTTGGAGTGAGGAAGGCTGTCCCTCAAGTGTTCCATGGTTGGGATTTCGTGTGGGCAGAGTAGGCAGCTAATGTACTCACCATCCTGTATTGGCCAGTAGCTCAGTCTTGATTCTCCTCGTGTGGGAGCACAATATTTCTTATGCCCCCATTGATACAACTCCACGAAAACTGCCTCTCATGCAGGCACTGCCAGGACCCACCATCTTCCCACTATGTGTCCTGGTATTGTCGCTGATCATGGTCTCCAGGTTGTCTGCACATGGTTGCTTGTTGGTGACCTATGCCGGAAAAACACGGAGTTCTTTCGACGTTATATCTGCCAAGCCTGCTGATCTGAAAACTCCAGCACTCAAGACTTGTGTTGTCAAGAACTCGTGCCCTTCAGACCCTCTTCTCGTCACAGCCAATGGCACTGGGAAACAGGTGCCTTGTGGTTTTCCAGCATTCCCTGCTCTCCTGGGCATTTGTCCTTTGCAAGGGATCACTGCCATCTGATGCATGAACCAACGAAATCTCCTATAAGCCATGTCTCCAACCTCTCCCTTAGTCTCTGCGACTACATTTCTTCTTGTCGAGTTTCCCTTGTAGGCTTCCGGTCAATGTCCACTCCGTTGCAGTTGTTGTGGTCATCTTCCTGTTGCCTTTTTGGCTGAAGACAAGCACGAGGTTATTAGACACTACTACCATCTCACTGTCCTCCATGTCACCACAAATTCTTACTGAGACATAAGAAAGAATGAATTCTTCCAATTGCCTCCTTTGGTAGTGTTGCGGAGAGCATTGGGCTTCGTCACATCTATCATTCTCAGAAATACAACAAACAGATGATTTCACTCCCTCATGACAGTCAAGAAACATATGAAAAAGCAAGGGGTATAAGGACAAACAATACGACACTAATGAGGCACCTAATCGTGGTGATTGTGTGAAGGCAGTTTTATGAGAATACGTGTTTATTGAAGAGGACAAAGCGCCAAGGTATTCCTTAGGAGGCACATATTGTGGGAAGCAATATGATATTTCCCTTTTTCTGCTTGCCTTTTCATTTCACATCAGCCAGGCATGGGACATTCATGTCAAGGCTAGGTCCAGGGCGTTCATTCTCTTCGACGGCCGAGGAATACTGCTTGCCAAAATGGACCAAGCCTTCCTTATCCACTATCCTTGCAAGTGCATTGCGGCTCACTGCAAAGGTCCTCTCGAATTGGCCTTGCAAGCCATCAATATTAGCCATACCTATCCTTCTGACTAAAGAGACATGGTCAACATGATTATACCCGTTACCGCAACAAGGACAACTAATGATGACAACGGGTGCTGTCCGGGCCTCTTCCTTAGGTTTAGCCCTGATGCAGAATGACACTCTACTCTAAGACTTTGCAAAGGTGTGTAAGGGAAAGCCAGGTAGACAGAGCCTTAAACCATTAGCCGTGTGTTTCAGAAAACTAAGAGATGAGACCACAGACAGCACCATATATCTATGCCCTCACCTTTTTCCTCGAAAGGGGACTTTCCGTCCCTTAGTCATCACTGAGCCATAGGCAAAAGACGCTGAGAAAGGACGCTCTCAAACACAGGATTTCCAAACCTATGGAGAGTTGTTGATACCCATGAGGCCTCACCGTTTCTTGAGATCTCTAGAAATTGTAGTGGAATTAGGACACCTTGCCGTCTCTGCGAAAATGTTGGCCTAAAGGAAGGTATACTGAACATCATTTTCTTTCCGCTTTTTCCAGAATGGGGAAGTGGGACACTAACCCACAAGACAACCTGAGTTCTTGATCAGAATCAGAGGGCTCTTGTTCTGTCCTTCGGTGGCTTCCTACCTAAAGCCTTAGGACACCAAGGTCATGGGAGAAGGACAGCTGCTTCAGTGAAGCCAGCATTTGTGATGTCACAATGCTTTGAGTTCATAGCAACCACTCCTCATTACATCACGCCTGATCACTACAATTGGCTAGAGTAGTCGTGGGTGGGCCAAGAGCACCCCAGGCCGTCCCGAACTGCCGGAGCTCTCTGGGTCTCTCACCAAGGCAGTTTGCGAAGCGAGTAGGTGTCACCTTCCACGTGGCCCAATTCATAGTGTTTGGTCGTGATTATCAGCACCAGCCCTCTGGATTCCAGAGAAAGACAAGCATCCACCATTCCATCTTAACCACGACATGCCTAGAAACAATCAGGCCTCAAGCAAAGCCTCAGGGGAGGAAATCTGAGCCCTGCACAAGGATAAGGCCCTCCCACACAATCACGGAGCTTCTGAACAGGAAAAGACCCACCCAAGGAAAGAAAACTGAACACCCGCAACCGTGCAAAAGACATGTCTGGAGTCTTCAAAGGGACAACACAAGTACCTCGTGCCTCTCCAGGAATGCTGCCAACAAGGCCTCCCCATCTTCAAAAATGACCATGCATCAAAGGCAGTCTCTACACCTTAGGTGTAGAACCTTAGGTCCAGGATGGACTCATGTACTTGGAGTCCACAGGAGCAAATGGAAAGCATTTTGGAAGAGACCCATAGCCCAAGTGAAGCCATCTGAAAGACTTCTGTGCCTGATTCAGGTAGACAACTTATATGTACAAAAGGACGCATTGAAGAGGATTCAAATGTGGAAGAACCTTGAGAACACCCTCAGGGTGGAGAAGCTACCCCTGTGGAAATGCATGGAGATGTGGCAGCACAAGCCTGACTTCTACCTCTCAAGACCCTCAGCCAAATGATTTCATGTGAGAAGCAAAGAGTGCCTGTTGTAGAAGATGAGCATGTTATAATGGAGCCAGAAGAAAATGAACATGTGTCAACAAGGGGTCAGTACAGCGTGACACACAGTGGATGCTTCAGGTTGGTGAGGAGATCCAGGAAGAGAAAGAACAGGAGAATGAACATTGGAGCTCTGAGCAAAGGTATGGTATTTTAGGATGGTGGGAGGTTCTCTGTACCTAGCTGCCCTCCATAGGAACCTTGGTCCAAATTCAATAAATCATCCTCTGCCCCCAGTCAATTATTGTGTCTGGTTTTGTTTTTGTTATCTTGTCAAACGATGTGCTTGCACTTATTAGACAGAGAGACCGAGATTTCACAATCAAGGGGTAGAGCTGGCGAGGGAGAAGCTTACTTTCCCCTGAGCAGAGAACCTGAGACCACAGTCATTGCCAAAACCGTGGAATCATGAGTTGATCTGAAGGGTGCCTCTGAACTGATTGACACATCCTGGGGCCCAACCGTTGACTTCTGAGAACCTCGTGGTTCTAGACAAGAACAGCTGCTCAGTCATTGTTCAGAAATGCAGGGGATAAGGGTTTTGGCCTGGGCTGGTGTTGCTTGAGCTATCTGGCTTTCTTCGAGAGCTGGTATATAGCATTTCCTCTTGAAGTCAGTCACTGGGCTATGGACAAACTATTCTCCCATACTTATTTGCTAAAGTGAATTCCTCCATGCCTAGATTTTCCAGGGGGAAGGACACTATGTCTTTTGGTGCTCTGCTTCTGTGGAAAGTGATGGGAGTCCTCTGTGCCTCTGATTGTGGACCTCTGTTTGTGCTACCAGATGAGGGTCATTTTCAGCCCTGATTTCTCAAATCCATGTTCAGCCCTCTTTCTTTCACTCACTCTTACTTCTCCTATAAGAGGCACCTCTTTCAATTCCTGGAAATGATGATTCCCTAGCTCATTGTCATGTCCCGTCATTCTTCCTTCTCTTTTAGAATTTGCTTCCCTATTGTCTAGACTAGTTCTTCCAGGTCACTAATTGTATCCTCTACTTCTGCCTTGTTCCTGGACTTTGCATCCAGTCTCCTACCAATCTTCTCTTCAGGAGCTATTTATGTTCGTTTATCTTTATCAGTTTATCTCTGTGGTTCGAGACACTCTGATATCTTCTATGTTTTCTGATGTACAGAAAGTATCCAGGCCGCTGCTTTCTATACCCCATTGGGCGTGTTCTATTTAGAAGTTTCTCTCTGATTGCCTAACCGTGATCCTTTCTTGTTCTTTTACCTTGGAAACAGTTGATTCTTCCATCTTTGCCTTGGATATAAGTCTCTGTCTACCTCTCCGTATTCTGAATGCTCATTCTTTTTCATTCCTGAGGTTAATGTCTTTAAGAAGAGGAAATCCGGGAGTGACCAAGTGCTGGCCCTTAAGGGATGATGGGTGTTTGTGTGTGTGTGTATGTGATGTGTGGGTCCATGCTGTGGGCACAGAAGTCTGGAAATACAAACTCATCTTATGAGTGGCGCCTAGGGTATGGCAGGCCGGATGTACAGCCCGAGAGGGAGCTCCTGGGCCTCTGAAACAAGGGCGAGTGCGGGGCGTTCCTTCAGGCTTTTGTCTCTGGATGTTGTGTCCGGGATAGAAGTGGATTGGAGAGGTGGCCTCAGGGACTGAGGACGAGTATCCATCTTTGGGGATTTGTCCCAGCTCCCAAGAGTTTGGGGTCAATTTGTGGGAAGGGTGGAGTCGTGTTGTCTGGCTCTTGGGTCTCTCCAAGAAAGGGATTCCAGAGCAGAGCCCCAGGTATGGGCAGGGCGACTGGAAATCTCAAACACTGGTGAGGATTGGGTGCATAGGGGCTTGCCAAGGCGCTTGGTCCAGGCCCCGACAGGCCTTTCTTTGACATGGGGCTCATGCTGAGGGTCACAGTGTGAATTTGTGCCCAAGCAGCACTCAAGTTTGGGCGTGGCATCAGGGGCCATGAAGGTTTCTACCACCCTGAAGGTGTGAATCCATGCTAGAGCAAGCTTTACAGCCATGGGGAAGGAGGAGTTCTGTTTTGTGCTTGCGATACCCAGCTGTGTGGAGAATTGATAGAATGTCTAGGTTCAGATATCTGAAAACCAAGGTTAGGAAGAGGTCACGGCATAAGACCATGGCGTGTCCGAAGTGCTGGGTGTGCGGCCCGCTGTCTCCTTGTCTGTCTGGACGTCTGGCTTCAGGCTGTGTCAGACTGAGCATGAGTGCCCAGAGCAGCCTATCCAGTTCAGGTACCGTCGAGGCCCGAGCAGGTTGATCCTCTTCTGGGTTTTCTGGAGAGCCCCACAAGGAAACGTTTTTCTTCCATTGGGCAGACACGGGGTTGGTTTGTGGTTGTAGAGTTTCTAGTCCGGAGGGTTGTTTGCCAGGAGTGTGAGGAAGGAAGTCTGAAAACACAAGCTAGCATGAGGTTTGGGACCGAGGGCACGGCAGGCCCACTCTGCAGAGGCTGATTCGAGATCTCCTGCACTGAGGTCATGTCAACTATGAGACGTGCCTCAGGCTAGAGTTTTTGTACAGCATGGCCTCTTCCTTAGGGTGTGGGGGCTTCGTGAGGCCAGGGAGGATTGCCTACGATGGGATTTGTGAACTACTCCACACGTCAAGTTTTCCTTCTGCACGACAGTCGAGTCCTATTGGATGGTTCCAGGAGGCCCCATACGGAAAGACTCGAGAGCAGGTGTCTAAGCATAGATGCCTGGGAACGCCACCTCATATTCCCACTCTTTAGTCAGGACAAGGCAGGCTCAATCTTCGGGCTCCTGTGTGAGCTACCCAGAGGGGAGAGTTGAAATGGACTCTCCTGAAGATGAGTCCTACTGTGGCTTGGTGGCCTAGGAGACCTTGGAATGTGGAGGTGGCTCAGGGACTCTGCAGGATTCTCCAACCTGAGGTGTTTGACACGGCTCCAACAAGGAAGCTTCCCATGTGGAGTCGAGAGGAGTTCTGTTCAGTGCCTCAGGAAAGCCCCATATCCTGTGCTTCGAACCAAAGCCTCTGAGGAGTGACACCTGGACACCAAAGCAAGAGTTGAGATTAGGGCCTAAGGGCCTGTCCTGCTCAACCTTCTATCTCTGTTGACATCTGTGTGCATGCCTTCGTGGAGGTAGCAGCTCAGCTTGTGTCCGAATGCCCCTGTGTGTCCAGGGAGGCTCCCAGTAGTGGGATGTCCTCGGGGGCCTTGAGGTTTCTCATATTCTGGAGGTGTGTGGCCAAAGGAATGGACACAGTTTCCCAGGAGAGAGCAGGCACGGTCCTGTGGTATGGCTCCAGAGGACCCAGCCTAGAGGCTGTGTTTGCCCAGGCTGTGGGGACTGATGTCTGAAATAGCAAACTTGGCTCAGCTAGACGCCAAGGTAATGGCAGGACTGATCTCCAGTCCGTGAGGAGAGATCCTCTGGATATCAAAGGAGGGCAAGTGGGAGGCAGTAGCTCAGTCTTATGTCTCTGGGTGTTGCGTTCACAGTGGCCGTTCAGGGTAGGGGTTGCTTCAGGGGCCGAGGAAGAGCCTTCCTCTCGGGGGATTGTCCAAGCTCCCAAGTGTTTGGGTTCAATCTGTGGGAAGGGAAGAGTACTGTTTTCTGCCACAGGGGACCCCCCAGGAGAGGGACTCTAGAGCACAGCAGTGGCCTCCCTCAACTGGAATACACACCATATAGTTTGTCCTGGGTGCCTATGGGCATGGCAAGCCACATATGCGGGCTCTTGGTCCAGTCACTGAGAGGCGATACTTGAATAAGGTACTCACGCTGAGGGTCACCATGTGTGTTTGTGCCCAAGGCGGCCCTCACGCATGGGCGTCCTCATGGGCCATGCCGTTTTCTCCTACACTGAAGGTTTGACTC
This sequence comes from Mustela nivalis, assembly GCF_964662115.1. Classification (NCBI taxonomy): domain Eukaryota; kingdom Metazoa; phylum Chordata; class Mammalia; order Carnivora; family Mustelidae; genus Mustela; species Mustela nivalis. Next base: position 253,398 of record NW_028136395.1, read on the forward strand.
ACTGCCAGCAGCAAGGTTTCTTGCCATGGGGAAGGAGGGGTTCTGACTTGTGCATCAGGTTCCCCCCTGTGCAGGGATTGGAGATAAGGTCTAGGTTCCGATGACTGAAAACCCAGGTTGGGAATGGATGGTGGCCTAAGGCAGTGGCGGGTCCAATGTGCTGGGTGTGCAGCCAGCTGTGTCGGTGTCTGTTGGAAGGTTGGGCTCAGGCTATTTGCGACAGAGCACCAGTGTTTAAGGTAGCCTATGAAATTGGGGTGTTGCCGAGGGCCAAACAGTTTGATCCTCATTTGGGGTTGCTGAGCAGCACCATAGACAATGTTTTTCTCCTGGGAGGCTGACAGAGTGCTTTATTGTGGCCCCAGAATTCTCAGTAGGGAGGGTTTGTGGGCCAGGGGTGTGAAAACCGAAGTCTGAAAACACAAGTTAGGGTGAGGATTGGAGCCAAGGGCAGAGCAGGCCCACTCTGCAGAGGCTGAATCAAAATCTCCTGCATCTGAAGTCAGGCTGAGGATCAGACATTGGCTGAGGCTGGAGTATGTGTCCATGATGGCACCTTCATGAAGCGGGGGCCTCATGAGGCCAAGGAAGTTTTCCCACGCTGAGTTTGGAGGTTGCCCCAAACCACAAGGTTTCCTTCGGCGGGACATTCGAGTCCTGTTGCATGGCTCCAGGACATACCCTACGGAAGGACTGGAGAGCAGGGTTCGAAGGATGGATCCCTGTACAGCATGCCTCACATTCCCATTCGCCATTAGCGACAAGAAATGTTTGATCTGCTGCCTCTGGGGCACACTACCCAGGGGGCTGAGTTGAAATGGCCTCTCCTGAGGATGCGTCATAATGTGCGTTTTGGTCCATGGAGACCTTGGAATGTGCTGGTGGTTCAGTGGCCCTGCGGAACTCTCCTACCTGAAAGGTTTGATACATCCTCAGTAAGAAAGCTCCCCATGTGGAGACGAGAGAGGTTTGGTTTGGTGCCTCAGAAAAGCCGGGTGTGCTGGTCTACGAAAACTGTCCTCTGAGGACGGACACATGGAAACCAAAGCTAAGGTTCAGATTAGGGCAGGAGGTCCTGTCCATTTCAACATTCTGTCTCTGGGGACACTGTCTGAGAGTCTAAGTGGAGATAGTTGTTCCGCTGGTGTCAGAGAGCCCCTCTTAGTCCAGGGTGGCCTACACTATTGATGGCCTCAGGGGCCTTGGAGCTTTTCCCTAACCTGTAGGGATGTGGTTAATGGATTGGGAACACTTTCCTTGGGGAGGGCAGGCACAATCTTTCGCTGTGGCTCCCGAGGCCCTAGCCTGGAGGAAGTGTGGGTCCATGCTGTGGGCACAGAAGTCTGGAAACACAAACTCAGCTTATGAGTGGCGCCTAGGGTATGGCAGGCCGGATGTACAGCCCGAGAGGGAGCTCCTGGGCCTCTGAAGCAAGGGCGAGTGGTGGGCGTTCCTTCAGGCTTTTGTCTCTGGATGTTGTGTCCGGGATAGCCGTGGATTGGAGAGGTGGCCTCAGGGACTGTGGACGATTATCCATCTCTGGGGATTTGGCCCAGCTCCCAAGAGTTTGGGGTCATTGTGTGGGAAGGGTGGAGTCGTGTTGTCTGGCTCATGGGTCTCTCCAAGAAAGGGATTCCAGAGCAGAGCCCCAGGAACGGGCGGGACGACTGGAAATCTCAAACACTGGTGAGGATTGGGTGCATAGGGGCTTGGCAAGCCCCATATGCGGGCTCTTGGTCCAGGCCCCAACAGGCCTTTCTTTGACATGGGGCTCATTCTGAGGGTCACAGTGTGAATTTGTGCCCAAGCAGCACTCAAGTTTGGGCGTAGCATCAGGGGCCATAAAGGTTTCTCCCACCCTGATTGTGTGACTCCAAGCCAAGAGCAAGCTTTACAGCCATGGGGAAGGAGGAGTTCTGTTTTGTGCTTGCGATACCCAGCTGTGTGGAGAATTGATAGAATGTCTAGGTTCAGATATCTGAAAACCAAGGTTAGGAAGAGGTGACGGCATAAGACCATGGCGTGTCCGAAGTGCTGGGTGTGCGGCCAGCTGTCTCCTTGTCTGTCTGGACGTCTGGCTTCAGGCTGTGTCAGACAGAGCATGAGAGCCCAGAGCAGCCTATCCAGTTTGGGTCCCATCAAGGCCCGAGCAGGTTGATCCTCATCTGGGCTTTCTGGAGAGCCGCACAGGGAAACGTTTTTCTTCCGTTGGGCAGACACTGGGCTGGGTTGTGGTTCTGGAGTTCCTAGTCCGGATGGCTTGTTTGCCCGGAGTGTGAGGAAGGAAGTCTGAAAACACAAGCTAGCGTGAGGTTTGGGACCGAGGGTACGGCAGGCCCACTCTGCAGAGGCTGATTCGAGATCTCCTGCACTGAGGTCATGTCAACTATGAGACGTGCCTCAGGCTAGAGTTTTTGTCCAGCATGGCCTCTTCCTGAAGGATGTGGGGGCTTCGTGAGGCCAGGGAGGTTTGCCTACGATGGGATTTGTGAACAACTCCACACCTCAAGTTTTCCTTCTGCACGACAGTCGAGTCCTATTGGGTGGTTCCAGGAGACCCCATACGGAAAGACTCGAGAGCAAGTGTCTAAGAATGGATGCCTGGGAACGCCACCTCATATTCCTACACTTTAGTCAGGACAAGGCAGGCTCAATCTGCGGGCTCCTGGGTGAGCTACCCAGAGGGGAGAGTTGAAATGGACTCTCCTGAAGATGAGTCCTACTGTGGCTTGGTGGCCTAGGAGACCTTGGAATGTGGAGGTGGCTCAGGGACTCTGCAGGATTCTCCAACCTGAGGTGTTTGACACGGCTCCAACAAGGAAGCTTCCCATGTGGAGTCGAGAGGAGTTCTGTTCAGTGCCTCAGGAAAGCCCCATATCCTGTTCTTCAAACCAAAGCCTCTGAGGAGTGACACCTGGACACCAAAGCAAGAGTTGAGATTAGGGCCTAAGGGCCTGTCCGGCTCAACCTTCTATCTCTGTTGACATCTGTGTGCATGCCTTCGTGGAAATAGCTACTCAGCTTGTGTCCGAATGCCCCTGTGTGTCCAGGGTGGCTTCCAGTAGTGGGATGTCCTCGGGGGTCTTGAGGTTTCTCATATTCTGGAGGTGTGTGGCCAAAGGAATAGACACAGTTTCCCAGGAGACAGCAGGCACGGTCCTGTGGTATGGCTCCAGAGGACCCAGCCTAGAAGCTGTGTTTGCCAGCGCTGTGGGGAGAGATGTCTGAAAAAGCAAACTTGGCTCAGCTAGAGGCCAAGGTAATGGCAGGACTGATCTCCAGTCCGTGAGGGGAGATCCTCTGGATATCAAAGGAGGGAAACTGGGAAACAGTCGCTCAGGCTTTTGTCTCTGGGTGTTGCATTCACAGTGACCGTTCAGGGTAGGGGTTGCTTCAGGGCTGAGGAAGAGCCTTTCTATCGGGGGATTCTCCAAGCTCCCAAGAGTTTGGGTTCATTCTGTGGGAAGGGAAGAGTACTGTTTTCTGCCACAGGGGAACCCCCGGGAAAGGGACTCTAGAGTACAGCAGTGGGTTCCCTCAACTGGAATACACACCATCTAGTTAGTTCTTGGTGCCTATGGGCATGACAAGCCACATATGTGGGCTCTTGGTCCAGTCACTGAGAGGCGATACTTGAATAAGGTACTCACGCTGAGGGTCACCATGTGTGTTTGTGCCCAAGGCGGCCCTCACGCATGGGCATGGCCTCATGGGCCATGCCGTTTTCTCCTACACTGAAGGTTTGACTCACTGCCAGCAGCAAGGTTTCTTGCCATGGAGAAGGAGGGGTTCTGTCTTGTGCATCAGGTTCCCCTTTGTGCAGGGATTGGAGATAAGGTCTAGGTTCCGATGACTGAAAACCGAGGTTGGGAATGGATGGTGGCTTAAGGCAGTGGCAGGTCCAATGTCCTGGGTGTGCAGCCAGCTGTGTCGGTGTCTGTTGGAAGGTCTGGGCTCAGGCTATTTGCGACAGAGCACCAGTGTTTAAGGTAGCCTATGCTTTGGGGTGTTGCCGAAGGCCCAGCAGTTTGATCCTCATTTGGGGTTGCTGGGCAGCACCATAGACAATGTTTTTCTCCTGGGAGGCAGGCAGAGTGCTTCATTGTGGCCCCAGAATTCCCAGTAGGGAGGGTTTGTGGGCCTGGAGTGTGAGGACCGAAGTCTGAAAACAGAAGCTAGGGTGAGGATTGGAGCCAAGGGCAGAGCAGGCCCACTCTGCAGAGCCTGAATCAAAATCTCCTGCATCTGAAGTCAGGCTGAGGAATAGACATTGGCTGAGGCTGGAGTATGTGTCCATGATGGCACCTTCATGAAGTGGGGGCCTCATGAGGCCAAGGAAGTTTTCCCACGCTGAGTTTGGAGGTTGCCCCAAACCACAATGTTTCCTTCGGCGGGACATTCGAGTCCTTTGCATGGCTCCAGGGCATACCCTACGCACGGACTGGAGAGCAGGGTTCAAAGGATGGATCCCTAAACAGCATGCATCGCATTCCCATTGGCCATTAGCGACAAGATATATTTGATCTGCTGCCTCTGGGGCACGCTACCCAGGGTGCTGAGTTGAAATGGCCTTTCCTGAGGATGCGTCATAATGTGCGTTTGGGTCCATGGAGACCTTGGAATGTGCTGGTGGTTCAGTGGCCCTGCGGAACTCTCCTACCTGAAGGGTTTGATACATCCCCAGTAAGAAAGCTCCCCATGTGGAGACGAGAGAGGTTTGGTTTGGTTTGGTGCCTCAGAAAAGCCCCGTGTGCTGGTCTACGAAAACTGTCCTCTGAGGACGGACACATGGAAAACAAAGCTAAGGATCAGATAGGGCCTGGGGGCCTGACAATTTCAACCTTCTGTCTCTGGGGACACTGTCTGAGAATCTAAGTGGAGATAGTTGCTCTGCTGGTGTCAGAGAGCCCCTCTTAGTCCAGGGTGGCCTACACTATTGATGGCCTCAGGGGCCTTGGAGCTTTTCCCTAACCTGTAGGGATGTGATCAATGGATTGGGCACACTTTCCCTGGGGAGGGCAGGCACAAACTTTCGCTGTGGCTCCAGAGGTCCTAGCCTGGACGATGTGTGGGTCCAGGCTGTGGGCACAGAAGTCTGGAAACACAAACTCAGCTTATGAGTGGCGCCTAGGTTATGGCAAGCCGGATGTACAGCCCGAGAAGGAGCTCCTGGGCCTCTGTAACAAGGGCGAGTGGGAGGCGTTCCTTCAGGCTTTTGTCTCTGGATGTTGTGTCCGGGATAGCCGTGGATTGGAGAGGTGGCCTCAGGGACTGTGGACGAGTATCCATCTCTGGGGATTTGTCCCAGCTCCAAAGAGTTTGGGGTCATTGTGTGGGAAGGGTGGAGTCGTGTTTTCAGGCTCATGGGTCTATCCAAGAAAGGGATTCCAGAGCAGAGCCCCAGGTAAGGGCGGGGTAACTGGAAATCTCAAACACTGGTGAGGATTGGGTGCATAGGGGCTTGGCAAGCCCCATATGCGGGCTCTTGGTCCAGGCCCCGACAGGCCTTTCTTTGACATGGGGCTCATGCTGAGGGTCACAGTGTGAATTTGTGCCCAAGCAGCACTCAAGTTTGGGCGTGGCGTCAGGGGCCATGAATGTTTCTCCCACACTGAATGTGTGATTCCATGCCAAGAGCAAGCTTTACAGCCATGGGGAAGGAGGAGTTCTGTTTTGTGCTTGCGAGACCCAGCTGTGTGGAGAATTGATATAATGTCTAGGTTCAGATATCTGAAAACCAAGGTTAGGAAAAGGTGACGGCATAAGACCATGGCGTGTCCGAAGTGCTGGGTATGCGGCCAGCTCTCTCCTTGTCTGTCTTGACGTCTGGCTTCAGGATGTGTCAGACAGAGCATGAGTGCCCAGAGCAGCCTATCCAGTTCGGGTACCGTCGAGGCCCGAGCAGGTTGATCCTCATCTGGGCTTTCTGGAGAGCCCCACAGGGAAACGTTTTTCTTCCGTTGTGCAGACACTGGCTGGGTTTGGTTGTGGAGTTCCTAATCCGGAGGGCTTGTTTGCCAGGAGTGTGAGGAAGGAAGTCTGAAAACACAAGCTAGCGTGAGGTTTCGGACCGAGGGCACGGCAGGCCCACTCTGCAGAGGCTGAATCGAGATCTCCTGCACTGAGGTCATGTCAACTATGAGACGTGCCTCAGGCTAGAGTTTTTGTCCAGCATGGCCTCTTCCTGAAGGGTGTGGGGGCTTCTTGAAGCCAGGGAGGTTTGCCTACGATGGGATTTGTGAACAACTCCACACCTCAAGGTTTCCTTCTGCACGACAGTCGAGTCCTATTGGATGTTTCCAGGAGACCCCATACGGAAAGACTTGAGAGCAGGTGTCTAAGCTTGGATGCCTGGGAACGCCACCTCATATTCCTACACTTTAGTCAGGACAAGGCAGGCTCAATCTGCGTGCTCCTGGGTGAGCTACCCAAAGGGGAAAGTTGAAATGGACTCTCCTGAAGATGAGTCCTACTGTGGCTTGGTGGCCTGGGAGACCTTGGAATGTGGAGGTGGCTGAGGGACTCTGCAGGATTCTCCAACCTGAGGTGTTTGACACGGCTCCAACAAGGAAGCTTCCCATGTGGAGTCGAGAGGAGTTCTGTTCAGTGCCTCAGGAAAGCCCCATATCCTGTTCTTCGAACCAAAGCCTCTGAGGAGTGACACCTGGACACCAAAGCTAGAGTTGAGATTAGGGCCTAAGGGCCTGTCCTGCTCAACCTTCTATCTCTGTTGACATCTGTGTGCATGCCTTCGTGGAGGTAGCTGCTCAGCTTGTGTCCGAATGCCCCTGTGTGTCCAGGTAGGCTCCCAGTAGTGGGATGTCCTCGGGGGCCTTGAGGTTTCTCATATTCTGGAGGTGTGTGGCCAAAGGAATGGACACAGCTTCCCAGGAGACAGCAGGCAGGGTCCTGTGTTATGTCTCCAGAGGACCCAGCCTAGAGGCTGTGTTTGCCCGGGCTGTGGGGACAGAAGTCTGAAAAAGCAAACTTGGCTATGCTAGCGGCAAAGGTAATGGCAGGCCTGATCTCCAGTCCGTGAGGGGAGATCCTCTGGATATCAAAGGAGGGCAAGTGGGAGGCAGTCGCTCAGGCTTTTGTCTCTGGGTGTTGCGTTCACAGTGGCTGTTCAGGGTAGGGGTTGCTGCAGGGATGAGGAAGAGCCTTTCTCTCGGGGGATTGTCCAAGCTCCCAAGAGTTTGGGTTCATTCTGTGGGAAGGGAAGAGTACTGTTTTCTGCCACAGGGGAACCCCCAGGAGAGGGACTCTAGAGCACAGGAGTGGCCTCCCTAAACTGGAATACACACCATCTAGTTTGTCCTGGGTGCCTAGGGCATGGCAAGCCACATATGTCGGATCTTGGTGCAGTCACTGAGAGGATATATTTGAAAAAGGTACTCACGCTGAGGGTCACCATGTGTGTTTGAGCCCTAGGCGGCCCTCACGCATGGGCGTGGCCTCATGGGCCATTCCATTTTCTCCTACACTGAAGGTTTGACTCACTGCCAGCAGCAAGGTTTCTTGCCATGGGGAAGGAGGGGTTCTGACTTGTGCATCAGGTTCCCCCCTGTGCAGGGATTGGAGATAAGGTCTAGGTTCCGATGACTGAAACCCCAGGTTGGGAATGGATGGTGGCCTAAGGCAGTGGCGGGTCCAATGTGCTGGGTGTGCAGCCAGCTGTGTCGGTGTCTGTTGGAAGGTCTGGGCTCAGGCTATTTGCGACAGAGCACCAGTGTTTAAGGTAGCCTATGCAATTGGGGAGTTGCTGAGGGCAGAGCAGTTTGATCCTCATTTGGGGTTGCTGGGCAGCACCATAGACAATGTTTTCTCCTGGGAGGAATGCAGAGTGTTTCATTGTGGCCCCAAAATTTCCAGTAGGGAGGGTTTGTGGGTCATGGGTGTGAGGAACGAAGTCTGAAAACACAAGCTAGGGTGAGGATTGAAGCCAAGGGCAGAGCAGGCCCACTCTGCAGAGGCTGAATCAAAATCTCCTGCATCTGAAGTCAGGCTGAGGATCAGACATTGGCTGAGGCTGGAGTATGTGTCCATGATGGCAATACCATGAAGCGGGGGCCTCATGAGGCCAAGGAAGTTTTCCCACGCTGAGTTTGGAGGTTGCCCCAAACCACAAGGTTTCCTTCGGCGGGACATTCGAGTCCTGTTGCATGGCTCTCGGACATACCCTACGGAAGGACTGGAGAGCAGGGTTCGAAGGATGGATCCCTGTACAGTATGCCTCGCATTCCCATTGGCCATTAGCTACAAGATATGTTTGATCTGCTGCCTCTGGGGCACGCTACCCAGGGGCTGAGTTGAAATGGCCTCTCCTGAGGATGCGTCATAATGTGGGTTTGGGTCGATGGAGACCTTGGAATGTGCTTGTGGTTCAGTGGCCCTGCGGAACTCTCCTACCTGAAGAGTTTGATACATCCCTAGTAATAAAGCTCCCCATGTGGAGACGAGAGAGTTTTGGTTTGGTGCCTCAGAAAAGCCCCGTGTGCTGCTCTACGAAAACAGTCCTCTGAGGACGGACACATAGAAACCAAAGCTAAGGTTCAGATTAGGGCCTGGGGACCTGTCCATTTCAAACTTCTGTCTCTGGGGACACTGTCTGAGAGTCTAAGTGGAGATAGTTGCTCCGCTGGTGTCAGAGAGCCCCTCTTAGTCCAGGGTGGCCTACACTATTGATGGCCTCAGGGGCCTTGGAGCTTTTCCCTAACCTGTAGGGATGTGGTCAATGGATTAGGCACACTTTCCTTGGGGAGGGCAGGCACAATCATCCGCTGTGCTCCAGAGGCCCTAGCCTGGAGGATATGTCTGTCCATGCTGTGGGCACAGAAGTCTGGAAACACAAACTCAGCTTATGAGTGGCCCCTGGGTATGGCAGGCCGGATGTGCAGCCCGAGATGGAGCTCCTGGGCCTCTGAAACAAGGGCGAGTGGGGGGCGTTCCTTCAGGCTTTTGTCTCTGGATGTTGTGTCCGAGATAGCCGTGGATTGGAGAGGTGCCGTCAGGGACTGTGGACAAGTATCCATCTCTGGGGATTTGTCCCAGGTCCCAAGAGTTTGGGGTCATTGTGTGGTAAGGGTGGAGTCGTGTTTTCTGGCTCAAGGGTCTCTCCAAGAAAGGGATTCAGGAGCAGAGCCCCAGGTACGGGTAGGGCGACTGGAGATCTCAAACACTGGTGAGGATTGGGTGCATAGGGGCTTGGCAAGCCCCATATGCGGGCTCTTTGTCCAGGCCACGACAGGCCTTTCTTTGACATGGGGCTCATTCTGAGGGTCACAGTGTGAATTTGTGCCCAAGCAGCACTCAAGTTTGGGCGTAGCATCAGGGGCCATAAAGGTTTCTCCCACCCTGATTTTGTGACTCCATGCCAAGAGCAAGCTTTACAGCCATGGGGAATGAGGAGTTCTGTTTTGTGCTTGCGAGACCCAGCTGTGTGGAGAATTGATAGAATGTCTAGGTTCAGATATCTGAAAACCAAGGTTAGGAAAAGGTGATGGCATAAGACCATGGCGTGTCCGAAGTGCTGGGTGTGCGGCCAGCTGTCTCCTTGTCTGTCTGGACGTCTGCTTCAGGCTGTGTCAGACTGAGCATGAGTGCCCAGAGCAGCCTATCCAGTTCGGTTACCGTCGAGGCCCGAGCAGGTTGATCCTCATCTGGGCTTTCCGGAGAGCCCCACAGGGAAACGTTTTTCTTCCGTTGGGCAGACACTGGGCTGGGTTGTGGTTCTGGAGTTCCTAGTCCGGAGGGCTTGTTTGCCAGGAGTGTGAGGAAGGAAGTCTGAAAACACAAGCTAGCGTGAGGTTTGGGACCGAGGGCACGGCAGGCCCACTCTGCAGAGGCTGAATCGAGATCTCCTGCACTGAGGTCATGTCAACTATGAGACGTGCCTCAGGCTAGAGTTTTTGTCCAGCATGGCCTCTTCCTGAAGGGTGTGGGGGCTTCGTGAGGCCAGGGAGGTTTGCCTACGATGGGATTTGTGAACAACTCCACACCTCAAGGTTTCCTTCTGCACGACAGTCGAGTCCTATTGGATGGTTCCAGGAGACCCCATACGGAAAGACTCAGGAGCAGGTGTCTAAGCATGGATGCCTGGGAACGCCACCTCATATTCCCACTCTTTAGTCAGGACAAGGCAGGCTCAATCTGCGGGCTACTGGGTGAGCTACCCAGAGGGGAGAGTTGAAATGGGCTCTCCTGAAGATGAGTCCTACTGTGGCTTGGTGGCCTGGGAGACCTTGGAATGTGGAGGTGGCTCAGGGACTCTGCAGGATTCTCCAACCTGAGGTGTTTGACACGGCTCCAACAAGGAAGCTTCCCATGTGGAGTCGAGAAGAGTTCTGTTCAGTGCCTCAGGAAAGCCCCATATCCTGTTCTTTGAACCAAAGCATCTGAGGAGTGACACCTGGACACCAAAGCAAGAGTTGAGATTAGGGCCTAAGGGCCTGTCCTGCTCAACCTTCTATCTCTGTTGACATCTGTGTGCATGCCTTCGTGGAGGTAGCAGCTCATCTTGTGTCCGAAGGCCCCTGTGTGTCCAGGGAGGCTTCCAGTAGTGGGATGTCCTCGGGGGCCTTTTGGTTTCTCATATTCTGGAGGTGTCTGGCCAAAGGAATGGACACAGTTTCCCAGGAGAGAGCAGGCACGGTCCTGTGTTATGGCTCCAGAGGACCCAGCCTAGAGGCTGTGTTTGCCCGGGCTGTGGGGACAGATGTCTGAAAAAGCAAACTTGGCTCAGCTAGAGGCCAAGGTAATGGCAGGCCTGATCTCCAGTCCGTGAGGGGAGATCCTCTGGATATCAAAGGAGGGCAAGTGGGAGGCAGTCGCTCAGGCTTTTGTCTCTGGGTGTTGCGTTCACAGTGGCCGTTCAGGGTAGGGGTTGCTTCAGCGGCCGAGGAAGAGCCTTTCTCTCGGGGGATTGTCCAAGCTCCCAAGTGTTTGGGTTCAATCTGTGGGAAGGGAAGAGTACTCTTATCTGCCACAGGGGAACCCCCAGGAGAGGGACTCTAGAGCACAGCAGTGGCCTCCCTCAACTGGAGTACACACCATCTAGTTTGTCCTGGGTGCCTATGGGCATGGCAAGCCACATATGCGGGCTCTTGGTCCAGTCACTGAGAGGCGATATTTGAATAAGGTACTCACGCTGAGGGTCACCATGTGTGTTTGTGCCCAAGGCGGCCCTCACGCTGGCCATGGGCGTGGCCTCATGGGTCATGCCGTTTTCTCCAACACTGAAGGTTTGACTCACTGCCAGCAGCAAGGTTTCTTGCCATGGGTAAGGCGGGGTTCTGACTTGTGCATCAGGTTTCCCCCTGTGCAGGGATTGGAGATAAGGTCTAGATTCCGATGACTGAAAACCCAGGTTGGGAATGGATGGTGGCCTAAGGCAGTGGCGGGTCCAATGTGCTGGGTGTGCAGCCAGCTGTGTCGGTGTCTGTTGGAAGGTCTGGGCTCAGGCTATTTGCGACAGAGCACCAGTGTTTAAGGTAGCCTATGCAATTGGGGTGTGGCCGAGGGCCAAGCAGTCTGATCCTCATTTGGGGTTGTTGGGCAGCACCATAGAAAATGTTTTTCTCCTGGGAGGTAGGCAGAGTGCTTTATTGTGGCCCGAGAATTCCCAGTAGGGAGGGTTTGTGGGCCAGGAGTGTGAGGACCGAAGTCTGAAAACAGAAGCTAGGGTGAGGATTGGAGCCAAGGGCAGAGCAGGCCCACTCTGCAGAGTCTGAATCAAAATCTCCTGCATCTGAAGTCAGGCTGAGGAATAGACGTTGGCTGAGGCTGGAGTATGTGTCCATGATGGCACCTTCATGAAGTGGGGGCCTCATGAGGCCAAGGAAGTTTTCCCAAGCTGAGTTTGGAGGTTGCCCCAAACCACAAGTTTTCCTTCTCTGGGACATTCGAGTCCTGTTGCATGGCTCCAGGACATACCCTACGGAAGGACTGGAGAGCAGGGTTCGAAGGATGGATCCCTGTACAGCATGCCTCGCATTCCCATTGGCCATTAGCGACAAGATATGTTTGATCTGCTCCCTCTGGGGCACGCTACCCAGGGGGCTGAGTTGAAATGGCCTTTCCTGAGGATGCGTCATAATGTGCGTTTGGGTCCATGGAGACCTTGGAATGTGCTGGTGGTTCAGTGGCCCTGCGGAACTCTCCTACCTGAAGGGTTTGATACATCCCCAGTAAGAAAGCTCCCCATGTGGAGACGAGAGAGGTTTGGTTTAGTGCCTCAGAAAAGCCCCGTGTGCTGGTCTACGAAAACAGTCCTCTGAGGACGGACACATAGAAACCAAAGCTAAGGTTCAGATTAGGGCCAGGGGGCCTGTCCATTTCAACCTTCTGTCTCTGGGGACACTGTCTGAGAGTCTAAGTGGAGATAGTTGCTCCGATGGTGTCAGAGAGCCCCTCTTAGTCCAGGGTGGCCTACACGATTGATGGCCTCAGGGTCCTTGGAGCTTTTCCCTAACCTGTAGGGATGTGGTCAATGGATTGGGCACACTTTCCATGGGGAGGGCAGGCACAATCATTCGCTGTGGCTCCAGAGGTCCTAGCCTGGACGATGTGTGGGTCCATGCTGTGGGCACAGAAGTCTGGAAACACAAACTCAGCTTATGAGTGGCGCCTAGGGTATGGAAGGCCGGATGTACAGCCCGAGAGGGAGCTCCTGGGCCTCTGAAACAAGGGCGAGTGGGAGGCGTTCCTTCAGGCTTTTGTCTCTGGATGTTGTGTCCGGGATAGCCGTGGATTGGAGAGGTGGCCTCAGGGTCTGTGGACGAGTATCCATCTCTGTGGATTTATCCCAGCTCCCAAGAGTTTGGGGTCATTTTGTGGGAAGGTTGGAGTCGTGTTGTCTGGCTCATGGGTCTCTCCAAGAAAGGGATTCCAAAGCAGAGCCCCAGGTACGGGCGGGGCGACTGGAAATCTCAAACACTGGTGAGGATTGGGTGCATAGGGGCTTGGCAAGCCCCATATGCGGGCTCTTGGTCCAGACCCCGACAAGCCTTTCTTTGACATGGGGCTCATGCTGAGGGTCACAGTGTGAATTTGTGCCCAAGCAACACTCAAGTTTGGGCGTGGCATTAGGGGCCATGAAGGTTTCTCCCACCCTGAAGGTGTGACTCCATGCCAAGAGCAAGCTTGACAGCCATGGGGAAGGAAGAGTCCTGTTTTGTGCTTGCGAGACCCAGCTGTGTGGAGAATTGATAGAATGTCTACGTTCAGATATCTGAATACCAAGGTTAGGAGGGGTCTCGGCATAAGACCATGGCGTGTCCGAAGTGCTGGGTGTGCGGCCAGCTGTCTCCTTGTCTGTCTGGACATCTGGCTTCAGGCTGTGTCAGACAGAGCATGAGTGCGCAGAGCAGCCTATCCAGTTCGGGTACCGTCGAGGCCCGAGCAGGTTGATCCTCTTCTGGGTTTTCTGGAGAGCCCCACAAGGAAACGTTTTTCTTCCATTGGGCAGACACGGGGCTGGTTTGTGGTTGTAGAGTTTCTAGTCCGGAGGGTTGTTTGCCAGGAGTGTGAGGAAGGAAGCCTGAAACACAAGCTAGCATGAGGTTTGGGACCGAGGGCACGGCAGGCCCACTCTGCAGAGGCGAATCGAGATCTCCTGCACTGAGGTCATGTCAACTATGAGACGTGCCTTAGGCTAGAGTTTTTGTCCAGCATGGCCTCTTCCTTAGGGTGTGGGGGCTTCGTGAGGCCAGGGAGGATTGCCTACGATGGGATTTGTGAACTACTCCACACGTCAAGTTTTCCTTCTGCACGACAGTCGAGTCCTATTGGATGGTTCCAGGAGGCCCCATACAGAAAGACTCGAGAGCAGGTGTCTAAGCATAGATGCCTGGGAACGCCACCTCATATTCCCACTCTTTAGTCAGGACAAGGCAGGCTCAATCTGCGGGCTACTGGGTGAGCTACCCAGAGGGGAGAGTTGAAATGGGCTCTCCTGAAGATGAGTCCTACTGTGGCTTGGTGGCCTGGGAGACCTTGGAATGTGGAGGTGGCTCAGGGACTCTGCAGGATTCTCCAACCTGAGGTGTTTGACACGGCTCCAACAAGGAAGCTTCCCATGTGGAGTCGAGAGGAGTTCTGTTCAGTGCCTGAGGAAAGCCCCATATCCTGTTCTTCGAACCAGAGTCGAAAGCTTAGGAGAATACTTCAGGGTCCCGGTGCCACCGGCCCATTCCAAGGCCCTCATGGTCACAAACACACATTAGGCCCCATCCTCAAGAAAGTCCATTTCAACTCAGCCACCCCGGTTGCTCCCACAGAGCCATCCGATCTCAACTGTACTGTAACTAGGAGAAAATTGGAATGCGAGGCGGGCTACCCTGGCATCCATCCTCTAACGGTGCTCTGGAGTCATTCCATATGGGATGACCTGGAGGTGCCCAACAGGTCTCAGTTGTCCAGGAGAAGGAATCCTTGAAGGGGGAATCCCAAAACTCCCAACGTCGTAAAACCTCCATGGACTTGAGTTTACGCTCCGTTCATAAAGGGGCAGTCATGCACAAAAACTCCAACCTGAGCCAAGGTCTGATCCTCGCCGTGACTTCAGATGCTTGAGATATTGGTTCAGATCTGCAGGGGGTACCTGCCGTGCCCGCGGCCTGAAGCCCAAGTCTAGCTTGTGTTCTCAGACTTCTGTCCTCACACTCCTGGCCCAGAAGCCCTCAAGTTTGGCAATTCCGGACCCACAATGCAGCACTCTGCCTGCCCTCTAGAAAAAATATCTTGCCTAATGATCTGCCCAGGCACCTCAAATGAGGTAAAACCTACGCTGCACTTGACTGTACACAAATCATATAGTCTAACCTGGGCACTAATGCACTGTCTGACACAACCTGAGCCAGAACATCCTGACCAACACCCAGGCAGCTGACCGCACACTGAGCATATCAGACCCGCCATGGTCTAAAGTCGTCATCTCTTCCCAACTGCGGTTTTTCAGGCTTTAGAACCTAGACCTTATCTCCAACCACTGCCCAGGGTTGAAAATGATGCAGAAATCAGAACACCTCCCCATGGCAAGAGACCTTGTGATTGGCATGTTGTCCAAAGTCCAGTGTAGTTGAAAACAGTGTGGCCCATGTGGCCCCGCTCATGCTCGCGAGCCACATTTGTCACAAACACACATTGTGATGCTCAGCCTGAGCCCATTCCTCAAGTAAGGCCTCTCAGTGTCTCGATGAAGAGACAGCATATTGGGCCTGCCATGCCCCTAGGCCCCAATTTTTAACCATATTTTGCGTTATCCTTTCACTCTTCCCTAGGGCTCTGCTTTGGAATTTGACTTTTGTTTGGACACCTGAGGTAATAAACCTGAAAAGAGACCTCCCATCCCAGAGATTGACGAAAAACAATTCGGAACGGGCCAAATCCACAGAGAGGAAGATTCGTACATTTCCCATGAGACCTCCCCACTTTCCACGGCCATCGTTGACACAAAATCCAGAGACAAAAGCCTGAGCAAGTGCCTCAGACTCGCTCTTTCTTTATATCCTGAAGAGTTCTTCTCATGGTTTGTTGATTGGGCCTGCCAAACCTACATCCCCAAACCTGAGGTGAGTTTGTGTTTTCAGACTTCTGTCCTCAAAGTCCTAGCCACACACCCTCCAGGCTGGGGCCCCTGGAACCATACATTAGGACTGTGCCTACCCAATCCATGGGAATTCTGCCCATTCCATTGTCCAAAATCGTACAAATTAGGAGAACACTCCAAAGTCCCCGAGGCCATCCCTATAGTGTAGGTCTCCGGGGATAAACAAGGGCGGTCTTACACAAGGTGAGCATCTACCTCCACTCATTCCATAGATGGATAGCCACAGAGAAGAAAATTAAACCAGACAGAAGCCTAGGACATAATCGGATCCATTGCTTTGGTTTACGGGCGTGGCTCCTCAAAATCCTGGATTCCAATACCAGCATAATGGGTTTCCTGAGGCACCCATCAGAACAAATCTCGTCTCCACAAGAAAAATTGTGCATGGGAGCTATGTCAAAAGCTTAGGAGAATACTTCAGCGTCCCGGTGCCACCACTCCATTCCAAAGCCCTCATGGAAACAAACACACATTAGGCCCCATCCTCAGGAAAGTCCATTTCAACTCAGCCACTCCGGTTGCTCCTGCAGAGCAATCCGATCTCAACTGTATTGTTGCTAGGAGACAATTGGAATGCGAGGCGGGCTTCCCTGGCATCCATCCTCCAATGGTGCTCTGGAGTCATTCCATATGGGATGTCCTGGAGCTGCCCATGATGTCTCAATAGACCGGCAGAAGGAATCCTTGAAGGGGGCATCCCACAACTCCCAACGTGGGAAAACCTCCATGGCCTTGAGATTCCGCTCATTTCATGAAGGGGCAGTCATGCACAGAAACTCCAACCTGAGCCAACGTCTGAACCTCGCTGTGAGTTCAATGCTTGAGATATTGGTTCAGATCTGCAGGGGGTACCTGCCGTGCCCTCGACCTGAAGCCCAAGTCTAGCTTGTGTTCTCAGACTTCTGTCCTCACACTTCTGGCCCAGAAGCCCTCAAGTTTGGCAATTCTGGACCCACAATGCGGCACTCTGCCTGCCCTCTAGAAAATATATCTTGCCTAATGAGCTGCCCAGGCACCTCTAATGAGGATAAACCTACACCGCACTCGAATGTACCCAAATCGTATAGTCTAATCTGGGCACTAATGCACTGTCTGACACAACCTGAGCCAGAACCTCCTGACCAACACCCAGGCAGCTGACCGCACACTGAGCATATCAGACCCACCATGGCCTTAAGTCGTCATTTCTTCCCAACTGCGGTTTTTCAGTATTCAGAACCTAGTCATTATCTCCAAACACTGCCCAGGGTTGAAAGTGATGCAGAAATCAGAACACCTTCCCCATGGCAAGAGTCCTTGTGATTGGCATGTTGTCCAAAGTCCAGTGCAGTTGAAACCAATGTGGCCCATGAGGCCCCGCACATGCTCGTGGGCCACATTGGTCACAAACACACATTGTAACCCCCAGCCTGAGCCCAGTCCTCAAGTAAGGCCTCTCAGTGGCTGGATGAAGAGACAGCATATTTGGCCTGCCTGCCCATAGGCCCCAACTTTTAACCATATTTTGCGTTGTCCCTTCACTCTTCCCTACGGCTCTGCTTTGGAATTCCTCTTTTGTTCGGACACCGGAGGTAATAAACCTGAAAAGAGACCTGCCTTCACAGAGATTTACGAAAAACAATTGGGACCGGGCCAAATCCACAGAGAGGAAGATTCGTACATTTCCCATGTGAACTCCCCACATTCCACGGATATCGTTGATACAAAATCCAGAGATAAAAGCCTGAGCAAGTGCCTCAGACTCGCTCTTTCTTCATATCCTGAAGAGTTCTTCTCATGGTTTGTAGATTGGGCCTGCCAAACCTACATCCCCAAACCTGAGGTGAGTTTGTGTTTTCAGACTTCAGTCCTCAAAGTCCTGGGCCACACACCCTCAATGCTGGGACGCTGGAGCCACACATTAGGACTGTGCCTACCCAATCCATGGGAATTCTGCCCATTCCATTGTCCAAAATCGTACAAATTAGGAGAAATCTCCAAAGTCCCTGAGGCCAACCCAATAGTATAGGTCTCCAGGGACAAACAAGGGCGGTCTTACACAAGGTGAGCATCTACCTCCACTCATTCCATAGATGGCTATCCCCAGAGAAAAAGATTGAACCAGACAGGATCCTAGGCCATAATCGGATCCATTACTTTGGTTTACAGGCGTGTCTCCTCAAAAGCCTGGATTCCAATTCCAGCATAAGGGGTTTCCTGAGGCACCCATCAGAACTCATCTCGTCTCCACAAGGATAATTGTGCATGGAAGCTATGTCAAAGGCTTAGGAGAATACTTCAGGGTCCCGTTGCCACAGCCCCATTCCAAGGCCCTCAAGGACACAAACACACATTAGGCCCCATCCTAAGGAAAGGCCATTACAACTCAGCCCCCCGGTTGCTCCGATAGAGCCATCCGATCTCAACTTCTTGTTGCTAGGAGATAATTGGAATGTGAGTCGGGCTTCCCTGTCATCCATCCTCAAAGGGTGCTCTGGAGTCATTCCATATGGGATATACTGGAGCTGCCCAACAGGTCTCAATTGTCCCGCAGAAGGATTCCTTGAAGGGGGCATCCCACAACTCCCAACGTGGGAAAAGCTCCATGGCCTTGAGATTCCGCTCAGTTCATAAAGGGGCAGTCATGAACAGAAACTCCAACCTGAGCCAACGTCTGATCCTCGCCGTGACTTCAGATGCTTGAGAAATTGGTTCAGATCTGCAGGGGGTACCTGCCGTGCCCTCAGCCTGAAGCCCAAGTCTAGCTTGTGTTCTCAGACTTCTGTCCTCACACTCCTGGCCCAGAAGCTCTCAAGTTTAGCAATTCCGGACCCACAATGAAGCACTCTGCCTGCCCTCTAGAAAAAATATCTTGCCTAATAAGCTGCCCAGGCACATCAAATGAGGATAAACCTACAAGGCACTCGACTGTACCCAAATCATATAGTCTAACCTGGGCACTAATGCACTGTCTGACACAACCTGAGCCAGAACCTCCTGACCAACACCCAGGCAGATGACCGCACCCTGAGCATATCAGTCCCGCCATGGCCTTAAGTCGTCATTTCGTCCCAACTACGGTTTTTCAGGCTTCAGAACCTAGACCATATCTCCAACCACTGCCCAGGCTTGAAAATGATGCAGAAATCAGAACACCTTCCCCATGGCAATAGACCTTGTGATTGGCATGTTGTCCGAAGTCCAGTGCAGTTGAAACCAGTGTGGCCCATGTGGCCCCGCCCATGCTCGCGGGCCACATTGGTCAGAAACACACCTTGTGACCCTCAGCCTGAGCCCAGTCCTCAAGTAAGGCCTCTCAGTGGCTGGATGAAGACATAGCATATTGGTCCTGCCATGCCCCTAGGCCCCAATTTTTAACTATATTTTGCGTTGTCCCTTCACTCTTCCCAAGGGCTCTGATTTGGAATTCCCCTTTTGTTCGGACATCTGAGGTAATAAACCTGAAAGGAGACCTCCCATCCCACAGATTGACGAAAAACAATTGGGACAGGGCCAAATCCAAAGAGAGAAAGATTCGTCCATTTCCCATGAGGCCTCCCCACATTCCACGGCCATCGTTGATAAAACATCCAGAGACAAAAGCCTGAGCAAGTGCCTCAGACTCGCTCTTTCTTCATATCCTGAAGTGTTCTTCTCATGGTTTGTAGATTGGGCCTGCCATACCTACGTCCCCAAACGTGAGTTGAGTTTGTGTTTTCAGACTTCTGTCGCTCAAAGACCTGGGCCACACACCCGCAAGGCTGGGGCCCCTGGAGCCACACATTAGGACTGTGCCTACCCAATCCATGGGAATTCTGCCCATTCCATTGTCCAATATCGTACAAATTAGGAGAACTCTCCAACGTCCCCGAGGCCATCCCAATAGTGTAGGTCTTCGGGGAAAATCAAGGGCGGTCTGACACCAGTTGAGCATCTACCTCCACTCATTCCATAGATGGATATTCCCAGAGAAGAAGATTGAACTAGAGAGGACCCTAGGCCATAATCGGATCCATTGCTTGGATTTACAGGCATGTCCCCTCAAAAGCCTGGATTCCAATAC
Source organism: Mustela nivalis (assembly GCF_964662115.1). NCBI lineage: Eukaryota > Metazoa > Chordata > Mammalia > Carnivora > Mustelidae > Mustela > Mustela nivalis. The sequence continues at coordinate 273,047 of NW_028136395.1, forward strand.
CAGCATATGGTTTTCCAGAGGCACCCATCAGAACAAATCTCGTCTCCACAAGGAAACTTGTGCATGGGAGCTATGTCAAAAGCTTAGGAGAATACTTCAGGGTCCCGGTGACACCTCCCCATTCCAAGGCCCTCATGGACACAAACACACATTAAATCCCATCCTCAGGAAAGTCCATTTCAACTCAGCAACCCCGGTTGCTCCTTCAGAGCCATCCAATATCAACTGTCTTGTTGCTAGGAGGTTATTGGAATGCACGGCGGGCTTCCCTGCATCCATCCTCCAATGGTGCTCTGGAGTCATTTTATATGGGATGTCCTGAACCTGCCCAATAGGACTCAATTGTCCCGCAGAAGGAATCCTTGAAGAGGGCATCCCACAACTCCCAACGTGGGAAAACCTCCATGGCCTTGAGATTCAGCTCCGTTCATGAAGGGGCAGTCATGCACAGAAACTCCAACCTGAGCCAACGTCTGATCCTCGCCGTGACTTCAGATGCTTAAGAAATTGGTTCAGATCTGCAGGGGGTACTTGCCGTGCCCTCAGCCTGAAGCCCAAGTCTTGCTTGTGTTCTCAGACTTCTTTCCTCACACTCCTGGCCCAGAAGCTCTCAAGTTTGGCAATTCCGGACCCACAATGCAGCACTCTGCCTGCCCTCTAGAAAAAATATCTTCCCTAATAAGCTGCCCAGGCACCTCAAATGAGGATAAACCTACAAGGCACTCGACTGTACCCAAATCATATAGTCTAACCTGGGCACTAATGCACTGTCTGACACAACCTGAGCCAGAACCTCCTGACCAACACCCAGGCAGCTGACCGCACACTGAGCATAACAGACCCGCCATGGCCTTAGGTCCTCATCTCTTCCCAACTGCGGTTTTTCTGACTTCAGAACCTAGTCCTTATCTCCAACCACTGCCAAGGGTTGAAAGTGATGCAGAAATCAGAACACCTTCCCCATGGCAAGATTCCTTGTGATTGGCATGTTGCCCAAAGTCCAGTGCAGTTGAAACCAGTGTGGCCCATGAGGCCCCGCCCATGCTCGCGGGCCACATTGGTAACAAACACACATTGTGACCCTCAGCCTGAGCCCAGTCCTCAAGTAAGGCCTCTCAATGGCTGGATGAAGAGACAGCATATTTGGCCTGCCATGCCCCTAGGCCCCAATTTTTAACCATATTTTGCGTTGTCCCTTCACTCTTTCCTAGGGCTCTGCTTTGGAATTCCTCTTTTGTTCGGACACCTGAGGTAATAAACCTGAATAGAGACCTCCCATCCCAGAGATTTACGAAAAACAATTGGGACTGGGCCAAATCCACAGAGAGGAAGATTCGTACATTTCCCATGAGACCTCCCCACATTCCACGGCCATCGTTGATACAAAATCCAGAGAGAAAAGCCTGAGCATTGCCTCAGACTCGCTCTTTCTTCATCTCCTGAAGAGTTCTTCTCATGGTTTGTAGATTGGGCCTGCCAAACCTACATCCCCAAACCTGAGTTGAGTTTGTGTTTTCAGACTTCTATCCTCAAAGTCCTGGGCCACACACCCTCAGGCTGGGGCCCCTGGAGCCACACATTAGGACTGTGCCTACACAATCCATGGGAATTCTGCCCATTCCATTGTCCAAAATCGTACAAATTAGGAGAAATCTCCAAAGTCCCTCAGGCCATCCCTATAGTGTAGGTCTCCGGGGACAAACAAGGGTGGTCTTACACAAGGTGAGCATCTACCTCCACTCATTCCATAGATGGATATCCCCAGAGAAAAAGATTGAACCAGACAGGATCCTAGGCCATAATCGGATCCATTACTTTGGTTTACAGGCGTGTCTCCTCAAAAGCCTGGATTCCAATACCAGCATAAGGGGTTTCCTGAGGCACCCATCAGAACTCATCTCATCTCCACAAGGAAAATTGTGCATGGAAGCTATGTCAAAAGCTTAGGAGAATACTTCAGGGGCCCGTTGCCACCGCCCCATTCCAAGGCCCTCAAGGACACAAACACACATTAGGCCCCATCCTAAGAAAAGGCCATTACAACTCAGCCACCCCGGTTGCTCCCATAGAGCCATCCGATCTCAACTTCTTGTTGCTAGGAGATAATTGGAAATCGAGGCGGGCTTCCCTGGCACCCATCCTCAAACGGTGCTCTGGAGTCATTCCATATGGGATGTCCTGGAGCTGCCCAATAGGTCTCATTTTCCCGCAGAAGGAATCCTTGAAGGGGGCATCCCACAACGTGGGAAAACCTCCATGGCCTTGAGATTCCGCTCCGTTCAAAAAGGGGCAGTCATGCAGAGAAACTCCAACCTGAGCGAACTTCTGATCCTCGCCGTGACTTCAGATGCTTGAGAAATTGGTTCAGATCTGCAGGGGGTACCTGCCGTGCCCTCAGCCTGAAGCGCAAGTCTAGCTTGTGTTCTCAGACTTCTGTCCTAACACTCCTGGCCCAGAAGCTCTGAAGTTTGGCAATGCCGGACTCACAATGCAGCACTCTCCCTGCACTCTAGAAAAAATATCTTGCCTAATGAGCTGCCCAGGCACATCAAATGAGGATAAACCTACAAGGCACTCGACTGTACCCAAATTATATAGTCTAACCTGGGCACTAATGCACTGTTTGACACAACCTGAGCCAGAACCTCCTGACCAACACCCAGGCAGCTGACCGCACACTGAGCATAACAGACCCGCCATGGCCTTAAGTCGTCATTTCTTCCCAACTGCGGTTTTTCAGTCTTCAGAACCTAGTCATTATCTCCAACCACTGTCCAGGCTTGAAAATGATGCAGAAATCAGAACACCTTCCCCATGGCAATAGACCTTGTGATTGGCATGTTGTCCGAAGTCCAGTGCAGTTGAAACCAGTGTGGCCCATGTGGCCCCGCCCTTGCTCGCGGGCCACATTGGTCAGAAACACACCTTGTGACCCTCAGCCTGAGCCCAGTCCTCAAGTAAGGCCTCTCAGTGGCTGGATGAAGACATAGCATATTGGTCCTGCCATGCCCCTAGGCCCCAATTTTTAACTATATTTTGCGTTGTCCCTTCACTCTTCCCAAGGGCTCTGATTTGGAATTCCCCTTTTGTTCGGACATCTGAGGTAATAAACCTGAAAGGAGACCTCCCATCCCACAGATTGACGAAAAACAATTGGGACAGGGCCAAATCCAAAGAGAGAAAGATTCGTCCATTTCCCATGAGGCCTCCCCACATTCCACGGCCATCGTTGATAAAACATCCAGAGACAAAAGCCTGAGCAAGTGCCTCAGACTCGCTCTTTCTTCATATCCTGAAGTGTTCTTCTCATGGTTTGTAGATTGGGCCTGCCATACCTACGTCCCCAAACCTGAGTTGAGTTTGTGTTTTCAGACTTCTGTCGCTCAAAGACCTGGGCCACACACCGGCAAGGCTGGGGCCCCTGGAGCCACACATTAGGACTGTGCCTACCCAATCCATGGGAATTCTGCCCATTCCATTGTCCAATATCGTACAAATTAGGAGAACTCTCCAACGTCCCCGAGGCCATCCCAATAGTGTAGGTCTTCGGGGAAAATCAAGGGCGGTCTGACACCAGTTGAGCATCTACCTCCACTCATTCCATAGATGGATATTCCCAGAGAAGAAGATTGAACTAGAGAGGACCCTAGGCCATAATCGGATCCATTGCTTGGATTTACAGGCATGTCCCCTCAAAAGCCTGGATTCCAATACCAGCATATGGTTTTCCAGAGGCACCCATCAGAACAAATCTCGTCTCCACAAGGAAACTTGTGCATGGGAGCTATGTCAAAAGCTTAGGAGAATACTTCAGGGTCCCAGTGACACCTCCCCATTCCAAGGCCCTCATGGACACAAACACACATTAAATCCCATCCTCAGGAAAGTCCATTTCAACTCATCAACCCCGGTTGCTTCTTCAGAGCCATCCAATATCAACTGTCTTGTTGCTAGGAGGTTATTGGAATGCACGGCGGGCTTCCCTGCATCCATCCTCCAATGGTGCTCTGGAGTCATTTTATATGGGATGTCCTGAACCTGCCCAATAGGACTCAATTGTCCCGCAGAAGGAATCCTTGAAGAGGGCATCCCACAACTCCCAACGTGGGAAAACCTCCATGGCCTTGAGATTCAGCTCCGTTCATGAAGGGGCAGTCATGCACAGAAACTCCAACCTGAGCCAACGTCTGATCCTCGCCGTGACTTCAGATGCTTAAGAAATTGGTTCAGATCTGCAGGGGGTACTTGCCGTGCCCTCAGCCTGAAGCCCAAGTCTTGCTTGTGTTCTCAGACTTCTTTCCTCACACTCCTGGCCCAGAAGCTCTCAAGTTTGGCAATTCCGGACCCACAATGCAGCACTCTGCCTGCCCTCTAGAAAAAATATCTTCCCTAATAAGCTGCCCAGGCACCTCAAATGAGGATAAACCTACAAGGCACTCGACTGTACCCAAATCATATAGTCTAACCTGGGCACTAATGCACTGTCTGACACAACCTGAGCCAGAACCTCCTGACCAACACCCAGGCAGCTGACCGCACACTGAGCATAACAGACCCGCCATGGCCTTAGGTCCTCATCTCTTCCCAACTGCGGTTTTTCTGACTTCAGAACCTAGTCCTTATCTCCAACCACTGCCAAGGGTTGAAAGTGATGCAGAAATCAGAACACCTTCCCCATGGCAAGATTCCTTGTGATTGGCATGTTGCCCAAAGTCCAGTGCAGTTGAAACCAGTGTGGCCCATGAGGCCCCGCCCATGCTCGCGGGCCACATTGGTAACAAACACACATTGTGACCCTCAGCCTGAGCCCAGTCCTCAAGTAAGGCCTCTCAATGGCTGGATGAAGAGACAGCATATTTGGCCTGCCATGCCCCTAGGCCCCAATTTTTAACCATATTTTGCGTTGTCCCTTCACTCTTTCCTAGGGCTCTGCTTTGGAATTCCTCTTTTGTTCGGACACCTGAGGTAATAAACCTGAATAGAGACCTCCCATCCCAGAGATTTACGAAAAACAATTGGGACTGGGCCAAATCCACAGAGAGGAAGATTCGTACATTTCCCATGAGACCTCCCCACATTCCACGGCCATCGTTGATACAAAATCCAGAGAGAAAAGCCTGAGCATTGCCTCAGACTCGCTCTTTCTTCATCTCCTGAAGAGTTCTTCTCATGGTTTGTAGATTGGGCCTGCCAAACCTACATCCCCAAACCTGAGTTGAGTTTGTGTTTTCAGACTTCTATCCTCAAAGTCCTGGGCCACACACCCTCAGGCTGGGGCCCCTGGAGCCACACATTAGGACTGTGCCTACACAATCCATGGGAATTCTGCCCATTCCATTGTCCAAAATCGTACAAATTAGGAGAAATCTCCAAAGTCCCCCAGGCCATCCCTATAGTGTAGGTCTCCGGGGACAAACAAGGGTGGTCTTACACAAGGTGAGCATCTACCTCCACTCATTCCATAGATGGATATCCCCAGAGAAAAAGATTGAACCAGACAGGATCCTAGGCCATAATCGGATCCATTACTTTGGTTTACAGGCGTGTCTCCTCAAAAGCCTGGATTCCAATACCAGCATAAGGGGTTTCCTGAGGCACCCATCAGAACTCATCTCATCTCCACAAGGAAAATTGTGCATGGAAGCTATGTCAAAAGCTTAGGAGAATACTTCAGGGGCCCGTTGCCACCGCCCCATTCCAAGGCCCTCAAGGACACAAACACACATTAGGCCCCATCCTAAGAAAAGGCCATTACAACTCAGCCACCCCGGTTGCTCCCATAGAGCCATCCGATCTCAACTTCTTGTTGCTAGGAGATAATTGGAAATCGAGGCGGGCTTCCCTGGCACCCATCCTCAAACGGTGCTCTGGAGTCATTCCATATGGGATGTCCTGGAGCTGCCCAATAGGTCTCATTTTCCCGCAGAAGGAATCCTTGAAGGGGGCATCCCACAACGTGGGAAAACCTCCATGGCCTTGAGATTCCGCTCCGTTCAAAAAGGGGCAGTCATGCAGAGAAACTCCAACCTGAGCGAACTTCTGATCCTCGCCGTGACTTCAGATGCTTGAGAAATTGGTTCAGATCTGCAGGGGGTACCTGCCGTGCCCTCAGCCTGAAGCGCAAGTCTAGCTTGTGTTCTCAGACTTCTGTCCTAACACTCCTGGCCCAGAAGCTCTGAAGTTTGGCAATGCCGGACCCACAATGCAGCACTCTCCCTGCACTCTAGAAAAAATATCTTGCCTAATGAGCTGCCCAGGCACATCAAATGAGGATAAACCTACAAGGCACTCGACTGTACCCAAATTATATAGTCTAACCTGGGCACTAATGCACTGTTTGACACAACCTGAGCCAGAACCTCCTGACCAACACCCAGGCAGCTGACCGCACACTGAGCATATCAGACCCGCCATGGCCTTAAGTCGTCATTTCTTCCCAACTGCGGTTTTTCAGTCTTCAGAACCTAGTCATTATCTCCAACCACTGCCCAGGGTTGAAAGTGATGCAGAAATCAGAACACCTTCCCCATGGCAAGATTCCTTGAGATTGGCATGTTGTCTAAAATCCAGTGCAGTAATACCAATGTGGCCCAAGAGGCCCCGCCCATGCTCGTGGGCCTCATTGGTCACAAACACACCTTGTGACCCTCAGCCTGAGCCCAGTCCTCAAGTAAGGCCTCTTAGTGGCTGGATGAAGAGACAGCATATTGGGCCTGCCATGCCCCTAGGCCCCAATTTTTAACCATATTTTGCGTTGTCCCTTCACTCTTCCCCAGGGCTCTGCTTTGGAATTCCTCTTTTGTTCGGACACCTGAGGTAATAAACCTGAAAGGAGACCTCCCATCCCACAGATTGACGAAAAACAATTTGGACCGGGCCAAATCCACACAGAGGAAGATTCGTCCATTTCCCATTAGGCCTCCCCACATTCCACGGATATCGTTGATACAAAGTCCAGAGACAAAAGCCTGAGGAAGTGCCTCAGACTCACACTTTCTTCATATCCTGAAGAGTTCTTCTCATGGTTTGTAGATTGAGCCTGCCCAACCTACATTTCCAAACCTGAGCTGAGTTTGTGTTTTCAGACTTCTGTCCTCAAAGTCCTGGGCCACACAACCTCCAGGCTGGGGCCCCTGGAGCCACACGTTAGGACTGTGCCTACCCAATCCATGGGAATTCTGCCCATTCCATTGTCCAAAATCGTTCAAATTAGGAAAACTCTCCATGTCCCCGAGGCCATCCCAATAGTGTTGGTCTCCGGGGACAAACAAGAGCGGTCTTACACAAGGTGAGCATCTACCTGCACTCATTCCATAGATGGATATCCCCAGAGAAGAAGATTGAACCAGACAGGATCCTAGGTCATAATCGGATCCATTGCTTTGGTTTACAGGCGTGTCTCCTCAAAAGCCTGGATTCCTATACCATCATTAGGGGTTTCCTGAGGCACCCATCAAAACTCATCTCGTCTCCACAATGAAAATTGTGCATGGAAGCTATGTCAAAAGCTTAGGAGAATACTTCAGGGTCCCGGTGCCACCCCCCATTCCAAGGCCTTCATGGACACAAACACCCATTAGGCCCCATCCTCAGGAAAGTCCATTTCAACTCAGCCACACCGGTTGCTCCCGCAGAGCCATCCGATCTCAACTTCTTATTGATAGGAGACAATTGGAATGCAAGGCAGGCTTCCCTGGCATCCATTCTCCAACAGTGCTCTGGAGTCATTCCATATGGGATGTGCTGGAGCTGCCCAACACGTCTCAATTGACCCGCAGAAGGAATCCTTAAAGGGGGCATCCCACAACTCCCAACGTGGGAAAACCTCCATGGCCTTGAGATTCAGCTCCGTTCATGAAGGGGCAGTCATGCACAGAAACTCCAACCTGAGCCAAAGTCTGATCCTCGCCGTGACTTCAGATGCTTGAGAAATTGGTTAAGATCTGCAGTGGGTACCTGCCGTGTCCTCAGCCTGAAGCCCAAGTCTAGCATGTGTACTCAGACTTCTGTCCTCACACTCCTGGCCCAGAAGCCCTCAAGTTTGGCAATTCCGGACCCACAATGCAGCACTCTGCCTGCCCTCTAGAAAAAATATCTTGCCTAATGAGCTGCCCAGGCACCTCAAATGAGGATAAACCTACACGGCACTCGACTGTACCCAAATCATATAGTCTAACCTGGGCACTAATGCACTGTCTGACACAACCTGAGCCAGAACCTCCTGACCAACACCCAGGCAGCTGACCGCACACTGAGCATATCAGACCCGCCATGGCCATAGGTCCTCATCTCTTCCCAACTGCTGTTTTTCAGTCTTCAGAACCTAGTCCTTATCTCCAACTACTGCCCAGGGTTGAAAGTGATGCAGAAATCAGAACACATTCCCCATGGCAAGATTCCTTGTGATTGGCATGTTGCCATAAGTCCAGTTCAGTTGAAAACAGTGTGGCCCATGAGGCCCCGCCCATGCTCGCGGGCCACCTTGGTAACAAACACACATTGTGACCCTCAGCCTGAGCCCAGTCCTCAAGTAAGGCCTCTCAGTGGCTGGATGAAGAGACAGCATATTTGGCCTGCCTGCCCCAAGGCCCCAATTTTTAACCATATTTTGCGTTGTCCCTTCACTCTTCCCTACGGCTCTGCTTTGGAATTCATCTTTTGTTCGGACACATGATGTAATAAACCTGAAAGGAGACCTCCATCCCAGAGATTGACGAAAAGCAATTGGGAACGGGCCAAATCCACAGAGAGGAAGATTCGTACATTTCCCATGAGACCTCCCCACATTCCACGGCCATCGTTGATACAAAATCAAGAGACAAAAGCCTGAGCAAGAGCCTCAGACTCGCTGTTTCTTCATATCCTGAGAGTTGTTCTCATGATTTGTAGATTGGGTCTGCCAAACCTACATCCCCAAACCTGAGCTGAGTTTGTGTTTTCAGACTTCTGTCCTCAAAGTCCTGGGCCACACACCCTCCAGGGTGGGGCCCCTGGAGCCACACATTAAGACTGTGCCTACCCAATCCATGGGAATTCTGCCCATTCCATTGTCCAAAATCGTACAAATTAGGAGAAATCTCCATAGTCCCCGAGGCCATCCCAATAGTGTAGGTCTCCAGGGACAAACAAGGGCGGTCTGACACCAGGTGAGCATCTACCTGCACTCATTCCATAGATGGATATCCCCAGAGAAGAAGATTGAACCAGACAGAATCCTAGGCCATAATCGTATCCATTGCTTTGTTTACAGGCGTGTCTCCTCAAAAGCCTGGATTGCAAATCCAGCATAAGGGGTTTCCTGAGGCACCCATCAGAACTCATCTCGTCTCCACAATGAAAATTGTGCATGGAAGCTATGTCAAAAGCTTAGGAGAATACTTCAGGGTCCCGGTGCCACCGCCCCATTCCAAGGCTCTCATGGACACAAACACACATTAGGCCCCATCCTCAAGAAAGTCCATTTCAACTCCGCCACCCCGGTTGCTCCCGCAGAGCCATTCCATCTCAACTGTACTGTAACTAGGAGACAATTGGAATGCGAGGCGGGCTACCCTGGCATCCTCCTCTAATGGTGCTCTGGATTTATTCCATATGGGATGACCTGGAGCTGCCCAACAGGTCTCAATAGTCCAGCAGAAGGAAACCTTGAAGGGGGCATCACAAAAGTCCCAATGTGGTAAAAACTCCATGGCCTTGAGTTTACGCTCCTTTCATGAAGGGGCAGTCATGCACAGGAACTCCAACCTGAGCCAACGTCTGATCTTCCCCGTGACTTCAGATGCTTGAGAAATTGGTTCAGATCTGCAGGGAGTTCCTGCTGTGCCCTCGGCCTGAAGCCCAAGTCTAGCTTGTGTTCTAAGACTTCTGTCCTCACACTCCTGGCCCAGAAGCCCTAAAGTTTGGCAAGTCCGTACCCACAATGCAGCACTCTGCCTGCACTCTAGAAAAAATATCTTGCCTAATGAGCTGCCCAGGCACCTCAAATAAGGTTAAACCTACGCTGCACTCGACTGTACACAAATCACATAGTCTAACCTGGGCACTAATGCACTGTCTGACACAACCTGAGCCAGAACATGCTTACCAACACCCAGGCAGCTGACCGCACACTGAGCATATCAGAACCGCCATGGTCTTAGGTCGTCCTCTCTTCCCAACTGCGGGTTTTCAGGCTTCAGAACCTAGACCTTATCTCCAACAACTGCCCAGGGTTGAAAATGATGCAGAAATCAGAACACCTTCCCCATGCAAGAGACCTTGTGATTGGCATTTTGTCCAAAGTCCAGTGTAGTTGAAACCAGTGTGGCCCATGTGGCCCGGCCTATGCTCGCGGGCCACATTGGTCACAAACACACATTGTGATCCTCAGCCTGAGCCCATTCCTCAAGTAAGGCCTCTCAGTGGCTGGATGAAGAGACAGCATATTGGGCCTGCCATGCCCCTAGGCCCCTATTTTTAACCATATTTTGCGTTATCCCTTCACTCTTCCCTAGGGCTCTGCTTTGGAATTCGTCTTTTGTTTGGACACCTAGGTAATAAACCTGAAAGGAGACCTCCCATCCCACAGATTGATGAAAAACAATTGGGACCGGGCCAAATCCACAGAGAGGAAGATTGTCCATGGCCCATGAGGCCTCCCCAAATTCCACAGCCATCGTTGATACAAAATCCAGAGACAAAAGCCTGAGCAAGTGCCTCAACTCGCTCTTTCTTTCTATCCTGAAGAGTTGTTCTCATGGTTTGTTGATTGGGCATGCCACACTTACGTCCCCAAACCTAAGCAGAGTTTGTTTTTTCAGACCTCTGTCCTCAAAGTCCTGGGCCACACACCCGCAAGGCTGGGGCCCCTGGAGCCACACATTAGGACTGTGCCTAAACAATCCATGGGAATTCTGTCCATTCCATTGTCCAAAATCGTACAAATTAGGAGAAATCTCCATAGTTCCCGAGGCCATCGCAATAGTGTAGGTCTCCGGGGTCAAACAAGGGCGGTCTGACACAAGGTGAGCCTCTACCTCCACTCATTCCTTCGATGGATATCCCCAAAGAAGAAGATTGAACCAGACAGGACCCTAGGCCATAATCGGATCCATTGCTTTGGTTTACAGGTATGTCTCCTCAAAAGCCTGGATTCCTATACCAGCTTAAGGGGTTTCCTGAGGCACCCATCAGAACAAATATCGTCTCCACAAGGAAACTTGTGAATGGGAGCTATGTCAAAATCTTAGGAGAATACTTCAGGGTCCCGCTACCACCGCCCCATTCCAAGGCCTCATGGACACAAACACACATTAGGCCCGATCCACAGGAAAGTCCATTTCAACTCAGCCAACCCTGTTGTTCCCGGAGAGCCATCCGATCTCAACTGTCTTGTGGCCAGGAGACAATTGGAATGCGAGGCGGGCTTCCCTGGCATCCATCCTCCATGGTGCTCTGGAGTCATTCCATATGGGATGTCCTGGAGCTGCCCAACAGGTCTCAATTGTCCCACAGAAGGAATCCTTGAATGGGGCATCCCACAACTCCGAACGAGGGAAAACCTCCAAGGCCTTGAGATTCCCCTCCGTTCATGAAGGGGTAGTCATGCACAGTAACTCCAACCTGAGCCAAAGTCTGATCTTCGCCGTGACTTCAGATGCTTGAGATATTGGTTCAGATCTGCAGGGGGTACCTGCTGTGCCCTCAACCTGAAGCCCAAGTCTAGCTTGTGTTCTCAGACTTCTGTCCTCACACTCCTGGCCCAGAAGCCCTCAAGTTTGGCAAGTCCGGACCCACAATGCAGCACACTGCCAGCCCTCTAAAAAAATATTTACCTAATGAGCTGCCCAGGCACCTCAAATGAGGATAAACCTACACGGCACTCGACTGTACCAAAATCATATAGTCTAACCTGGGCACTAATGCACTGTCTGACACAACCTGAGCCAGAACCTCCTGACCAACACCCAGGCAGCTGACCGCACACTGGGCATATCAGACCCGCCATGGCCTTAGGTCCTCATCTCTTCCCAACTGCGGTTTTTCTGACTTCAGAACCTAGTCCTTATCTCCATCCACAGCCCAGGGTTGAAAGTGATGCAGAAATCAGAACACCTTCCCCATGGCAAGATTCCTTGTGATTGGCATGTTGCCCAAAGTCCAGAGCAGTTGAAACCACTGTGGCCCATGAGGCCACGCTCATGCTCGCGGGCCACCTTGGTAACATACACACATTGTGACCCTCAGCCTGAGCCCAGTCCTCAAGTAAGGCCTCTCAGTGGCTGGATGAAGAGACAGCATATTTGGCCTGCCTGCCCCAAGGCCCCAATTTTTAACCATATTTTGCGTTGTCCCTTCACTCTTCCCTACGGCTCTGCTTTGGAATTCCTCTTTTGTTCAGACTCTGAGGTAATAAACCTGAAAAGAGACCTCCCATCCCAGAGATTTACGAAAAACAATTGGGACCGTGCCAAATCCAAAGAGAGAAAGATTCGTCCATTTCCCATGAGGCCTCCCCACATTCCACAGCCATCGTTGATAAAACATCCAGAGACAAAAGCCTGAGCAAGTGCCTCAGACTGGCTCTTTCTTCATATCCTGAAGTGTTCTTCTCATGGTTTGTAGATTGGGCCTGCCATACCTATGTCCCCAAACCTGAGATGAGTTTGTTTTCAGACTTCTGTCGCTCAAAGCCCTGGGCCACACACCGGCAAGGCTGGGGCCCCTGGAGCCACACATTAGGATTGTGCCTGCCCAATCCATGGGAATTCTGCCCATTCCATTGTCCAAAATCGTACAAATTAGGAGAACTCTCCAAAGTCCCCGAAGCCACCCAATAGTGTAGGTCTTCGGGGACAATCAAGGGCGGTCTGACACCAGTTGAGCATCTGCCTCCACTCATTCCATAGATGGATATCCCCAGAGAAGAAGATTGAACTAGAGAGGACCCTAGGCCATAATCGGATCCATTGCTTGATTTACAAGCATGTCTCCTCAAAAGCCTGGATTCCAATACCAGCATATGGTTTTCCAGAGGCACCCATCAGAACAAATCTCGTCTCCACAAGGAAACTTGTCATGGGAGCTATGTCAAAAGCTTAGGAGAATACTTCAGGGTCCCGGTGCAAACTCCCCATTCCAAGGCCCTCATGGACACAAACACACATTAAATCCCATCCTCAGGAAAGTCCATTTCAACTCAGCCACCCCGGTTGCTCCTTCAGAGCCATCCAAAATCAACTGTCTTGTTGCTAGGAGGTTATTGGAATGCGCGGCGGGCTTCCCTGCATCCATCCTCCAATGGTGCTCTGGAGTCATTTTATATGGGATGTCCAGGACCTGCCCAATAGGACTCAATTGTCCCGCAGAAGGATTATTTGAAGAAGGCATCCCACAACTCCCAAAGTGGGAAAACCTCCATGGCCTTGAGTTTCGGCTCCGTTCATGAAGGGGCAGTCATGAACAGAAACTCCAACCTGAGACAACGTCTGATCCTCGTCAGACTCTAGATGCTTGAGATATTGTTTCAGATCTGCAGGGGGTACCTTCTGTGCCCTCGACCTGAAGCCCAAGTCTAGCTTGTGTTCTCATACTTCTGTCCTCACACTCCTGGCCCAGAAGCCCTCAAGTTAGGCAATTCCGGACCCACAATGCAGTACACTACCGGCACTCTAGAAAAAAATATTTGTCTAATGAGCTGCCCAGGCACTTCAAATGAGGATAAACCTACACGACACTCGACTGTACCCAAATCATATAGTCTAACCTGGGCACTAATGCACTGTCTGACACAACCTGAGCTAGAACCTCCTGACCAGCACCCAGGCAGCTGACCGCACACTGAGCATATCAGACCAGCCATGGCCTTATGTCGTCATTTCTTCCCAACTGCGGTTTTTCAGGCATCAGAACCTAGACCTTATCTCCAAACACTGCCCAGGGTTGAAAATGATGCAGAAATCAGAACACCTTCCCCATGGCAATAGACCTTGTGATTGGCATGTTGTCCGAAGTCCAGTGCAGTTGAAACCAGTGTGGCCCATGTGGCCCCGCCCATGCTCGCGAGCCACATTGGTCAGAAACACACCTTGTGACCCTCAGCCTGAGCCCAGTCCTCAAGTAAGGCCTCTCAGTGGCTGGATGAGAGATAGCATATTGGTCCTTCCATGCCCCTAGGCCCCAATTTTTAACCATATTTTGCGTTGTCCCTTCACTCTTCCCTACGGCTCTGCTTTGGAATTCCCCTTTTGTTCGGACAACTGAGGTAATAAACCTGAAAGGAGACCTCCCATCCCACAGATTGACGAAAAACAATTGGGACAGGGCCAAATCCAAAGAGAGAAAGATTCGTCCATTTCCCAAGAGGCCTCCCCACATTCCACGGCCATCGTTGATAAAACATCCAGAGACAAAAGCCTGAGCAAGAGCCTCAGACTCGCTCTTTCTTCATCTCCTGAAGTGTTCTTCTCATGGTTTGTAGATTGGGCCTGCCATACCTACGTCCCCAAACCTGAGATGAGTTTGATTTCAGACTTCTGTCGCTCAAAGCCCTGGGCCACACACCGGCAAGGCTGGGGCCACTGGAGCCACACATTAGGACTGTGCCTACCCAATCCATGGGAATTCTGCCCATTCCATTGTCCAAAATCGTACAAATTAGGAGAAGTCTCCAAAGTCCCCGAAGCCATCCCAATAGTGTAGGTCTTCGGGGACAATCAAGGGCGGTCTGACACCAGGTGAGCATCTACCTCCACTCATTCCATAGATGGATATCCCCAGAGAAGAAGATTGAACTAGAGAGGACCCTAGGCCATAATCGGATCCATTGCTTGATTTACAGGCATGTCTCCTCAAAAGCCTGGATTCCAATACCAGCATATGTTTTTCCAGAGGCACCCATCAGAACAAATCTCGTCTACACAAGGAAACTTGTGCATGGGAGCTATGTCAAAAGCTTAGGAGAATACTTCAGGGTCCCGGTGAAAATTCCCCATTCCTAGGCCCTCATGGACACAAACACACATTAAATCCCATCCTCAGGAAAGTCCACTTCAACTCAGCCACCCCGGTTGCTCCTTCAGAGCCATCCAAAATCAACTGTCTTGTTGCTAGGAGGTTATTTGAATGCGCGGCGGGCTTCCCTGCATCCATCCTCCAATGGTGCTCTGGAGTCATTTTATATGGGATGTCCAGGACCTGCCCAATAGGACTCAATTGTCCCGCAGAAGGAATCCTTGGAGAGGGCATCCCACAACTCCCAACGTGGGAAAACCTCCATGGCCTTGAGATTCAGCTCCGTTCATGAAGGGACAGTCATGCACAGAAACTCCAACCTGAGCCATCGTCTGATCCTCGCCGTTACTTCAGATGCTTGAGAAATTGGTTCAGATCTGCAGGGGGTACCTGCCGTGCCCTCGACCTGAAGCCCAAGTCTAGCTTGTGTTCTCAGACTTCTGTCCTCACACTCCTGGCCCAGAAGCCCTCAAGTTTGGCAATTCCGGACCCACAATGCAGTACACTACCGGCACTCTAGAAAAAATATTTGTCTAATGAGCTGCCCAGGCACTTCAAATGAGGATAAACCTACACGACACTCGACTGTACCCAAATCATATAGTCTAACCTGGGCACTAATGCACTGTCTGACACAACCTGAGCTAGAACCTCCTGACCAGCACCCAGGCAGCTGACCGCACACTGAGCATATCAGACCAGCCATGGCCTTATGTCGTCATTTCTTCCCAACTGCGGTTTTTCAGGCTTCAGAACCTAGACCTTATCTCCAACCACTGCCCAGGGTTGAAAGTGATGCAGAAATCAGAACACCTTCCCCATGGCAAGAGTCCTTGTGATTGGCATGTTGTCCAAAGTCCAGTGCAGTAATACCAATGTGGCCCAAGAGGCCCCGCCCATGCTCGTGGGCCACATTGGTCACAAACACACATTGTGACCCTCAGCCTGAGCCCAGTCCTCAAGTAAGGCCTCTCAGTGGCTGGATGAAGAGACAGCATATTGGGCCTGCCATGCCCCTAGGCCCCAATTTTTAACCATATTTTGCGTTGTCCCTTCACTCTTCCCCAGGGCTCTGCTTTGGAATTCATCTTTTGTTCGGACACCTGAGGTAATAAACCTGAAAGGAGACCTCCCATCCCACAGATTGACGAAAAACAATTTGGACCGGGCCAAATCCACACAGAGGAAGATTCGTCCATTTCCCATGAGGCCTCCCCACATTCCACGGATATCGTTGATACAAAGTCCAGAGACTGAAGCCTGAGAAAGTGCCTCAGACTCACTCTTTCTTCATATCCTGAAGAGTTCTTCTCATGGTTTGTAGATTGGGCCTGCCCAACCTACATTTCCAAACCTGAGCTGAGTTTGTGTTTTCAGACTTCTGTCCTCAACGTCCTGGGCCACACACCCTCCAGGCTGGGGCCCCTGGAGCCACACGTTAGGACTGTGCCTACCCAATCCATGGGAATTCTGCCCATTCCATTGTCCAAAATCGTACAAATTAGGAGAACTCTCCATGTCCCCGAGGCCATCCCAATAGTGTTGGTCTCCGGGGACAAACAAGAGCGGTCTTACACAAGGTGAGCATCTACCTGCACTCATTCCATAGATGGATATCCCCAGAGAAGAAGATTGAACCAGACAGGATCCTAGGTCATAATCGGATCCATTGCTTTGGTTTACAGGCGTGTCTCCTCAAAAGCCTGGATTCCTATACCATCATTAGGGGTTTCCTGAGGCACCCATCAAAACTCATCTCGTCTCCACAATGAAAATTGTGCATGGAAGCTATGTCAAAAGCTTAGGAGAGTACTTCAGGGTCCCGGTGCCACCCCCCATTCCAAGGCCCTCATGGACACAAACACACATTAGGCCCCATCCTCAAGGAAGTCCATTTCAACTCAGCCACACCGGTTGCTCCCGCAGAGCCATCCGATCTCAACTTCTTATTGATAGGAGACAATTGGAATGCGAGGCAGGCTTCCCTGGCATCCATCCTCCAACAGTGCTCTGGAGACATTCCATATGGGATGTGCTGGAGCTGCCCAACACGTCTCAATTGTCCCGGAGAAGGAATCCTTAAAGGGGGCATCCCACAACTCCGAACGTGGGAAAACCTCCATGGCCTTGAGATTCCGCTTTGTTCATGAAGGGGCAGTCATGCACAGAAACTCCAACCTGAGCCATCGTCTGATCCTCGCCGTTACTTCAGATGCTTGAGAAATTGGTTCAGATCTGCAGGGGGTACCTGCCGTGCCCTCAGCCTGAAGCCCAAGTCTAGCATGTGTTCTCAGACTTCTGCCCTCACACTCCTGGCCCAGAAGCCCTCAAGTTTGGCAATTCCGGACCCACAATGCAGCACTCTGCCTGCCCTCTAGAAAAAATATCTTGCCTAATGAGCTGCCCAGGCACCTCAAATGAGGATAAACCTACATGGCACTCGACTGTACCCAAATCATATAGTCTAACCTGGGTACTAATGCACTGTCTGACACAACCTAAGCCAGAACCTCCTGACCAACACCCAGGCAGCTGACCGCACACTGAGCATAACAGACCCGCCATGGCCTTAGGTCCTCATCTCTTTCCAACTGCTGTTTTTTAGTCTTCAGAACCTAGTCCTTATCTCCAACCACTGCCCAGGTTTGAAAGTGATGCAGAAATCAGAACACATTCCCCATGGCAAGATTCCTTGTGATTGGCATGTTGCCATAAGTCCAGTTCCGTTGAAACCAGTGTGGCCCATGAGGTCCCGCCCATGCTCGCGGGCCACCTTGGTAACAAACACACACTGTGACCCTCAGCCTGAGCCCAGTCCTCAAGTAAGGCCTCTCAGTGGCTGGATTAAGAGACAGCATATTTGGCCTGCCTGCCCCAAGGCCCCAATTTTTAACCATATTTTGCATTGTCCCTTCACTCTTCCCTACGGCTCTGCTTTGGAATTCATCTTTTGTTCGGACACATGATGTAATAAACCTGAAAGGAGACCTCCCATCCCAGAGATTGACGAAAAGCAATTGGGACCGGGCCAAATCCACAGAGAGGAAGATTCGTACATTTCCCATGAGACCTCCCCACATTCCACGGCCATCGTTGATACAAAATCAAGAGACAAAAGCCTGAGCAAGAGCCTCAGACTCGCTGTTTCTTCATATCCTGAGAGTTGTTCTCATGATTTGTAGATTGGGTCTGCCAAACCTACATCCCCAAACCTGAGCTGAGTTTGTGTTTTCAGACTTCTGTCCTCAAAGTCCTGGGCCACACACCCTCCAGGGTGGGGCCCCTGGAGCCACACATTAGGACTGTGCCTACCCAATCCATGGGAATTCTGCCCATTCCATTGTCCAAAATCGTACAAATTAGGAGAACTCTCCAAAGTCCCCGAGACCATCCCAATAGTGTAGGTCTTCGGGGACATTCAAGGGCGGTCTGACACCAGGTGAGCATCTGCCTCCACTCATTCCATAGATGGATATCCCCAGAGAAGAAGATTGAACTGGAGAGGACCCTAGGCCTTAATCGGATCCTTTGCTTGGATTTACAGGCATGTCTCCTCAAAAGCCTGGATTCCAATACCAGCATATGTTTTTCCAGAGGCACCCATCAGAACAAATCTCGTCTCCACAAGGAAACTTGTGCATGGGAGCTATGTCAAAGCTTAGGAGAATACTTCAGGCTCCCGGTGCCACCACTCCATTCCAAGGCCCTCATGGACACAAACACACATTAAGCCCCATCCACAGGAAAGTCCATTTCAACTCAGCCACCCCGGTTGCTCCCGCAGAACCATCCGACCTCAATTGTATTGTTGCTAGGAGACAATTGGAATGCGAGGCGGGCTTCCCTGGCATCCATCCTCCAATGGTGCTCTGGAGTCATTTCATATAGCATGTCCTGGAGCTGCCCATCAGGTCTCAATTGTCCAGCAGAAGGATTCCTTGAAGGGGGCATCCCACAACTCCCAACGTGGGTAAACCTCAATGGCCTTGAGATTCCGCTCCGTTCATGAAGGGGCAGTCATGCACAGAAACTCCAACCTGAGCCAACGTCTGATCCTCGCCGTGACTTCAGATGATTGAGATATTGGTTCAGATCTGCAGGGGGTACCTGCCGTGCCCTCGGCCTGAAGCCCAAGTCGAGCTTTAGTTCTCAGATTTCTGTCCTCACACTCTTGGCCCAGAAACCCTCAAGTTTGGCAATTCCGGACCCACAATGCAGCACTCTGCCTGCCCTCTAGAAAAAATATCTTGCCTAATGAACTGCCCAGGCACCTCAAATGAGGATAAATCTACACGGCACTCGACTGTACCCAAATCATATAGTCTAACCTCGCACTAATGCACTTTCTGACACAACCTGAGCCCGGACTTCCTGACCAACACCCAGAAAGCTGACCGCACACTGAGCATATCAGACCCGCCATGGTCTTAGGTCATCATCTCTTCCCAACTGCGGTTTTTCAGGCTTCAAAAATTAGTCCTTATCTCCAACCACTGCCCAGGGTTGAAAGTGATGCAGAAATCAGAAGTCCTCCTTACCCATTGCAAGAAACCTTGTGGTTGGCACATTGTACAATATTCAGTGTAGTAGAAACCAGCATTCACCCTGAAGTCCCTCCCATTCTTGAGTGCGACGAGGGCGTAAACCCGCATTGTGATCCTGAGCATGAGTCCTATCCTCTAGTAAGTCCTCTCAGTGGCTGGATCATTAGACGCCATAATGGGCTTGACATGTCCCTAGGCGCCAATTTTTAACCAGATTTCTGATTGTCCAGTCGCCCCTCTCCAAGGCTCTACTCTGGAATCCCTCATTTGAAGGGACACCTGAAGTTAAAAAAGAAAACAACAACAACAACGACAAAACGGACTTCCTCCATCCCACAGAATGACCCCAAACT
Organism: Mustela nivalis; assembly: GCF_964662115.1. NCBI lineage: Eukaryota > Metazoa > Chordata > Mammalia > Carnivora > Mustelidae > Mustela > Mustela nivalis. The sequence continues at coordinate 292,935 of NW_028136395.1, forward strand.
CTTTGGACGGGGCCAAACCACCAGAGAGGAAGACTCGTCCATTTCCCATGAAGTCACCCTGAAATTTCAGACCATGTGTGACACCATATCCAGAGACAAAAACTTGAGCAAGTGCCTCACCCTCGCCCTTTTTTCAAATCCCGAAGTGTTCTCCTCATGGTCTGTAGATCAGTCCTGCCATACCTATGACCCGAAACATAAGCCGAGTTTGTGTTTTCAGACAACTGTCCAAACAGCTCTGGCCTACACAACCTACAGGCTCAGGCCCCTGGAGCCAAACCTGAGGACTGTACTTGCCCTCTCCAAGGGAATTGTGTGTGCCCATTCCAATGGCCAGAACCCTTCTAATAGGATAAACCTCCAAAGTCCCTGATCCATCTCTATAGTGGTGGCTTCCCAGGAAAAACAGGGGCAACCTGAGCCCAACTGAGCACCTACCTGCACTCAGACCCATAGACAGATGTCCCCAGAGGTAAAAAGGAAAGAAGAGGCCCCTAGGCACTAATCAGATCCATTGCTTTGGTTACCAGGCATCTCTCCTCAGAGGCCTGGATTTCAAAACCAGCATATGGCTGTTTCTTGACTCACCCATCAGAAAACATCTCATCTACACATGGGAAACTTGCACGTTGGAGCTGTGTCAAAGAGTCTGTTTAGGAGAACCCTTCAGGGCCTAAGTGCCACCGCTTCATTCCAAGGTCTCCATAGACACAAAAGCACATTAGGACCCAAACAAAAGAGTCCATTTCAACTCAGCCTCCTCGGTTGCTCCCCCAGATCCAGCAGATCTAACCTGTCTTGTTGCGAGGAGACAATTGGAATGCGAGGTGGGCTACCCAGCCATCCATTTTTAGAACCCTGCTCAGAATCATTGACCTGGAGACAAACAACAGGTCTCAATTGTCCTGCAGAAGACTCTTTGCAGTTTGGAGCTTCTCACAACTCCCATCGTGGGAAAACCCCCATGGCCTCGTGATTCCCCCCCTTCATGAAGGGGACATCAGGGACAGAAACTAAACCTGAGCGATCGGCTGACCCTCGCCCTGACTTCAGATGCACGCGATTTCGATTCCGGTCTGTAGATTGTGCCTGCCATGTCCTCACTCAGAAACCTAAGCCTAGCTAGTGTTCTCAGACTTCTTTCCTCAGACTACTGGCCCACAAGCCCTCGAACTGGCAATCTATAACTACAATGCAGCACTCAGACTGCCCTCCAGAAGAAAAACATAGCCCCCTGGGGCTACCCAGTAACCCGAAGTGAGAATCAACCTGCACCTACCTTGGCTGTACCCCAAATAATTACGCTGACCAAGGCACTAATGCCCTTTCTGACACAGCCTGAGCCTGGACCTCCTGGCCCCATCCAGACAGCTGTGTGCACACTGAGCACATCGAGCCGCCATGGCCTTAGGTCGTCATCACTTCCCAACCTCGGTTTTCAGGATTCAGAAACTAGACCTTATCTCCAATCACTCCCCAGGGTTTTACGTGATGCAGAACTCAGAATCCTTCCCCATGGCAAGAAAACTTGTAGTTGGCATGTAGTCTAAAGTTCAGTGTAGTTGAAACCAGTGTGGCTCAAAGCCCCGCCCATGCTCGCGGGCCACATAGGTCACAAAAACACATTGTGACCCTCAGGCTGAGCCAAGTCCTCAAATAAGGCCTCTCAGTGGCTGGATGAAGAGATAGCATATTGGGCTTTCCATGCCCCTAGTCCCCAATTTTTAACCATGTTCGGTTTTCTCTTCAGTCTTCCCCACGGCTTTGCTTTGGAATTCCTCTTTTGGTGGGACACCTGAGGTAACCAAACTGAAAGGAGTCCTCCCAGCACACAGATTGAAGAAAAACGATTGTGAATCGGGCCAAATGCTCAGAGAGGAAGATTCATCCATGGCCCATGAGGCATCGCCGACATTCCACGGCCATCGCTGATACAAAATCCAGAGACAAAAGCCTCAGCAAGCGCCTCAGACTCGCTCTATATTCAAATCCTCATGGGTTCTTCTTATGGTTTGTAGATTGGGCCTGCCATACCCACGTCCCAAAACCAAAGCTGAGTTAGAGTTTGCCCCTGAGGCAACCCCTACCCTGAACAACCACTGTGAACGCAACACCCAGAGACAAAAGCCAGAACGACTGCCTCCCACTTGCCCTCCTTTGATGTCCAGAGGTTCTCCCCTCACGGACTGGAGATCAGGCCTGCCATTACCTTGGCCCCAAGCTGAGCCAAGTTTGCTTTTTCAGACATCTGTCCCCACAGCCCTGGCAAACACAGCCTCTAGGCTGGGTCCTCTGGAGCCATAACACAGGACCGTGCCTGCTCTCTCCTGGGAAACTGTGTCCATTCCTTTGGCCACACACCTCCAGAATATGAGAAGCCTCAAGGCCCCCGAGGTCATCCCACTACTGGGAGCCTCCCTGGACACACAGGGGCATTCGGACACAAGCTGAGCAGCTACCTCCACGAAGACATGCACACAGATGTCAACAGAGATAGAAGGTTGAGCCGGACAGGCCCTTAGGCCCTAATCTCAACTCTTGCTTTGGTTTCCAGGTGTCACTCCTCAGAGGCTTTGGTTCGAAGAACAGGATATGGGGCTTTCCTGAGGCACTGAACAGAACTCCTCTCGTCTCCACATGGGATGCTTCCTTGTTGGAGCCGTGTCAAACACCTCAGGTTGGAGAATCCTGCAGAGTCCCTGAGCCACCTCCACATTCCAAGGTCTCCCAGGCCACCAAGCCACAGGAGGACTCATCTTCAGGAGAGTGCATTTCAACTCTCCCCTCTGGGGAGCTCACCCAGGAGCCCTCATATTGAGCCTGCCTTGTCCTGAATAATGAGTGGGAATATGAATTGGCATTCCCAGGCATCCGTTCTTAGACACCCGTTCTCGTGTATTTCCATATGGGGCCTCCTGGAACTATCCAATAGGACTCGACTGTCGTGCAGAAGGAAACCTTGAGGTTTGGAGTAGTTCACAAATCCCATCGTAGGCAAACCTCCCTGTCATCATGAAGCCCCCACACCCTTCAGGAAGAGGCCACGCTGGACAAAAACTCTAGCCTGAGGCACGTCTCATAGTTGACATGACCTCAGTGCAGGAGATCTCGATTCAGCCTCTGCAGAATGGGCCTGCCGTGCCCTCGGTCCCAAACCTAAGGCTAGCTTGTGTTTTCAGACTTCCTTCCTCACACTCCTGGCAAACAAGCCCTCCGTTCTAGAAACTCCAGAACCACAACCCAGCCCAGTGTCTGCCCAACGGAAAAAAACGTTTTCCTGTGGGGCTCTCCAGAAAACCTAGAAGAGGATCAACATGCTCGGGCCTCGACGGTACCCGAACTGGATAGGCTGCTCTGGGCACTCATGCTCTGTCTGACACAGTCTGAAGCCAGACGTCCAGACAGACAAGGAGACAGCTGGCCGCACACCCAGCACTTCGGACATGCCATGGTCTTATGCCGTCACCTCTTCCTAACCTTGGTTTTCAGATATCTGAACCTAGACATTATATCAATTCTCCACACAGCTGGGTATCGCAAGCACAAAACAGAACTCCTCCTTCCCCATGGCTGTAAAGCTTGCTCTTGGCATGGAGTCACACCTTCAGGGTGGGAGAAACCTTCATGGCCCCTGATGCCACGCTCAACCTTGAGTGCTGCTTGGGCACAATTTCACACTGTATGACCCTCAGCATGAGCCCCATGTCAAAGAAAGGCGTGTCAGGGCCTGGACCAAGAGCCCGCATATGGGGCTTGCCAAGCCCCTATGCACCCAATCCTCACCAGTGTTTGCGTTTTCCAGTCGCCCCGCCCATACCTGGGGCTCTGCTCTGGAATCCCTTTCTTGGGAGACACATGAGCAGGACAACACGACTCCACCCTTCCCACAAAATGACCCCAAACTCTTGGGAGCTGGGACAAATCCCCAGAGAGGGATACTCGTCCACAGTCCCTGAGGCCACCCCTCCAATCCATGGCTATCCCGGACACAACATCCAGAGACAAAAGCCTGAAGGAACGCCTCTCACTCGCCCTTGTTTCAGAGGCCCAGGAGCTCCCTCTCGGGCTGTACATCCGGCCTGCCATATGCTTGGCGCCCCTCATAAGCTGAATTTGTGTTTTCAGACTTCTGTGCCCACAGCCTGGACCCGCACAACCTCCAGGCTAGGGCCTCTGGAGCCACAGCGAAAGATTGTGCCTGCCCTCTCCAAGGGAAGTGTGCCCAATCCATTGACCACAACCCTACAGGTTAGGGAAAAGCTCCAAGGCCCATGAGGCCATCAATGGTGTAGGCCACCCTGGACTAAGAGGGGCTCTCTGACACCAGCAAGCAACTATCTCCACTTACTCTCAGACAGTGTCCCCAGAGACAGAAGGTTGAAATGGACAGAACCCCAGGCCCTAATCTGAACCTTAGCTTTGGTTTCCATGTGTCCGTCCTCAGAGGACTGTTTTCGTAGACCAGCACACGGGGCTTTTCTGAGGCACCAAACCAAACCTCTCTCGTCTCCACATGGGGAGCTTTCTTACTGGGGATGTTCAAACCCTTCAGGTAGGAGAGTTCCGCAAGGCCACTGAACAACCAGCACATTCCAAGGTCTCCATGGACCCAAACGCACATTATGACGCATCCTCAGGAGAGGCCATTTCAACTGAGCCCCCTGGGTAGCGTGCCCCAGAGGCAGCAGATCAAACATATCTTGTCGCTAATGGCCAATGGGAATGCGAGGCATGCTGTACAGGGATCCATCCTTCGAACTCTGCTCTCCATTCCTTCCGTATGGTATGTCCTGGAGCCATGCAACAGGACTCGAATGTCCCGCAGAAGGAAACCTTGTGGTTTGGGGCAACCTCCAAACTCAGCGTGGGAAAACTTCCTTGGCCTCATGAGGGCCCCGCTTCATGAAGGTGCCATCATGGACACATACTCCAGCCTCAGCCAACGTCTGGTCCTCAGCCTGACATCAGATTCAGGAGATTTTGATTCAGCCTCTGCAGAGTGGGCCTGCTCTGCCATTGGCTCCAATCCTCACCCTAGCTTGTGTTTTCAGACTTCGGTCCTCACACTCCTGGCCCACAAACCCTCCCTCCTGGGAATTCTGGGGCCACAATGAAGCACTCTGCCTGACGCCCAGGAGAAAATCTTTGTCTATGGTGCTGCCCAGAAACCCCAAATGAGGATCAAACTGCTTGGCCCTCGGCAACACCCCAATTGCATAGGCTACATTAAACACTGATGCTCTGTCGCAAATAGCCTGAGCCCAGACCTTCCAACAGACACCGACACAGCTGGCTGCATACCCAGCACATTGGACCCGCCACTGCCTTAGGCCATCATCCATTCCCAACCTGGGTTTTCAGTCATCGGAACCTAGACCTTATCTCCAATCCCTGCACAGGGGGGAACCTTATGCACAAGTCAGAACCCCTCCTTCCCCATGGCAAGAAACCTTGCTGCTGGCAGTGAGTCAAACCTTCAGTGTAGGAGAAAACAGCATGGCTCATGAGGCCACGCCCATGCGTGAGGGCCTCCTTGGGCACAAACACACATTGTGACCCTCAGCGTGAGTACCTTATTCAAGTAACGCCTCTCAGTGACTGGAACAAAAGCCCGCATATGTGGCTTGCCATTCCCATAGGCACCCAGGACTAACTAGATGGTGTGTATTCCAGTTGAGGGAACCCACTGCTGTGCTCTAGAGTCCCTCTCCTGGGGGGTCCCCTGTGGCCGAAAACAGTACGCTTCCCTTCCCACAGAATGAACCCAAACACTTGGGAGCTTGGACAATCCCGCGAGAGAAAGGCTCTTCCTCGGCCCCTGAGGCAACCCCTATCCTGAACAGCCACTTTAAACGCAACACCCAGAGACAAAAGCCTGAGCGACTGCCTCCCACTTGCCCTCCTTTGATATCCAGAGGATCTCCCCTCACGGACTGGAGATAAGGCCTGCCATACCTTGGCCCCTAGCTGAGCCAAGTTTGCTTTTTCAGACATCTGTCCCCACAGCCCTGGCAAACACAGCCTCTAGGCTGGGTCCTCTGGAGCCATACCACAGGACCGTGCCTGCTCTCTCCTGGGAAACTGTGTCCATTCCTTTGGCCACACACCTCCAGAATATGAGAAACCTCAAGGCCCCCGAGGTCATCCCACTACTGGGAGCCTCCATGGACACACAGGGGCATTCGGACACAAGCTGAGCAGCTACCTCCACGAAGACATGCACACAGATGTCAACAGAGATAGAAGGTTGAGCCGGACAGGCCCTTAGGCCCTAATCTCAACTCTTGCTTTGGTTTCCAGGTGTCACTCCTCAGAGGCTTTGGTTCGAAGAACAGGATATGGGGCTTTCCTGAGGCACTGAACAGAACTCCTCTCGTCTCCACATGGGAAGCTTCCTTGTTGGAGCCGTGTCAAACACCTCAGGTTGGAGAATCCTGCAGAGTCCCTGAGCCACCTCCACATTCCAAGGTCTCCCAGGCCACCAAGCCACAGGAGGACTTATCTTCAGGAGAGTGCATTTCAACTCTCCCCTCTGGGGAGCTCACCCAGGAGCCCTCAGATTGAGCCTGCCTTGTCTTGAATAATGAGTGGGAATATGAATTGGCATTCCCAGGCATCCGTTCTTAGACACCTGTTCTCGAGTCTTTCCGTATTGGGCCTCCTGGAACCATCCAATAGGACTCGACTGTCGTGCAGAAGGAAACCTTGAGGTTTGAAGTAGTTCACAAATCCCATCGTAGGCAAACCTCCCTGTCATCATGAAGCCCCCACACCCTTCAGGAAGAGGCCACGCTGGACAAAAACTCTAGCCTGAGGCACGTCTCATAGTTGACATGACCTCAGTGCAGGAGATCTCGATTCAGCCTCTGCAGAATAGGCCTGCCGTGCCCTCGGTCCCAAACCTCAGGCTAGCTTGTGTTTTCAGACTTCCTTCCTCACACTCCTGGCAAACAAGCCCTCCGGTCTAGGAACTCCAGAACCACAACCCAGCCCAGTGTCTGCCCAACGGAAAAAAACGTTTTCCTGTGGGGCTCTCCAGAAAATCCAGATGAGGATCAACATGCTCGGGCCTCGACGGTACCCGAACTGGATAGGCTGCTCTGGGCACTCGTGCTCTGTCTGACACAGCCTGAAGCCAGACGTCCAGACAGACAAGGAGACAGCTGGCCGCACACCCAGCACTTCAGACATGCCATGGTCTTATGCCGTAACCTCTTCTTGACCTTGGTTTTCAGATATCTGAACCTAGACATTATATCAATTCTCCACACAGCTGGGTATCGCAAGCACGAAACAGAACTCCTCCTTACCCATGGCTGTAAAGCTTGCTCTTGGCATGGTGTCACTCCTTCAGGGTGGGAGAAACCTTCAAGCCCACTGATGCCACGCCCAAACTTGTGTGTTGCTTGGGCACAAATTCACACTGTGACCCTCAGCATGAGCCCCATGTCAAAGAAAGGCCTGTCAGGGCCTGGACCAAGAGCCCGCATATGGGGCTTGCCAAGCCCCTATGTACCCAATCCTCACCAGTGTTTGAGTTTTCCAGTCGCCCCGCCTGTCCGTGGGGCTCTCCTCTGGAATCCCTTTTTTGGAGAGACTCATGAGCCAGACAATACGACTCTGCCCTACCCACAAAATGACCCCAAACTCTTGGGAGGTGGGACAAATCCCCAGAGAGGGATACTCGTCCACAATCCCTGAGGCCACCCCTCCAATCCACTGTTATCCCGGACACAACATCCAGATACAATAGCCTGAAAGAACGCCTCCCACTCGCCCTTGTTTCAGAGGAGGAGGAGCTCCCTCTCGGGCTGTACATCCGGCCTCCCATACCCTAGGCGACACTCATAAGCTGAGTTTGTGTTTTTAGACTTCTGTGCCCACAGCCTGGACCCACACAATCTCCAGGCTCACGACCCATTCCAAGGCCCTCATGGACACAAACACAAACTAGTCCCCATCCTCAGGAAAGTCCATTTCAACTCAACCACCCGGGTTGCTCCCGCAGAGCCATCAAATCTCAACTGTCTTGTTGCTAGGAATCAATTGCAATGTGAGGCGGGCTTCCTGGCTTCCATCCTCGAACGAGGCTCAGGAGTCATTCCATAGGGGATGTCCTGGAGCTGCCCAACAGGTCTCAATTGTCCCGCAGAAGGAATCCTTGAAGGGGGCATCCCACAACTCCCAACGTGGGAAAACCTCCATGGCCTTGAGACTCCGCTTCATTCATGAAGGGGCAGTCATGCACAGAACTCCAACCTGAGCCAACGTCTGATCCTCGCCGTGACTTCAGATGCTTGAGATATTGGTTCAGATGTGTAGGGGGTAACTGCTGTACCCTTGGCCTGAAGCCCAAGTCTAGCTTGTGTTCTCAAAATTCTGTCCACACACTCCTGGCCAAGAAGCCCTCAAGTTTGGCAATTCCGGACCCACAATGAAGCACTCTGCCTGCCATATAGAAATAATATCTTGCCTAATGAGAGGCCCAGGCACCTCAAATGAGGATTAACCTACACGGCACTCGACTGTACCCAAATTATATAGTCTAACCTGGGCACTAATGCACTGTCTGACACAACCTGAGCCCGACCCTCCTTAAAACACCCAGGGATCTGACTGCACACTGAGCACATCAGATCGCCATGGCCTTAAGTCGTCATCTCTTCCAAACTGCGGTTTTCAGGCTTCAGAACCTAACCTTATCTCCAACCACTGCCCAGGGTTGAAATGTTGCAGAAATCAGAACTCCTTCCCCATGGCAAGAATCCTTGTGATTGGCATGTTGTCCAAATTTCAGTGTAGTTGAAACCAGTGTGGTCCATGAGGCCCCGCCCATGCTCGTGGGCCACATTGGTCACACACACACATTGTGACCCTCAGCCTGAGCCCAGTCTTCAAGTAAGGCCCCTCAGTGGCTGGATGAAGAGACAGCATATTGGGCCTTCCATGCCCCTAGGCCCCAATTTTTAACCATAGGTTGGGTTGTCCCTTGACTCTTCCCCAGGGCTCTATTTCGAATTCCTCTTTGGTTGGGACACCAGAGGTAACAAACCTGAAAGGAGACCTCCCATCCCACAGCTTGACAAAAAACAATTGAGACCGGGCAAAATCCACAGAGAGGAAAATTTGTCCATGGCCCATGGGGCCTCCCCGCATTCCACGGCCATCGTTGATACGAAATCCAGAGACAAAAGCCTGAGCAAGCGCCTCAGACTCCCTCTTTCTTCATATCCTGAAGAGTTCTTCTCATGGTTTGTAGATTGGGCCTGCCATACCTACGTCCCCAAACCTAAGCTGAGTTTGTGTTTTCATACTTCTGTCCTCAAAGTCCTGGGCCACACACACTCCAAGCTTGGGCCCCTTGACCCACACATTAGGACTGTGCCTACCCCATGCATGGGAATTCTGCCCATTCCATTGTCCGAAATTGTACAAATTAGGAGAACCCTCCAACTCCCCGAGGCCATCCCAAAAGTGTAGGTCCCGGGACAAACATGGGCGGTCTGACACCAGCAGAGCATCCACCTCCACTCGTACCATAGATGGATGAACCCAGAGAAGGAGATTGAACCAGACAGGACCCTAGGCCATAATCGGATCCATTGCTATGGTTACAGGCATGTCTCCTCAAAAGCCTGAATTCCAATACCAGCATAGGGGGTTTCCTAGAAACCCATCAGAACAAATCTCGTCTCAAAGAAACTTGAGCATGGAAGCTATGTCAAAAACTTAGGAGTATACTTCAGGGTCCCGGTGCCACCGCCCCATTTCAAGGCCTCCATGGACACAAACATCCATTAGGCCCCAGCCTCGGGAAAGTCCATTTCAAGTCAGCCACTCCAGCAGAGCCATCAGATCTCAACTGTCTTGTTGCTAGGAGACAATTGGAATGCGAGGTGGGCTTCCCTGGCATCCATCCTCTAATGGTGCTCTGGAGTCATTCCATATGGGATGACCTGGAGCTGCCAAACAGGTCTCAATTGTCCCGCAGAAGGAATCCTTGAAGGGGGCATCCTACAACTCCCAACGTGGGAAAACCTCCATGTCCTTGAGACTCTACTCCGTTCATGAATGGGAAGTCATGCACAGAAACTCCAACCTGAGCCAACGTCTGATCCTCGCCGTGACTTCAGATGCTTGAGATATTGGTTCAGATCTGCAAGGGGTACCTGCCGTGCCCTCGGCCTGAAGCCCAAGTCTAGCTTGTGTTCTCAGACTTCTGTCCTCACACTCCTGGCCCAGAAGACCTCATGTTTGGCAATTCTGGACCCACAATGCAGCAGTCTGCCTGCCCTCTAGAAAAAATATCTTGCATAATGAGCTTCCCAGGCACCTCAATTGAGGATAAACCTACACGGCACTCGACTGTACCCAAATTATATAGTCTAAGCTGGGCACTAATGCACTCTCTAACACAACCTGATTCCGAACCTGCTGACCAACACCCAGGCAGCTGACCGCACACTGACACATACGACGCGCCAAGGCCTTAGGTCGTCATCTCTTCCCAACTGTGCTTTTCAGGCTTCAGAACCTAGACCTTAACTCCAACCACTGCCAAGGGTTGAAAATGATGCAGAAATCTGAACTCCTTCCCCATGGCAAGAAACCTTGTGATTGGCCTGTTGTCCAAAGTTCAGTGTATTTGAAACCAGTGTGGCCCATGAGGCCCTGCCCATTCCCGCGGGCCACATTGGTCACAAACACACATTGTGACCCTCAGCCTGATCCCAGTCTTCAAGTAAGGCCTCTCAGTGGCTGGATGAAGAGACAGCATATTGGGCCTGCCATGCCCCTAGGCCCCAATTTTTAACCATAGTTTGGGTTGTCCCTTCACTCTTCCCCAGGGCTCTGCTTTCGAATTCCTCTTTGGTTGGGACACCTGAGGTAACGAACCTGAAAGGAGACATCCATTCCCACAGATTGACAAAAAACAATTGGGACTGGGCCAAATCCGCAGAGTGGAAGATTCATTCATGGCCCATGAGGCCTCCCCACGTTCCACGGGCATCGTTGATACAAAATCCAGAGACAAAAGCCTGAGCAAGTGCATCAGACTCGCACATTCTTTATATCCTGAAGAGTTCTTCTCATGGTTTGTAGATTGGGCCTGCCATACCTATGTCCCCAAACCTAAGCTGTTTGTGTTTTCAGACTTCCACCCTCAAAGTCCTGGACCCCACACCCTCCACTGGGGCCCCTGGAGCCACACATTAGGATGCTGCCTACCCAATCCATGGGAATTATGCCCATTCCATTGTCCAAATTGGTACAAATTAGGAGAACCCTCCAAAGTCCCCGAGGCCATCCCAAAAGTGTAGGTCGACCGGGACAAACAAGGGCGGTCTGACAATAGCTAAGCATCCACCTCCACTCATACCACAGATGGATGAACCCAGAGAAGAAGATTGAAGCAGACAGGACCCTAGGCCATAATCGGATCCATTGCTTTGGTTTACAGGCATGTCTCCTCAAATGCCTGGATTCCAATACCAGCATAGAAGGTTTCCTGAGGCACCCATTAGAACTCATCTCGTCACCAGAAGGAAACCTGTGCAAAGAAGCTATGTCAAAAGCTTAGGAGAATACTTCAGGGTCACGGTGCCTCCACCCCATTCCAAGGCCGCCATGGACATAAACACTCATTAAGCCCCACACTCAGGAAAGTCCATTTCAACTCAACCACCCCAGCAGAGCCATCAGATCTCAACTGTCTTGTTGCTAGGAGACAATTGGAATGCGAGGCGGGCTTCCCTGGCTTACATCCTCTAATGGTGCTCTGGAGTCATTCCATATGGGATGACCTGGAGCTGCCAAACAGGTCTCAATTGTCCCGCAGAAGGAATCCTTGAAGGGGGCATCCTACAACTCCCAACGTGGGAAAACCTCCATGTCCTTGAGACTCTACTCCGTTCATGAATGGGAAGTCATGCACAGAAACTCCAACCTGAGCCAACGTCTGATCCTCGCCGTGACTTCAGATGCTTGAGATATTGGTTCAGATCTGCAAGGGGTACCTGCCGTGCCCTCGGCCTGAAGCCCAAGTCTAGCTTGTGTTCTCAGACTTCTGTCCTCACACTCCTGGCCCAGAAGACCTCATGTTTGGCAATTCTGGACCCACAATGCAGCAGTCTGCCTGCCCTCTAGAAAAAATATCTTGCATAATGAGCTGCCCAGGCACCTCAATTGAGGATAAACCTACACGGCACTCGACTGTACCCAAATTATATAGTCTAAGCTGGGCACTAATGCACTCTCTAACACAACCTGATTCCGAACCTGCTGACCAACACCCAGGCAGCTGACCGCACACTGACACATACGACGCGCCAAGGCCTTAGGTCGTCATCTCTTCCCAACTGTGCTTTTCAGGCTTCAGAACCTAGACCTTAACTCCAACCACTGCCAAGGGTTGAAAATGATGCAGAAATCTGAACTCCTTCCCCATGGCAAGAAACCTTGTGATTGGCCTGTTGTCCAAAGTTCAGTGTATTTGAAACCAGTGTGGCCCATGAGGCCCTGCCCATTCCCGCGGGCCACATTGGTCACAAACACACATTGTGACCCTCAGCCTGATCCCAGTCTTCAAGTAAGGCCTCTCAGTGGCTGGATGAAGAGACAGCATATTGGGCCTGCCATGCCCCTAGGCCCCAATTTTTAACCATAGTTTGGGTTGTCCCTTCACTCTTCCCCAGGGCTCTGCTTTCGAATTCCTCTTTGGTTGGGACACCTGAGGTAACGAACCTGAAAGGAGACATCCATTCCCACAGATTGACAAAAAACAATTGGGACTGGGCCAAATCCGCAGAGTGGAAGATTCATTCATGGCCCATGAGGCCTCCCCACGTTCCACGGGCATCGTTGATACAAAATCCAGAGACAAAAGCCTGAGCAAGTGCATCAGACTCGCACATTCTTTATATCCTGAAGAGTTCTTCTCATGGTTTGTAGATTGGGCCTGCCATACCTATGTCCCCAAACCTAAGCTGTTTGTGTTTTCAGACTTCCACCCTCAAAGTCCTGGACCCCACACCCTCCACTGGGGCCCCTGGAGCCACACATTAGGATGCTGCCTACCCAATCCATGGGAATTATGCCCATTCCATTGTCCAAATTGGTACAAATTAGGAGAACCCTCCAAAGTCCCCGAGGCCATCCCAAAAGTGTAGGTCGACCGGGACAAACAAGGGCGGTCTGACAATAGCTAAGCATCCACCTCCACTCATACCATAGATGGATGAACCCAGAGAAGAAGATTGAAGCGGACAGGACCCTAGGCCATAATCGGATCCATTGCTTTGGTTTACAGGCATGTCTCCTCAAATGCCTGGATTCCAATACCAGCATAGAAGGTTTCCTGAGGCACCCATTAGAACTCATCTCGTCACCAGAAGGAAACCTGTGCAAAGAAGCTATGTCAAAAGCTTAGGAGAATACTTCAGGGTCACGGTGCCTCCACCCCATTCCAAGGCCGCCATGGACATAAACACTCATTAAGCCCCACACTCAGGAAAGTCCATTTCAACTCAACCACCCCAGCAGAGCCATCAGATCTCAACTGTCTTGTTGCTAGGAGACAATTGGAATGCGAGGCGGGCTTCCCTGGCTTACATCCTCTAACGGTGCTCTGGAGTCATTCCATATGGGATGTCCTGGAGCTACCCAACCGGTCTCAATTGTCCCGCAGAAGGAATCCTTCAAGGGGGAATCCCACAACTCCCAACGTGGGAAAACCTCCATGGCCTTGAGACTCTGATCCGTTCATGAAGGGGCAGTCATGCACAGAAACTCCAACCTGAGCCAAAGTCTGATCCTCGCCGTGATTTCAGATGCCTGAGTTATTGGTTTAGATCTGCAGGGGCTACCTGCCGTGCCCTCGGCCTGAAGCCCAAGTCTAGCTTGTGTTCTCAGACTTCTGTCCTCACACTCCTGGCCCAGAAGCCCTCAAGTTTGTCAATTCCGGCCCCACAATGCAGCACTCTGCCTGACCTGTAGAAAAAAATTATTGCCTCATGAGCTGCCCAGGCACCTTAAATGAGCATAAACCTACACAGCACTCGACTTTACCCAAATTATGTATTCTAACCTGGGCACTAATGCATTGTCGGACACAACCTGAGACCGGACCTCCTGACCAACACCCAGAAAGCTGACCGCACACTGAGCACATAAGACCCGCCATGGCCTTAGGTCATCAACTCTTCCCTATTTCAGTTTTCAGGCTTCAGAACCGAGACCTTAACTCCAATCAAAGCCCAGGCGTGCCTGTGTTGCGGAAATCACAACTCCTCCTTACCCATGGCAAGAAACCTGTGGTTGGCACGTTTTCCAACGTTCAGTGTAGGAGAAACCAGCATTTACCCTGAGGCCCCGCCCATTCTTGAGTGAGACGAGGGCATAAACACGCATTGTGACCTCAGCATGAGTCCTGTCCTCTAGTAAGTCCTCTCAGTGGCTGGACCATTAGATGCCATAATGGGCATGACATGTCCCTAGGCTCCAATTTTTAACCTGATTTCTGATTGTCCAGTCGCCCCTCACCAGGGCTCTACTTTGGAACCCCTCATTTGGTGGGACACCTGAGGTTAAATAAGAAAACAAGAACAACAAAAAAACGGACTTCTTCCATCCCACAGAATGACCCCAAACTCTTTGGGCGGGCCAAACCACCAGAGAGTAAGACTCGTCCATTTCCCATGAAGTCACCCAGAAATTTCACGACCATGAGTGACACGGTATCCAGAGACCAAAACTTGAGCAAGAGCCTCACACTCGCCCTTTTTTCAAATCCCGAAGTGTTCTCCTCATGGTCTGTAGATCAGTTCTGCCATATTTATGTCCTGAAACATAAGACGAGTTTGTGTTTTCAGACAACTGTCCAAACAGCCCTGGACTACACAACCAAGAGGCTCAGGCCCCTGGAGCCAAACCTGAGGACTGTACTTGCCCTCACCAAAGGAATTGTGTGTTCCCTTTCCAACGGCCACAACCCTACTAATAGGATAAACCTCCAAAGTCCCTGATGCATCTCAATAGTGGTGTCTTCCCAGGAAAAAGAGGGGCAATCTGAGCCCATCGGAGCACCTCCCTGCACTCAGACCCATAGACAGATGTCCCCAGAGTTAAAAAGGAAAGAACAGGCCCCTAGGCACTAATCAGATCCATTGCATCTCTCCTCAGAGGCCTGGATTTCAAAACCAGCATATGGCTCTTTCTTGACTCACCCATCAGAAAACATCTCATCTACACATGGGATACTTGGACGTTGGAGCTGTGCAAAGCCTCTGTTTAGGAGAACCCTTCAGGGCCCCAGTGCCACCGCTTCATTCCAAGGTCTCCATAGACACAAAAGCACATTGGGACCCATCCCCAGGAGAGTCCATTTCAACTCAGCCTCCTCGGTTGCTCAACCAGATCCAGCAGATCTACCCTGTCTTGTTGCTAGGAGACAATTGGAATGCGAGGTGGGCTACCCAGCCATCCATCCTTAGAACCATGCTCAGAATCTTTGGTCTGGAGCCAAACAACAGGTCTCCATTGTCCTGCAGAAGACTCTTTGCAGTTTGGAGCTGCTCACAACTCCCATCGTGGGAAAACCCCCATGGCCTCGTGAGGGCCTCCGTTCATGAAGGGGCCATCAGGGACAGAAATTCCAACCTGAGCGATTGTCCGATCCTCGCCCTGACTTCAGATGCACGAGATCTCAATTCAGGTCTGTAGATTGTGCCTGCCATGTCCTCACCCAGAAACCTAAGCCTAGCTTGTGTTCTCAGACTTCTGTCCTCAGACTACTGGCCCAAAAGCCTCCAGTTTGGCAATCCAGAACTACAATGCAGCACTCTGCCTGCCCTCCAGAAGAAAAACATTGCCCTCTGGGGAGACCCAGTAACCCCAAGTGAGGATCAAACTGCACCTACCTTGGCTGTAACCCAAATAAATAGGCTGACCAGGGCTCTAATGCCCTTTCTGACACATCCTGAGCCTGGAACTCTTGGCCCACCCAGACTGCTGGCCGCACACTGAGCACATCTGGCCGCCATGGCCTTAGGTCGTCATCCTTCCCAACCTCGGTTTTCTGGCTTGAGAATCTAGACCTTATCTCCAATCACTGCCCAGGGTTGAACGTGATGCCGAAATCAGAACTCCTTCCCCATGGCAAGAAACCTTGTGGTTGGCATGTTGTCAAACGTTCAGTGTAGTTGAAGCCAGTGTGGCCCATGAGGCCCCGCCCATGCTCTTGGGCCACATTGGTCACAAACACACATTGTGACCCTCAGCGTGAGCCCAGTCCCCAAGTAAGGCCTCTCAGTGGCTGGATGAAGAGATAGCATATTGGGCTTGCCATGGCCCTAGGCCCCAATTTTTAACCATAGTTCGGGTTGTCCCTTCAGTCTTTTCCACAGCTTTGCTTTGGAATTCCTCTTTTGGTGGGACACCTGAGGTAACAAAACTGAAAGGAGTCCACCCTTCCTACAGATTGACGAATAACAATTGGGATTCGGGGCAAATCCTCAGAGAGGAAGGTTCGTCCATGGCCCATGAGGCCTCCCCGATATTCAACGGCCATTGCTGATACAAAATCCAGAGACAAAAGCCTGAGCAAGGGCCTCAGACCCGCACTTTCTTCATATACTGAAGAGTTCTTCTCATGATTTCTAGATCGCGCCTGCCATACCTACGTCCCCAAACCTAAGCTGAGTTTGTGTTTTCAGACTTCTGTCCTCAAAGTCCTGGGCCACACACTCTCCAGGCTGGGGCCCCTGGAGCCACACATTAGGACTGTGCCTACCAATCCATGGGAATTCTGCCCATTCCATGGTCCAAAATCTTACAAATGAAGAGAAACCTCCAAAGTCCCTGAGGCCATCTCAATAGTGTAGGTAGACCGGAACAAACAAGGGCTGTCTGACACCAGCTGATAATCTACCTCCACTCATAACATAGTTGGATGTCCCCAGAGAAGAAGATTGAACCAGACAGGACCCTAGGCCATAATAGGATCCATTGCTTTGGTTTACAGGCATGTCTCCTCAAAAGCCTGATTCCAATATGAGCATAGGGGTTTTCATGAGGCACCCATCAGAACTTATCTCGTCTCCACAAGGAAACCTGTGCGTGGGAGCTATGTCAAAAGCTTAGGAGAGTACTTCAGGGTCCCGGTGCCACCGCCCCATTCCAAGGCCCTCATGGACACAAAAACACATTAGGACCCATCCTCAGGTAAGTCCATTTCAACTCAGCCACCCCGGATGCTCACGCAGAGCCATCAGATCTAAACTGTCTTGTTGCTAGGATACAACTGGAATGCGAGGCGGGCTTCCCAGGCATCCATCCTCGAACGGTGCTCTGGAGTCATTCCATATGGGATGTCCTGGAGCTGTCCAACAGGTCTCAATTGTCCCACAGAAGGAATCCTTGAAGGGGGCGTCCCACAACTATCAACCTGGGAAAACCTCAATGGCCTCGAGATACTGCTCTGTTCATGAAGCGACCGTCATGCACGGAAACTCCAACCTGAGCCAACGTCTGATCCTCGCCCTGACTTCAGATGCATGAGATATTGGTTCAGATCTGCAGGGGGTACCTGCCGTGCCCTCTCCCTGAATCCCAAATCTAGCTTGTCCTCTCAGACTTCCATCCTCACACTCCTGGTCCCGAAGCCCTCACGTTTGGCAATTCCGGACCCACAATGCAGCACTCTGCCTGCCTTCTACAAAAAAATTATTGCCTCATGAGCTGCCCAGGCACCTTAAATGAGGATAAACCTACACAGCACTCGACTTTACCCAAATTATGTAGTCTAACCTGGGCACTAATGCACTGTCGGACACAACCTGAGACCGGACCTCCTCACCAACACCCAGAAAGCTGACCACACACTGAGCACATAAGACCCGCCATGGCCTTAGGACATCATCTCTTCCCTATCTCAGTTTTCAGGTTTCAGAACCGAGACCTTATCTCCAATCACTGCCCAAGCGTGAGTGTGATGCAGAAATCACAACTCCTCCTTACCCATGGCAAGAAACCTTGTGGTTGGCACGTTTTCCAACGTTCAGTGTAAGAGAAACCAGCATTCACCCTGAGGCCCTGCCCATTCTTGAGTGCGACGAGGGCATAAACTCGCATTGTGACCCTCAGCATGAGTCCTGTCCTCTAGTAAGTCCTCTCAGTGGCTGGACAGTTAGATGCCATAATGTGCTTGACATGTCCCAAGGCTCAAATTTTTAACCAGATTTCTGATTGTCCAATCGCCCCTCCCCAGGGCTCTACTTTGGAACCCCCCAATTGGGGGGACACCTGAGGTTAAAAAAGAAAACAACAACAAAAAAAAATGGACTTCTTCCATCCCACAGAATGACCCCAAACTCTTTGGGCGGGCCAAACCACCAGAGAGTAAGACTCGTCCATTTCCCATGAAGTCACCCAGAAATTTCACGACCATGAGTGACACGGTATCCAGAGACCAAAACTTGAGCAAGAGCCTCACACTCGCCCTTTTTTCAAATGCCAAAGAGTTCTTCTCATGGTCTGTAGATCAGTCCTTCCATATTTATGTCCCGCAACACAAGACGAGTTTGTGTTTTCAGACAACTGTCCAAACAGCCCTGGCCTACACAACCTACAGGCTCAGGCCCCTGGAGCCAAACCTGAGGACTGTACTTGCCCTCACCAAGGGAATTGTGTTTGCCCATTTCAATGGCCACAACCCTTCTAATAGGATAAACCTCCAAAGTCCCTGATCCATCTCAATAGCGGTGGCTTCCCAGGAAAAATAGGGGCAATCTGAGCCCATCGGAGCACCTCCCTGCACTCAGACCCATAGACAGATGTCCCCAGATTTTAAAAGGAAAGAACAGGCTCCTAGGCACTAATCAGATCCATTGCTTTGGTGTCCAACATCTCTCCTCAGAGGCCTGGATTTCAAAACCAGCATATGGCTGTTTCTTGACTTACCCATCATAAAACATCTCACCTTCACATGGGATACTTGGACGTTGGAGCTGTGCAAAGCCTCTGTTTAGGAGAACCCTTCAGGGCCCCAGTGCCACAGCTTCATTCCAAGGTCTCCATAGACACAAAAGCACATTAGGACCCATCCACCGGAGAGTCCATTTCTACTCAGCACCCTCGGTTGCTCCCCCAGATCCAGCAGATCTAACCTGTCTTGTTGCTAGGAGACAATTGGAATGCGAGGTGGGCTACCCAGCCATCCATCCTTAGAACCCTGCTCAGAATCATTGGCCTGGAGCCAAACAACAGGTCTCCATTGTCCTGCAGAAGACTCTTTGCAGTTTGGAGCTGCTCACAACTCCCATCGTGGGAAAACCCCCATGGCCTCGTGATGCCCCCCATTCATGAAGGGGCCATCAGGGACAGAAACTCCAACCTGAGCGATCATCCGATCCTCGCCGTGACTTCAGATGCACGAGATCTCGATTCCGGTCTGTAGATTGTGCCTGCCATGTCCTCACCCAGAAACCTAAGCCTAGCTTGTGTTCTCAGACTTCTGTCCTCAGACTACTGGCCCACAAGCCCTCCAGTTTGCCAATCCAGAACTACAATGCATCATTCTGCCTGCCCTCCAGAAGAAAAACTTTGCCCTCTGGGGTGACCCAGTAACCCCAAGTGAGGATCAACCTGCACCTACCTTGGCTGTACCCCAAATACATAAGCTGACCAGGGCATTAATGCCCTTTCTGACACAGCCTGAGCCTGGAACTCCTGTCCCACCCCGACTGCTAGCCGCACATTGAGCACATCGAGCCGCCATGGCCTTAGGTCGTCATCTCTTCCCAACCTCGGTTTTCAGGCTTCAGAATCTAGACCTTATCTCCAATCACTGCCCAGGGTTGAACGTGATGCCGAAATCAGAACTCCTTCCCCATGGCAAGAAACCTTGTGGTTGGCATGTTGTCCAACCTTCAGTGTAGTTGAAGCCAGTGAGACCCATGAGGCCACGCCCATGCTCTTGGGCCACATTGGTCACAAACACACATAGTGACCCTCAGCGTGAGCTCAGTCCCCAAGTAAGGCCTCTCAGTGGCTGGATGAAGAGATAGCATATTGGGCCTGGCATGCCCCTAGGCCCAATTTTTAACCATAGTTCGGGTTGTCCCTTCAGTCTTCTCCACGGCTTTGCTTTGAAATTCCTCTTTTGGTGGGACACCTGAGGTAACAAAACTCAAATGAGTCCTCCCATCCCACAGATTGACGAAAAGCAATTGGGAATGGGCAAATCCTCAGAGAGGAAGATTCGTCCATAGCCCATAAGGCCTCTGCGACATTCAACGGCCATCTCTGATACAAAATCCAGAGACAAAAGCCTGAGCAAGCGCCTCAGACTCGCACTTTCTTCATATCCTGAAGAGTTCTTCTCATGGTTTGTAGTTCGGGCCTGCCATACCTACGTCCCCAAACCTAAGCTGAGTTTGTGTTTTCAGAATTCTGTCCTCAAAGTCCTGGGCCACACACTCTCCAGGCTGGGGCCCCTGGAGCCACATATTAGGACTGTGCCTACCAATCCATGTGAATTCAGCCAATTCCATGGTCCAAAATCATACAAATGAGGAGAAACCTCCAAAGTCCCTGAGGCCATCCCAATAGTGTAGGTCGACCGGAACAAACAAGGGCTGTCTGACACCAGCTGATAATCTACCTCCACTCATAACATAGATGGATGTCCCCAGAGAAGAAGACTGAACCAGACAGGACCCTAGGCCATAATAGGATCCATTGCTTTGGTTTACAGGCATGTCTCCTCAAAAGCCTGATTCCAATAGGAGCATAGGGGTTTTCTTGAGGCACCCATCAGAACTCATTTCGTCTCCACAAGGAAACCTGTGCATGGGAGCTATGTCAAAAGCTTAGGAGAGTACTTCAGGCTCCCGGTGCCACCGCACCATTCCAAGGCCCTCATGGACACAAAAACACATTAGGACCCATCCTCAGGAAAGTCCATTTCAACTCAGCCACCCAGATTGCTCCCGCAGAGCCATCAGATCTAAACTGTCTTGTTGCTAGGAGAAAATTGGAATGCGAGGTGGGCTTCCCAGGTATACATCCTCGAACGGTGCTCTGGAGTCATTCCATATGGGATGTCCTGGAGCTGTCCAACAGGTCTCAATTGTCCCGCAGAAGGAATCCTTGAAGGGGGCAGCCCACAACTATCAACGTGGGAAAACCTCAATGGCCTCGAGATTCTGCTCCCTTCATGAAGCGGCCGTCATGCACGGAAACTCCAACCTGAGCCAACGTCTGATCCTCGCCCTGACTTCAGATGCATGAGATATTGGTTCAGATCTGCAGGGGGTACCTGCCGTGCCCTCTCCCTGAACCCCAAGTCTAGCTTGTCTTCTCAGACTTCCATCCTCACACTCCTGGTCCCGAAGCCCTCAAGTTTGGCAATTCCGGACCCACAATGCAGCACTCTGCCTGCCCTCTAGAGAAAAATTATAGCCTCATGAGCTGCCCAGGCACCTTAAATGAGGATAAACCTACACAGCACTCGACTTTACCCAAATTATGTAGTCTAACCTGGGCACTAATGCACTGTCGGACACAACCTGAGACCGGACCTCCTCACCAACACCCAGAAAGCTGACCACACACTGAGCACATAAGACCCGCCATGGCCTTAGGTCATCATCTCTTCCCTATCTCAGTTTTCAGGTTTCAGAACCGAGACCTTATCTCCAATCACTGCCCAAGCGTGAGTGTGATGCAGAAATCACAACTCCTCCTTACCCATGGCAAGAAACCTTGTGGTTGGCACGTTTTCCAACGTTCAGTGTAAGAGAAACCAGCATTCACCCTGAGGCCCCGCCCATTCTTGTTGCGACGAGGGCATAAACACGCATTGTGACCCTCAGCATGAGTCCTGTCCTCTAGTAAGTCCTCTCAGTGGCTGGACCATTAGATGCCATAATGGGCTTGACATGTCCCAAGGCCCCAATTTTTAACCAGATTTCTGATTGTCCAATCGCCCCTCCCCAGGGCTCTACTTTGGAACCCCCCATTTGGGGGGACACCTGAGGTTAAAAAAGAAAACAACAACAACCAAAAAACGGACTTCTTCCATCCCACAGAATGACCCCAAACTCTTTGGGCGGGCCAAACCACCAGAGAGTAAGACTCGTCCATTTCCCATGAAGTCACCCAGAAATTTCACGACCATGAGTGACACGGTATCCAGAGACCAAAACTTGAGCAAGAGCCTCACACTCGCCCTTTTTTCAAATGCCGAAGAGTTCTTCTCATGGTCTGTAGATCAGTCCTTCCATATTTACGTCCCGCAACATAAGACGAGTTTGTGTTTTCAGTCAACTGTCCAAAAAGCCCTGGCCTACACAACCTACAGGCTCAGGCCCCTTGAGCCAAACCTGAGGACTGTACTTGCCCTCACCAAGGGAATTGTGTGTGCCCATTCCAATGGCCACAACCCTTCTAATAGCCACAACCCTCCAAAGTCCCTGATCCATCTCAATAGCGGTGGCTTCCCAGGAAAATGAGGGGCAATCTGAGCCCATCGGAGCACCTCCCTGCACTCAGACCCATAGACAGATGTCCCCAGATTTTAAAAGGAAAGAACAGGCTCCTAGGCACTAATCAGATCCATTGCTTTGGTGTCCAATATCTCTCCTCAGAGGCCTGGTATTCAAAACCAGCATATGGCTGTTTCTTGACTTACCCATCATAAAACATCTCATCTACACATGGGATACTTGGACGTTGGAGCTGTGCAAAGCCTCTGTTTAGGAGAACCCTTCAGGGCCCCAGTGCCACAGCTTCATTCCAAGGTCTCCATAGACACAAAAGCACATTAGGACCCATCCACCGGAGAGTCCATTTCAACTCAGCACCCTCGGTTGCTCCCCCAGATCCAGCAGATCTAACCTGTCTTGTTGCTAGGAGACAATTGGAATGCGAGGTGGGCTACCCATCCATCCATCCTTAGAACCCTGCTCAGAATCATTGGCCTGGAGCCAAACAACAGGTCTCCATTGTCCTGCAGAAGACTCTTTGCAGTTTGGAGTTGCTCACAACTCCCATCGTGGAAAAACCCCCATGGCCTCGTGATGCCCCCCATTCATGAATGGGACATCAGGGACAGAAACTCTAACCTGAGAGATCATCTGATCCTCGCCCTGACTTCAGATGCACGAGATCTCGATTCCGGTCTGTGGATTGTGCCTGCCATGTCCTCACCCAGAAACCTAAGCCTAGCTTGTGTTCTCAGACTTCTGTCCTCAGACTACTGGCCCACAAGCCCTCCAGTTTGCCAATCCAGAACTACAATGCATCATTCTGCCTGCCCTCCAGAAGAAAAACTTTGCCCTCTGGGGTGACCCGGTAACCCCAAGTGAGGATCAACCTGCACCTACCTTAGCTGTACCCCAAATACATAGGCTGACCAGGGCAATATTGCCCTTTCTGACACAGCCTGAGCCTGGAACTCCTGTCGCACCCCGACTGCTAGCCGCACATTGAGCACATCGAGCCGCCATGGCCTTAGGTCGTCATCTCTTCCCAACCTCGGTTTTCAGGCTTCAGAATCTAGACCTTATCTCCAATCACTGCCCAGGGTTGAACGTGATGCCGAAATCAGAACTCCTTCCCCATGGCAAGAAACCTTGTGGTTGGCATGTTGTCCAACCTTCAGTGTAGTTGAAGCCAGTGAGGCCCATGAGGCCCCGCCCATGCTCTTGGGCCACATTGGTCACAAACACACATTGTGACCCTCAGCGTGAGCTCAGTCCCCAAATAAGGCCTCTCAGTGGCTGGAGGAAGAGATAGCATATTGGGCTTGCCATGCCCCTAGGCCCCAATTTTTAACCATAGTTCGGGTTGTCCCTTCAGTCTTCTCCACGGCTTTGCTTTGAAATTCCTCTTTTGGTGGGACACCTGAGGTAACAAAACTGAAATGAGTCCTCCCATCCCACAGATTGACGAAAAGCGATTGGGAATGGGCAAATCCTCAGAGAGGAAGATTCGTCCATGGCCCCAGAGGCCTCCCCGACATTCAACGGCCATCTCTGATACAAAACCCAGAGACAAAAGCCTGAGCAAGCGCCTCAGACTCGCACTTTCTTTATATCCTGAAGAGTTCTTCTCATGGTTTGTAGATCGGGCCTGCCATACCTACGTCCCCAAACCTAAGCTGAGTTTGTGTTTTCAGAATTCTGTCCTCAAAGTCCTGGGCCACACACTCTCCAGGCTGGGGCCCCTGGAGCCACACATTAGGACTGTGCCTACCAATCCATGGGAATTCAGCCCATTCCATGGTCCAAAATCATACAAATGAGGAGAAACCTCCAAAGTCCCTGAGGCCATCCCAATAGTGTAGGTCGACCGGAACAAACAAGGGCTGTCTGACACCAGCTGATAATCTACCTCCACTCATAACATAGATGGATGTCCCCAGAGAAGAAGATTGAACCAGACAGGACCCTAGGCCATAATAGGATCCCTTGTCTTCGTTTACAGGCATGTCTCCTCAAAAGCCTGATTCCAATAGGAGCATAGGTGTTTTCCTGAGGCACGCATCAGAACTCATCTCGTCTCCACAAGGAAACCTGTGCATGGGAGCTATGTCAAAAGCTTAGGAGAGTACTTCAGGGTCCCGGTGCCACCGCCCCATTCCAAGGCCCTCATGGACACAAAAACACATTAGGACCCATCCTCAGGAAAGTCCATTTCAACTCAGCCACCCAGATTGCTCCCGCAGAGCCATCAGATCTAAACTGTCTTGTTGCTAGGAGAAAATTGGAATGAGAGGCGGGCTTCCCAGGCATCCATCCGCGAACGGTGCTCTGGAGTCATTCCATTTGGGATGTCCTGGATCTGTCCAACATGTCTCAACTGTCCCGCAGAAGGAATCCTTGAAGGGGGCATCCCACAACTCCCAACGTGGGAAAACCTCAATGGCCTCGAGATTCTGCTCCCTTCATGAAGCGGCCGTCATGCACGGAAACTCCAACCTGAGCCAACGTCTGATCCTCGCCCTGACTTCAGATGCATGAGATATTGGTTCAGATCTGCAGGGGGTACCTGCCGTGCCCTCTCCCTGAACCCCAAGTCTAGCTTGTCTTCTCAGACTTCCATCCTCACACTCCTGGTCCCGAAGCCCTCACGTTTGGCAATTCCAGACCCACAATGCAGCACTCTGCCTGCCCTCTACAAAAAAATTATTGCCTCATGAGCTGCCCAGGCACCTTAAATGAGGATAAACCTACACAGCACTCGACTTTACCCAAATTATGTAGTCTAACCTGGGCACTAATGCACTGTCGGACACAACCTGAGACCGCACCTCCTCACCAACACCCAGAAAGCTGACCACACACTGAGCACATAAGACCCGCCATGGCCTTAGGTCATCATCTCTTCCCTATCTCAGTTTTCAGGTTTCAGGACCAAGACCTTATCTCCAATCACTGCCCAAGCGTGAGTGTGATGTAGAAATCACAACTCCTCCTTACCCATGGCAAGAAACCTTGTGGTTGGCACGTTTTCCAACGTTCAGTGTAAGAGAAACCAGCATTCACCCTGAGGCCCCGCCCATTCTTGAGTGCGACGAGGGCATAAACACGCATTGTGTCCCTCAGCATGAGTCCTGTCCTCTAGTAAGTCCTCTCAATGGCTGGACCATTAGATGCCATAATGGTCTTGACATGTCCCAAGGCCCCAATTTTTAACCAGATTTCTGATTTTCCAATCGCCTCTCCCCAGGGCTCTACTTTGGAACACCCCATTTGGGGGGACACCTGAGGTTAAAAAAGAAAACAACAACAACAAAAAAACGGACTTCTTCCATCCCACAGAATGACCCCAAACTCTTTGGGCGGGCCAAACCACCAGAGAGTAAGACTCGTCCATTTTTCATGAAGTCACCCAGAAATTTCACGACCATGAGTGACACGGAATCCTGAGACCAAAACTTGAGCAAGAGCCTCACACTCGCCCTTTTTTCAAATGCCAAAGAGTTCTTCTCATGGTCTGTAGATCAGTCCTTCCATATTTATGTCCCGCAACATAAGACGAGTTTGTGTTTTCAGACAACTGTCCAAACAGCCCTGGCCTACACAACCTACAGGCTCAGGCCCCTGGAGCCAAACCTGAGGACTGTACTTACCCTCACCAAGGGAATTGTGTGTGCCCATTCCAATGGCCACAACACTTCTAATAGGATAAACCTCCAAAGTCCCTGATCCATCTCAATAGCGGTGGCTTCCCAGGAAAAAGAGGGGCAATCTGAGCCCATCGGAGCACCTCCCTGCACTCAGACCCATAGACAGATGTCCCCAGATTTTAAAAGGAAAGAACAGGCACCTAGGCACTAATCAGATCCATTGCTTTGGTGTCCAACAGCTCTCCTCAGAGGCCTGGATTTCAAAACCAGCATATGGCTGTTTCTTGACTTACCCATCATAAAACATCTCGTCTACACATGGGATACTTGGACGTTGGAGCTGTGCAAAGCCTCTGTTTAGGAGAACCCTTCAGGGCCCCAGTGCCACAGCTTCATTCCAAGGTCTCCATAGACACAAAAGCACATTAGGACCCATCCACCGGAGAGTCCATTTCAACTCAGCCTCCTCGGTTGCTCCCCCAGATCCAGCAGATCTAACCTGTCTTGTTGCTAGGAGACAATTGGAATGCGAGGTGGGCTACCCAGCCATCCATCCTTAGAACCCTGCTCAGAATCATTGGCCTGGAACCAAACAACAGGTCTCCATTTTCCTGCAGAAGACTCTTTGCAGTTTGGAGCTGCTCACAACTCCCATCTTGGGAAAACCCCCATGGCCTCGTGATGCCCCCCGTTCATGAAGGGGCCATCAGGGACAGAAACTCCAACCTGAGCGATGATCCGATCCTCGCCCTGACTTCAGATGCACGAGATCTCGATTCCGGTCTGTAGATTGTGCCTGCCATGTCCTCACCCAGAAACCTAAGCCTAGCTTGTGTTCTCAGACTTCTGTCCTCAGACTACTGGCCCACACGCCCTCCAGTTTGCCAATCCAGAACTACAATGCAGCATTCTGCCTGCCCTCCAGAAGAAAAACTTTGCCCTCTGGGGTGACCCAGTAACCCCAAGTGAGGATCAACCTGCACCTACCTTGGCTGTACCCCAAATACATAGGATGACCAGGGCACTAATGCCCTTTCTGACACAGCCTGAGCCTGGAACTCCTGTCCCACCCCGACTGCTAGCCGCACATTGAGCACATCGAGCCGCCATGGCCTTAGGTGGTCATCTCTTCCCAACCTCGGTTTTCAGGCTTCAGAATCTAGACCTTATCTCCAATCACTGCCCAGGGTTGAACGTGATGCCGAAATCAGAACTCCTTCCCCATGTCAAGAAACCTTGTGGTTGGCATGTTGTCCAACCTTCAGTGTAGTGGTAGCCAGTGTGGCCCATGAGGCCCCGCCCATGCTTTTGGGCCACATTGGTCACAAACAAACATTGTGACCCTCAGCGTGAGCCCAGTTTCCAAGTAAGGCCTCTCAGTGGCTGGATGAAGAGATAGCATATTGGGCTTGCCATGCCCCTAGGCCCCAATTTTTAACCATAGTTCGGGTTGTCCCTTCAGTCTTCTCCACGGCTTTGCTTTGAAATTCCTCTTTTGGTGGGACACCTGAGGTAACAAAACTGAAATGAGTCCTCCCATCCCACAGATTGACGAAAAGCGATTGGGAATGGGCAAATCCTCAGAGAGGAAGATTCGTCCATGGCCCATGAGGCCTCCCCGACATTCAACGGCCATCTCTGATACAAAATCCAGAGACAAAAGCCTGAGTAAGCGCCTCAGACTCGCACTTTCTTCATATCCTGAAGATTTCTTCTCATGGTTTGTAGATCGGGCCTGCCATACCTACGTCCCCAAACCTAAGCTGAGTTTGTGTTTTCAGAATTCTGTCCTCAAAGTCCTGGGCCACACACTCTCCAGGCTGGGGCCCCTGGAGCCACACATTAGGACTGTGCCTACCAATCCATGGGAATTCAGCCCATTCCATGGTCCAAAATCATACAAATGAGGAGAAACCTCCAAAGTCCCTGAGGCCATCCCAATAGTGTAGGTCGACCGGAACAAACAAGGGCTGTCTGACACCAGCTGATAATCTACCTCCACTCATAACATAGATGGATGTCCCCAGAGAAGAAGATTGAACCAGACAGGACCCTAGGCCATAATAGGATCCCTTGCCTTCGTTTACAGGCATGTCTCCTCAAAAGCCTGATTCCAATAGGAGCATAGGGGTTTTCCTGAGGCACGCATCAGAACTCATCTCGTCTCCACAAGGAAACCTGTGCATGGGAGCTATGTCAAAAGCTTAGGAGAGTACTTCAGGGTCCCGGTGCCACCGCCCCATTCCAAGGCCCTCATGGACACAAAAACACATTAGGACCCATCCTCAGGAAAGTCCATTTCAACTCAGCCACCCAGATTGCTCCCGCAGAGCCATCAGATCTAAACTGTCTTGTTGCTAGGAGAAAATTGGAATGAGAGGCGGGCTTCCCAGGCATCCATCCGCGAACGGTGCTCTGGAGTCATTCCATTTGGGATGTCCTGGATCTGTCCAACATGTCTCAACTGTCCCGCAGAAGGAATCCTTGAAGGGGGCATCCCACAACTCCCAACGTGGGAAAACCTCAATGGCCTCGAGATTCTGCTCCCTTCATGAAGCGGCCGTCATGCACGGAAACTCCAACCTGAGCCAACGTCTGATCCTCGCCCTGACTTCAGATGCATGAGATATTGGTTCAGATCTGCAGGGGGTACCTGCCGTGCCCTCTCCCTGAACCCCAAGTCTAGCTTGTCTTCTCAGACTTCCATCCTCACACTCCTGGTCCCGAAGCCCTCACGTTTGGCAATTCCAGACCCACAATGCAGCACTCTGCCTGCCCTCTACAAAAAAATTATTGCCTCATGAGCTGCCCAGGCACCTTAAATGAGGATAAACCTACACAGCACTCGACTTTACCCAAATTATGTAGTCTAACCTGGGCACTAATGCACTGTCGGACACAACCTGAGACCGCACCTCCTCACCAACACCCAGAAAGCTGACCACACACTGAGCACATAAGACCCGCCATGGCCTTAGGTCATCATCTCTTCCCTATCTCAGTTTTCAGGTTTCAGAACCGAGACCTTATCTCCAATCACTGTCCAAGCGTGAGTGTGATGCAGAAATCACAACTCCTCCTTACCCATGGCAAGAAACCTTGTGGTTGGCACGTTTTCCAACGTTCAGTGTAAGAGAAACCAGCATTCACCCTGAGGCCCCGCCCATTCTTGAGTGCGACGAGGGCATAAACACGCATTGTGTCCCTCAGCATGAGTCCTGTCCTCTAGTAAGTCCTCTCAGTGGCTGGACCATTAGATGCCATAATGGTCTTGACATGTCCCAAGGCCCCAATTTTTAACCAGATTTCTGATTTTCCAATCGCCTCTCCCCAGGGCTCTACTTTGGAACACCCCATTTGGGGGGACACCTGAGGTTAAAAAAGAAAACAACGACAAAAAAACGGACTTCTTCCATCCCACAGAATGACCCCAAACTCTTTGGGCGGGCCAAACCACCAGAGAGTAAGACTCGTCCATTTTTCATGAAGTCACCCAGAAATTTCACGACCATGAGTGACACGGAATCCTGAGACCAAAACTTGAGCAAGAGCCTCACACTCGCCCTTTTTTCAAATGCCAAAGAGTTCTTCTCATGGTCTGTAGATCAGTCCTTCCATATTTATGTCCCGCAACATAAGACGAGTTTGTGTTTTCAGACAACTGTCCAAACAGCCCTGGCCTACACAACCTACAGGCTCAGGCCCCTGGAGCCAAACCTGAGGACTGTACTTACCCTCACCAAGGGAATTGTGTGTGCCCATTCCAATGGCCACAACCCTTCTAATAGGATAAACCTCCAAAGTCCCTGATCCATCTCAATAGCGGTGGCTTCCCAGGAAAAAGAGGGGCAATCTGAGCCCATCGGAGCACCTCCCTGCACTCAGACCCATAGACAGATGTCCCCAGATTTTAAAAGGAAAGAACAGGCCCCTAGGCACTAATCAGATCCATTGCTTTGGTGTCCAACAGCTCTCCTCAGAGGCCTGGATTTCAAAACCAGCATATGGCTGTTTCTTGACTTACCCATCATAAAACATCTCGTCTACACATGGGATACTTGGACGTTGGAGCTGTGCAAAGCCTCTGTTTAGGAGAACCCCTCAGGGCCCCAGTGCCACAGCTTCATTCCAAGGTCTCCATAGACACAAAAGCACATTAGGACCCATCCACCGGAGAGTCCATTTCAACTCAGCCTCCTCGGTTGCTCCCCCAGATCCAGCAGATCTAACCTGTCTTGTTGCTAGGAGACAATTGGAATGCGAGGTGGGCTACCCAGCCATCCATCCTTAGAACCCTGCTCAGAATCATTGGCCTGGAGCCAAACAACAGGTCTCCATTTTCCTGCAGAAGACTCTTTGCAGTTTGGAGCTGCTCACAACTCCCATCTTGGGAAAACCCCCATGGCCTCGTGATGCCCCCCATTCATGAAGGGGCCATCAGGGACAGAAACTCCAACCTGAGCGATCATCCGATCCTCGCCCTGACTTCAGATGCACGAGATCTCGATTCCGGTCTGTAGATTGTGCCTGCCATGTCCTCACCCAGAAACCTAAGCCTAGCTTGTGTTCTCAGACTTCTGTCCTCAGACTACTGGCCCACAAGCCCTCCAGTTTGCCAATCCAGAACTACAATGCAGCATTCTGCCTGCCCTCCAGAAGAAAAACTTTGCCCTCTGGGGTGACCCAGTAACCCCAAGTGAGGATCAACCTGCACCTACCTTGGCTGTACCCCAAATACATAGGATGACCAGGGCACTAATGCCCTTTCTGACACAGCCTGAGCCTGGAACTCCTGTCCCACCCCGACTGCTAGCCGCACATTGAGCACATCGAGCCGCCATGGCCTTAGGTCGTCATCTCTTCCCAACCTCGGTTTTCAGGCTTCAGAATCTAGACCTTATCTCCAATCACTGCCCAGGGTTGAACGTGATGCCGAAATCAGAACTCCTTCCCCATGGCAAGAAACCTTGTGGTTGGCATGTTGTCCAACCTTCAGTGTAGTGGTAGCCAGTGTGGCCCATGAGGCCCCGCCCATGCTTTTGGGCCACATTGGTCACAAACAAACATTGTGACCCTCAGCGTGAGCCCAGTTTCCAAGTAAGGCCTCTCAGTGGCTGGATGAAGAGATAGCATATTGGGCTTGCCATGCCCCTAGGCCCCAATTTTTAACC
This sequence comes from Mustela nivalis, assembly GCF_964662115.1. NCBI lineage: Eukaryota > Metazoa > Chordata > Mammalia > Carnivora > Mustelidae > Mustela > Mustela nivalis. The sequence goes on from NW_028136395.1 coordinate 324,237, forward strand.
ATAGTTCGGGTTGTCCCTTCAGTCTTCTCCACGGCTTTGCATTGAAATTCCTCTTTTGGTGGGACACCTGAGGTAACAAAACTGAAATGAGTCCTCCCATCCCACAGATTGACGAAAAGCGATTGGGAATGGGCAAATCCTCAGAGAGGAAGATTCGTCCATGGCCCATGAGGCCTCCCCGACATTCAACGGCCATCTCTGATACAAAATCCAGAGACAAAAGCCTGAGTAAGCGCCTCAGACTCGCACTTTCTTCATATCCTGAAGAGTTCTTCTCATGGTTTGTAGATCGGGCCTGCCATACCTACGTCCCCAAACCTAAGCTGAGTTTGTGTTTTCAGAATTCTGTCCTCAAAGTCCTGGGCCACACACTCTCCAGGCTGGGGCCCCTGGAGCCACACATTAGGACTGTGCCTACCAATCCATGGGAATTCATCCCATTCCATGGTCCAAAATCATACAAATGAGGAGAAACCTCCAAAGTCCCTGAGGCCATCCCAATAGTGTAGGTCGACCGGAACAAACAAGGGCTGTCTGACACCAGCTGATAATCTACCTCCACTCATAACATAGATGGATGTCCCCAGAGAAGAAGATTGAACCAGACAGGACCCTAGGCCATAATAGGATCCCTTGCCTTCGTTTACAGGCATGTCTCCTCAAAAGCCTGATTCCAATAGGAGCATAGGGGTTTTCCTGAGGCACGCATCAGAACTCATCTCGTCTCCACAAGGAAACCTGTGCATGGGAGCTATGTCAAAAGCTTAGGAGAGTACTTCAGGGTCCCGGTGCCACCGCCCCATTCCAAGGCCCTCATGGACACAAAAACACATTAGGACCCATCCTCAGGAAAGTCCATTTCAACTCAGCCACCCAGATTGCTCCCGCAGAGCCATCAGATCTAAACTGTCTTGTTGCTAGGAGAAAATTGGAATGAGAGGCGGGCTTCCCAGGCATCCATCCGCGAACGGTGCTCTGGAGTCATTCCATTTGGGATGTCCTGGATCTGTCCAACATGTCTCAATTGTCCCGCAGAAGGAATCCTTGAAGGGGGCATCCCACAACTCCCAACGTGGGAAAACCTCAATGGCCTCGAGATTCTGCTCCCTTCATGAAGCGGCCGTCATGCACGGAAACTCCAACCTGAGCTAACGTCTGATCCTCGCCCTGACTTCAGATGCATGAGATATTGGTTCAGATCTGCAGGGGGTACCTGCCGTGCCCTCTCCCTGAACCCCAAGTCTAGCTTGTCTTCTCAGACTTCCATCCTCACACTCCTGGTCCCGAAGCCCTCACGTTTGGCAATTCCAGACCCACAATGCAGCACTCTGCCTGCCCTCTACAAAAAAATTATTGCCTCATGAGCTGCCCAGGCACCTTAAATGAGGATAAACCTACACAGCACTCGACTTTACCCAAATTATGTAGTCTAACCTGGGCACTAATGCACTGTCGGACACAACCTGAGCCCGGACCTCCTCACCAACACCCAGAAAGCTGACCACACACTGAGCACATAAGACCCGCCATGGCCTTAGGTCATCATCTCTTCCCTATCTCAGTTTTCAGGTTTCAGAACCGAGACCTTATCTCCAATCACTGCCCAAGCGTGAGTGTGATGCAGAAATCACAACTCCTCCTTACCCATGGCAAGAAACCTTGTGGTTGGCACGTTTTCCAACGTTCAGTGTAAGAGAAACCAGCATTCACCCTGAGGCCCCGCCCATTCTTGAGTCCGACGAGGGCATAAACACGCATTGTGTCCCTCAGCATGAGTCCTGTCCTCTAGTAAGTCCTCTCAGTGGCTGGACCATTAGATGCCATAATGGTCTTGACATGTCCCAAGGCCCCAATTTTTAACCAGATTTCTGATTTTCCAATCGCCCCTCCCCAGGGCTCTACTTTGGAACACCCCATTTGGGGGGACACCTGAGGTTAAAAATGAAAACAACAACAACAAAAAAACGGACTTCTTCCATCCCACAGAATGACCCCAAACTCTTTGGGCGGGCCAAACCACCAGAGAGTAAGACTCGTCCATTTTTCATGAAGTCACCCAGAAATTTCACGACCATGAGTGACACGGTATCCAGAGACCAAAACTTGAGCAAGAGCCTCACACTCGCCCTTTTTTCAAATGCCAAAGAGTTCTTCTCATGGTCTGTAGATCAGTCCTTCCATATTTATGTCCCGCAACATAAGACGAGTTTGTGTTTTCAGACAACTGTCCAAACAGCCCTGGCCTACACAACCTACAGGCTCAGGTCCCTGGAGCCAAACCTGAGGACTCTACTTACCCTCACCAAGGGAATTGTGTGTGCCCATTCCAATGGCCACAACCCTTCTAATAGGATAAACCTCCAAAGTCCCTGATCCATCTCAATAGCGGTGGCTTCCCAGGAAAAAGAGGGGCAATCTGAGCCCATCGGAGCACCTCCCTGCACTCAGACCCATAGACAGATGTCCCCAGATTTTAAAAGGAAAGAACAGGCCCCTAGGCACTAATCAGATCCATTGCTTTGGTGTCCAACAGCTCTCCTCAGAGGCCTGGATTTCAAAACCAGCATATGGCTGTTTCTTGACTTACCCATTATAAAACATCTCGTCTACACATGGGATACTTGGACGTTGGAGCTGTGCAAAGCCTCTGTTTAGGAGAACCCTTCAGGGCCCCAGTGCCACAGCTTCATTCCAAGGTCTCCATAGACACAAAAGCACATTAGGACCCATCCACCGGAGAGTCCATTTCAACTCAGCCTCCTCGGTTGCTCCCCCAGATCCAGCAGATCTAACCTGTCTTGTTGCTAGGAGACAATTGGAATGCGAGGTGGGCTACCCAGCCATCCATCCTTAGAACCCTGCTCAGAATCATTGGCCTGGAACCAAACAATAGGTCTCCATTTTCCTGCAGAAGACTCTTTGCAGTTTGGAGCTGCTCACAACTCCCATCTTGGGAAAACCCCCATGGCCTCGTGATGCACCCCATTCATGAAGGGGCCATCAGGGACAGAAACTCCAACCTGAGCGATCATCCGATCCTCGCCCTGACTTCAGATGCACGAGATCTCGATTCCGGTCTGTAGATTGTGCCTGCCATGTCCTCACCCAGAAACCTAAGCCTAGCTTGTGTTCTCAGACTTCTGTCCTCAGACTACTGGCCCACAAGCCCTCCAGTTTGCCAATCCAGAACTACAATGCAGCATTCTGCCTGCCCTCCAGAAGAAAAACTTTGCCCTCTGGGGTGACCCAGTAACCCCAAGTGAGGATCAACCTGCACCTACCTTGGCTGTACCCAAATACATAGGCTGACCAGGGCACTAATGCCCTTTCTGACACAGCCTGAGCCTGGAACTCCTGTCCCACCCCGACTGCTAGCCGCACATTGAGCACATCGAGCCGCCATGGCCTAAGGTCGTCATCTCTTCCCAACCTCGGTTTTCAGGCTTCAGAATCTAGACCATATCTCCAATCACTGCCCAGGGTTGAACGTGATGCCGAAATCAGAACTCCTTCCCCATGGCAAGAAACCTTGTGGTTGGCATGTTGTCCACCCTTCAGTGTAGTGGTAGCCAGTGTGGCCCATGAGGCCCCGCCCATGCTTTTGGGCCACATTGGTCACAAACAAACATTGTGACCCTCAGCGTGAGCCCAGTTTCCAAGTAAGGCCTCTCAGTGGCTGGATGAAGAGATAGCATATTGGGCTTGCCATGCCCCTAGGCCCCAATTTTTAACCATAGTTCGGGTTGTCCCTTCAGTCTTCTCCACAGCTTTGCTTTGAAATTCCTCTTTTGGTGGGACACCTGAGGTAACAAAACTGAAATGAGTCCTCCCATCCCACAGATTGACGAAAAGCGATTGGGAATGGGCAAATCCTCAGAGAGGAAGATTCGTCCATGGCCCATGAGGCCTCCCCGACATTCAACGGCCATCTCTGATACAAAATCCAGAGACAAATGCCTGAGCAAGCGCCTCAGACTCGCACTTTCTTCATATCCTGAAGAGTTCTTCTCATGGTTTGTAGATCGGGCCTGCCATACCTACGTCCCCAAACCTAAGCTGAGTTTGTGTTTTCAGAATTCTGTCCTCAAAGTCCTGGGCCACACACTCTCCAGGCTGGGGCCCCTGGAGCCACACATTAGGACTGTGTCTACCAATCCATGGGAATTCAGCCCATTCCATGGTCCAAAATCATACAAATGAGGAGAAACCTCCAAAGTCCCTGAGGCCATCCCAATAGTGTAGGTCGACCGGAACAAACAAGGGCTGTCTGACACCAGCTGATAATCTACCTCCACTCATAACATAGATGAATGTCCCCAGAGAAGAAGATTGAACCAGACAGGACCCTAGGCCATAATAGGATCCATTGCTTTGGTTTACAGGCATGTCTCCTCAAAAGCCTGATTCCAATAGGAGCATAGGGGTTTTCTTGAGGCACCCATCAGAACTCATCTCGTCTCCACAAGGAAACCTGTGCATGGGAGCTATGTCAAAAGCTTAGGAGAGTACTTCAGGGTCCCGGTGCCACCGCCCCATTCCAAGGCCCTCATGGACACAAACACACATTAGGACCCATCCTCAGGAAAGTCCATTTCAACTCAGCCACCCAGATTGCTCCCGCAGATCCATCAGATCTAAACTGTCTTGTTGCTAGGAGAAAATTGGAATGCGAGGTGGGCTTCCCAGGCATCCATCCGCGAACGGTGCACTGGAGTAATTCCATATGGGATGTCCTGGATCTGTCCAACATGTCTCAATTGTCCCGCAGAAGGAATCCTTGAAGGGGGCATCCCACAACTCCCAACGTGGGAAAACCTCAATGGCCTCGAGATTCTGCTCCCTTCATGAAGCGGCCGTCATGCACGGAAACTCCAACCTGAGCCAACGTCTGATCCTCGCCCTGACTTCAGATGCATGAGATATTGGTTCAGATCTGCAGGGGGTACCTGCCGTGCCCTCTCCCTGAATCCCAAGTCTAGCTTGTCTTCTCAGACTTCCATCCTCACACTCCTGGTCCCGAAGCCGTCACGTTTGGCAATTCCGGACCCACAATGCAGCACTCTGCCGGCCCTCTACAAAAAAATTATTGCCTCATGAGCTGCCCAGGCACCTTAAATGAGGATAAACCTACACAGCACTCGACTTTACCCAAATTATGTAGTCTAACCTGGGCACTAATGCACTGTCGGACACAACCTGAGCCCGGACCTCCTCACCAACACCCAGAAAGCTGACCACACACTGAGCACATAAGACCCGCCATGGCCTTAGGTCATCATCTCTTCCCTATCTCAGTTTTCAGGTTTCAGAACCGAGACCTTATCTCCAATCACTGCCCAAGCGTGAGTGTGATGCAGAAATCACAACTCCTCCTTACCCATGGCAAGAAACCTTGTGGTTGGCACGTTTTCCAACGTTCAGTGTAAGAAAAACCAGCATTCACCCTGAGGCCCCGCCCATTCTTGAGTGCGACGAGGGCATAAACACGCATTGTGACCCTCAGCATGAGTCCTGTCCTCTAGTAAGTCCTCTCAGTGGCTGGACCATTAGATGCCATAATGGTCTTGACATGTCCCAAGGCCCCAATTTTTAACCAGATTTCTGATTTTCCAATCGCCCCTCCCCAGGGCTCTACTTTGGAACCCCCCATTTGGGGGGACACCTGAGGTTAAAAAAGAAAACAACAACAAAAAAAAAAAAACGGACTTCTTCCATCCCACAGAATGACCCGAAACTCTTTGGGCGGGCCAAACCACCAGAGAGTAAGACTCGTCCATTTCCCATGAAGTCACCCAGAAATTTCACGACCATAAGTGACACGGTATCCAGAGACCAAAACTTGAGCAAGAGCCTCACACTCGCCCTTTTTTCAAATGCCAAAGAGTTCTTCTCATGGTCTGTAGATCAGTCCTTCCATATTTATGTCCCGCAACATAAGACAAGTTTGTGTTTTCAGACAACTGTCCAAACAGCCCTGGCCTACACAACCTACAGGCTCAGGCCCCTGGAGCCAAACCTGAGGACTGTACTTGCCCTCACCAAGGGAATTGTGTGTGCCCATTCGAATGGCCACAACCCTTCTAATAGGATAAACCTCCAAAGTCCCTGATCCATCTCAATAGCGGTGGCTTCCCAGGAAAAAGAGGGGCAATCTGAGCCCATCGGAGCACCTCCCTGCACTCAGACCCATAGACAGATGTCCCCAGATTTTAAAAGGAAAGAACAGGCCCCTAGGCACTAATCAGATCCATTGCTTTGGTGTCCAACAGCTCTCCTCAGAGGCCTGGATTTCAAAACCAGCATATGGCTGTTTCTTGACTTACCCATCATAAAACATCTCGTCTACACATGGGATACTTGGACGTTGGAGCTGTCAAAGCCTCTGTTTAGGAGAACCCTTCAGGGCCCCAGTGCCACAGCTTCATTCCAAGGTCTCCATAGACACAAAAGCACATTAGGACCCATCCACCGGAGAGTCCATTTCAACTCAGCCTCCTCGGTTGCTCCCCCAGATCCAGCAGATCTAACCTGTCTTGTTGCTAGGAGACAATTGGAATGCGAGGTGGGCTACCCATCCATCCATCCTTAGAACCCTGCTCAGAATCATTGGCCTGGAGCCAAACAACAGGTCTCCATTGTCCTGCATAAGACTCTTTGCAGTTTGGAGCTGCTCACAACTCCCATCTTGGGAAAACCACCATGGCATCGTGATGCCCCCCATTCATGAAGGGGCCATCAGGGACAGAAACTCCAACCTGAGCGATCATCCGATCCTCGCCCTGACTTCAGATGCACGAGATCTCGATTCCGGTCTGTAGATTGTGCCTGCCATGTCCTCACCCAGAAACCTAAGCCTAGCTTGTGTTCTCAGACTTCTGTCCTCAGACTACTGGCCCACAAGCCCTCCAGTTTGCCAATCCAGAACTACAATGCAGCATTCTGCCTGCCCTCCAGAAGAAAAACTTTGTCCTCTGGGGTGACCCAGTAACCCCAAGTGAGGATCAACCTGCACCTACCTTGGCTGTACCCCAAATACATAGGCTGACCAGGGCACTAATGCCCTTTCTGACACAGCCTGAGCCTGGAACTCCTGTCCAACCCCGACTGCTAGCCGCACATTGAGCACATCGAGCCGCCATGGCCTTAGGTCGTCATCTCTTCCCAACCTCGGTTTTCAGGCTTCAGAATCTAGACCATATCTCCAATCACTGCCCAGGGTTGAACGTGATGCCGAAATCAGAACTCCTTCCCCATGGCAAGAAACCTTGTGATTGGCATGCTGTCCAACATTCAGTGTAGTGGAAGCCAGTGAGGCCCATGAGGCCCCGCCCATGCTCTTGGGCCACATTGGTCACAAACACACATTGTGACCCTCAGCGTGAGCCCAGTCCCCAAGTAAGGCCTCTCAGTGGCTGGATGAAGAGATAACATATTGGGCTTGCCTTGCCCCTAGGCCCCAATTTTTAACCATAGTTCGTGTTGTCCCTTCAGTCTTCTCCACGGCTTTGCTTTGAAATTCCTCTTTTGGTGGGACACCTGAGGTAACAAAACTGAAATGAGTCCTCCCATCCCACAGATTGACGAAAAGCAATTGGGAATGGGCAAATCCTCAGAGAGGAAGATTCGTCCATGGCCCATGAGGCCTCCCCGACATTCAACGGCCATCTCTGATACAAAATCCAGAGACAAAAGCCTGAGCAAGCGCCTCAGACTCGCACTTTCTTCATATCCTGAAGAGTTCTTCTCATGGTTTGTAGATCGGGCCTGCCATACCTACGTCCCCAAACCTAAGCTGAGTTTGTGTTTTCAGAATTCTGTCCTCAAAGTCCTGGGCCACACACTCTCCAGGGTGGGGCCCCTGGAGCCACACATTAGGACTGTGCCTACCAATCCATGGGAATTTAGCCCATTCCATGGTCCAAAATCGTATAAATGAGGAGAAACCTCCAAAGTCCCTGAGGCCATCCCAATAGTGTAGGTCGACCGGAACAAACAAGGGCTGTCTGACACCAGCTGATAATCTACCTCCACTCATAACATAGATGGATGTCCCCAGAGAAGAAGATTGAACCAGACAGGACACTAGGCCATAATAGGATCCATTGCTTTGGTTTACAGGCATGTCTCCTCAAAAGCCTGATTCCAATACGAGCATAGGGGTTTTCATGAGGCACCCATCAGAACTTATCTCGTCTCCACAAGGAAACCTGTGCGTGGGAGCTATGTCAAAAGCTTAGGAGAGTACTTCAGGCTCCCGGTGCCACCGTCCTATTCCAAGGCCCTCATGGACACAAAAACACATTAGGACCCATCCACAGGTAAGTCCATTTCAACTCAGCCACCCCGGATGCTCACGCAGAGCCATCAGATCTAAACTGTCTTGTTGCTAGGATACAACTGGAATGCGAGGCGGGCTTCCCAGGCATCCATCCTCGAACGGTGCACTGGAGTCATTCCATATGGGATGTCCTGGAGCTGTCCAACAGGTCTCAATTGTCCCGCAGAAGGAATCCTTGAAGGGGGCGGCCCACAACTATCAACGTGGGAAAACCTCAATGGCCTCGAGATTCTGCTCCCTTCATGAAGCGGCCGTCATGCACGGAAACTCCAACCTGAGCCAACGTCTGATCCTCGCCCTGACTTTAGATGCATGAGATATTGGTTCAGATCTGCAGGGGGTACCTGCCGTGCCCTCTCCCTGAATCCCAAGTCTAGCTTGTCTTCTCAGACTTCCATCCTCACACTCCTGGTCCCGAAGCCGTCACGTTTGGCAATTCCGGACACACAATGCAGCACTCTGCCGGCCCTCTACAAAAAAATTATTGCATCATGAGCTGCCTAGGCACCTTAAATGAGGATAAACCTACACAGCACTCGACTTTACCCAAATTATGTAGTCTAACCTGGGCACTAATGCACTGTCGGACACAACCTGAGCCCGGACCTCCTCACCAACACCCAGAAAGCTGACCACACACTGAGCACATAAGACCCGCCATGGCCTTAGGTCATCATCTCTTCCCTATCTCAGTTTTCAGGTTTCAGAACCGAGACCTTATCTCCAATCACTGCCCAAGCGTGAGTGTGATGCAGAAATCACAACTCCTCCTTACCCATGGCAAGAAACCTTGTGGTTGGCACGTTTTCCAACGTTCAGTGTAAGAGAAACCAGCATTCACCCTGAGGCCCCGCCCATTCTTGTCTGCGACGAGGGCATAAACACGCATTGTGACCCTCAGCATGAGTCCTGTCCTCTAGTAAGTCCTCTCAGTGGCTGGACCATTAGATGCCATAATGGGCTTGACATGTCCCAAGGCCCCAATTTTTAACCAGATTTCTGATTTTCCAATCGCCCCTCCCCAGGGCTCTACTTTAGAACCCCCCATTTGGGGGGACACCTGAGGCTAAAAAAGAAAACAACAACAACAAAAAAACGGACTTCTTCCATCCCACAGAATGACCCCAAACTCTTTGGGCGGGCCAAACCACCAGAGAGTAAGACTCGTCCATTTCCCATGAAGTCACCCAGAAATTTCACGACCATGAGTGACACGGTATCCAGAGACCAAAACTTGAGCAAGAGCCTCACACTCGCCCTTTTTTCAAATGCCGAAGAGTTCTTCTCATGGTCTGTAGATCAGTCCTTCCATATTTATGTCCCGCAACATAAGACGAGTTTGTGTTTTCAGACAACTGTCCAAACAGCCCTGGCCTACACAACCTACAGGCTCAGGCCCCTGGAGCCAAACCTGAGGACTGTACTTGCCCTCACCAAGGGAATTGTGTGTGCCCATTCGAATGGCCACAACCCTTCTAATAGGATAAACCTCCAAAGTCCCTGATCCATCTCAATAGCGGTGGCTTCCCAGGAAAAAGAGGGGCAATCTGAGCCCATCGGACCACCTCCCTGCACTCAGACCCATAGACAGATGTCCCCAGATTTTAAAAGGAAAGAACAGGCTCCTAGGCACTAATCAGATCCATTGCTTTGGTGTCCAACATCTCTCTTCAGAGGCCTGGATTTCAAAACCAGCATATGGCTGTTTCTTGACTTACCCATCATAAATCATCTCATCTACACATGGGATACTTGGACGTTGGAGCTGTGCAAAGCCTCTGTTTAGGAGAACCCTTCAGGGCTCCAGTGCCACAGCTTCATTCCAAGGTCTCCATAGACACAAAAGCACATTAGGACCCATCAACCGGAGAGTCCATTTCAACTCAGCCTCCTCGGTTGCTCCCCCAGATCCAGCAGATCTAACCTGTCTTGTTGCTAGGAGACAATTGGAATGCGAGGTGGTCTACTCAGCCATCCATCCTTAGAACCCTGCTCAGAATCATTGGCCTGGAGCCAAACAACAGGTCTCCATTGTCCTGCAGAAGACTCTTTGCAGTTTCGAGCTGCTCACAACTCCCATCTTGGGAAAACCCCCATGGCCTCGTGATGCCCCCCATTCATGAAGGGGCCATCAGGGACAGAAACTCCAACCTGAGCGATCATCCGATCCTCGCCCTGACTTCAGATGCACGAGATCTCGATTCCGGTCTGTAGATTGTGCCTGCCATGTCCTCACCCAGAAACCTAAGCCTAGCTTGTGTTCTCAGACTTCTGTCCTCAGACTACTGGCCCACAAGCCCTCCAGTTTGCCAATCCAGAACTACAGTGCAGCATTCTGCCTGCCCTCCAGAAGAAAAACTTTGCCCTCTGGGGTGACCCAGTAACCCCAAGTGAGGATCAACCTGCACCTACCTTGGCTGTACCCCAAATACATAGGCTGACCAGGGCACTAATGCCCTTTCTGACACAGCCTGAGCCTGGAACTCCTGTCCAACCCGGACTGCTAGCCGCACATTGAGCACATCGAGCCGCCATGGCGTTAGGTCGTCATCTCTTCCCAACCTCGGTTTTCAGGCTTCAGAATCTAGACCTTATCTCCAATCACTGCCCAGGGTTGAACGTGATGCCGAAATCAGAACTCCTTCCCCATGGCAAGAAACCTTGTGGTTGGCATGCTGTCCAACCTTCAATGTAGTGGAAGCCAGTGAGGCCCATGAGGCCCCGCCCATGCTCTTGGGCCACATTGGTCACAAACACACATTGTGACCCTCAGCGTGAGCCCAGTCCCCAAGTAAGGCCTCTCAGTGGCTGGATGAAGAGATAGCATATTGGGCTTGCCATGACCCTAGGCCCCAATTTTTAACCATAGTTCGGGTTGTCCCTTCAGTCTTCTCCACGGCTTTGCTTTGAAATTCCTCTTTTGGTGGGACACCTGAGGTAACAAAACTGAAATGAGTCCTCCCATCCCACAGATTGACGAAAAGCAATTGGGAATGGGCAAATCCTCAGAGAGGAAGATTCGTCCATGGCCCATGAGGCCTCCCCGACATTCAACGGCCATCTCTGATACAAAATCCAGAGACAAAAGCCTGAGCAAGCGCCTCAGACTCGCACTTTCTTCATATCCTGAAGAGTTCTTCTCATGGTTTGTAGATCGGGCCTGCCATACCTATGTCCCCAAACCTAAGCTGAGTTTGTGTTTTCAGAATTCTGTCCTCAAAGTCCTGGGCCACACACTCTCCAGGCTGGGGCCCCTGGAGCCACACATTAGGACTGTGCCTACCAATTCATGGGAATTCAGCCCATTCCATGGTCCAAAATCGTACAAATGAGGAGAAACCTCCAAAGTCCCTGAGGCCATCCCAATAGTGTAGGTCGACCGGAACAAACAAGGGCTGTCTGACACCAGCTGATAATCTACCTCCACTCATAACATAGATGGATGTCCCCAGAGAAGAAGATTGAACCAGACAGGACCCTAGGCCATAATAGGATCCATTGCTTTGGTTTACAGGCATGTCTCCTCAAAAGCCTGATTCCAATACGAGCATAGGGGTTTTCATGAGGCACCCATCAGAACTTATCTCGTCTCCACAAGGAAACCTGTGCGTGGGAGCTATGTCAAAAGCTTAGGAGAGTACTTCAGGGTCCCGTTGCCACCGCCCCCTTCCAAGGCCCTCATGGACACAAAAACAGATTAGGACCCATCCACAGGTAAGTCCATTTCAACTCAGCCACCCCAGATGCTCACGCAGAGCCATCAGATCTAAACTGTCTTGTTGCTAGGATACAACTGGAATGCGAGGCGGGCTTCCCAGGCATCCATCCTCGAACGGTGCTCTGGAGTCATTCCATATGGGATGTCCTGGAGCTGTCCAACAGGTCTCAATTGTCCCGCAGAAGGAATCCTTGAAGGGGGCGGCCCACAACTATCAACGTGGGAAAACCTCAATGGCCTCGAGATTCTGCTCCCTTCATGAAGCGGCCGTCATGCACGGAAACTCCAACCTGAGCCAACGTCTGATCCTCGCCCTGACTTCAGATGCATGAGATATTGGTTCAGATCTGCAGGGGGTACCTGCCGTGCCCTCTCCCTGAATCCCAAGTCTAGCTTGTCTTCTCAGACTTCCATCCTCACACTCCTGGTCCCGAAGCCGTCACGTTGGCAATTCCGGACCCACAATGCAGCACTCTGCCTGCCCTCTACAAAAAAATTATTGCCTCATGAGCTGCCCAGGCACCTTAAATGAGGATAAACCTACACAGCACTCGACTTTACCCAAATTATGTAGTCTAACCTGGGCACTAATGCACTGTCGGACACAACCTGAGCCCGGACCTCCTCACCAACACCCAGAAAGCTGACCACACACTGAGCACATAAGACCCGCCATGGCCTTAGGTCATCATCTCTTCCCTATCTCAGTTTTCAGGTTTCAGAACCGAGACCTTATCTCCAATCACTGCCCAAGCGTGAGTGTGATGCAGAAATCACAACTCCTCCTTACCCATGGCAAGAAACCTTGTGGTTGGCACGTTTTCCAACGTTCAGTGTAAGAGAAACCAGCATTCACCCTGAGGCCCCGCCCATTCTTGAGTGCGACGAGGGCATAAACACGCATTGTGACCCTCAGCATGAGTCCTGTCCTCTAGTAAGTCCTCTCAGTGGCTGGACCATTAGATGCCATAATGGGCTTGACATGTCCCAAGGCCCCAATTTTTAACCAGATTTCTGATTTTCCAATCGCCCCTCCCCAGGGCTCTACTTTAGAACCCCCCATTTGGGGGGACACCTGAGGCTAAAAAAGAAAACAACAACAACAAAAAAACGGACTTCTTCCATCCCACAGAATGACCCCAAACTCTTTGGGCGGGCCAAACCACCAGAGATAAGACTCGTCCATTTCCCATGAAGTCACCCAGAAATTTCACGACCATGAGTGACACGGTATCCAGAGACCAAAAGTTGAGCAAGAGCCTCACACTCGCCCTTTTTTCAAATGCCGAAGAGTTCTTCTCATGGTCTGTAGATCAGTCCTTCCATATTTATGTCCCGCAACATAAGACGAGTTTGTGTTTTCAGACAACTGTCCAAACAGCCCTGGCCTACACAACCTAAAGGCTCAGGCCCCTGGAGCCAAACCTGAGGACTGTACTTGCCCTCACCAAGGGAATTGTGTGTGCCCATTCCAATGGCCACAACCCTTCTAATAGGATAAACCTCCAAAGTCCCTGATCCATCTCAATAGCGGTGGCTTCCCAGGAAAAAGAGGGGCAATCTGAGCCCATCGGAGCACCTCCCTGCACTCAGACCCATAGACAGATGTCCCCAGATTTTATAAGGAAAGAACAGGCTCCTAGGCACTAATCAGATCCATTGCTTTGGTGTCCAACATCTCTCCTCAGAGGCCTGGATTTCAAAACCAGCATATGGCTGTTTCTTGACTTACCCATCATAAATCATCTCATCTACACATGGGATACTTGGACGTTGGAGCTGTGCAAAGCCTCTGTTTAGGAGAACCCTTCAGGGCCCCAGTGCCACAGCTTCATTCCAAGGTCTCCATAGACACAAAAGCACATTAGGACCCATCCACCGGAGAGTCCATTTCAACTCAGCCTCCTCGGTTGCTCCCCCAGATCCAGCAGATCTAACCTGTCTTGTTGCTAGGAGACAATTGGAATGCGAGGTGGGCTACCCAGCCATCCATCCTTAGAACCCTGCTCAGAATCATTGGCCTGGAGCCAAACAACAGGTCTCCATTGTCCTGCAGAAGACTCTTTGCAGTTTGGAGCTGCTCACAACTCCCATCTTGGGAAAACCCCCATGGCCTCATGATGCCCCCCATTCATGAAGGGGCCATCAGGGACAGAAACTCCAACCTGAGCGATCATCCGATCCTCGCCCTGACTTCAGATGCACGAGATCTCGATTCCGGTCTGTAGATTGTGCCTGCCATGTCCTCACCCAGAAACCTAAGCCTAGCTTGTGTTCTCAGACTTCTGTCCTCAGACTACTGGCCCACAAGCCCTCCAGTTTGCCAATCCAGAACTACAGTGCAGCATTCTGCCTGCCCTCCCGAAGAAAAACTTTGCCCTCTGGGGTGACCCAGTAACCCCAAGTGAGGATCAACCTGCACCTACCTTGGCTGTACCCCAAATACATAGGCTGACCAGGGCACTAATGCCCTTTCTGACACAGCCTGAGCCTGGAACTCCTGTCCCACCACGACTGCTAGCCACACATTGAGCACATCGAGCCGCCATGGCCTTAGGTCGTCATCTCTTCCCAACCTCGGTTTTCAGGCTTCAGAATCTAGACCTTATCTCCAATCACTGCCCAGGGTTGAACGTGATGCCGAAATCAGAACTCCTTCCCCATGGCAAGAAACCTTGTGATTGGCATGCTGTCCAACATTCAGTGTAGTGGAAGCCAGTGAGGCCCATGAGGCCCCGCCCATGCTCTTGGGCCACATTGGTCACAAACACACATTGTGACCCTCAGCGTGAGCCCAGTCCCCAAGTAAGGCCTCTCAGTGGCTGGATGAAGAGATAACATATTGGGCTTGCCTTGCCCCTAGGCCCCAATTTTTAACCATAGTTCGGGTTGTCCCTTCAGTCTTCTCCACGGCTTTGCTTTGAAATTCCTCTTTTGGTGGGACACCTGAGGTAACAAAACTGAAATGAGTCCTCCCATCCCACAGATTGACGAAAAGCAATTGGGAATGGGCAAATCCTCAGAGAGGAAGATTCGTCCATGGCCCATGAGGCCTCCCCGACATTCAACGGCCATCTCTGATACAAAATCCAGAGACAAAAGCCTGAGCAAGCGCCTCAGACTCGCACTTTCTTCATATCCTGAAGAGTTCTTCTCATGGTTTGTAGATCGGGCCTGCCATACCTATGTCCCCAAACCTAAGCTGAGTTTGTGTTTTCAGAATTCTGTCCTCAAAGTCCTGGGCCACACACTCTCCAGGCTGGGGCCCCTGGAGCCACACATTAGGACTGTGCCTACCAATTCATGGGAATTCAGCCCATTCCATGGTCCAAAATCGTACAAATGAGGAGAAACCTCCAAAGTCCCTGAGGCCATCCCAATAGTGTAGGTCGACTGGAACAAACAAGGGCTGTCTGACACCAGCTGATAATCTACCTCCACTCATAACATAGATGGATGTCCCCAGAGAAGAAGATTGAACCAGACAGGACCCTAGGCCATAATAGGATCCATTGCTTTGGTTTACAGGCATGTCTCCTCAAAAGCCTGATTCCAATACGAGCATAGGGGTTTTCATGAGGCACCCATCAGAACTTATCTCGTCTCCACAAGGAAACCTGTGCGTGGGAGCTATGTCAAAAGCTTAGGAGAGTACTTCAGGGTCCCGTTGCCACCGCCCCCTTCCAAGGCCCTCATGGACACAAAAACAGATTAGGACCCATCCACAGGTAAGTCCATTTCAACTCAGCCACCCCAGATGCTCACGCAGAGCCATCAGATCTAAACTGTCTTGTTGCTAGGATACAACTGGAATGCGAGGCGGGCTTCCCAGGCATCCATCCTCGAACGGTGCTCTGGAGTCATTCCATATGGGATGTCCTGGAGCTGTCCAACAGGTCTCAATTGTCCCGCAGAAGGAATCCTTGAAGGGGGCGGCCCACAACTATCAACGTGGGAAAACCTCAATGGCCTCGAGATTCTGCTCCCTTCATGAAGCGGCCGTCATGCACGGAAACTCCAACCTGAGCCAACGTCTGATCCTCGCCCTGACTTCAGATGCATGAGATATTGGTTCAGATCTGCAGGGGGTACCTGCCGTGCCCTCTCCCTGAATCCCAAGTCTAGCTTGTCTTCTCAGACTTCCATCCTCACACTCCTGGTCCCGAAGCCGTCACGTTGGCAATTCCGGACCCACAATGCAGCACTCTGCCTGCCCTCTACAAAAAAATTATTGCCTCATGAGCTGCCCAGGCACCTTAAATGAGGATAAACCTACACAGCACTCGACTTTACCCAAATTATGTAGTCTAACCTGGGCACTAATGCACTGTCGGACACAACCTGAGCCCGGACCTCCTCACCAACACCCAGAAAGCTGACCACACACTGAGCACATAAGACCCGCCATGGCCTTAGGTCATCATCTCTTCCCTATCTCAGTTTTCAGGTTTCAGAACCGAGACCTTATCTCCAATCACTGCCCAAGCGTGAGTGTGATGCAGAAATCACAACTCCTCCTTACCCATGGCAAGAAACCTTGTGGTTGGCACGTTTTCCAACGTTCAGTGTAAGAGAAACCAGCATTCACCCTGAGGCCCCGCCCATTCTTGAGTGCGACGAGGGCATAAACACGCATTGTGACCCTCAGCATGAGTCCTGTCCTCTAGTAAGTCCTCTCAGTGGCTGGACCATTAGATGCCATAATGGGCTTGACATGTCCCAAGGCCCCAATTTTTAACCAGATTTCTGATTTTCCAATCGCCCCTCCCCAGGGCTCTACTTTAGAACCCCCCATTTGGGGGGACACCTGAGGCTAAAAAAGAAAACAACAACAACAAAAAAACGGACTTCTTCCATCCCACAGAATGACCCCAAACTCTTTGGGCGGGCCAAACCACCAGAGATAAGACTCGTCCATTTCCCATGAAGTCACCCAGAAATTTCACGACCATGAGTGACACGGTATCCAGAGACCAAAAGTTGAGCAAGAGCCTCACACTCGCCCTTTTTTCAAATGCCGAAGAGTTCTTCTCATGGTCTGTAGATCAGTCCTTCCATATTTATGTCCCGCAACATAAGACGAGTTTGTGTTTTCAGACAACTGTCCAAACAGCCCTGGCCTACACAACCTACAGGCTCAGGCCCCTGGAGCGAAACCTGAGGACTGTACTTGCCCTCACCAAGGGAATTGTGTGTGCCCATTCCAATGGCCACAACCCTTCTAATAGGATAAACCTCCAAAGTCCCTGATCCATCTCAATAGCGGTGGCTTCCCAGGAAAAAGAGGGGCAATCTGAGCCCATCGGAGCACCTCCCTGCACTCAGACCCATAGACAGATGTCCCCAGATTTTAAAAGGAAAGAACAGGCTCCTAGGCACTAATCAGATCCATTGCTTTGGTGTCCAACATCTCTCCTCAGAGGCCTGGATTTCAAAACCAGCATATGGCTGTTTCTTGACTTACCCATCATAAATCATCTCATCTACACATGGGATACTTGGACGTTGGAGCTGTGCAAAGCCTCTGTTTAGGAGAACCCTTCAGGGCTCCAGTGCCACAGCTTCATTCCAAGGTCTCCATAGACACAAAAGCACATTAGGACCCATCCACCGGAGAGTCCATTTCAACTCAGCCTCCTCGGTTGCTCCCCCAGATCCAGCAGATCTAACCTGTCTTGTTGCTAGGAGACAATTGGAATGCGAGGTGGGCTACCCAGCCATCCATCCTTAGAACCCTGCTCAGAATCATTGGCCTGGAGCCAAACAACAGGTCTCCATTGTCCTGCAGAAGACTCTTTGCAGTTTGGAGCTGCTCACAACTCCCATCTTGGGAAAACCCCCATGGCCTCGTGATGCCCCCCATTCATGAAGGGGCCATCAGGGACAGAAACTCCAACCTGAGCGATCATCCGATCCTCGCCCTGACTTCAGATGCACGAGATCTCGATTCCGGTCTGTAGATTGTGCCTGCCATGTCCTCACCCAGAAACCTAAGCCTAGCTTGTGTTCTCAGACTTCTGTCCTCAGACTACTGGCCCACAAGCCCTCCAGTTTGCCAATCCAGAACTACAGTGCAGCATTCTGCCTGCCCTCCCGAAGAAAAACTTTGCCCTCTGGGGTGACCCAGTAACCCCAAGTGAGGATCAACCTGCACCTACCTTGGCTGTACCCCAAATACATAGGCTGACCAGGGCACTAATGCCCTTTCTGACACAGCCTGAGCCTGGAACTCTTGTCCCACCACGACTGCTAGCCACACATTGAGCACATCGAGCCGCCATGGCCTTAGGTCGTCATCTCTTCCCAACCTCGGTTTTCAGGCTTCAGAATCTAGACCTTATCTCCAATCACTGCCCAGGGTTGAACGTGATGCCGAAATCAGAACTCCTTCCCCATGGCAAGAAACCTTGTGGTTGGCGTGCTGTCCAACCTTCAGTGTAGTGGAAGCCAGTGAGGCCCATGAGGCCCCGCCCATGCTCTTGGGCCACATTGGTCACAAACACACATTGTGACCCTCAGCGTGAGCCCAGTCCCCAAGTAAGGCCTCTCAGTGGCTGGATGAAGAGATAACATATTGGGCTTGCCTTGCCCCTAGGCCCCAATTTTTAACCATAGTTCGGGTTGTCCCTTCAGTCTTCTCCACGGCTTTGCTTTGAAATTCCTCTTTTGGTGGGACACCTGAGGTAACAAAACTGAAATGAGTCCTCCCATCCCACAGATTGACGAAAAGCAATTGGGAATGGGCAAATCCTCAGAGAGGAAGATTCGTCCATGGCCCATGAGGCCTCCCCGACATTCAACGGCCATCTCTGATACAAAATCCAGAGACAAAAGCCTGAGCAAGCGCCTCAGACTCGCACTTTCTTCATATCCTGAAGAGTTCTTCTCATGGTTTGTAGATCGGGCCTGCCATACCTATGTCCCCAAACCTAAACTGAGTTTGTGTTTTCAGAATTCTGTCCTCAAAGTCCTGGGCCACACACTCTCCAGGCTGGGGCCCCTGGAGCCACACATTAGGACTGTGCCTACCAATCCATGGGAATTTAGCCCATTCCATGGTCCAAAATCGTATAAATGAGGAGAAACCTCCAAAGTCCCTGAGGCCATCCCAATAGTGTAGGTCGACCGGAACAAACAAGGGCTGTCTGACACCAGCTGATAATCTACCTCCACTCATAACATAGATGGATGTCCCCAGAGAAGAAGATTGAACCAGACAGGACACTAGGCCATAATAGGATCCATTGCTTTGGTTTACAGGCATGTCTCCTCAAAAGCCTGATTCCAATACGAGCATAGGGGTTTTCATGAGGCACCCATCAGAACTTATCTCGTCTCCACAAGGAAACCTGTGCGTGGGAGCTATGTCAAAAGCTTAGGAGAGTACTTCAGGCTCCCGGTGCCACCGTCCTATTCCAAGGCCCTCATGGACACAAAAACACATTAGGACCCATCCACAGGTAAGTCCATTTCAACTCAGCCACCCCGGATGCTCACGCAGAGCCATCAGATCTAAACTGTCTTGTTGCTAGGATACAACTGGAATGCGAGGCGGGCTTCCCAGGCATCCATCCTCGAACGGTGCACTGGAGTCATTCCATATGGGATGTCCTGGAGCTGTCCAACAGGTCTCAATTGTCCCGCAGAAGGAATCCTTGAAGGGGGCGGCCCACAACTATCAACGTGGGAAAACCTCAATGGCCTCGAGATTCTGCTCCCTTCATGAAGCGGCCGTCATGCACGGAAACTCCAACCTGAGCCAACGTCTGATCCTCGCCCTGACTTCAGATGCATGAGATATTGGTTCAGATCTGCAGGGGGTACCTGCCGTGCCCTCTCCCTGAATCCCAAGTCTAGCTTGTCTTCTCAGACTTCCATCCTCACACTCCTGGTCCCGAAGCCGTCACGTTTGGCAATTCCGGACACACATGCAGCACTCTGCCGGCCCTCTACAAAAAAATTATTGCATCATGAGCTGCCCAGGCACCTTAAATGAGGATAAACCTACACAGCACTCGACTTTACCCAAATTATGTAGTCTAACCTGGGCACTAATGCACTGTCGGACACAACCTGAGCCCGGACCTCCTCACCAACACCCAGAAAGCTGACCACACACTGAGCACATAAGACCCGCCATGGCCTTAGGTCATCATCTCTTCCCTATCTCAGTTTTCAGGTTTCAGAACCGAGACCTTATCTCCAATCACTGCCCAAGCGTGAGTGTGATGCAGAAATCACAACTCCTCCTTACCCATGGCAAGAAACCTTGTGGTTGGCACGTTTTCCAACGTTCAGTGTAAGAGAAACCAGCATTCACCCTGAGGCCCCGCCCATTCTTGAGTGCGACGAGGGCATAAACACGCATTGTGACCCTCAGCATGAGTCCTGTCCTCTAGTAAGTCCTCTCAGTGGCTGGACCATTAGATGCCATAATGGGCTTGACATGTCCCAAGGCCCCAATTTTTAAACAAATGTCTGATTTTCCAATCGCCCCTCCCCAGGGCTCTACTTTAGAACCCCCCATTTGGGGGGACACCTGAGGCTAAAAAAGAAAACAACAACAACAACAAAACGGACTTCTTCCATCCCACAGAATGACCCCAAACTCTTTGGGCGGGCCAAACCACCAGAGAGTAAGACTCGTCCATTTCCCATGAAGTCACCAAGAAATTTCACGACCATGAGTGACACGGTATCCAGAGACCAAAACTTGAGCAAGAGCCTCACACTCGCCCTTTTTTCAAATGCCGAAGAGTTCTTCTCATGGTCTGTAGATCAGTCCTTCCATATTTATGTCCCGCAACATAAGACGAGTTTGTGTTTTCAGACAACTGTCCAAACAGCCCTGGCCTACACAACCTACAGGCTCAGGCCCCTGGAGCCAAACCTGAGGACTGTACTTGCCCTCACCAAGGGAATTGTGTGTGCCCATTCGAATGGCCACAACCCTTCTAATAGGATAAACCTCCAAAGTCCCTGATCCATCTCAATAGCGGTGGCTTCCCAGGAAAAAGAGGGGCAATCTGAGCCCATCGGAGCACCTCCCTGCACTCAGACCCATAGACAGATGTCCCCAGATTTTAAAAGGAAAGAACAGGCTCCTAGGCACTAATCAGATCCATTGCTTTGGTGTCCAACATCTCTCTTCAGAGGCCTGGATTTCAAAACCAGCATATGGCTGTTTCTTGACTTACCCATCATAAATCATCTCATCTACACATGGGATACTTGGACGTTGGAGCTGTGCAAAGCCTCTGTTTAGGAGAACCCTTCAGGGCTCCAGTGCCACAGCTTCATTCCAAGGTCTCCATAGACACAAAAGCACATTAGGACCCATCCACCGGAGAGTCCATTTCAACTCAGCCTCCTCGGTTGCTCCCCCAGATCCAGCAGATCTAACCTGTCTTGTTGCTAGGAGACAATTGGAATGCGAGGTGGTCTACTCAGCCATCCATCCTTAGAACCCTGCTCAGAATCATTGGCCTGGAGCCAAACAACAGGTCTCCATTGTCCTGCAGAAGACTCTTTGCAGTTTCGAGCTGCTCACAACTCCCATCTTGGGAAAACCCCCATGGCCTCGTGATGCCCCCCATTCATGAAGGGGCCATCAGGGACAGAAACTCCAACCTGAGCGATCATCCGATCCTCGCCCTGACTTCAGATGCACGAGATCTCGATTCCGGTCTGTAGCTTGTGCCTGCCATGTCCTCACCCAGAAACCTAAGCCTAGCTTGTGTTCTCAGACTTCTGTCCTCAGACTACTGGCCCACAAGCCCTCCAGTTTGCCAATCCAGAACTACAGTGCAGCATTCTGCCTGCCCTCCAGAAGAAAAACTTTGCCCTCTGGGGTGACCCAGTTACCCCAAGTGAGGATCAACCTGCACCTACCTTGGCTGTACCCCAAATACATAGGCTGACCAGGGCACTAATGCCCTTTCTGACACAGCCTGAGCCTGGAACTCCTGTCCAACCCCGACTGCTAGCCGCACATTGAGCACATCGAGCCGCCATGGCCTTAGGTCGTCATCTCTTCCCAACCTCGGTTTTCAGGCTTCAGAATCTAGACCTTATCTCCAATCACTGCCCAGGGTTGAACGTGATGCCGAAATCAGAACTCCTTCCCCATGGCAAGAAACCTTGTGGTTGGCATGCTGTCCAACCTTCAATGTAGTGGAAGCCAGTGAGGCCCATGAGGCCCCGCCCATGCTCTTGGGCCACATTGGTCACAAACACACATTGTGACCCTCAGCGTGAGCCCAGTCCCCAAGTAAGGCCTCTCAGTGGCTGGATGAAGAGATAGCATATTGGGCTTGCCATGACCCTAGGCCCCAATTTTTAACCATAGTTCGGGTTGTCCCTTCAGTCTTCTCCACGGCTTTGCTTTGAAATTCCTCTTTTGGTGGGACACCTGAGGTAACAAAACTGAAATGAGTCCTCCCATCCCACAGATTGACGAAAAGCAATTGGGAATGGGCAAATCCTCAGAGAGGAAGATTCGTCCATGGCCCATGAGGCCTCCCCGACATTCAACGGCCATCTCTGATACAAAATCCAGAGACAAAAGCCTGAGCAAGCGCCTCAGACTCGCACTTTCTTCATATCCTGAAGAGTTCTTCTCATGGTTTGTAGATCGGGCCTGCCATACCTATGTCCCCAAACCTAAACTGAGTTTGTGTTTTCAGAATTCTGTCCTCAAAGTCCTGGGCCACACACTCTCCAGGCTGGGGCCCCTGGAGCCACACATTAGGACTGTGCCTACCAATCCATGGGAATTTAGCCCATTCCATGGTCCAAAATCGTATAAATGAGGAGAAACCTCCAAAGTCCCTGAGGCCATCCCAATAGTGTAGGTCGACCGGAACAAACAAGGGCTGTCTGACACCAGCTGATAATCTACCTCCACTCATAACATAGATGGATGTCCCCAGAGAAGAAGATTGAACCAGACAGGACACTAGGCCATAATAGGATCCATTGCTTTGGTTTACAGGCATGTCTCCTCAAAAGCCTGATTCCAATACGAGCATAGGGGTTTTCATGAGGCACCCATCAGAACTTATCTCGTCTCCACAAGGAAACCTGTGCGTGGGAGCTATGTCAAAAGCTTAGGAGAGTACTTCAGGCTCCCGGTGCCACCGTCCTATTCCAAGGCCCTCATGGACACAAAAACACATTAGGACCCATCCACAGGTAAGTCCATTTCAACTCAGCCACCCCGGATGCTCACGCAGAGCCATCAGATCTAAACTGTCTTGTTGCTAGGATACAACTGGAATGCGAGGCGGGCTTCCCAGGCATCCATCCTCGAACGGTGCACTGGAGTCATTCCATATGGGATGTCCTGGAGCTGTCCAACAGGTCTCAATTGTCCCGCAGAAGGAATCCTTGAAGGGGGCGGCCCACAACTATCAACGTGGGAAAACCTCAATGGCCTCGAGATTCTGCTCCCTTCATGAAGCGGCCGTCATGCACGGAAACTCCAACCTGAGCCAACGTCTGATCCTCGCCCTGACTTCAGATGCATGAGATATTGGTTCAGATCTGCAGGGGGTACCTGCCGTGCCCTCTCCCTGAATCCCAAGTCTAGCTTGTCTTCTCAGACTTCCATCCTCACACTCCTGGTCCCGAAGCCGTCACGTTTGGCAATTCCGGACACACATGCAGCACTCTGCCGGCCCTCTACAAAAAAATTATTGCATCATGAGCTGCCCAGGCACCTTAAATGAGGATAAACCTACACAGCACTCGACTTTACCCAAATTATGTAGTCTAACCTGGGCACTAATGCACTGTCGGACACAACCTGAGCCCGGACCTCCTCACCAACACCCAGAAAGCTGACCACACACTGAGCACATAAGACCCGCCATGGCCTTAGGTCATCATCTCTTCCCTATCTCAGTTTTCAGGTTTCAGAACCGAGACCTTATCTCCAATCACTGCCCAAGCGTGAGTGTGATGCAGAAATCACAACTCCTCCTTACCCATGGCAAGAAACCTTGTGGTTGGCACGTTTTCCAACGTTCAGTGTAAGAGAAACCAGCATTCACCCTGAGGCCCCGCCCATTCTTGAGTGCGACGAGGGCATAAACACGCATTGTGACCCTCAGCATGAGTCCTGTCCTCTAGTAAGTCCTCTCAGTGGCTGGACCATTAGATGCCATAATGGGCTTGACATGTCCCAAGGCCCCAATTTTTAAACAAATGTCTGATTTTCCAATCGCCCCTCCCCAGGGCTCTACTTTAGAACCCCCCATTTGGGGGGACACCTGAGGCTAAAAAAGAAAACAACAACAACAAAAAAACGGACTTCTTCCATCCCACAGAATGACCCCAAACTCTTTGGGCGGGCCAAACCACCAGAGAGTAAGACTCGTCCATTTCCCATGAAGTCACCAAGAAATTTCACGACCATGAGTGACACGGTATCCAGAGACCAAAACTTGAGCAAGAGCCTCACACTCGCCCTTTTTTCAAATGCCGAAGAGTTCTTCTCATGGTCTGTAGATCAGTCCTTCCATATTTATGTCCCGCAACATAAGACGAGTTTGTGTTTTCAGACAACTGTCCAAACAGCCCTGGCCTACACAACCTACAGGCTCAGGCCCCTGGAGCCAAACCTGAGGACTGTACTTGCCCTCACCAAGGGAATTGTGTGTGCCCATTCGAATGGCCACAACCCTTCTAATAGGATAAACCTCCAAAGTCCCTGATCCATCTCAATAGCGGTGGCTTCCCAGGAAAAAGAGGGGCAATCTGAGCCCATCGGAGCACCTCCCTGCACTCAGACCCATAGACAGATGTCCCCAGATTTTAAAAGGAAAGAACAGGCTCCTAGGCACTAATCAGATCCATTGCTTTGGTGTCCAACATCTCTCTTCAGAGGCCTGGATTTCAAAACCAGCATATGGCTGTTTCTTGACTTACCCATCATAAATCATCTCATCTACACATGGGATACTTGGACGTTGGAGCTGTGCAAAGCCTCTGTTTAGGAGAACCCTTCAGGGCTCCAGTGCCACAGCTTCATTCCAAGGTCTCCATAGACACAAAAGCACATTAGGACCCATCCACCGGAGAGTCCATTTCAACTCAGCCTCCTCGGTTGCTCCCCCAGATCCAGCAGATCTAACCTGTCTTGTTGCTAGGAGACAATTGGAATGCGAGGTGGTCTACTCAGCCATCCATCCTTAGAACCCTGCTCAGAATCATTGGCCTGGAGCCAAACAACAGGTCTCCATTGTCCTGCAGAAGACTCTTTGCAGTTTCGAGCTGCTCACAACTCCCATCTTGGGAAAACCCCCATGGCCTCGTGATGCCCCCCATTCATGAAGGGGCCATCAGGGACAGAAACTCCAACCTGAGCGATCATCCGATCCTCGCCCTGACTTCAGATGCACGAGATCTCGATTCCGGTCTGTAGCTTGTGCCTGCCATGTCCTCACCCAGAAACCTAAGCCTAGCTTGTGTTCTCAGACTTCTGTCCTCAGACTACTGGCCCACAAGCCCTCCAGTTTGCCAATCCAGAACTACAGTGCAGCATTCTGCCTGCCCTCCAGAAGAAAAACTTTGCCCTCTGGGGTGACCCAGTTACCCCAAGTGAGGATCAACCTGCACCTACCTTGGCTGTACCCCAAATACATAGGCTGACCAGGGCACTAATGCCCTTTCTGACACAGCCTGAGCCTGGAACTCCTGTCCAACCCCGACTGCTAGCCGCACATTGAGCACATCGAGCCGCCATGGCCTTAGGTCGTCATCTCTTCCCAACCTCGGTTTTCAGGCTTCAGAATCTAGACCTTATCTCCAATCACTGCCCAGGGTTGAACGTGATGCCGAAATCAGAACTCCTTCCCCATGGCAAGAAACCTTGTGGTTGGCATGCTGTCCAACCTTCAATGTAGTGGAAGCCAGTGAGGCCCATGAGGCCCCGCCCATGCTCTTGGGCCACATTGGTCACAAACACACATTGTGACCCTCAGCGTGAGCCCAGTCCCCAAGTAAGGCCTCTCAGTGGCTGGATGAAGAGATAGCATATTGGGCTTGCCATGACCCTAGGCCCCAATTTTTAACCATAGTTCGGGTTGTCCCTTCAGTCTTCTCCACGGCTTTGCTTTGAAATTCCTCTTTTGGTGGGACACCTGAGGTAACAAAACTGAAATGAGTCCTCCCATCCCACAGATTGACGAAAAGCAATTGGGAATGGGCAAATCCTCAGAGAGGAAGATTCGTCCATGGCCCATGAGGCCTCCCCGACATTCAACGGCCATCTCTGATACAAAATCCAGAGACAAAAGCCTGAGCAAGCGCCTCAGACTCGCACTTTCTTCATATCCTGAAGAGTTCTTCTCATGGTTTGTAGATCGGGCCTGCCATACCTATGTCCCCAAACCTAAGCTGAGTTTGTGTTTTCAGAATTCTGTCCTCAAAGTCCTGGGCCACACACTCTCCAGGCTGGGGCCCCTGGAGCCACACATTAGGACTGTGCCTACCAATTCATGGGAATTCAGCCCATTCCATGGTCCAAAATCGTACAAATGAGGAGAAACCTCCAAAGTCCCTGAGGCCATCCCAATAGTGTAGGTCGACCGGAACAAACAAGGGCTGTCTGACACCAGCTGATAATCTACCTCCACTCATAACATAGATGGATGTCCCCAGAGAAGAAGATTGAACCAGACAGGACCCTAGGCCATAATAGGATCCATTGCTTTGGTTTACAGGCATGTCTCCTCAAAAGCCTGATTCCAATACGAGCATAGGGGTTTTCATGAGGCACCCATCAGAACTTATCTCGTCTCCACAAGGAAACCTGTGCGTGGGAGCTATGTCAAAAGCTTAGGAGAGTACTTCAGGGTCCCGTTGCCACCGCCCCCTTCCAAGGCCCTCATGGACACAAAAACAGATTAGGACCCATCCACAGGTAAGTCCATTTCAACTCAGCCACCCCAGATGCTCACGCAGAGCCATCAGATCTAAACTGTCTTGTTGCTAGGATACAACTGGAATGCGAGGCGGGCTTCCCAGGCATCCATCCTCGAACGGTGCTCTGGAGTCATTCCATATGGGATGTCCTGGAGCTGTCCAACAGGTCTCAATTGTCCCGCAGAAGGAATCCTTGAAGGGGGCGGCCCACAACTATCAACGTGGGAAAACCTCAATGGCCTCGAGATTCTGCTCCCTTCATGAAGCGGCCGTCATGCACGGAAACTCCAACCTGAGCCAACGTCTGATCCTCGCCCTGACTTCAGATGCATGAGATATTGGTTCAGATCTGCAGGGGGTACCTGCCGTGCCCTCTCCCTGAATCCCAAGTCTAGCTTGTCTTCTCAGACTTCCATCCTCACACTCCTGGTCCCGAAGCCGTCACGTTGGCAATTCCGGACCCACAATGCAGCACTCTGCCTGCCCTCTACAAAAAAATTATTGCCTCATGAGCTGCCCAGGCACCTTAAATGAGGATAAACCTACACAGCACTCGACTTTACCCAAATTATGTAGTCTAACCTGGGCACTAATGCACTGTCGGACACAACCTGAGCCCGGACCTCCTCACCAACACCCAGAAAGCTGACCACACACTGAGCACATAAGACCCGCCATGGCCTTAGGTCATCATCTCTTCCCTATCTCAGTTTTCAGGTTTCAGAACCGAGACCTTATCTCCAATCACTGCCCAAGCGTGAGTGTGATGCAGAAATCACAACTCCTCCTTACCCATGGCAAGAAACCTTGTGGTTGGCACGTTTTCCAACGTTCAGTGTAAGAGAAACCAGCATTCACCCTGAGGCCCCGCCCATTCTTGAGTGCGACGAGGGCATAAACACGCATTGTGACCCTCAGCATGAGTCCTGTCCTCTAGTAAGTCCTCTCAGTGGCTGGACCATTAGATGCCATAATGGGCTTGACATGTCCCAAGGCCCCAATTTTTAACCAGATTTCTGATTTTCCAATCGCCCCTCCCCAGGGCTCTACTTTAGAACCCCCCATTTGGGGGGACACCTGAGGCTAAAAAAGAAAACAACAACAACAAAAAAACGGACTTCTTCCATCCCACAGAATGACCCCAAACTCTTTGGGCGGGCCAAACCACCAGAGATAAGACTCGTCCATTTCCCATGAAGTCACCCAGAAATTTCACGACCATGAGTGACACGGTATCCAGAGACCAAAAGTTGAGCAAGAGCCTCACACTCGCCCTTTTTTCAAATGCCGAAGAGTTCTTCTCATGGTCTGTAGATCAGTCCTTCCATATTTATGTCCCGCAACATAAGACGAGTTTGTGTTTTCAGACAACTGTCCAAACAGCCCTGGCCTACACAACCTAAAGGCTCAGGCCCCTGGAGCCAAACCTGAGGACTGTACTTGCCCTCACCAAGGGAATTGTGTGTGCCCATTCCAATGGCCACAACCCTTCTAATAGGATAAACCTCCAAAGTCCCTGATCCATCTCAATAGCGGTGGCTTCCCAGGAAAAAGAGGGGCAATCTGAGCCCATCGGAGCACCTCCCTGCACTCAGACCCATAGACAGATGTCCCCAGATTTTAAAAGGAAAGAACAGGCTCCTAGGCACTAATCAGATCCATTGCTTTGGTGTCCAACATCTCTCCTCAGAGGCCTGGATTTCAAAACCAGCATATGGCTGTTTCTTGACTTACCCATCATAAATCATCTCATCTACACATGGGATACTTGGACGTTGGAGCTGTGCAAAGCCTCTGTTTAGGAGAACCCTTCAGGGCTCCAGTGCCACAGCTTCATTCCAAGGTCTCCATAGACACAAAAGCACATTAGGACCCATCCACCGGAGAGTCCATTTCAACTCAGCCTCCTCGGTTGCTCCCCCAGATCCAGCAGATCTAACCTGTCTTGTTGCTAGGAGACAATTGGAATGCGAGGTGGGCTACCCATCCATCCATCCTTAGAACCCTGCTCAGAATCATTGGCCTGGAGCCAAACAACAGGTCTCCATTATCCTGCATAAGACTCTTTGCAGTTTGGAGCTGCTCACAACTCCCATCTTGGGAAAACCCCCATGGCCTCATGATGCCCCCCATTCATGAAGGGGCCATCAGGGACAGAAACTCCAACCTGAGCGATCATCCGATCCTCGCCCTGACTTCAGATGCACGAGATCTCGATTCCGGTCTGTAGATTGTGCCTGCCATGTCCTCACCCAGAAACCTAAGCCTAGCTTGTGTTCTCAGACTTCTGTCCTCAGACTACTGGCCCACAAGCCCTCCAGTTTGCCAATCCAGAACTACAATGCAGCATTCTGCCTGCCCTCCAGAAGAAAAACTTTGCCCTCTGGGGTGACCCAATAACCCCAAGTGAGGATCAACCTGCACCTACCTTGGCTGTACCCCAAATACATAGGCTGACCAGGGCACTAATGCACTTTCTGACACAGCCTGAGCCTGGAACTCCTGTCCCACCCCGACTGCTAGCCGCACATTGAGCACATCGAGCCGCCATGGCCTTAGGTCGTCATCTCTTCCCAACCTCGGTTTTCAGGCTTCAGAATCTAGACCTTATCTCCAATCACTGCCCAGGGTTGAACGTGATGCCGAAATCAGAACTCCTTCCCCATGGCAAGAAACCTTGTGGTTGGCATGCTGTCCAACCTTCAATGTAGTGGAAGCCAGTGAGGCCCATGAGGCCCCGCCCATGCTCTTGGGCCACATTGGTCACAAACACACATTGTGACCCTCAGCGTGAGTCCAGTCCCCAAGTAAGGCCTCTCAGTGGCTGGATGAAGAGATAGCATATTGGGCTTGCCATGACCCTAGGCCCCAATTTTTAACCATAGTTCGGGTTGTCCCTTCAGTCTTCTCCACGGCTTTGCTTTGAAATTCCTCTTTTGGTGGGACACCTGAGGTAACAAAACTGAAATGAGTCCTCCCATCCCACAGATTGACGAAAAGCAATTGGGAATGGGCAAATCCTCAGAGAGGAAGATTCGTCCATGGCCCATGAGGCCTCCCCGACATTCAACGGCCATCTCTGATACAAAATCCAGAGAAAAAAGCCTGAGCAAGCGCCTCAGACTCGCACTTTCTTCATATCCTGAAGAGTTCTTCTCA
Organism: Mustela nivalis; assembly: GCF_964662115.1. NCBI lineage: Eukaryota > Metazoa > Chordata > Mammalia > Carnivora > Mustelidae > Mustela > Mustela nivalis. Next base: position 354,380 of record NW_028136395.1, read on the forward strand.
TGGTTTGTAGATCGGGCCTGCCATACCTACGTCGCCAAACCTAAGCTGAGTTTGTGTTTTCAGAATTCTGTCCTCAAAGTCCTGGGCCACACACTCTCCAGGCTGGGGCCCCTGGAGCCACACATTAGGACTGTGCCTACCAATCCATGGGAATTCAGCCCATTCCATGGTCCAAAATCGTACAAATGAGGAGAAACCTCCAAAGACCCTGAGGCCATCCCAATAGTGTAGGTCGACCGGAACAAACAAGGGCTGTCTGACACCAGCTGATAATCTACCTCCACTCATAACATAGATGGATGTCCCCAGAGAAGAAGATTGAACCAGACAGGACCCTAGGCCATAATAGGATCCATTGCTTTGGTTTACAGGCATGTCTCCTCAAAAGCCTGATTCCAATATGAGCATAGGGGTTTTCATGAGGCACCCATCAGAACTTATCTCGTCTCCACAAGGAAACCTGTGCGTGGGAGCTATGTCAAAAGCTTAGGAGAGTACTTCAGGCTCCCGTTACCACCGTCCTATTCCAAGGCCCTCATGGACACAAAAACACATTAGGACCCATCCACAGGTAAGTCCATTTCAACTCAGCCACCCCAGATGCTCACGCAGAGCCATCAGATCTAAACTGTCTTGTTGCTAGGATACAACTGGAATGCGAGGCGGGCTTCCCAGGCATCCATCCTCGAACGGTGCTCTGGAGTCATTCCATATGGGATGTCCTGGAGCTGTCCAACAGGTCTCAATTGTCCCGCAGAAGGAATCCTTGAAGGGGGCGGCCCACAACTATCAACGTGGGAAAACCTCAATGGCCTCGAGATTCTGCTCCCTTCATGAAGCGGCCGTCATGCACGGAAACTCCAACCTGAGCCAACGTCTGATCCTCGCCCTGACTTCAGATGCATGAGATATTGGTTCAGATCTGCAGGGGGTACCTGCCGTGCCCTCTCCCTGAATCCCAAGTGTAGCTTGTCTTCTCAGACTTCCATCCTCACACTCCTGGTCCCGAAGCCGTCACGTTTGGCAATTCCGGACCCACAATGCAGCACTCTGCCTGCCCTCTACAAAAAAATTATTGCCTCATGAGCTGTCCAGGCACCTTAAATGAGGATAAACCTACACAGCACTCGACTTTACCCAAATTATGTAGTCTAACCTGGGCACTAATGCACTGTCGGACACAACCTGAGCCCGGACCTCCTCACCAACACCCAGAAAGCTGACCACACACTGAGCACATAAGACCCGCCATGGCCTTAGGTCATCATCTCTTCCCTATCTCAGTTTTCAGGTTTCAGAACCGAGACCTTATCTCCAATCACTGCCCAAGCGTGAGTGTGATGCAGAAATCACAACTCCTCCTTACCCATGGCAAGAAACCTTGTGGTTGGCACGTTTTCCAACGTTCAGTGTAAGAGAAACCAGCATTCACCCTGAGGCCCCGCCCATTCTTGAGTGCGACGAGGGCATAAACACGCATTGTGACCCTCAGCATGAGTCCTGTCCTCTAGTAAGTCCTCTCAGTGGCTGGACCATTAGATGCCATAATGGGCTTGACATGTCCCAAGGCCCCAATTTTTAAACAAATGTCTGATTTTCCAATCGCCCCTCCCCAGGGCTCTACTTTAGAACCCCCCATTTGGGGGGACACCTGAGGCTAAAAAAGAAAACAACAACAACAACAAAACGGACTTCTTCCATCCCACAGAATGACCCCAAACTCTTTGGGCGGGCCAAACCACCAGAGAGTTAGACTCGTCCATTTCCCATGAAGTCACCCAGAAATTTCACGACCATGAGTGACACGGTATCCAGAGAACAAAACTTGAGCAAGAGCCTCACGCTCGCCCTTTTTTCAAATGCCGAAGAGTTCTTCTCATGGTCTGTAGATCAGTCCTTCCATATTTATGTCCCGCAACATAAGACGAGTTTGTGTTTTCAGACCACTGTCCAAACAGCCCTGGCCTACACAACCTACAGGCTCAGGCCCCTGGAGCCAAACCTGAGGACTGTACTTGCCCTCACCAAGGGAATTGTGTGTGCCCATTCCAATGGCCACAACCCTTCTAATAGGATAAACCTCCAAAGTCCCTGATCCATCTCAATAGCGGTGGCTTCCCAGGAAAAAGAGGGGCAATCTGAGCCCATCGGAGCACCTCCCTGCACTCAGACCCATAGACAGATGTCCCCAGATTTTAAAAGGAAAGAACAGGCTCCTAGGCACTAATCAGATCCATTGCCTTGGTGTCCAACATCTCTCCTCAGAGGCCTGGATTTCAAAACCAGCATATGGCTGTTTCTTGACTTACCCATCATAAATCATCTCATCTACACATGGGATACTTGGACGTTGGAGCTGTGCAAAGCCTCTGTTTAGGAGAACCCTTCAGGGCTCCAGTGCCACAGCTTCATTCCAAGGTCTCCATAGACACAAAAGCACATTAGGACCCATCCACCAGAGAGTCCATTTCAACTCAGCCTCCTCGGTTGCTCCCCCAGATCCAGCAGATCTAACCTGTCTTGTTGCTAGGAGACAATTGGAATGCGAGGTGGGCTACCCATCCATCCATCCTTAGAACCCTGCTCAGAATCATTGGCCTGGAGCCAAACAACAGGTCTCCATTGTCCTGCATAAGACTCTTTGCAGTTTGGAGCTGCTCACAACTCCCATCTTGGGAAAACCACCATGGCATCGTGATGCCCCCCATTCATGAAGGGGCCATCAGGGACAGAAACTCCAACCTGAGCGATCATCCGATCCTCGCCCTGACTTCAGATGCACGAGATCTCGATTCCGGTCTGTAGATTGTGCCTGCCATGTCCTCACCCAGAAACCTAAGCCTAGCTTGTTTTCTCAGACTTCTGTCCTCAGACTACTGGCCCACAAGCCCTCCAGTTTGCCAATCCAGAACTACAATGCAGCATTCTGCCTGCCCTCCAGAAAAAAACTTTGCCCTCTGGGGTGACCCAGTAACCCCAAGTGAGGATCAACCTGCACCTACCTTGGCTGTACCCCAAATACATAGGCTGACCAGGGCACTAATGCCCTTTCTGACACAGCCTGAGCCTGGAACTCCTGTCCCACCCCGACTGCTAGCCGCACATTGAGCACATCGAGCCGCCATGGCCTTAGGTCGTCATCTCTTCCCAACCTCGGTTTTCAGGCTTCAGAATCTAGACCTTATCTCCAATCACTGCCCAGGGTTGAACGTGATGCCGAAATCAGAACTCCTTCCCCATGGCAAGAAACCTTGTGGTTGGCGTGCTGTCCAACCTTCAGTGTAGTGGAAGCCAGTGTGGCCCATGAGGCCCCGCCCATGCTCTTGGGCCACATTGGTCACAAACACACATTGTGACCCTCAGCGTGAGCCCAGTCCCCAAGTAAGGCCTCTCAGTGGCTGGATGAAGAGATAGCATATTGGGCTTGCCATGCCCCTAGGCCCCAATTTTTAACCATAGTTCGGGTTGTCCCTTCAGTCTTCTCCACGGCTTTGCTTTGAAATTCCTCTTTTGGTGGGACACCTGAGGTAACAAAACTGAAATGAGTCCTCCCATCCCACAGATTGACGAAAAGCAATTGGGAATGGGCAAATCCTCAGAGAGGAAGATTCGTCCATGGCCCATGAGGCCTCCCCGACATTCAACGGCCATCTCTGATACAAAATCCAGAGACAAAAGTCTGAGCAAGCGCCTCAGACTCGCACTTTCTTCATATCCTGAAGAGTTCTTCTCATGGTTTGTAGATCGGGCCTGCCATACCTACGTCCCCAAACCTAAGCTGAGTTTGTGTTTTCAGAATTCTGTCCTCAAAGTCCTGGGCCACACACTCTCCAGGCTGGGGCCCCTGGAGCCACACATTAGGACTGTGCCTACCAATCCATGGGAATTTAGCCCATTCCATGGTCCAAAATCGTACAAATGAGGAGAAACCTCCAAAGTCCCTGAGGCCATCCCAATAGTGTAGGTCGACCGGAACAAACAAGGGCTGTCTGACACCAGCTGATAATCTACCTCCACTCTTAACATAGATGGATGTCCCCAGAGAAGAAGATTGAACCAGACAGGACCCTAGGCCATAATAGGATCCATTGCTTTGGTTTACAGGCATGTCTCCTCAAAAGCCTGATTCCAATATGAGCATAGGGGTTTTCATGAGGCACCCATCAGAACTTATCTCGTCTCCACAAGGAAACCTGTGCGTGGGAGCTATGTCAAAAGCTTAGGAGAGTACTTCAGGCTCCCGGTGCCACCGTCCTATTCCAAGGCCCTCATGGACACAAAAACAGATTAGGACCCATCCACAGGTAAGTCCATTTCAACTCAGCCACCCCAGATGCTCACGCAGAGCCATCAGATCTAAACTGTCTTGTTGCTAGGATACAACTGGAATGCGAGGCGGGCTTCCCAGGCATCCATCCTCGAACGGTGCTCTGGAGTCATTCCATATGGGATGTCCTGGAGCTGTCCAACAGGTCTCAATTGTCCCGCAGAAGGAATCCTTGAAGGGGGCGGCCCACAACTATCAACGTGGGAAAACCTCAATGGCCTCGAGATTCTGCTGCCTTCATGAAGCGGCCGTCATGCACGGAAACTCCAACCTGAGCCAACGTCTGATCCTCGCCCTGACTTCAGATGCATGAGATATTGGTTCAGATCTGCAGGGGGTACCTGCCGTGCCCTCTCCCTGAATCCCAAGTCTAGCTTGTCTTCTCAGACTTCCATCCTCACACTCCTGGTCCCGAAGCCGTCACGTTTGGCAATTCCGGACCCACAATGCAGCACTCTGTCTGCCCTCTACAAAAAAATTATTGCCTCATGAGCTGCCCAGGCACCTTAAATGAGGATAAACCAACACAGCACTTGACTTTACCCAAATTATATAGTCTAACCTGGGCACTAATGCACTGTCGGACACAACCTGAGCCCGGACCTCCTCACCAACACCCAGAAAGCTGACCACACACTGAGCACATAAGACCCGCCATGGCCTTAGGTCATCATCTCTTCCCTATCTCAGTTTTCAGGTTTCAGAACCGAGACCTTATCTCCAATCACTGCCCAAGCGTGAGTGTGATGCAGAAATCACAACTCCTCCTTACCCATGGCAAGAAACCTTGTGGTTGGCACGTTTTCCAACGTTCAGTGTAAGAGAAACCAGCATTCACCCTGAGGCCCCGCCCATTCTTGAGTGCGACGAGGGCATAAACACGCATTGTGACCCTCAGCATGAGTCCTGTCCTCTAGTAAGTCCTCTCAGTGGCTGGACCATTAGATGCCATAATGGGCTTGACATGTCCCAAGGCCCCAATTTTTAAACAAATGTCTGATTTTCCAATCGCCCCTCCCCAGGGCTCTACTTTAGAACCCCCCATTTGGGGGGACACCTGAGGCTAAAAAAGAAAACAACAACAACAACAAAACGGACTTCTTCCATCCCACAGAATGACCCCAAACTCTTTGGGCGGGCCAAACCACCAGAGAGTTAGACTCGTCCATTTCCCATGAAGTCACCCAGAAATTTCACGACCATGAGTGACACGGTATCCAGAGAACAAAACTTGAGCAAGAGCCTCACGCTCGCCCTTTTTTCAAATGCCGAAGAGTTCTTCTCATGGTCTGTAGATCAGTCCTTCCATATTTATGTCCCGCAACATAAGACGAGTTTGTGTTTTCAGACCACTGTCCAAACAGCCCTGGCCTACACAACTTACAGGCTCAGGCCCCTGGAGCCAAACCTGAGGACTGTACTTGCCCTCACCAAGGGAATTGTGTGTGCCCATTCCAATGGCCACAACCCTTCTAATAGGATAAACCTCCAAAGTCCCTGATCCATCTCAATAGCGGTGGCTTCCCAGGAAAAAGAGGGGCAATCTGAGCCCATCGGAGCACCTCCCTGCACTCAGACCCATAGACAGATGTCCCCAGATTTTAAAAGGAAAGAACAGGCTCCTAGGCACTAATCAGATCCATTGCCTTGGTGTCCAACATCTCTCCTCAGAGGCCTGGATTTCAAAACCAGCATATGGCTGTTTCTTGACTTACCCATCATAAATCATCTCATCTACACATGGGATACTTGGACGTTGGAGCTGTGCAAAGCCTCTGTTTAGGAGAACCCTTCAGGGCTCCAGTGCCACAGCTTCATTCCAAGGTCTCCATAGACACAAAAGCACATTAGGACCCATCCACCAGAGAGTCCATTTCAACTCAGCCTCCTCGGTTGCTCCCCCAGATCCAGCAGATCTAACCTGTCTTGTTGCTAGGAGACAATTGGAATGCGAGGTGGGCTACCCATCCATCCATCCTTAGAACCCTGCTCAGAATCATTGGCCTGGAGCCAAACAACAGGTCTCCATTGTCCTGCATAAGACTCTTTGCAGTTTGGAGCTGCTCACAACTCCCATCTTGGGAAAACCACCATGGCATCGTGATGCCCCCCATTCATGAAGGGGCCATCAGGGACAGAAACTCCAACCTGAGCGATCATCCGATCCTCGCCCTGACTTCAGATGCACGAGATCTCGATTCCGGTCTGTAGATTGTGCCTGCCATGTCCTCACCCAGAAACCTAAGCCTAGCTTGTTTTCTCAGACTTCTGTCCTCAGACTACTGGCCCACAAGCCCTCCAGTTTGCCAATCCAGAACTACAATGCAGCATTCTGCCTGCCCTCCAGAAAAAAACTTTGCCCTCTGGGGTGACCCAGTAACCCCAAGTGAGGATCAACCTGCACCTACCTTGGCTGTACCCCAAATACATAGGCTGACCAGGGCACTAATGCCCTTTCTGACACAGCCTGAGCCTGGAACTCCTGTCCCACCCCGACTGCTAGCCGCACATTGAGCACATCGAGCCGCCATGGCCTTAGGTCGTCATCTCTTCCCAACCTCGGTTTTCAGGCTTCAGAATCTAGACCTTATCTCCAATCACTGCCCAGGGTTGAACGTGATGCCGAAATCAGAACTCCTTCCCCATGGCAAGAAACCTTGTGGTTGGCGTGCTGTCCAACCTTCAGTGTAGTGGAAGCCAGTGTGGCCCATGAGGCCCCGCCCATGCTCTTGGGCCACATTGGTCACAAACACACATTGTGACCCTCAGCGTGAGCCCAGTCCCCAAGTAAGGCCTCTCAGTGGCTGGATGAAGAGATAGCATATTGGGCTTGCCATGCCCCTAGGCCCCAATTTTTAACCATAGTTCGGGTTGTCCCTTCAGTCTTCTCCACGGCTTTGCTTTGAAATTCCTCTTTTGGTGGGACACCTGAGGTAACAAAACTGAAATGAGTCCTCCCATCCCACAGATTGACGAAAAGCAATTGGGAATGGGCAAATCCTCAGAGAGGAAGATTCGTCCATGGCCCATGAGGCCTCCCCGACATTCAACGGCCATCTCTGATACAAAATCCAGAGACAAAAGTCTGAGCAAGCGCCTCAGACTCGCACTTTCTTCATATCCTGAAGAGTTCTTCTCATGGTTTGTAGATCGGGCCTGCCATACCTACGTCCCCAAACCTAAGCTGAGTTTGTGTTTTCAGAATTCTGTCCTCAAAGTCCTGGGCCACACACTCTCCAGGCTGGGGCCCCTGGAGCCACACATTAGGACTGTGCCTACCAATCCATGGGAATTTAGCCCATTCCATGGTCCAAAATCGTACAAATGAGGAGAAACCTCCAAAGTCCCTGAGGCCATCCCAATAGTGTAGGTCGACCGGAACAAACAAGGGCTGTCTGACACCAGCTGATAATCTACCTCCACTCTTAACATAGATGGATGACCCCAGAGAAGAAGATTGAACCAGACAGGACCCTAGGCCATAATAGGATCCATTGCTTTGGTTTACAGGCATGTCTCCTCAAAAGCCTGATTCCAATATGAGCATAGGGGTTTTCATGAGGCACCCATCAGAACTTATCTCGTCTCCACAAGGAAACCTGTGCGTGGGAGCTATGTCAAAAGCTTAGGAGAGTACTTCAGGCTCCCGGTGCCACCGTCCTATTCCAAGGCCCTCATGGACACAAAAACAGATTAGGACCCATCCACAGGTAAGTCCATTTCAACTCAGCCACCCCAGATGCTCACGCAGAGCCATCAGATCTAAACTGTCTTGTTGCTAGGATACAACTGGAATGCGAGGCGGGCTTCCCAGGCATCCATCCTCGAACGGTGCTCTGGAGTCATTCCATATGGGATGTCCTGGAGCTGTCCAACAGGTCTCAATTGTCCCGCAGAAGGAATCCTTGAAGGGGGCGGCCCACAACTATCAACGTGGGAAAACCTCAATGGCCTCGAGATTCTGCTGCCTTCATGAAGCGGCCGTCATGCACGGAAACTCCAACCTGAGCCAACGTCTGATCCTCGCCCTGACTTCAGATGCATGAGATATTGGTTCAGATCTGCAGGGGGTACCTGCCGTGCCCTCTCCCTGAATCCCAAGTCTAGCTTGTCTTCTCAGACTTCCATCCTCACACTCCTGGTCCCGAAGCCGTCACGTTTGGCAATTCCGGACCCACAATGCAGCACTCTGTCTGCCCTCTACAAAAAAATTATTGCCTCATGAGCTGCCCAGGCACCTTAAATGAGGATAAACCAACACAGCACTTGACTTTACCCAAATTATATAGTCTAACCTGGGCACTAATGCACTGTCGGACACAACCTGAGCCCGGACCTCCTCACCAACACCCAGAAAGCTGACCACACACTGAGCACATAATACCCGCCATGGCCTTAGGTCATCATCTCTTCCCTATCTCAGTTTTCAGGTTTCAGAACCGAGACCTTATCTCCAATCACTGCCCAAGCGTGAGTGTGATGCAGAAATCACAACTCCTCCTTACCCATGGCAAGAAACCTTGTGGTTGGCACGTTTTCCAACGTTCAGTGTAAGAGAAACCAGCATTCACCCTGAGGCCCCGCCCATTCTTGAGTGCGAAGAGGGCATAAACACGCATTGTGACCCTCAGCATGAGTCCTGTCCTCTAGTAAGTCCTCTCAGTGGCTGGACCATTAGATGCCATAATGGGCTTGACATGTCCCAAGGCCCCAATTTTTAAACAAATGTCTGATTTTCCAATCGCCCCTCCCCAGGGCTCTACTTTAGAACCCCCCATTTGGGGGGACACCTGAGGCTAAAAAAGAAAACAACAACAACAACAAAACGGACTTCTTCCATCCCACAGAATGACCCCAAACTCTTTGGGCGGGCCAAACCACCAGAGAGTTAGACTCGTCCATTTCCCATGAAGTCACCCAGAAATTTCACGACCATGAGTGACACGGTATCCAGAGAACAAAACTTGAGCAAGAGCCTCACGCTCGCCCTTTTTTCAAATGCCGAAGAGTTCTTCTCATGGTCTGTAGATCAGTCCTTCCATATTTATGTCCCGCAACATAAGACGAGTTTGTGTTTTCAGACCACTGTCCAAACAGCCCTGGCCTACACAACCTACAGGCTCAGGCCCCTGGAGCCAAACCTGAGGACTGTACTTGCCCTCACCAAGGGAATTGTGTGTGCCCATTCCAATGGCCACAACCCTTCTAATAGGATAAACCTCCAAAGTCCCTGATCCATCTCAATAGCGGTGGCTTCCCAGGAAAAAGAGGGGCAATCTGAGCCCATCGGAGCACCTCCCTGCACTCAGACCCATAGACAGATGTCCCCAGATTTTAAAAGGAAAGAACAGGCTCCTAGGCACTAATCAGATCCATTGCTTTGGTGTCCAACATCTCTCCTCAGAGGCCTGGATTTCAAAACCAGCATATGGCTGTTTCTTGACTTACCCATCATAAATCATCTCATCTACACATGGGATACTTGGACGTTGGAGCTGTGCAAAGCCTCTGTTTAGGAGAACCCTTCAGGGCTCCAGTGCCACAGCTTCATTCCAAGGTCTCCATAGACACAAAAGCACATTAGGACCCATCCACCGGAGAGTCCATTTCAACTCAGCCTCCTCGGTTGCTCCCCCAGATCCAGCAGATCTAACCTGTCTTGTTGCTAGGAGACAATTGGAATGCGAGGTGGGCTACCCATCCATCCATCCTTAGAACCCTGCTCAGAATCATTGGCCTGGAGCCAAACAACAGGTCTCCATTGTCCTGCATAAGACTCTTTGCAGTTTGGAGCTGCTCACAACTCCCATCTTGGGAAAACCACCATGGCATCGTGATGCCCCCCATTCATGAAGGGGCCATCAGGGACAGAAACTCCAACCTGAGCGATCATCCGATCCTCGCCCTGACTTCAGATGCACGAGATCTCGATTCCGGTCTGTAGATTGTGCCTGCCATGTCCTCACCCAGAAACCTAAGCCTAGCTTGTTTTCTCAGACTTCTGTCCTCAGACTACTGGCCCACAAGCCCTCCAGTTTGCCAATCCAGAACTACAATGCAGCATTCTGCCTGCCCTCCAGAAGAAAAACTTTGTCCTCTGGGGTGACCCAGTAACCCCAAGTGAGGATCAACCTGCACCTACCTTGGCTGTACCCCAAATACATAGGCTGACCAGGGCACTAATGCCCTTTCTGACACAGCCTGAGCCTGGAACTCCTGTCCAACCCCGACTGCTAGCCGCACATTGAGCACATCGAGCCGCCATGGCCTTAGGTCGTCATCTCTTCCCAACCTCGGTTTTCAGGCTTCAGAATCTAGACCTTATCTCCAATCACTGCCCAGGGTTGAACGTGATGCCGAAATCAGAACTCCTTCCCCATGGCAAGAAACCTTGTGGTTGGCATGCTGTCCAACCTTCAATGTAGTGGAAGCCAGTGAGGCCCATGAGGCCCCACCCATGCTCTTGGGCCACATTGGTCACAAACACACATTGTGACCCTCAGCGTGAGCCCAGTCCCCAAGTAAGGCCTCTCAGTGGCTGGATGAAGAGATAGCATATTGGGCTTGCCATGACCCTAGGCCCCAATTTTTAACCATAGTTCGGGTTGTCCCTTCAGTCTTCTCCACGGCTTTGCTTTGAAATTCCTCTTTTGGTGGGACACCTGAGGTAACAAAACTGAAATGAGTCCTCCCATCCCACAGATTGACGAAAAGCAATTGGGAATGGGCAAATCCTCAGAGAGGAAGATTCGTCCATGGCCCATGAGGCCTCCCCGACATTCAACGGCCATCTCTGATACAAAATCCAGAGAAAAAAGCCTGAGCAAGCGCCTCAGACTCGCACTTTCTTCATATCCTGAAGAGTTCTTCTCATGGTTTGTAGATCGGGCCTGCCATACCTACGTCGCCAAACCTAAGCTGAGATTGTGTTTTCAGAATTCTGTCCTCAAAGTCCTGGGCCACACACTCTCCAGGCTGGGGCCCCTGGAGCCACACATTAGGACTGTGCCTACCAATCCATGGGAATTCAGCCCATTCCATGGTCCAAAATCGTACAAATGAGGAGAAACCTCCAAATTCCCTGAGGCCATCCCAATAGTGTAGGTCGACCGGAACAAACAAGGGCTGTCTGACACCAGCTGATAATCTACCTCCACTCATAACATAGATGGATGTCCCCAGAGAAGAAGATTGAACCAGACAGGACCCTAGGCCATAATAGGATCCATTGCTTTGGTTTACAGGCATGTCTCCTCAAAAGCCTGATTCCAATATGAGCATAGGGGTTTTCATGAGGCACCCATCAGAACTTATCTCGTCTCCACAAGGAAACCTGTGCGTGGGAGCTATGTCAAAAGCTTAGGAGAGTACTTCAGGCTCCCGGTGCCACCGTCCTATTCCAAGGCCCTCATGGACACAAAAACACATTAGGACCCATCCACAGGTAAGTCCATTTCAACTCAGCCACCCCAGATGCTCACGCAGAGCCATCAGATCTAAACTGTCTTGTTGCTAGGATACAACTGGAATGCGAGGCGGGCTTCCCAGGCATCCATCCTCGAACGGTGCTCTGGAGTCATTCCATATGGGATGTCCTGGAGCTGTCCAACAGGTCTCAATTGTCCCGCAGAAGGAATCCTTGAAGGGGGCGGCCCACAACTATCAACGTGGGAAAACCTCAATGGCCTCGAGATTCTGCTCCCTTCATGAAGCGGCCGTCATGCACGGAAACTCCAACCTGAGCCAACGTCTGATCCTCGCCCTGACTTCAGATGCATGAGATATTGGTTCAGATCTGCAGGGGGTACCTGCCGTGCCCTCTCCCTGAATCCCAAGTCTAGCTTGTCTTCTCAGACTTCCATCCTCACACTCCTGGTCCCGAAGCCGTCACGTTTGGCAATTCCGGACCCACAATGCAGCACTCTGTCTGCCCTCTACAAAAAAATTATTGCCTCATGAGCTGCCCAGGCACCTTAAATGAGGATAAACCTACACAGCACTCGACTTTACCCAAATTATGTAGTCTAACCTGGGCACTAATGCACTGTCGGACACAACCTGAGCCCGGACCTCCTCACCAACACCCAGAAAGCTGACCACACACTGAGCACATAAGACCCGCCATGGCCTTAGGTCATCATCTCTTCCCTATCTCAGTTTTCAGGTTTCAGAACCGAGACCTTATCTCCAATCACTGCCCAAGCGTGAGTGTGATGCAGAAATCACAACTCCTCCTTACCCATGGCAAGAAACCTTGTGGTTGGCACGTTTTCCAACGTTCAGTGTAAGAGAAACCAGCATTCACCCTGAGGCCCCGCCCATTCTTGAGTGCGACGAGGGCATAAACACGCATTGTGACCCTCAGCATGAGTCCTGTCCTCTAGTAAGTCCTCTCAGTGGCTGGACCATTAGATGCCATAATGGGCTTGACATGTCCCAAGGCCCCAATTTTTAAACAAATGTCTGATTTTCCAATCGCCCCTCCCCAGGGCTCTACTTTAGAACCCCCCATTTGGGGGGACACCTGAGGCTAAAAAAGAAAACAACAACAACAACAAAACGGACTTCTTCCATCCCACAGAATGACCCCAAACTCTTTGGGCGGGCCAAACCACCAGAGAGTTAGACTCGTCCATTTCCCATGAAGTCACCCAGAAATTTCACGACCATGAGTGACACGGTATCCAGAGAACAAAACTTGAGCAAGAGCCTCACGCTCGCCCTTTTTTCAAATGCCGAAGAGTTCTTCTCATGGTCTGTAGATCAGTCCTTCCATATTTATGTCCCGCAACATAAGACGAGTTTGTGTTTTCAGACCACTGTCCAAACAGCCCTGGCCTACACAACCTACAGGCTCAGGCCCCTGGAGCCAAACCTGAGGACTGTACTTGCCCTCACCAAGGGAATTGTGTGTGCCCATTCCAATGGCCACAACCCTTCTAATAGGATAAACCTCCAAAGTCCCTGATCCATCTCAATAGCGGTGGCTTCCCAGGAAAAAGAGGGGCAATCTGAGCCCATCGGAGCACCTCCCTGCACTCAGACCCATAGACAGATGTCCCCAGATTTTAAAAGGAAAGAACAGGCTCCTAGGCACTAATCAGATCCATTGCCTTGGTGTCCAACATCTCTCCTCAGAGGCCTGGATTTCAAAACCAGCATATGGCTGTTTCTTGACTTACCCATCATAAATCATCTCATCTACACATGGGATACTTGGACGTTGGAGCTGTGCAAAGCCTCTGTTTAGGAGAACCCTTCAGGGCTCCAGTGCCACAGCTTCATTCCAAGGTCTCCATAGACACAAAAGCACATTAGGACCCATCCACCAGAGAGTCCATTTCAACTCAGCCTCCTCGGTGCTCCCCCAGATCCAGCAGATCTAACCTGTCTTGTTGCTAGGAGACAATTGGAATGCGAGGTGGGCTACCCATCCATCCATCCTTAGAACCCTGCTCAGAATCATTGGCCTGGAGCCAAACAACAGGTCTCCATTGTCCTGCAGAAGACTCTTTGCAGTTTGGAGCTGCTCACAACTCCCATCTTGGGAAAACCCCCATGGCATCGTGATGCCCCCCATTCATGAAGGGGCCATCAGGGACAGAAACTCCAACCTGAGCGATCATCCGATCCTCGCCCTGACTTCAGATGCACGAGATCTCGATTCCGGTCTGTAGATTGTGCCTGCCATGTCCTCACCCAGAAACCTAAGCCTAGCTTGTTTTCTCAGACTTCTGTCCTCAGACTACTGGCCCACAAGCCCTCCAGTTTGCCAATCCAGAACTACAATGCAGCATTCTGCCTGCCCTCCAGAAGAAAAACTTTGCCCTCTGGGGTGACCCAGTAACCCCAAGTGAGGATCAACCTGCACCTACCTTGGCTGTACCCCAAATACATAGGCTGACCAGGGCACTAATGCCCTTTCTGACACAGCCTGAGCCTGGAACTCCTGTCCCACCCCGACTGCTAGCCGCACATTGAGCACATCGAGCCGCCATGGCCTTAGGTCGTCATCTCTTCCCAACCTCGGTTTTCAGGCTTCAGAATCTAGACCTTATCTCCAATCACTGCCCAGGGTTGAACGTGATGCCGAAATCAGAACTCCTTCCCCATGGCAAGAAACCTTGTGGTTGGCGTGCTGTCCAACCTTCAGTGTAGTGGAAGCCAGTGTGGCCCATGAGGCCCCGCCCATGCTCTTGGGCCACATTGGTCACAAACACACATTGTGACCCTCAGCGTGAGCCCAGTCCCCAAGTAAGGCCTCTCAGTGGCTGGATGAAGAGATAGCATATTGGGCTTGCCATGCCCCTAGGCCCCAATTTTTAACCATAGTTCGGGTTTTCCCTTCAGTCTTCTCCACGGCTTTGCTTTGAAATTCCTCTTTTGGTGGGACACCTGAGGTAACAAAACTGAAATGAGTCCTCCCATCCCACAGATTGACGAAAAGCAATTGGGAATGGGCAAATCCTCAGAGAGGAAGATTCGTCCATGGCCCATGAGGCCTCCCCGACATTCAACGGCCATCTCTGATACAAAATCCAGAGACAAAAGTCTGAGCAAGCGCCTCAGACTCGCACTTTCTTCATATCCTGAAGAGTTCTTCTCATGGTTTGTAGATCGGGCCTGCCATACCTACGTCCCCAAACCTAAGCTGAGTTTGTGTTTTCAGAATTCTGTCCTCAAAGTCCTGGGCCACACACTCTCCAGGGTGGGGCCCCTGGAGCCACACATTAGGACTGTGCCTACCAATCCATGGGAATTTAGCCCATTCCATGGTCCAAAATCGTACAAATGAGGAGAAACCTCCAAAGTCCCTGAGGCCATCCCAATAGTGTAGGTCGACCGGAACAAACAAGGGCTGTCTGACACCAGCTGATAATCTACCTCCACTCTTAACATAGATGGATGTCCCCAGAGAAGAAGATTGAACCAGACAGGACCCTAGGCCATAATAGGATCCATTGCTTTGGTTTACAGGCATGTCTCCTCAAAAGCCTGATTCCAATACGAGCATAGGGGTTTTCATGAGGCACCCATCAGAACTTATCTCGTCTCCACAAGGAAACCTGTGCGTGGGAGCTATGTCAAAAGCTTAGGAGAGTACTTCAGGCTCCCGTGCCACCGTCCTATTCCAAGGCCCTCATGGACACAAAAACACATTAGGACCCATCCACAGGTAAGTCCATTTCAACTCAGCCACCCCAGATGCTCACGCAGAGCCATCAGATCTAAACTGTCTTGTTGCTAGGATACAACTGGAATGCGAGGCGGGCTTCCCAGGCATCCATCCTCGAACGGTGCTCTGGAGTCATTCCATATGGGATGTCCTGGAGCTGTCCAACAGGTCTCAATTGTCCCGCAGAAGGAATCCTTGAAGGGGGCGGCCCACAACTATCAACGTGGGAAAACCTCAATGGCCTCGAGATTCTGCTCCCTTCATGAAGCGGCCGTCATGCACGGAAACTCCAACCTGAGCCAACGTCTGATCCTCGCCCTGAATTCAGATGCATGAGATATTGGTTCAGATCTGCAGGGGGTACCTGCCGTGCCCTCTCCATGAATCCCAAGTCTAGCTTGTCTTCTCAGACTTCCATCCTCACACTCCTGGTCCCGAAGCCGTCACGTTTGGCAATTCCGGACCCACAATGCAGCACTCTGCCTGCCCTCTACAAAAAAATTATTGCATCATGAGCTGCCCAGGCACCTTAAATGAGGATAAACCTACACAGCACTCGACTTTACCCAAATTATGTAGTCTAACCTGGGCACTAATGCACTGTCGGACACAACCTGAGCCCGGACCTCCTCACCAACACCCAGAAAGCTGACCACACACTGAGCACATAAGACCCGCCATGGCCTTAGGTCATCATCTCTTCCCTATCTCAGTTTTCAGGTTTCAGAACCGAGACCTTATCTCCAATCACTGCCCAAGCGTGAGTGTGATGCAGAAATCACAACTCCTCCTTACCCATGGCAAGAAACCTTGTGGTTGGCACGTTTTCCAACGTTCAGTGTAGGAGAAACCCGCATTCACCCTGAGGCCCCGCCCATTCTTGAGTGCGACGAGGGCATAAACACGCATTGTGACCCTCAGCATGAGTCCTGTCCTCTAGTAAGTCCTCTCAGTGGCTGGACCATTAGATGCCATAATGGGCTTGACATGTCCCAAGGCCCCAATTTTTAACCAGATTTCTGATTGTCCAATCGCCCCTCCCCAGGGCTCTACTTTGGAACCCCCCATTTGGGGGGACACCTGTGGTTAAAAAAGAAAACAACAACAACAAAAAAACGGACTTCTTCCATCCCACAGAATGACCCCAATCTCTTTGGGCGGGCCAAACCACCAGAGAGTAAGACTCGTCCATTTCCCATGAAGTCACCCAGAAATTTCACGACCATGAGTGACACGGTATCCAGAGACCAAAACTTGAGAAAGAGCCTCACACTCGCCCTTTGTTCAAATACCGAAGAGTTCTTCTCATGGTTTGTAGATCAGTCCTTCCATATTTATGTCCCGCAACATAAGACGAGTTTGTGTTTTCAGACAACTGTCCAAAAAGCCCTGGCCTACACAACCTACAGGCTCAGGCCACTGGAGCCAAACCTGAGGACTGTACTTGCCCTCACCAAGGGTATTGTGTGTGTCCATTCCAATGGCCACAACCCTTCTAATAGGATAAACCTCCATAATCCCTGATCCATCTCAATAGTGGTGGCTTCCCAGGAAAAAGAGGGGCAATCTGAGCCCATCGGAGCACCTCCCTGCACTCAGACCCATAGACATGTGTCCCCAGATTTAAAAGGAAAGAACAGGCTCCTAGGCACTAATCAGATCCATTGCTTTGGTGTCCAACATCTCTCCTCAGAGGCCTGGAATTCAAAACTAGCATATGGCTGTTTCTTGACTTACCCATCATAAAACATCTCATCTACACATGGGATACTTGGACGTTGGAGCTGTGCAAAGCCTCTGTTTAGGAGAACCCTTCAGGGCCCCAGTGCCATAGCTTCATTCCAAGGTCTCCATAGACACAAAAGCACATTAGGACCCATCCACAGGAGAGTCCATTTCAACTCAGCCTCCTCGGTTGCTCCCCCAGATCCAGCAGATCTAACCTGTCTTGTTGCTAGGAGACAATTGGAATGCGAGGTGGGCTACCCAGCCATCCATCCTTAGAACCCTGCTCAGAATCATTGGCCTGGAGCCAAACAACAGGTCTCCATTGTCCTGCAGAAGACTCTTTGCAGTTTGGAGCTACTCACAACTCCCATCGTGGGAAAACCCCCATGGCCTCGTGATCCCCCCCATTCATGAAGGGGCCATCAGGGACAGAAACTCCAACCTGAGCGATCATCCGATCCTCGCCCTGACTTCAGATGCACGAGATCTCGATTCCGGTCTGTAGCTTGTGCCTGCCATGTCCTCACCCAGAAACCTAAGCCTAGCTTGTGTTCTCAGATTTCTGTCCTCAGACTACTGGCCCACAAGCCCTCCAGTTTGCCAATCCAGAAATACAATGCAGCATTCTGCCTGCCCTCCAGAAGAAAAACTTTGCCCTCTGGGGTGACCCAGTAACCCCAAGTGAGGATCAACCTGCACCTACCTTGGCTGTACCCCAAATACATAGGCTGACCAGGGCACTAATGCCCTTTCTGACACAGCCTGAGCCTGGAACTCCTGTCCCACCCCGACTGCTAGCCGCACATTGAGCACATCGAGCCGCCATGGCGTTAGGTCGTCATCTCTTCCCAACCTCGGTTTTCAGGCTTCAGAATCTAGACCTTATCTCCAATCACTGCCCAGGGTTGAACGTGATGCCGAAATCAGAACTCCTTCCCCATGGCAAGAAATCTTGTGGTTAGCATGTTGTCCAACCTTCAGTGTAGTTGAAGCCAGTGTGGCCCATGTGGCCCCGCCCATGCTCTTGGGCCACATTGGTCACAAACACACATTGTGACACTCAGCGTGATCCCAGTCCCCAAGTAAGGCCTCTCAGTGGCTGGATGAAGAGATAGCATATTGGGCTTGCCATGCCCCTAGGCCCCAATTTTAAGCATAGTTCCGGTAGTCCCTTCAGCCTTCTCCACAGCTATGCTTTGAAATTCCTCTTTTGGTGGGACACCTGAGGTAACAAAACTGAAAGGAGTCCTCCCATACCACAGATTGACGAAAAACGATTGGGAATGGGCAAATCCTCAGAGAGGAAGATTCGTGCATGGTCCATGAGGCCTCCCCGACATTCAACGGCCATTGCTGTTACAAAATCCAGAGACAAAAGCCTGAGCAAGCGCCTCAGACTCGCACTTTCTTCATATCCTGACGAGTTCCTGTCATGGTTTGTAGATCGTTCCTGCCATACCTACGTCCCCAAACCTAACCTGAGTTTGTGTTTTCAGACTTCTGTCCTCAAAGTCCTGGGCCACACACTCCCCAGGCTGGGGCCCCTGGAGCCACACATTAGGACTGTGCCTACCAATCCATGGGAATTCTGCCCATTCCATGGTCCAAAATCTTACAAATGAAGAGAAACCTCCAAAGTCCCTGAGGCCATCTCAATAGTGTAGGTCGACTGGAACAAACAAGGGCTGTCAGACACCAGCTGATAATCTACCTCCACTCATACCGTAGATGGATGTCCCCAGAGAAGAAGATTGAACCAGACAGGACCCTAGGCCATAATAGGATCCATTGCTTTGGTTTACAGGCATGTCTCCTCAAAAGCCTGATTCCTATACGAGCATAGGGGTTTTCATGAGGCACCCATCAGAACTTATCTCGTCTCCACAAGGAAACCTGTGCGTGGGAGCTATGTCAAAAGCTTAGGAGAGTACTTCAGGGTCCCGGTGCCACCGCCCTATTCAAAGGCCCTCATGGACACAAAAACACATTAGGACCCATCCACAGGTAAGTCCATTTCAACTCAGCCACCCCGGATGCTCACGCAGAGCCATCAGATCTAAACTGTCTTCTTGCTAGGATACAACTGGAATGCGAAGCGGGCTTCCCAGGCATCCATCCTCGAACGGTGCTCTGGAGTCATTCCATATGGGATGTCCTGGAGCTGTCCAACAGGTCTAAATTGTCCCGCAGAAGGAATCCTTGAAGGGGGCGGCCCACAACTATCAACGTGGGAAAACCTCAATGGCCTCGAGATTCTGCTCCCTTCATGAAGCGGCCGTCATGCACGGAAACTCCAACCTGAGCCAACGTCTGATCCTCGCCCTGACTTCAGATGCATGAGATATTGGTTCAGATCTGCAGGGGGTACCTGCCGTGCCCTCTCCATGAATCCCAAGTCTAGCTTGTCTTCTCAGACTTCCATCCTCACACTCTGGTCCCGAAGCCCTCACGTTTGGCAATTCCGGACCCACAATGCAGCACTCTGCCTGCCCTCTACAAAAAAATTATTGCCTCATGAGCTGCCCAGGCACCTTAAATGAGGATAAACCTACACAGCACTCGACTTTACCCAAATTATGTAGTCTAACCTGGGCACTAATGCACTGTCGGACACAACCTGAGCCCGGACCTCCTCACCAACACCCAGAAAGCTGACCACACACTGAGCACATAAGACCCGCCATGGCCTTAGGTCATCATCTCTTCCCTATCTCAGTTTTCAGGTTTCAGAACCGAGACCTTATCTCCAATCACTGCCCAAGCGTGAGTGTGATGCAGAAATCACAACTCCTCCTTACCCATGGCAAGAAACCTTGTGGTTGGCACGTTTTCCAACGTTCAGTGTAAGAGAAATGAGCATTCACCCTGAGGCCCCGCCCATTCTTGAGTGCGACGAGGGCATAAACACGCACTGTGACCCTCAGCATGAGTCCTGTCCTCTAGTAAGTCCTCTCAGTGGCTGGACCATTAGATGCCATAATGGGCTTGACATGTCCCAAGGCCCCAATTTTTAACCAGATTTCTGATTTTCAAATCGCCCCTCCCCAGGGCTCTACTTTAAAACCCCCCATTTGGGGGGACACCTGTGGTTAAAAAAGAAAACAACAACAACAAAAAAAACGGACTTCTTCCATCCCACAGAATGACCCCAAACTCTTTGGGCGGGCCAAACCACCAGAGAGTAAGACTCGTCCATTTCCCATGAAGTCACCCAGAAATTTCACGACCATGAGTGACACGGTATCCAAGACCAAAACTTGAGCAAGAGCCTCACACTCGCCCTTTTTTCAAATGCCGAAGAGTTCTTCTCATGGTCTGTAGATCAGTCCTTCCATATTTATGTCCCGCAACATAAGACGAGTTTGTGTTTTCAGACCACTGTCCAAACAGCCCTGGCCTACACAACCTACAGGCTCAGGCCCCTGGAGCCAAACCTGAGGACTGTACTTGCCCTCACCAAGGGAATTGTGAGTGTCCATTCCAATGGCCACAACCCTTCTAATAGGATAAACCTCCAAAGTCCCTGATCCATCTCAATAGCGGTGGCTTCCCAGGAAAAAGAGGGGCAATCTGAGCCCATCGGAGCACCTCCCTGCACTCAGACCCATAGACAGATGTCCCCAGATTTAAAAAGGAAAGAACAGGCTCCTAGGCACTAATCAGATCCATTGCCTTGGTGTCCAACATCTCTCCTCAGAGGCCTGGATTTCAAAACCAGCATATGGCTGTTTCTTGACTTACCCATCATAAATCATCTCATCTACACATGGGATACTTGGACGTTGGAGCTGTGCAAAGCCTCTGTTTAGGAGAACCCTTCAGGGCCCCAGTGCCACAGCTTCATTCCAAGGTCTCCATAGACACAAAAGCACATTAGGACCCATCCACCAGAGAGTCCATTTCAACTCAGCCTCCTCGGTTGCTCCCCCAGATCCAGCAGATCTAACCTGTCTTGTTGCTAGGAGACAATTGGAATGTGAGGTGGGCTACCCAGCCATCCATCCTTAGAACCCTGCTCAGAATCATTGGCCTGGAGCCAAACAACAGGTCTCCATTGTCCTGCATAAGACTCTTTGCAGTTTGGAGCTGCTCACAACTCCCATCGTGGGAAAACCCCCAAGGCCTCGTGATGCCCCCCATTCATGAAGGGGCCATCAGGGACAGAAACTCCAACCTGAGCGATCATCCGATCCTCGCCCTGACTTCAGATGCACGAGATCTCGATTCCGGTCTGTAGATTGTGCCTGCCATGTCCTCACCCAGAAACCTAAGCCTAGCTTGTGTTCTCAGACTTCTGTCCTCAGACGACTGGCCCACAAGCCCTCCAGTTTGCCAATCCAGAACTACAATGCAGCATTCTGCCTGCCCTCCAGAAGAAAAACTTTGCCCTCTGGGGTGACCCAGTAACCCCAAGTGAGGATAAACCTGCACCTACCTTGGCTGTACCCCAAATACATAGGCTGACCAGGGCACTAATGCCCTTTCTGACACAGCCTGAGCCTGGAACTCCTGTCCCACCCCGACTGCTAGCCGCACATTGAGCACATCGAGCTGCCATGGCCTTAGGTCGTCATCTCTTCCCAACCTCGGTTTTCAGGCTTCAGAATCTAGACCTTATCTCCAATCACTGCCCAGGGTTGAACGTGATGCCGAAATCAGAACTCCTTCCCCATGGCAAGAAACCTTGTGGTTGGCATGTTGTCCAACCTTCAGTGTAGTTGAAGCCAGTGTGGCCCATGAAGCCCCGCCGATGCTCTTGGGCCACATTGGTCACAAACACACATTGTGACCCTCAGCGTGAGCCCAGTCCACAAGTAAGGCCTCTCAGTGGCTGGATGAAGAGATAGCATATGGGGCTTGCCATGCCCCTAGGCCCCAATTTTTAACCATAGTTCGGGTTGTCCCTTCAGTCTTCTCCACGGCTTTGCTTTGAAATTCCTCTTTTGTTGGGACACCTGAGGTAACAAAACTGAAAGGAGTCCTCCCATAACACAGATTGAAGAAAAACGAATGGGAATGGGCAAATCCTCAGAGAGGAAGATTCGTCCATGGTCCATGAGGCCTCCCCGACATTCAACGGCCATCGCTGATACAAAATCCAGAGACAAAAGCCTGAGCAAGCGCCTCAGACTCGCTCTTTCTTCATATCCTGAAGAGTTCTTCTCATGGTTTGTAGATCGGGCCTGCCATACCTACGTCCCCGAACCTAAGCTGAGTTTGTGTTTTCAGACTTCTGTCCTCAAAGTCCTGGGCCACACACTCTCCAGGCTGGGGCCCCTGGAGCCACACATTAGGACTGTGCCTACCAATCCATGGGAATTCTGCCCATTCCATGGTCCAAAATCTTACAAATTAGGAGAAACCTCCAAAGTCCCTGAGGCCATCCCAATAGTGTAGGTCGACCGGAACAAACAAGGGCTGTCTGACACCAGCTGATAATCTACCTCCACTCATACCATAGAGGGATGTCCCCAGAGAAGAAGATTGTACCAGACAGGACCCTAGGCCATAATAGGATCCCTTGCCTTCGTTTACAGGCATGTCTCCTCAAAAGCCTGATTCCAATACGACCATAGGGGTTTTCCTGAGGCACGCATCAGAACTCATCTCGTCTCCTCAAGGAAACCTGTGCATGGGAGCTATGTCAAAAGCTTAGGAGAGTACTTCAGTGTCTCGGTGCCACCGCCCCCTTCCAAGGCCCTCATGGACACAAAAACACATTAGGACCCATCCTCAGGAAAGTCCATTTCAACTCAGCCACCCAGATTGCTCCCGCAGAGCCATCAGATCTAAACTGTCTTGTTGCTAGGAGAAAATTGGAATGCGAGGCGGGCTTCCCAGGCATCCATCCGCGAACGGTGCTCTGGAGTCATTCCATATGGGATGTCCTGGAGCTGTCCAACATGTCTCAATTGTCCCGCAGAAGGAATCCTTGAAGGGGGCAACCCACAACTCCGAACGTGGGAAAACCTCAATGGCCTCGAGATTCTGCTCCCTTCATGAAGCGGCCGTCATGCACGGAAACTCCAACCTGAGCCAACGTCTGATCCTCGCGCTGACTTCAGATTCATGAGATATTGGTTCAGATCTGCAGGGGGTACCTGCCGTGCCCTCTCCCTGAATCCCAAGTCTAGCTTGTCTTCTCAGACTTCCATCCTCACACTCCTGGTCCCGAAGCCCTCACGTTTGGCAATTCCAGACCCACAATGCAGCACTCTGCCTGCCCTCTACAAAAACATTATTGCCTCATGAGCTGCCCAGGCACCTTAAATGAGGATAAACCTACACAGCACTCGACTTTACCCAAATTATGTAGTCTAACCTGGGCACTAATGCACTGTCGGACACAACCTGAGCCCGGACCTCCTCACCAACACCCAGAAAGCTGACCACACACTGAGCACATAAGACCCGCCATGGCCTTAGGTCATCATCTCTTCCCTATCTCAGTTTTCAGGTTTCAGAACCGAGACCTTATCTCCAATCACTGCCCAGGCGTGAGTGTGATGCAGAAATCACAACTCCTCCTTACCCATGGCAAGAAACCTTGTGGTTGGCACGTTTTCCAACGTTCAGTGTAGGAGAAACCCGCATTCACCCTGAGGCCCCGCCCATTCTTGAGTGCGACGAGGGCATAAACACGCATTGTGACCCTCAGCATGAGTCCTGTCCTCTAGTAAGTCCTCTCAGTGGCTGGACCATTAGATGCCATAATGGGCTTGACATGTCCCTAGGCCCCAATTTTTAACCAGATTTCTGATTGTCCAATCGCCCCTCCCCAGGGCTCTACTTTGGAACCCCTCATTTGGTGGGACAGCTGAGGTTAAAAAAGAAAACAACAACAACAAAAAAACGGACTTCTTCCATCCCACAGAATGACCCCAAACTCTTTGGGCGGGCCAAACCACCAGAGAGTAAGACTCGTCCATTACCCATGAAGTCACCCAGAAATTTCACGACCATGAGTGACACCGTATCCAGAGACAAAAACTTGAGCAAGAGCCCCACACTCGCCCTTTTTTCAAATCTCGAAGAGGTCTCCTCATGGTCTGTAGATCAGTCCTGCCATATTTATGTCCCGCAACATAAGACGAGTTTGTGTTTCCAGACAACTGTCAAACAGCCCTGGCCTATACAACCTACAGGCTCAGGACCCTGGAGCCAAACCTGAGAACTGTACTTGCTCTCACCAAGGGAATTGTGTGTTCCCATTCCAATGGCCACAACCCTTCTAATAGGATAAACCTCCAAAGTCCCTGATCCATCTCAATAGTGGAGGCTTCCAAGGAAAAAGAGGGGCAATCTGAGCCCATCGGAGCACCTCCCTGCACTCAGACCCATAGACAGATGTCCCCAGATTTTAAAAGGAAAGAACAGGCTCCTAGGCACTAATCAGATCCATTGCTTTGGTGTCCAACATCTCTCCTCAGAGGCCTAGATTTCAAAGCCAGCATATGGCTGTTTCTTGACTTACCCATCATAAAACATCTCATCTACACATGGGACACTTGGACGTTGGAGCTGTGCAAAGCCTCTGTTTAGGAGAACCCTTCAGGGCCCCAGTGCCTCAGCTTCATTCCAAGGTCTCCATAGACACAAAAGCACATTAGGACCCATCCACCGGAGAGTCCATTTCATCTCAGCCTCCTCGGTTGCTCCCCCAGATCCAGCAGATCTAACCTGTCTTGTTGCTAGGAGACAATTGGAATGCGAGGTGCGCTACCCAGCCATCCATCCTTAGAACCCTGCTCAGAATCATTGGCCTGGAGCCAAACAACAGGTCTCCATTGTCCTGCAGAAGACACTTTGCAGTTTGAGGCTGCTCACAACTCCCATCGTGGGAAAACCCCCATGGCCTCGTGATGCCCCCCATTCATGAAGGGGCCATCAGGGACAGAACTCCAACCTGAGCGATCATCCGATCCTTGCCCTGACTTCAGATGCACGAGATCTCGATTCCGGTCTGTAGATTGTGCCTGCCATGTCCTCACCCAGAAACCTAAGCCTAGCTTGTGTTCTCAGACTTCTGTCCTCAGACTACTGGCCCACAAGCCCTCCAGTTTGCCAATCCAGAACTACAATGCAGCATTCTGCCTGCCCTCCAGAAGAAAAACTTTGTCCTCTGGGGTGACCCAGTAACCCCAAGTGAGGATCAATCTGCACCTACCTTGGCTGTACCCCAAATACATAGGCTGACCAGGGCACTAATGCCCTTTCTGACACAGCCTGAGACTGGAACTCCTGTCCCACCCCGACTGCTAGCCGCACATTGAGCACATCGAGCTGCCATGGCCTTAGGTCGTCATCTCTTCCCAACCTCGGTTTTCAGGCTTCAGAATCTAGACCTTATCTCCAATCACTGCCCAGGGTTGAACGTGATGCCGAAATCAGAACTCCTTCCCCATGGCAAGAAACCTTGTGGTTGGCATGTTGTCCAACCTTCAGTGTAGTTGAAGCCAGTGTGGCCCATGAGGCCCCGCCCATGCTCTTGGGCCACATTGGTCACAAACACACATTGTGACCCTCAGCGTGAGCCCAGTCTCCAAGTAAGGCCTCTCAGTGGCTGGATGAAGAGATAGCATATGGGGCTTGCCATTCCCCTAGGCCCCAATTTTTAACCATAGTTCGGGTTGTCCCTTCAGTCTTCTCCACGGCTTTGCTTTGAAATTCCTCTTTTGGTGGGACACCTGAGGTAACAAAACTGAAAGGAGTCCTCCCATACCACAGATTGAAGAAAAACGATTGGGAATGGGCAAATCCTCAGAGAGGAAGATTCGTCCATGGTCCATGAGGCCTCCCCGACATTCAACGGCCATCTCTGATACAAAATCCAGAGACAAAAGCCTGAGCAAGCGCCTCAGACTGGCTCTTTCTTCATATCCTGAAGAGTTCTTCTCATGGTTTGTAGATCGGGCCTGCCATACCTACATCCCCAAACCTAAGCTGAGTTTGTGTTTTCAGACTTCTGTCCTCAAAGTCCGGGGCCACACACTCTCCAGGCTGGGGCCCCTGGAGCCACACATTAGGACTGTGCCTACCAATCCATGGGAATTCTGCCCATTCCATGGTCCAAAATCTTACAAATTAGGAGAAACCTCCAAAGTCCCTGAGGCCATCCCAATAGTGTAGGTCGACCGGAACAAACAAGGGCTGTCTGACACCAGCTGATAATCTACCTCCACTCATACCATAGAGGGATGTCCCCAGAGAAGAAGATTGAACCAGACAGGACCCTAGGCCATAATAGGATCCCTTGCCTTCGTTTACAGGCATGTCTCCTCAAAAGCCTGATTCCAATACGAGCATAGGGGTTTTCCTGAGGCACGCATCAGAACTCATCTCGTCTCCACAAGGAAACCTGTGCATGGGAGCTATGTCAAAAGCTTAGGAGAGTACTTCAGGGTCCCGGTGCCACCGCCCCCTTCCAAGGCCCTCATGGACACAAAAACACATTAGGACCCATCCTCAGGAAAGTCCATTTCAACTCAGCCACCCAGATTGCTCCCGCAGAACCATCAGATCTAAACTGTCTTGTTGCTAGGAGAAAATTGGAATGCGAGGCGGGCTTCCCAGGCATCCATCCGCGAACGGTGCTCTGGAGTCATTCCATATGGGATGTCCTGGAGCTGTCCAACATGTCTCAATTGTCCCGCAGAAGGATTCCTTGAAGGGGGCAACCCACAACTCCGAACGTGGGAAAACCTCAATGGCCTCGAGATTCTGCTCCCTTCATGAAGCGGCCGTCATGCACGGAATCTCCAACCTGAGCCAACGTCTGATCCTCGCGCTGACTTCAGATGCATGAGATATTGGTTCAGATCTGCAGGGGGTACCTGCCGTGCCCTCTCCAAGAATCCCAAGTCTAGCATGTCTTCTCAGACTTCCATCCTCACACTCCTGGTCCCGAAGCCCTCAAGTTTGGCAATTCCGGACCCACAATGCAGCACTCTGCCTGCCCTCTCCAAAAATTTATTGCCACATGAGCTGCCCAGGCACCTTAAATGAGGATAAACCTACACAGCACTCGACTTTACCCAAATTATGTAGTCTAACCTGGGCACTAATGCACTGTCGGACACAACCTGAGACCGGACCTCCTCACCAACACCCAGAAAGCTAACCACAAACTGAGTACATAAGACCCGCCATGGCCTTAGGTCATCATCTCTTCCCTATCTCAGTTTTCAGGTTTCAGAACCGAGACCTTATCTTCAATCACTGCCCAGGCGTGAGTGTGATGCAGAAATCACAACTCCTCCTTACCCATGGCAAGAAACCTTGTGGTTGGCACGTTTTCCACGTTCAGTGTAGGAGAAACCAGCATTCACCCTGAGGCCCCGCCCATTCTTGAGTGCGACGAGGGCATATACACGCATTGTGACGCTCAGCATGAGTCCTGTCCTCTAGTAAGTCCTCTCAGTGGCTGGACCATTAGATGCCATAATGGGCTTGACATGTCCCTAGGCCCCAATTTTTAACCAGATTTCTGATTGTCCAATCGCCCCTCCCCAGGGCTCTACTTTGGAACCCCTCATTTGGTGGGACAGCTGAGGTTAAAAAAGAAAACAACAACAACAAAAAAACGGACTTCTTCCATCCCACAGAATGACCCCAAACTCTTTGGGCGGGCCAAACCACCAGAGAGTAAGACTCGTCCATTTCCCATGAAGTCACCCAGAAATTTCACGACCATGAGTGACACGGTATCCAGAGACAAAAACTTGAGCAAGAGCCTCACACTCGCCCTTTTTTCAAATCCCGAAGAGTTCTCCTCATGGTCTGTAGATCAGTCCTTCCATATTTATGTCCCGCAACATAAGACGAGTTTGTGTTTCCAGACAACTGTCCAAACAGCCCTGGCCTACATAACCTACAGTCTCAGGCCCCTGGAGCCAAACCTGAGGACTGTACTTGCCCTCACCAAGGGAATTGTGTGTTCCCATTCCAATGGCCACAACCCTTCTAATAGGATAAAGTTCCGAAGTCCCTGATCCATCTCAATAGTGGTGGCTTCCCAGGAAAAAGAGGGGCAATCTGAGCCCATCGGAGCACCTCCCTGCACTCAGACCCATAGACAGATGTCCCCAGATTTAAAAAGGAAAGAACAGGCTCCTAGGCACTAATCAGATCCATTGCTTTGGTGTCCAACATCCCTCCTCAGAGACCTGGATTTCAAAACCAGCATATGGCTGTTTCTTGACTTACCCATCATAAAACATCTCATCTACACATGGGATACTTGGACGTTGGAGCTGTGCAAAGCCTCTGTTTAGGAGAACCCTTCAGGGCCCCAGTGCCACAGATTCATTCCAAGGTCTCCATAGACACAAAAGCACATTAGGACCCATCCACCGGAGAGTCCATTTCAACTCAGCCTCCTCGGTTGCTCCCCCTGATCCAGCAGATCTAACCTGTCTTGTTGCTAGGAGAGAATTGGAATGCGAGGTGGGCTACCCAGCCATCCATCCTTAGAACCCTGCTCAGAATCATTGGCCTGGAGTCAAACAACAGGTCTCCATTGTCCTGCAGAAGACTCTTTGCAGTTTGGAGCTGCTCACAACTCCCATCGTGGGAAAACCCCCATGGCCTCGTGATGCCCCCCATTCATGAAGGGGCCATCAGGGACAGAAACTCCAACCTGAGCGATGATCCGATCCTCGCCCTGACTTCAGATGCACGAGGTCTCGATTCCGGTCTGTAGATTGTGCCTGCCATGTCCTCACCCAGAAACCTAAGCCTAGCTTGTGTTCTCAGACTTCTGTCCTCAGACTACTGGCCCACAAGCTCTCCAGTTTGCCAATCCAGAACTACAATTCAGCATTCTGCCTGCCCTCCAGAAGAAAAACTTTGCCCTCTGGGGTGACCCAGTAACCCCAAGTGAGGATCAACCTGCACCTACCTTGGATGTACCCCAAATACATAGGCTGACCAGGGCTCTAATGCCCTTTCTGACACAGCCTGAGCCTGGAACTCCTGTCCCACCCCGACTGCTAGCCGCACATTGAGCACATCGAGCTGCCATGGCCTTAGGTCGTCATCTCTTCCCAACCTCGGTTTTCAGGCTTCAGAATCTAGACCTTATCTCCAATCACTGCCCAGGGTTGAACGTGATGACGAAATCAGAACTCCTTCCCCATGGCAAGAAACCTTGTGGTTGGCATGTTGTCCAACCTTCAGTGTAGTTGAAGCCAGTGTGGCCCATGAGGCCCCGCCCATGCTCTTGGGCCACATTGGTCACAAACACACATTGTGACCCTCAGCGTGAGCCCAGTCCCCAAGTAAGGCCTCTCAGTGGCTGGATGAAGAGATAGCATATGGGGCTTGCCATGCCCCTAGGCCCCAATTTTTAACCATAGTTCGGGTTGTCCCTTCAGTCTTCTCCACGGCTTTGCTTTGAAATTCCTCTTTTGGTGGGACACCTGAGGTAACAAAACTGAAAGGAGTCCTCCCATACCACAGATTGAAGAAAAACGATTGGGAATGGGCAAATCCTCAGAGAGGAAGATTCGTCCATGGTCCATGAGGCCTCCCCGACATTCAACGGCCATCGCTGATACAAAATCCAGAGACAAAAGCCTGAGCAAGCGCCTCAGACTGGCTCTTTCTTCATATCCTGAAGAGTTCTTCTCATGGTTTGTAGATCGGGCCTGCCATACCTACATCCCCAAACCTAAGCTGAGTTTGTGTTTTCAGACTTCTGTCCTCAAAGTCCGGGGCCACACACTCTCCAGGCTGGGGCCCCTGGAGCCACACATTAGGACTGTGCCTACCAATCCATGGGAATTCTGCCCATTCCATGGTCCAAAATCTTACAAATTAGGAGAAACCTCCAAAGTCCCTGAGGCCATCCCAATAGTGTAGGTCGACCGGAACAAACAAGGGCTGTCTGACACCAGCTGATAATCTACCTCCACTCATACCATAGAGGGATGTCCCCAGAGAAGAAGATTGAACCAGACAGGACCCTAGGCCATAATAGGATCCCTTGCCTTCGTTTACAGGCATGTCTCCTCAAAAGCCTGATTCCAATACGAGCATAGGGGTTTTCCTGAGGCACGCATCAGAACTCATCTCGTCTCCACAAGGAAACCTGTGCATGGGAGCTATGTCAAAAGCTTAGGAGAGTACTTCAGGGTCCCGGTGCCACCGCCCCCTTCCAAGGCCCTCATGGACACAAAAACACATTAGGACCCATCCTCAGGAAAGTCCATTTCAACTCAGCCACCCAGATTGCTCCCGCAGAACCATCAGATCTAAACTGTCTTGTTGCTAGGAGAAAATTGGAATGCGAGGCGGGCTTCCCAGGCATCCATCCGCGAACGGTGCTCTGGAGTCATTCCATATGGGATGTCCTGGAGCTGTCCAACATGTCTCAATTGTCCCGCAGAAGGATTCCTTGAAGGGGGCAACCCACAACTCCGAACGTGGGAAAACCTCAATGGCCTCGAGATTCTGCTCCCTTCATGAAGCGGCCGTCATGCACGGAATCTCCAACCTGAGCCAACGTCTGATCCTCGCGCTGACTTCAGATGCATGAGATATTGGTTCAGATCTGCAGGGGGTACCTGCCGTGCCCTCTCCAAGAATCCCAAGTCTAGCATGTCTTCTCAGACTTCCATCCTCACACTCCTGGTCCCGAAGCCCTCAAGTTTGGCAATTCCGGACCCACAATGCAGCACTCTGCCTGCCCTCTCCAAAAATTTATTGCCACATGAGCTGCCCAGGCACCTTAAATGAGGATAAACCTACACAGCACTCGACTTTACCCAAATTATGTAGTCTAACCTGGGCACTAATGCACTGTCGGACACAACCTGAGACCGGACCTCCTCACCAACACCCAGAAAGCTAACCACACACTGAGTACATAAGACCCGCCATGGCCTTAGGTCATCATCTCTTCCCTATCTCAGTTTTCAGGTTTCAGAACCGAGACCTTATCTTCAATCACTGCCCAGGCGTGAGTGTGATGCAGAAATCACAACTCCTCCTTACCCATGGCAAGAAACCTTGTGGTTGGCACGTTTTCCCACGTTCAGTGTAGGAGAAACCAGCATTCACCCTGAGGCCCCGCCCATTCTTGAGTGCGACGAGGGCATAAACACGCATTGTGACGCTCAGCATGAGTCCTGTCCTCTAGTAAGTCCTCTCAGTGGCTGGACCATTAGATGCCATAATGGGCTTGACATGTCCCTAGGCCCCAATTTTTAACCAGATTTCTGATTGTCCAATCGCCCCTCCCCAGGGCTCTACTTTGGAACCCCTCATTTGGTGGGACAGCTGAGGTTAAAAAAGAAAACAACAACAACAAAAAAACGGACTTCTTCCATCCCACAGAATGACCCCAAACTCTTTGGGCGGGCCAAACCACCAGAGAGTAAGACTCGTCCATTTCCCATGAAGTCACCCAGAAATTTCACGACCATGAGTGACACGGTATCCAGAGACAAAAACTTGAGCAAGAGCCTCACACTCGCCCTTTTTTCAAATCCCGAAGAGTTCTCCTCATGGTCTGTAGATCAGTCCTGCCATATTTATGTCCCGCAACATAAGACGAGTTTGTGTTTCCAGACAACTGTCCAAACACCCCTGGCCTACACAACCTACAGGCTCAGGCCCCTGGAGCCAAACCTGAGGTCTGTACTTGCCCTCACCAAGGGAATTGTGTGTTCCCATTCCAATGGCCACAACCCTTCTAATAGGATAAACCTCCAAAGTCCCTGATCCATCTGAATAGTGGTGGCTTCCCAGGAAAAAGAGGGGCAATCTGAGCCCATCGGAGCACCTCCCTGCACTCAGACCCATAGACAGATGTCCCCAGATTTAAAAAGGAAAGAACAGGCTCCTAGGCACTAATCAGATCCATTGCTTTGGTGTCCAACATCTCTCCTCAGAGACCTGGATTTCAAAACCAGCATATGGCTGTTTCTTGACTTACTCATCAAAAAACATCTCATCTACACATGGGATACTTGGACGTTGGAGCTGTGCAAAGCCTCTGTTTAGGAGAACCCTTCAGGGCCCCAGTGCCACAGCTTCATTCCAAGGTCTCCATAGACACAAAAGCACATTAGGACCCATCCACCGGAGAGTCCATTTCAACTCAGCCTCCTCGGTTGCTCCCCCTGGTCCAGCAGATCTAACCTGTCTTGTTGCTAGGAGACAATTGATATGCGAGGTGGGCTACCCAGCCATCCATCCTTAGAACCCTGCTCAGAATCATTGGCCTGGAGCAAAACAACAGGTCTCCCTTGTCCTGCAGAAGACTCTTTGCAGTTTGGAGCTGCTCACAACTCCCATCGTGGGAAAACCCCCATGGCCTCGTGATGCCCCCCATTCATGAAGGGGCCATCAGGGACAGAAACTCCAACCTGAGCGATGATCCGATCCTCGCCCTGACTTCAGATGCACGAGATCTCGATTCCGGTCTGTAGATTGTGCCTGCCATGTCCTCACCCAGAAACCTAAGCCTAGCTTGTGTTCTCAGACTTCTGTCCTCAGACTACTGGCCCACAAGCCCTCCAGTTTGCCAATCCAGAACTACAATGCAGCATTCTGCCTGCCCTCCAGAAGAAAAACTTTGCCCTCTGGGGTGACCCAATAACACCAAGTGAGGATCAACCTGCACCTACCTTGGCTGTACCCCAAATACATAGGCTGACCAGGGCACTAATGCCCTTTCTGACACCGCCTGAGCCTGGAACTCCTGTCCCATCCCGACTGCTAGCCGCACATTGAGCACATCGAGCTGCCATGGCCTTAGGTCGTCATCTCTTCCCAACCTCGGTTTTCAGGCTTCAGAATCTAGACCTTATCTCCAATCACTGCCCAGGGTTGAACGTGATGACGAAATCAGAACTCCTTCCCCATGGCAAGAAACCTTGTGGTTGGCATGTTGTCCAACCTTCAGTGTAGTTGAAGCCAGTGTGGCCCATGAGGCCCCGCCCATGCTCTTGGGCCACATTGGTCACAAACACACATTGTGACCCTCAGCGTGAGCCCAGTCCCCAAGTAAGGCCTCTCAGTGGCTGGATGAAGAGATAGCATATGGGGCTTGCCATGCCCCTAGGCCCCAATTTTTAACCATAGTTCGGGTTGTCCCTTCAGTCTTCTCCACGGCTTTGCTTTGAAATTCCTCTTTTGGTGGGACACCTGAGGTAACAAAACTGAAAGGAGTCCTCCCATACCACAGATTGAAGAAAAACGATTGGGAATGGGCAAATCCTCAGAGAGGAAGATTCGTCCATGGTCCATGAGGCCTCCCCGACATTCAACGGCCATCGCTGATACAAAATCCAGAGACAAAAGCCTGAGCAAGCGCCTCAGACTGGCTCTTTCTTCATATCCTGAAGAGTTCTTCTCATGGTTTGTAGATCGGGCCTGCCATACCTACATCCCCAAACCTAAGCTGAGTTTGTGTTTTCAGACTTCTGTCCTCAAAGTCCGGGGCCACACACTCTCCAGGCTGGGGCCCCTGGAGCCACACATTAGGACTGTGCCTACCAATCCATGGGAATTCTGCCCATTCCATGGTCCAAAATCTTACAAATTAGGAGAAACCTCCAAAGTCCCTGAGGCCATCCCAATAGTGTAGGTCGACCGGAACAAACAAGGGCTGTCTGACACCAGCTGATAATCTACCTCCACTCATACCATAGATGGATGTCCCCAGAGAAGAAGATTGAACCAGACAGGACCCTAGGCCATAATAGGATCCCTTGCCTTCGTTTACAGGCATGTCTCCTCAAAAGCCTGATTCCAATACGAGCATAGGGGTTTTCCTGAGGCACGCATCAGAACTCATCTCGTCTCCACAAGGAAACCTGTGCATGGGAGCTATGTCAAAAGCTTAGGAGAGTACTTCAGGGTCCCGGTACCACCGCCCCCTTCCAAGGCCCTCATGGACACAAAAACACATTAGGACCCATCCTCAGGAAAGTCCATTTCAACTCAGCCACCCAGATTGCTCCCGCAGAGCCATCAGATCTAAACTGTCTTGTTGCTAGGAGAAAATTGGAATGCGAGGCGGGCTTCCCAGGCATCCATCCGCGAACGGTGCTCTGGAGTCATTCCATATGGGATGTCCTGGAGCTGTCCAACATGTCTCAATTGTCCCGCAGAAGGATTCCTTGAAGGGGGCAACCCACAACTCCGAACGTGGGAAAACCTCAATGGCCTCGAGATTCTGCTCCCTTCATGAAGCGGCCGTCATGCACGGAAACTCCAACCTGAGCCAACGTCTGATCCTCGCGCTGACTTCAGATGCATGAGATATTGGTTCAGATCTGCAGGGGGTACCTGCCGTGCCCTCTCCCTGAATCCCAAGTCTAGCTTGTCTTCTCAGACTTCCATCCTCACACTCCTGGTCCCGAAGCCCTCACGTTTGGCAATTCCGGACCCACAATGCAGCACTCTGCCTGCCCTCTACAAAAAAATTATTGCCTCATGAGCTGCCCAGGCACCTTAAATGAGGATAAACCTACACAGCACTCGACTTTACCCAAATTATTTAGTCTAACCTGGGCACTAAAGCACTGTCGGACACAACCTGAGCCCGGACCTCCTCACCAACACCCAGAAAGCTGACCACACACTGAGCACATAAGACCCGCCATGGCCTTAGGTCATCATCTCTTCCCTATCTCAGTTTTCAGGTTTCAGAACCGAGACCTTATCTCCAATCACTGCCCATGCGTGAGTGTGATGCAGAAATCACAACTCCTCCTTACCCATGGCAAGAAACCTTGTGGTTGGCACGTTTTCCCACGTTCAGTGTAGGAGAAACCTGCATTCACCCTGAGGCCCCGCCCATTCTTGAGTGCGACGAGGGCATAAACACGCATTGTGACCCTCAGCATGAGTCCTGTCCTCTAGTAAGTCCTCTCAGTGGCTGGACCATTAGATGCCATAATGGGCTTGACATGTCCCTAGGCCCCAATTTTTAACCAGATTTCTGATTGTCCAATCGCCCCTCCCCAGGGCTCTAATTTGGAACCCCTTATTTGGTGGGACAGCTGAGGTTAAAAAAGAAAACAACAACAAAAAAAAAAAAACGGACTTCTTCCATCCCACGGAATGACCGCAAACTCTTTGGGCGGGCCAAACCACTAGAGAGTAAGACTCGTCCATTTCCCATGAAGTCACCCAGAAATTTCACGACCATGAGTGACACGGTATCCAGAGACAAAAACTTGAGCAAGAGCCTCACACTCGCCCTTTTTTCAAATCCCGAAGAGTTCTCCTCATGGTCTGTAGATCAGTCCTGCCATATTCATGTCCCGCAACATAAGACGAGTTTGTGTTTCCAGACAACTGTCCAAACACCCCTGGCCTACACAACCTACAGGCTCAGGCCCCTGGAGCCAAACCTGAGGACTGTACTTGCCCTCACCAAGGGAATTGTGTGTTCCCATTCCAATGGCCACAACCCTTCTAATAGGATAAACCTCCAAAGTCCCTGATCCATCTGAATAGTGGTGGCTTCCCAGGAAAAAGAGGGGCAATCTGAGCCCATTGGAGCACCTCCCTGCACTCAGACCCATAGACAGATGTCCCCAGATTTAAAAAGGAAAGAACAGGCTCCTAGGCACTAATCAGATCCATTGCTTTGGTGTCCAACATCTCTCCTCAGAGACCTGGATTTCAAAACCAGCATATGGCTGTTTCTTGACTTACCCATCAAAAAACATCTCATCTACACATGGGATACTTGGACGTTGGAGCTGTGCAAAGCCTCTGTTTAGGAGAACCCTTCAGGGCCCCAGTGCCACAGCTTCATTCCAAGGTCTCCATAGACACAAAAGCACATTAGGACCCATCCACCGGAGAGTCCATTTCAACTCAGCCTCCTCGGTTGCTCCCCCTGATCCAGCAGATCTAACCTGTCTTGTTGCTAGGAGAGAATTGGAATGCGAGGTGGGCTACCCAGCCATCCATCCTTAGAACCCTGCTCAGAATCATTGGCCTGGAGCCAAACAACAGGTCTCCATTGTCCTGCAGAAGACTCTTTGCAGTTTGGAGCTGCTCACAACTCCCATCGTGGGAAAACCCCCATGGCCTCGTGATGCCCCCCATTCATGAAGGGGCCATCAGGGACAGAAACTCCAACCTGAGCGATCATCCGATCCTCGCCCTGACTTCAGATGCACGAGATCTCGATTCCGGTCTGTAGCTTGTGCCTGCCATGTCCTCACCCAGAAACCTAAGCCTAGCTTGTGTTCTCAGACTTCTGTCCTCAGACTACTGGCCCACAAGCCCTCCAGTTTGCCAATCCAGAACTACAATGCAGCATTCTGCCTGCCCTCCAGAAGAAAAACTTTGCCCTCTGGGGTGACCCAGTAACCCCAAGTGAGGATCAACCTGCACCTACCTTGGCTGTACCCCAAATACATAGGCTGACCAGGGCACTAATGCCCTTTCTGACACAGCCTGAGCCTCGAACTCCTGTCCCACCCCGACTGCTAGCCGCACATTGAGCACATCGAGCCGCCATGGCCTTAGGTCATCATCTCTTCCCAACCTCGGTTTTCAGGCTTCAGAATCTAGACCTTATCTCCAATCACTGCCCAGGGTTGAACGTGATGCCGAAATCAGAACTCCTTCCCCATGGCAAGAAACCTTGTGGTTGGCATGTTGTCCAACCTTCAGTGTAGTTGAAGCCAGTGTGGCCCATGAGGCCCCGTCCATGCTCTTGGGCCACATTGGTCACAAACACACATTGTGACCCTCAGCGTGAGCCCA
Source organism: Mustela nivalis (assembly GCF_964662115.1). Classification (NCBI taxonomy): domain Eukaryota; kingdom Metazoa; phylum Chordata; class Mammalia; order Carnivora; family Mustelidae; genus Mustela; species Mustela nivalis. The sequence continues at coordinate 391,351 of NW_028136395.1, forward strand.
GTCCCCAAGTAAGGCCTCTCAGTGGCTGGATGAACAGATAGCATATGGGGCTTGCCATGCCACTAAGCCCCAATTTTTAACCATAGTTCGGGTTGTCCCTTCAGTCTTCTCCACGGCTTTGCTTTGAAATTCCTCTTTTGGTGGGACACCTGAGGTAACAAAACTGAAAGGAGTCCTCCCATACCACAGATTGAAGAAAAACGATTGGGAATGGGCAAATCCTCAGAGAGGAAGATTCGTCCATGGTCCATGAGGCCTCCCCGACATTCAACGGCCATCGCTGATACAAAATCCAGAGACAAAAGCCTGAGCAAGCGCCTCAGACTGGCTCTTTCTTCATATCCTGAAGAGTTCTTCTAATGGTTTGTAGATCGGGCCTGCCATACCTACGTCCCCAAACCTAAGCTGAGTTTGTGTTTTCAGACTTCTGTCCTCAAAGTCCGGGGCCACACACTCTCCAGGCTGGGGCCCCTGGAGCCACACATTAGGACTGTGCCTACCAATCCATGGGAATTCTGCCCATTCCATGGTCCAAAATCTTACAAATTAGGAGAAACCTCCAAAGTCCCTGAGGCCATCCCAATAGTGTAGGTCGACCGGAACAAACAAGGGCTGTCTGACACCAGCTGATAATCTACCTCCACTCATACCATAGATGGATATCCCCAGAGAAGAAGATTGAACCAGACAGGACCCTAGGCCATAATAGGATCCCTTGCCTTCGTTTACAGGCATGTCTCCTCAAAAGCCTGATTCCAATACGAGCATAGGGGTTTTCCTGAGGCACGCATCAGAACTCATCTCGTCTCCACAAGGAAACCTGTGCATGGGAGCTATGTCAAAAGCTTAGGAGAGTACTTCAGGGTCCCGGTACCACCGCCCCCTTCCAAGGCCCTCATGGACACAAAAACACATTAGGACCCATCCTCAGGAAAGTCCATTTCAACTCAGCCACCCAGATTGCTCCCGCAGAGCCATCAGATCTAAACTGTCTTGTTGCTAGGAGAAAATTGGAATGCGAGGCGGGCTTCCCAGGCATCCATCCGCGAACGGTGCTCTGGAGTCATTCCATATGGGATGTCCTGGAGCTGTCCAACATGTCTCAATTGTCCCGCAGAAGGATTCCTTGAAGGGGGCAACCCACAACTCCGAACGTGGGAAAACCTCAATGGCCTCGAGATTCTGCTCCCTTCATGAAGCGGCCGTCATGCACGGAAACTCCAACCTGAGCCAACGTCTGATCCTCGCGCTGACTTCAGATGCATGAGATATTGGTTCAGATCTGCAGGGGGTACCTGCCGTGCCCTCTCCCTGAATCCCAAGTCTAGCTTGTCTTCTCAGACTTCCATCCTCACACTCCTGGTCCCGAAGCCCTCACGTTTGGCAATTCCGGACCCACAATGCAGCACTCTGCCTGCCCTCTACAAAAAAATTATTGCCTCATGAGCTGCCCAGGCACCTTAAATGAGGATAAACCTACACAGCACTCGACTTTACCCAAATTATTTAGTCTAACCTGGGCACTAAAGCACTGTCGGACACAACCTGAGCCCGGACCTCCTCACCAACACCCAGAAAGCTGACCACACACTGAGCACATAAGACCCGCCATGGCCTTAGGTCATCATCTCTTCCCTATCTCAGTTTTCAGGTTTCAGAACCGAGACCTTATCTCCAATCACTGCCCATGCGTGAGTGTGATGCAGAAATCACAACTCCTCCTTACCCATGGCAAGAAACCTTGTGGTTGGCACGTTTTCCCACGTTCAGTGTAGGAGAAACCTGCATTCACCCTGAGGCCCCGCCCATTCTTGAGTGCGACGAGGGCATAAACACGCATTGTGACCCTCAGCATGAGTCCTGTCCTCTAGTAAGTCCTCTCAGTGGCTGGACCATTAGATGCCATAATGGGCTTGACATGTCCCTAGGCCCCAATTTTTAACCAGATTTCTGATTGTCCAATCGCCCCTCCCCAGGGCTCTAATTTGGAACCCCTCATTTGGTGGGACAGCTGAGGTTAAAAAAGAAAACAACAACAAAAAAAAAAACGGACTTCTTCCATCCCACGGAATGACCGCAAACTCTTTGGGCGGGCCAAACCACTAGAGAGTAAGACTCGTCCATTTCCCATGAAGTCACCCAGAAATTTCACGACCATGAGTGACACGGTATCCAGAGACAAAAACTTGAGCAAGAGCCTCACACTCGCCCTTTTTTCAAATCCCGAAGAGTTCTCCTCATGGTCTGTAGATCAGTCCTGCCATATTCATGTCCCGCAACATAAGACGAGTTTGTGTTTCCAGACAACTGTCCAAACAGCCCTGGCCTACACAACCTACAGGCTCAGGCCCCTGGAGCCAAACCTGAGGACTGTACTTGCCCTCACCAAGGGAATTGTGTGTTCCCATTCCAATGGCCACAACCCTTCTAATAGGATAAACCTCCAAAGTCCCTGATCCATCTGAATAGTGGTGGCTTCCCAGGAAAAAGAGGGGCAATCTGAGCCCATTGGAGCACCTCCCTGCACTCAGACCCATAGACAGATGTCCCCAGATTTAAAAAGGAAAGAACAGGCTCCTAGGCACTAATCAGATCCATTGCTTTGGTGTCCAACATCTCTCCTCAGAGACCTGGATTTCAAAACCAGCATATGGCTGTTTCTTGACTTACTCATCAAAAAACATCTCATCTACACATGGGATACTTGGACGTTGGAGCTGTGCAAAGCCTCTGTTTAGGAGAACCCTTCAGGGCCCCAGTGCCACAGCTTCATTCCAAGGTCTCCATAGACACAAAAGCACATTAGGACCCATCCACCGGAGAGTCCATTTCAACTCAGCCTCCTCGGTTGCTCCCCCTGATCCAGCAGATCTAACCTGTCTTGTTGCTAGGAGAGAATTGGAATGCGAGGTGGGCTACCCAGCCATCCATCCTTAGAACCCTGCTCAGAATCATTGGCCTGGAGCCAAACAACAGGTCTCCATTGTCCTGCAGAAGACTCTTTGCAGTTTGGAGCTGCTCACAACTCCCATCGTGGGAAAACCCCCATGGCCTCGTGATGCCCCCCATTCATGAAGGGGCCATCAGGGACAGAAACTCCAACCTGAGCGATCATCCGATCCTCGCCCTGACTTCAGATGCACGAGATCTCGATTCCGGTCTGTAGCTTGTGCCTGCCATGTCCTCACCCAGAAACCTAAGCCTAGCTTGTGTTCTCAGACTTCTGTCCTCAGACTACTGGCCCACAAGCCCTCCAGTTTGCCAATCCAGAACTACAATGCAGCATTCTGCCTGCCCTCCAGAAGAAAACCTTTGCCCTCTGGGGTGACCCAGTAACCCCAAGTGAGGATCAACCTGCACCTACCTTGGCTGTACCCCAAATACATAGGCTGACCAGGGCACTAATGCCCTTTCTGACACAGCCTGAGCCTCGAACTCCTGTCCCACCCCGACTGCTAGCCGCACATTGAGCACATCGAGCCGCCATGGCCTTAGGTCATCATCTCTTCCCAACCTCGGTTTTCAGGCTTCAGAATCTAGACCTTATCTCCAATCACTGCCCAGGGTTGAACGTGATGCCGAAATCAGAACTCCTTCCCCATGGCAAGAAACCTTGTGGTTGGCATGTTGTCCAACCTTCAGTGTAGTTGAAGCCAGTGTGGCCCATGAGGCCCCGTCCATGCTCTTGGGCCACATTGGTCACAAACACACATTGTGACCCTCAGCGTGAGCCCAGTCCCCAAGTAAGGCCTCTCAGTGGCTGGATGAAGAGATAGCATATGGGGCTTGCCATGCCACTAAGCCCCAATTTTTAACCATAGTTCGGGTTGTCCCTTCAGTCTTCTCCACGGCTTTGCTTTGAAATTCCTCTTTTGGTGGGACACCTGAGGTAACAAAACTGAAAGGAGTCCTCCCATACCACAGATTGAAGAAAAACGATTGGGAATGGGCAAATCCTCAGAGAGGAAGATTCGTCCATGGTCCATGAGGCCTCCCCGACATTCAACGGCCATCGCTGATACAAAATCCAGAGACAAAAGCCTGAGCAAGCGCCTCAGACTGGCTCTTTCTTCATATCCTGAAGAGTTCTTCTCATGGTTTGTAGATCGGGCCTGCCATACCTACGTCCCCAAACCTAAGCTGAGTTTGTGTTTTCAGACTTCTGTCCTCAAAGTCCTGGGCCACACACTCTCCAGGCTGGGGCCCCTGGAGCCACACATTAGGACTGTGCCTACCAATCCATGGGAATTCTGCCCATTCCATGGTCCAAAATCTTACAAATTAGGAGAAACCTCCAAAGTCCCTGAGGCCATCCCAATAGTGTAGGTCGACCGGAACAAACAAGGGCTGTCTGACACCAGCTGATAATCTACCTCCACTCATACCATAGAGGGATGTCCCCAGAGAAGAAGATTGAACCAGACAGGACCCTAGGCCATAATAGGATCCATTGCCTTCGTTTACAGGCATGTCTCCTCAAAAGCCTGATTCCAATACGAGCCTAGGGGTTTTCCTGAGGCACGCATCAGAACTCATCTCATCTCCACAAGGAAACCTGTGCATGGGAGCTATGTCAAAAGCTTAGGAGAGTACTTCAGGGTCCCGGTGCCACCTCCCCATTCCAAGGACCTCATGGACACAAAAACACATTAGGACCCATCCTCAGGAAAGTCCATTTCATCTCAGCCACCCAGATTGCTCCCGCAGAGCCATCAGATCTAAACTGTCTTGTTGCTAGGAGAAAATTGGAATGCGAGGCGGGCTTCCCAGGCATCCATCCGCGAACGGTGCTCTGGAGTCATTCCATATGAAATGTCCTGGAGCTGTCCAACATGTCTCAATTGTCCCGCAGAAGGAATCCTTGAAGGGGGCAACCCACAACTCCGATCGTGGGAAAACCTCAATGGCCTCGAGATTCTGCTCCCTTCATGAAGCGGCCGTCATGCACGGAAACTCCAACCTGAGCCAACGTCTGATCCTCGCGCTGACTTCAGATGCATGAGATATTGGTTCAGATCTGCAGGGGTACCTGCCGTGCCCTCTCCCTGAATCCCAAGTCTAGCTTGTCTTCTCAGACTTCCATCCTCACACTCCTGGTCCCGAAGCCCTCAAGTTTGGCTATTCCGGACCCACAATGCAGCACTCTGCCTGCCCTCTACAAAAAAATTATTGCCTCATGAGCTGCCCAGGCACCTTAAATGAGGATAAACCTACACAGCACTCGACTTTACCCAAATTATGTAGTCTAACCTGGGCACTAATGCACTGTCGGACACAACCTGAGCCCTGACCTCCTCACCAACACCCAGAAAGCTGACCACACACTGAGCACATAAGACCCGCCATGGCCTTAGGTCATCATCTCTTCCCTATCTCAGTTTTCAGGTTTCAGAACCGAGACCTTATCCCCAATCACTGCCCATGCGTGAGTGTGATGCAGAAATCACAACTCCTCCTTACCCATGGCAAGAAACCTTGTGGTTGGCACGTTTTCCCACGTTCAATGTAGGAGAAACCAGCATTCACCCTGAGGCCCCGCCCATTCTTGCGTGCGACGAGGGCATAAACACGCATTGTGACCCTCAGCATGAGTCCTGTCCTCTAGTAAGTCCTTTCAGTGGCTGGACCATTAGATGCCATAATGGGCTTGACATGTCCCTAGGCCCCAATTTTTAACCAGATTTCTGATTGTCCAATCGCCCCTCCCCAGGGCTCTAATTTGGAACCCCTCATTTGGTGGGACAGCTGAGGTTAAAAAAGAAAACAACAACAAAAAAAAAACGGACTTCTTCCATCCCACAGAATGACCCCAAACTCTTTGGGTGGGCCAAACCACTAGAGAGTAAGACTCGTCCATTTCCCATGAAGTCACCCAGAAATTTCACGACCATGAGTGACACGGTATCCAGAGACAAAAACTTGAGCAAGAGCCTCACACTCGCCCTTTTTTCAAATCCCGAAGAGTTCTCCTCATGGTCTGTAGATCAGTCCTGCCATATTCATGTCCCGCAACATAAGACGAGTTTGTGTTTCCAGACAACTGTCCAAACAGCCCTGGCCTACACAACCTACAGGCTCAGGCCCCTGGAGCCAAACCTGAGGACTGTACTTGCCCTCACCAAGGGAATTGTGTGTTCCCATTCCAATGGCCACAACCCTTCTAATAGGATAAACCTCCAAAGTCCCTGATCCATCTGAATAGTGGTGGCTTCCCAGGAAAAAGAGGGGCAATCTGAGCCCATCGGAGCACCTCCCTGCACTCAGACCCATAGACAGATGTCCCCAGATTTAAAAAGGAAAGAACAGGCTCCTAGGCACTAATCAGATCCATTGCTTTGGTGTCCAACATCTCTCCTCAGAGACCTGGATTTCAAAACCAGCATATGGCTGTTTCTTGACTTACCCATCAAAAAACATCTCATCTACACATGGGATACTTGGACGTTGGAGTTGTGCAAAGCCTCTGTTTAGGAGAAACCTTCAGGGCCCCAGTGCCACAGCTTCATTCCAAGGTCTCCATAGACACAAAAGCACATTAGGACCCATCCACCGGAGAGTCCATTTCAACTCAGCCTCCTCGGTTGCTCCCCCTGATCCAGCAGATCTAACCTGTCTTGTTGCTAGGAGAGAATTGGAATGCGAGGTGGGCTACCCAGCCATCCATCCTTAGAACCCTGCTCAGAATCATTGGCCTGGAGCCAAACAACAGGTCTCCATTGTCCTGCAGAAGACTCTTTGCAGTTTGGAGCTGCTCACAACTCCCATCGTGGGAAAACCCCCATGGCCTCGTGATGCCCCCCATTCATGAAGGGGCCATCAGGGACAGAAACACCAACCTGAGCGATGATCCGATCCTCGCCCTGACTTCAGATGCACAAGATCTCGATTCCTGTCTGTAGATTGTGCCTGCCATGTCCTCACCCAGAAACCTAAACCTAGCTTGTGTTCTCAGACTTCTGTCCTCAGTCTACTGGCCCACAAGCCCTCCAGTTTGCCAATCCAGAACTACAATGCAGCATTCTGCCTTCCCTCCAGAAGAAAAACTTTGCCCTCTTCGGTGACCCAGTAACCCCAAGTGAGGATCAACCTGCACCTACCTTGGCTGTACCCCAAATACATAGGCTGACCAGGGCACTAATGCCCTTTCTGACACAGCCTGAGCCTGGAACTCCTGTCCCACCCCGACTGCTAGCCGCACATTGAGCACATCGAGCCGCCATGGCTTTAGGTCGTCATCTCTTCCCAACCTCGGTTTTCAGGCTTCAGAATCTATACCTTATCTCCAATCACTGCCCAGGGTTGAACGTGATGCCGAAATCAGAACTCCTTCCCCATGGCAAGAAACCTTGTGGTTGGCATGTTGTCCAACCTTCAGTGTAGTTGAAGCCAGTGTGGCCCATGAGGCCCCGCCCATGCTCTTGGGCCACATTGGTCACAAACACACATTGTGACCCTCAGCGTGAGCCCAGTCCCCAAGTAAGGCCTCTCAGTGGCTGGATGAAGAGATAGCATATGGGGCTTGCCATGCCCCTAGGCCCCAATTTTTAACCATAGTTCGGGTTGTCCCTTCAGTCTTCTCCACGGCTTTGCTTTGAAATTCCTCTTTTGGTGGGACACCTGAGGTAACAAAACTGAAAGGAGTTCTCCCATACCACAGATTGACGAAAAACGATTGGGAATGGGCAAATCCTCAGAGAGGAAGATTCGTCCATGGTCCATGAGGCCTCCCCGACATTCAACGGCCATCGCTGATACAAAATCCAGAGACAAAAGCCTGAGCAAGCGCCTCAGACTGGCTCTTTCTTCATATCCTGAAGAGTTCTTCTCATGGTTTGTAGATCTGGCCTGCCATACCTACGTCCCCAAACCTAAGGTGAGTTTGTGTTTTCAGACTTCTGTCCTCAAAGTCCTGGGCCACACACTCTCCAGGCTGGGGCCCCTGGAGCCACACATTAGGACTGTGCCTACCAATCCATGGGAATTCTGCCCATTCCATGGTCCAAAATCTTACAAATTAGGAGAAACCTCCAAAGTCCCTGAGGCCATCCCAATAGTGTAGGTCGACCGGAACAAACAAGGGCTGTCTGACACCAGCTGATAATCTACCTCCACTCATACCATAGATGGATGTCCCCAGAGAAGAAGATTGAACCAGACAGGACCCTAGGCCATAATAGGATCCCTTGCCTTCGTTTACAGGCATGTCTCCTCAAAAGCCTGATTCCAATACGAGCATAGGGGTTTTCCTGAAGCACGCATCAGAACTCATCTCGTCTCCACAAGGAAACCTGTGCATGGGAGCTATGTCAAAAGTTTAGGAGAGTACTTCAGGGTCCCGGTGCCACCGCCCCATTCCAAGGCCCTCATGGACACAAAAACACATTATGACCCATCCTCAGGAAAGTCCATTTCAACTCAGCCACCCAGATTGCTCCCGCAGAGCCATCAGATCTAAACTGTCTTGTTGCTAGGAGAAAATTGGAATACGAGGCGGGCTTCCCAGGCATCCATCCGCGAACGGTGCTCTGGAGTCATTCCATATGGGATGTCCTGGAGCTGTCCAACATGTCTCAATTGTCCCGCAGAAGGAATTTTGAAGGGGGCAACCCACAACTCTGAACGTGGGAAAACCTCAATGGCCTCGAGATTCTGCTCCCTTCATGAAGCGGCCGTCATGCACGGAAACTCCAACCTGAGCCAACGTCTGATCCTCGCGCTGACTTCAAATGCATGAGATATTGGTTCAGATCTGCAGGGGGTACCTGCCGTGCCCTCTCCCTGAATCCCAAGTCTAGCTTGTCTTCTCAGACTTCCATCCTCACACTCCTGGTCCCGAAGCCCTCAAGTTTGGCAATTCCGGACCCACAATGCAGCACTCTGCCTGCCCTCTACAAAAAAATTATTGCCTCATGAGCTGCCCAGGCACCTTAAATGAGGATAAACCTACACAGCACTCGACTTTACCCAAATTATTTAGTCTAACCTGGGCACTAAAGCACTGTCGGACACAACCTGAGCCCGGACCTCCTCACCAACACCCAGAAAGCTGACCACACACTGAGCACATAAGACCCGCCATGGCCTTAGGTCATCATCTCTTCCCTATCTCAGTTTTCAGGTTTCAGAACCGAGACCTTATCTCCAATCACTGCCCAGGCGTGAGTGTGATGCAGAAATCACAACTCCTCCTTACCCATGGCAAGAAACCTTGCTGCTGGCAGTGACTCAAACCTTCAGTGTAGAAGAAAACGGCATGGCCCATGAGGCCACGCCCATGCGTGAGGGCCGCCTTGGGCACAAACACACATTGTGACCCACAGCGTGGGTACCTTATTCATGTAACGCCTCTCAGTGAATGGACCAAGAGCCCCCATATGTGGATTGCCATGCCCGTAGGCACACAGGACTACCTAGATGGTGTGTATTCCAGTTGAGGGAACCCACTGCTTTGCTCTAGAATCCCTCTCCTGGGGGGTCCCCTGTGGCAGAAAACAGGACTCTTCCCTTCCCACAGAATGAACTCAAACACTTGGGAGCTTTGACAATCTCCCGAGAGGAAGGCTCTTCCTCGCCCCCTGAGGCAACCCCTACACTGACCGGCAACTGTGAACGCAACACCCAGAGACAAAAGCCTGAACGACTGCCTCCCACTTGCCCTCCTTTGATATCCAGAGGATCTCCCCTCACGGACTGGAGATCAGGCTTGCCATTACCTTGGCCCCTAGCTGAGCCAAGTTTGCTTTTTCAGACATCTGTCCCACAGCCCTGGCAAACACAGCCTTTAGGCTGGGTCCTGTGGAGCCATACCAAAGGACCGTTCCTGCTCTCTCCTGGGAAACTGTTTCCATTCCTTTGGCCACACACCTCCAGAATATGAGATCCCTCAAGGCCCCCGAGGACATCCCACTACTGGGAGCCTCCCTGGACACACAGGGGCATTCGGACACAAGCTGAGCAGCTACCTCCACGAAGGCATGCACACAGATATCAACAGAGATAGAAGTTTGAGTCGGGCAGGCCCTTAGGCCCTAACCTCAACAATTGCTTTGGTTTCCAGGTGTCACTCCTCAGAGGCTTTGGTTCAAAGAACAGGATATGGGGCTTTCCTGAGACACTGAACAGAACTCCTCTCGTCTCCACATGGGAAGCTCCCTTGTTGGAGCCGTGTCAAACACCTCAGGTTGGAGAATCCTGCAGAGTCCCTGAGCCACCTCCAAATTCCAAGGTCTCCCAGGCCACCAAGCCACAGTAGGACTCATCTTCAGGAGAGTCCATTACAACTCTCCCCTCTGGGTAGCTCACCCAGGAGCCCGCAGATTGAGCCTGCCTTGTCCTGACTAAAGAGTGGGAATATGAGGTGGCGTTCCCAGGCATCCATGCTTAGACACCTGCTCTCGAGTCTTTCCGTATGGGACCATCCAACAGGACTCGACTGTCGTGCAGAAGGAAACCTTGAGGTTTGGAGTAGTTCACAAATCCCATCGTAGGCATACCTCCCTGGCCTCATAAAGCCCCCACACCCTTCAGGAAGTGGCCATGCTGGACAAAAACTCTAGCCTGAGGAACGTCTCATAGTTGACATGACCTCAGTGCAGGAGATCTCGATTCAGCCTCTGCAGAGTGGGCCTGCCGTGCCCTCGGACCCAAACCTCACGCTAGCTTGTGTTTTCAGACTTCCTTCCTCACACTCCTGGCAAACAAGCCTTCCGGACTAGGAACTCCAGAACCACAACCGAGCCCAGAGTCTGCCCAACGGAACAAAAACGTTTCCCTGTGGGGCTCTCCAGAAAACCCAGATGAGGATCAACCTGCTCGGGCCTAGACGGTACCTGAACTGGATAGGCTGCTCTGTGTACCCATGCTCTGTCTGACACAGCCTGAAGCCAGACGTCCAAACAGACAAGGAGACAGCTGGCCGCACACCCAGCACTTCGAACACGCCATGGTCTTATGCCGTCACCTCTTCCTGACCTTGGTTTTCAGATATCTGAACCTAGACATTCTATCAATTCTCCACACAGCTGGGTATCGCAAGCACAAAACAGAACTCCTCCTTCCCCATGGCTGTCAAGCTTGCTCTTGGCATGGAGTCACACCTTCAGGGTGGGAGAAACCTTCATGGCCCCTGATGCCACGCCCAAACTTGACTGTTGCTTGGGCACAAATTCACACTGTGACCCTCAGCACGAGCCCCATGTCAAAGAAAGGCCTGTCAGGGCCTGGACCAAGAGCCCGCAGATGGGGCTTGCCAAGCCCCTATTCACCCAATCCTCACCAGGGTTTGAGTTTTCCAGTCACCCCGCCCGTACTTGGGGCTCTGCTCTGGAATCCCTTCCTTGGAGAGACACATGAGCCAGACAACACAACTCCACCCTTACCATAAAATTACCCCAAAATCTTGGGAGCTGGGACAAATCCCCAGAGAGGGATACTCGTCCACAGTCCCTGAGGCCACCCCTCCGATCCACGGCTATCCCGGACACAACATCCAGAGACAAAAGCCTGCAGGAACGCCTCCCACTCGCCATTGTTTCAGAGGCCCAGGAGCTCCCTCTCAGGCTGTACATCCGGCCTGCCATACCCTAGGCGCCACTCATAAGCTGATTTTGAGTTTTCAGACTTCTGTGCCCACAGCCTGGACCCACACAACCTCCAGGCTAGGGCCTCTGGAGCCACAGCGAAAGATTGTGCCTGCCCTCTCTAAGTAAATTGTGCCCAATCCATTGACCACAACCTTAGAGGTTAGGGAAAAGCTCCAAGGCCCCTGAGGCCATCAATAGTGTAGGGCACCCTGGACTAAGAGGGGCTCCCTGACACCAGCGGAGCAACTATCTCCACTTAGACTCTCAGACAGTGTCCCCAGAGACAGAAGGTTGAAATGGACAGGCCCCCAGGCCCTAATCTGAACCTTAGATTTGGTTTGCATGTGTCCGTCCTCAGAGGACTGTTTTCATAGACCAGCACACGGGGCTTTTCCGAGGCACCAAACCAAAACTCTCGTCTCCACATGGGGAGCTTTCTTACTGGGGATGTATCAAACCCTTCAGGTAGGAGAGTTCCGCAGGGCCACTGAACAACCAGCACATTCCAAGGTCTCCATGGACCCAAAGGCACATTATGACACATCCTCCGAAGAGGCCATTTCTTTTCACCCCCTGGGTAGCGTGCCCCAGAGGCAGCAGATCAAACATATCTTGTCGCTAATGGCCAATGGGAATGCGAGGCATGCTGTACAGGGATCCATCCTTCGAACCCTGCTCTCCAGTCCTTCCGTATGGTATGTCCTGGAGCCATGCAACAGGACTCGAATGTCCCGCAGAAGGAAACCTTGTGGTTTGGGGCAATCTCCAAACTCAGCGTGGGAAAACTTCCTTGGCCTCATGAGGCCCCCGCTTCATGAAGGTGCCATCATGGACACATACTCCACCTCAGCCAACGTCTCATACTCAGCCTGACTTCAGATGCAGGAGATTTTGATTCAGCCTCTGCAGAGTGGGCCTGCTATGCCCTTGGCTCCAATCCTCACCCTACCTTGTGTTTTCAAACTTCCGTCCTCACAGTCCTGTCCCACAAACTCTCCCTCCTGGGAATTCTGGGGCCACAATGAAGCACTCTGCCTGCCTCCCAGGAGAAAAACATTGTCTATGGTGCTGCCCAGAAACGCCAAATGAGGATCAAACTGCTTGGCCCTCGTCAACACCCCATTTGCATAGGCTACCTTAAACACTGATGCTCTGTCGCAAATAGCCTGAGCCCAGACCTTCCAACAGACACCGACACATCTGGCTGCACACCCAGCACATTGGACCCGCCACTGCCTTAGGCCACCATCCATTCCCAACCTGGGTTTTTAGTCATCGGAACCTAGACCTTATCTCCAATCCCTGCACAGGGGTGAACCTGATGCACAGGTCAGAACCCCTCCTTCCCCATGGCAAGAAACCTTGCTGCTGGCAGTGAGTCAACCTTCAGTGTAGGAGAAAACGGCATGGCCCATGAGTCCACACCCATGGTGAGGGCCGCCTTGGGCACAAACACACATTGAGACCCTCAGCGTGAGTACCTTATTCAAGTAATGCCTCTCAGTGACTGGACCAAGAGCATGCATATGTGGATTGCCATGCCCCTAGGCACCCAGGACTAACTAGATGGTGTGTATTCCAGTTGAGGGAACTGACTGCTGTGCTCTAGAGTCCCTCTCCTGGGGAGTCCCCTGTGGCAGAAAACAGTACTCTTCCCTTCCCACAGAATGAACCCAAACACTTGGGAGCTTCGACAATCCCCCGAGAGGAAGGCTCATCCTCAGCCCCTGAGGTAACCCCTACCCTAAACGGCCACTGTGAACGCAACACCCAGAGACAAAAGCCTGAGAGACTGCCTCCCACTTGCCGTCCTTTGTTATCCAGAGGATCTCCCCTCATGTACTGGAGATCAGGCCTGCCATTACCTTGGCCCCTAGCTGAGCCAAGTTTGCTTTTTCAGACATCTGTCCCCACAGCCCTGGCAAACACAGCCTCTAGGCTGGGTCCTCTGGAGCCATACCAAAGGACCGTGCCTGCTCTCTCCTGGGAAACTCTGTCCATTCCTTTGGCCACACACCTCCAGAATATGAGAAACCTCAAGACCCCCGAGGTCATCCCACTACTGGGAGCCTCCCTGGACACACAGGGGCATTCGGACACAAGCTGAGCAGCTACCTCCACGAAGGCATGCACACAGATGTCAACAGAGATAGAAGGTTGAGCCGGACAGGCCCTTAGGCCCTAATCTCAACTCTTGCTTTGGTTCCAGGTGTCACTCCCCAGAGGCTTTGGTTCGAAGAACAGAATCTGGGGCTTTCCTGAGGCACTGAACAGAACTCCTCTCGTCTCCACATGGGAAGCTTCCTTGTTGGAGCCATGTCGAACACCTCAGATTGGAGAATCCTGCAGAGTCCCTGAGCCACCTCCACATACCAAGGTCTCCCAGGCCACCAAACCACAGGAGGACTCATCTTCAGGAGAGACCATTTCAACTCTCCCCTCTGGGTAGCTCACCCAGGAGCCCGCATTGAGCATGCCTTGTCCTGACTAAAGAGTGGGAATATGAGGTGGCGTCCCCAGGCATCCATGCTTAGACACCTGCTCTCGAGTCTTTCCGTATGGGGCCACCTGGAACCACCCTATAGGAATCGACTGTCGTGCAGAAGGAAACCTTGAGGTTTGGAGTAGTTCACAAATCCCATCGTAGGCAAACCTCCCTGGCCTCATGAAGCCCCCACACCCTTCAGGAAGAGGCCATGCTGGACAAAACTCTAGCCTGAGGCACGTCTCATAGTTGACATGACCTCAGTGCAGGAGGTCTCGATTCAGCCTCTACAGAGTGGGCCTGCCGTGCCCTCGGTCCCAAACCTCACGCTAGCTTTTGTTTTCAGACTTCCTTCCTCACACTCCTGGCAAACAAGCCCTCCGGACTAGGAACTCTAGAACCACAACCCAGCCCATGTCTGCCCAACGGAAGAAAAACGTTTCCCCTGGGGCTCTCTAGAAAACCCAGATGAGGATCAACATGCTCGGGCCTCGACGGTACCCAAACTTGGTAGGCTGCTCTGGGCACTCATGCTCTGTCTGACACAGCCTGAAGCCAGACGTCCAGACATACAAGGACACAGCTGGCCGCACACCCAGCACTTCGGACACGCCATGGTCTTATGCCGTCACCTCTTTCTTACCTTGGTTTTCAGATATCTGAACCTAGACATTCTATCAATTCTCCACACAGCTGGGTATCGCAAGCACAAAACAGAACTCCTCCTTCCCCATGGCTGTCAAGCTTGCTCTTGGCATGGAGTCACACCTTCAGGTGGGAGAAACCTTCATGGCCCCTGATGCCACGCCCAAACTTGAGTGCTGCTTGGGCACAAATTCACACTGTGACCCTCAGCATGAGCCCCATGTCAAAGAAAGGCCTGTCAGGGCCTGGACCAAGAGCCCGCAGATGGGGCTTGCCAAGCCCCTATGCACCCAATCCTCACCAGTGTTTGAGTTTTCCAGTCGCCCCGCCCGTCCCTGGGGCTCTGCTCTGGAATCCCTTTCTTGGAGAGACACATGAGGCAGACAACACGACTCTGCCCTACCCACAAAATGACCCCAAACTCTTGGGAGCTGGGACAAATCCCCAGAGAGGGATACTCGTCCACAGTCCCTGAGGCCACACCTCCAATCCACGGCTATCCCAGACACAACATCCAGAGACAAAAGCCTGCAGGAACGCCTCCCACTCGACCTTGTTTCAGAAGCCCAGGGGCTATCTCCTGTGATGTACATCCGGCCTGCCATACCCTAGGCGCTTCTCATAAGCAGAGTTTGTGTTTTCAGATTTCTGTGCCCACAGCATGGACCCACACAATCTCCAGGCTCAAGACCCATTCCAAGG
This sequence comes from Mustela nivalis, assembly GCF_964662115.1. Classification (NCBI taxonomy): domain Eukaryota; kingdom Metazoa; phylum Chordata; class Mammalia; order Carnivora; family Mustelidae; genus Mustela; species Mustela nivalis. Next base: position 406,765 of record NW_028136395.1, read on the forward strand.
CCCTCATGGACACCAAAACCCATTAGGCCCCATCCTCAGGAATGTCCATTTCACCACAGCCACCCCGGTTGCTCCCGCAGAGCAATTACATCTCAACTGTCTTGTTGCTAGCTGGGAAACCTGAGGTAACAAACCTGAAAGGAGACCTCCCATTCCACAGCTTGACGAAAAACAATTGGGAACGGGCCAAATCCACAGAGAGGAAGATTCATCCATGGCCCATGAGGCCTCCCCACATTCCACGGCCATAGTTGATATAAAATCCAGTGACAAAAGCCTTAGCAAGCGCCTCAGACTCGCTCTTTCTTAATATCCTGATGAGTTCTTCTCATGGTTTGTAGATTGGGCCTGCCATACCTATGTCCCCAAACCTAAGATGAGTTTGTGTTTTCAGACTTCCACCCTCAAAGTCCTGGGCCCCACACCCTCCACTGTGGGGTCCCTGGAGCCACACATTAGGACGCTGCCTACCCAATCCATGGGAATTCTTCCTATTCCAAGGTCCAAAATCGTACAAATTAGGAGAACCCTCCAAAGTCCCCGAGGCCATCCCAAAAGTGTAGGTCTCCAGGACAAACAAGGGAGGTCTGACACCAGCTAAGCATCCACATCCACTCATAGCACAGATGGATGAACCCAGAGAAGAAGATTGAACCAGACAGGACCCTAGGCCATAATCGGATCCATTGCTTTGTTTTACAGGCATGTCTCATCAAATGCCTGGATTCCAATACCAGCATAGTGGGTTTCCTGAGGCAACCATCAGAACAAATCTCGTCACCAGAAGGAAACTTGTGCAAGGCAGCTATGTCAAAAGCTTAGGAGAATACTTCAGGGTCACGGTGCCTCCACCCCATTTCAAGGCTCCCAGGGACATAAACACTCATTAGGCCCCATACTCAGGAAAGTCCATTTCAACTTAGCCACCCCAGCAGAGCCATCAGATCTCAACTGTCTTGTTGCTTGGAGACAAGTGGAATGCGAGGCGGGCTTCCCTGGCATGCATCCACTACCAGAGCTCTGGAGTCATTCCATATGGGATTTCCTGGAGCTGCCCAACAGGGCTCAATTGTCCCGCACAAGGAATCCTTCAAGGGGGCATCCCATAACTCCCAACGTGCGAAAACCTCCATGGCCTCGAGACTCTGCTCCGTTCATGAAGGGGCAGTCATGCACAGAAACTCCAACCTGACCAACGTCTGATCCTCGCCGTGACTTCAGATGCTTGAGATATTGGTTCAGATCTGCAGCGGGTACCTGCCGTGCCCTCGGCCTATAGCCCAAGTCTCGCTTGAATTCTCAGATTTCTGTCCTCACACTCCTGGCACAGAAGTCCTCAAGTTTGTCAATTCCGGACCCAAAATGCAGAACTCTGCCAGCACTCCAAAAAGAATATATTGCCTAATGAGCTGCCCAGGCACCACAAATGAGGATCAACCTACACGGCACTCGACTGTACCCAAATTATATTGTCTAACCTGGGCACTAATGCACTGTCTGACACAACCTGAGCCCGAACCTGCTGACCAACACCCAGGCAGTTGACCTCAAACTGAGCAGGCACGACCCGTCATGGCCATAGGTCATCATCTCTTCCCAACTGCGGTTTTCAGGCTTCAGAACCTAGACCTTATCTCCAACCACTGCCCAGGGTTGAAAATGATGCAGAAATCAGAACTCCTTCCCCATGGTTAGAAACCTTGTGATTGGCATGTTGTCCAAAGTTCAGAGTAGTTGAAACCAGTGTGGCCCATGAGGTCTCACCCACGCTCTCGGGCCACATTGGTCAAAAACACACATTTTGACCCGCAGCCTGAGCCCAGTCCTCAAGTAAGGCCTCTCAGTGGCTGGATGAAGAGACAGCATATTGGGCCTGCCATGCCACTAGGCCCCAATTTTTAACCATAGTTTGGGTTGTCCCTTCACTCTTCCCCAGGGCTCTGCTTTGGAATTCCTCTTTGGTTGGGACACCTGAGGTAACAAACCTGAAAGGAGACATCCATTCCCACAGATTGACGAAAAACAATTGGGACTGGGCCAAATCCACAGAGAGGAAGATTCGTCCATGGCCCATGAGGCCTCCCCACATTCCACGGCAATCATTGATACAAAATCCAGAGACAAAAGCCTGAGCAATGTCCTCAGACTCTCTCTTCATATCCTGAAGAGTTCTTCTCATGGTGTGTAGATTGGGCCTGCCATACCTACGTCCCCACCCTAAGCTGAGTTTGTGTTTTCAGACTTCTGTCCTCAAAGTCCTGGGCCACACACCCTCCAGGCTGGGGCCCCTGGAGCCACACATTAGGACTGTGCCTACCCATCCATGGGAATTCTGCCCATTCCATTGTCTAAAATCGTACAAGTTAGGATAACCCATCAAAGTCCCCGGGGCCATCACAATAGTGTAGGTCTCCCGGGTCAAACAAGGGCAGTCTGACACAAGCTGACCGTCTCCCTCCACTCATACCATAGATGGATGTCCCCAGAGAAGAAGATGGAACCAGACAGGACCCTAGGCCATATTCGGATCCATTGCTTTGGTTTACAGGCATGTCTCTTCAAAAGCCTGGATTCCAATTCCAGCATAGGGGGTTTCCTGAGGCACCTATCAGAACAAATCTCGTCTCCACAAGGAAACTTGTGCATGGGAGCTATGTCAAAACCTTAGGAGAATACTTCAGGGTCCCGGTGCCACCGCACCATTTCAACGCCCCCTAGACACAAACACCCATTAGGCCCCATTCTCAGGAAAGTCCATTTCACATCAGCCAGCCCGGTTGCTCCCGCAGAGCCATCAGATCTCAACTGTCTTTTTGCTAGGAGACAATAGGAATGTGAGGTGGGCTTCCCTGGCATTTATCCTCGAACGGTGCGGGAGTCATTCCATATGGGATTTCCTGGAGCTGCGCAACAGTTCTCAATTCTCCCGCAGAAGGAATCCTTGAAGGTGGCATCCCACAACGCCCAACGTGGGAAAACCTCCATGGCCTTGAGACTCCGCTCCGTTCATGAAGGGGCAGTCATGCACAGAAACTCCAACCTGACCAACGTCTGATCCTCGCCGTGACTTCAGATGCTTGAGATATTGGTTCAGATCTGCAGCGGGTACCTGCCGTGCCCTCGGCCTATAGCCCAAGTCTCGCTTGAATTCTCAGATTTCTGTCCTCACACTCCTGGCGCAGAAGTCCTCAAGTTTGTCAATTCCGGACCCAAAATGCAGAACTCTGCCAGCACTCCAAAAAGAATATATTGCCTAATGAGCTGCCCAGGCACCACAAATGAGGATCAACCTACACGGCACTCGACTGTACCCAAATTATATTGTCTAACCTGGGCACTAATGCACTGTCTGACACAACCTGAGCCCGAACCTGCTGACCAACACCCAGGCAGTTGACCTCAAACTGAGCAGGCACGACCCGTCATGGCCATAGGTCATCATCTCTTCCCAACTGCGGTTTTCAGGCTTCAGAACCTAGACCTTTTCTCCAACCACTGCCCAGGGTTGAAAATGATGCAGAAATCAGAACTCCTTCCCCATGGCTAGAAACCTTGTGATTGGCATGTTGTCCAAAGTTCAGTGTAGTTGAAACCAGTGTGGCCCATGAGGTCTCACCCACGCTCTCGGGCCACATTGGTCAAAAACACACATTTTGACCCGCAGCCTGAGCCCAGTCCTCAAGTAAGGCCTCTCAGTGGCTGGATGAAGAGACAGCATATTGGGCCTGCCATGCCACTAGGCCCCAATTTTTAACCATAGTTTGGGTTGTCCCTTCACTCTTCCCCAGGGCTCTGCTTTGGAATTCCTCTTTGGTTGGGACACCTGAGGTAACAAACCTGAAAGGAGACATCCATTCCCACAGATTGACGAAAAACAATTGGGACTGGGCCAAATCCACAGAGAGGAAGATTCGTCCATGGCCCATGAGGCCTCCCCACATTCCACGGCAATCATTGATACAAAATCCAGAGACAAAAGCCTGAGCAATGTCCTCAGACTCTCTCTTCATATCCTGAAGAGTTCTTCTCATGGTGTGTAGATTGGGCCTGCCATACCTACGTCCCCACCCTAAGCTGAGTTTGTGTTTTCAGACTTCTGTCCTCAAAGTCCTGGGCCACACACCCTCCAGGCTGGGGCCCCTGGAGCCACACATTAGGACTGTGCCTACCCATCCATGGGAATTCTGCCCATTCCATTGTCTAAAATCGTACAAGTTAGGATAACCCATCAAAGTCCCCGGGGCCATCACAATAGTGTAGGTCTCCCGGGTCAAACAAGGGCAGTCTGACACAAGCTGACCGTCTCCCTCCACTCATACCATAGATGGATGTCCCCAGAGAAGAAGATGGAACCAGACAGGACCCTAGGCCATATTCGGATCCATTGCTTTGGTTTACAGGCATGTCTCTTCAAAAGCCTGGATTCCAATTCCAGCATAGGGGGTTTCCTGAGGCACCTATCAGAACAAATCTCGTCTCCACAAGGAAACTTGTGCATGGGAGCTATGTCAAAACCTTAGGAGAATACTTCAGGGTCCCGGTGCCACCGCACCATTTCAACGCCCCCTAGACACAAACACCCATTAGGCCCCATTCTCAGGAAAGTCCATTTCACATCAGCCAGCCCGGTTGCTCCCGCAGAGCCATCAGATCTCAACTGTCTTTTTGCTAGGAGACAATAGGAATGTGAGGTGGGCTTCCCTGGCATTTATCCTCGAACGGTGCTCGGGAGTCATTCCATATGGGATTTCCTGGAGCTGCGCAACAGTTCTCAATTCTCCCGCAGAAGGAATCCTTGAAGGTGGCATCCCACAACGCCCAACGTGGGAAAACCTCCATGGCCTTGAGACTCCGCTCCGTTCATGAAGGGGCAGTCATGCACAGAAACTCCAACCTGACCAACGTCTGATCCTCGCCGTGACTTCAGATGCTTGAGATATTGGTTCAGATCTGCAGCGGGTACCTGCCGTGCCCTCGGCCTATAGCCCAAGTCTCGCTTGAATTCTCAGATTTCTGTCCTCACACTCCTGGCGCAGAAGTCCTCAAGTTTGTCAATTCCGGACCCAAAATGCAGAACTCTGCCAGCACTCCAAAAAGAATATATTGCCTAATGAGCTGCCCAGGCACCACAAATGAGGATCAACCTACACGGCACTCGACTGTACCCAAATTATATTGTCTAACCTGGGCACTAATGCACTGTCTGACACAACCTGAGCCCGAACCTGCTGACCAACACCCAGGCAGTTGACCTCAAACTGAGCAGGCACGACCCGTCATGGCCATAGGTCATCATCTCTTCCCAACTGCGGTTTTCAGGCTTCAGAACCTAGACCTTATCTCCAACCACTGCCCAGGGTTGAAAATGATGCAGAAATCAGAACTCATTCCCCATGGCTAGAAACCTTGTGATTGGCATGTTGTCCAAAGTTCAGTGTAGTTGAAACCAGTGTGGCCCATGAGGTCTCACCCACGCTCTCGGGCCACATTGGTCAAAAACACACATTTTGACCCGCAGCCTGAGCCCAGTCCTCAAGTAAGGCCTCTCAGTGGCTGGATGAAGAGACAGCATATTGGGCCTGCCATGCCACTAGGCCCCAATTTTTAACCATAGTTTGGGTTGTCCCTTCACTCTTCCCCAGGGCTCTGCTTTGGAATTCCTCTTTGGTTGGGACACCTGAGGTAACAAACCTGAAAGGAGACATCCATTCCCACAGATTGACGAAAAACAATTGGGACTGGGCCAAATCCACAGAGAGGAAGATTCGTCCATGGCCCATGAGGCCTCCCCACATTCCACGGCAATCATTGATACAAAATCCAGAGACAAAAGCCTGAGCAATGTCCTCAGACTCTCTCTTCATATTCTGAAGAGTTCTTCTCATGGTGTGTAGATTGGGCCTGCCATACCTACGTCCCCACCCTAAGCTGAGTTTGTGTTTTCAGACTTCTGTCCTCAAAGTCCTGGGCCACACACCCTCCAGGCTGGGGCCCCTGGAGCCACACATTAGGACTGTGCCTACCCATCCATGGGAATTCTGCCCATTCCATTGTCTAAAATCGTACAAGTTAGGATAACCCATCAAAGTCCCCGGGGCCATCACAATAGTGTAGGTCTCCCGGGTCAAACAAGGGCAGTCTGACACAAGCTGACCGTCTCCCTCCACTCATACCATAGATGGATGTCCCCAGAGAAGAAGATGGAACCAGACAGGACCCTAGGCCATATTCGGATCCATTGCTTTGGTTTACAGGCATGTCTCTTCAAAAGCCTGGATTCCAATTCCAGCATAGGGGGTTTCCTGAGGCACCTATCAGAACAAATCTCGTCTCCACAAGGAAACTTGTGCATGGGAGCTATGTCAAAACCTTAGGAGAATACTTCAGGGTCCCGGTGCCACCGCACCATTTCAACGCCCCCTAGACACAAACACCCATTAGGCCCCATTCTCAGGAAAGTCCATTTCACATCAGCCAGCCCGGTTGCTCCCGCAGAGCCATCAGATCTCAACTGTCTTTTTGCTAGGAGACAAGAGGAATGTGAGGTAGGCTTCCCTGGCATTTATCCTCGAACGGTGCTCGGGAGTCATTCCATATGGGATTTCCTGGAGCTGCGCAACAGTTCTCAATTCTCCCGCAGAAGGAATCCTTGAAGGTGGCATCCCACAACGCCCAACGTGGGAAAACCTCCATGGCCTTGAGACTCCGCTCCGTTCATGAAGGGGCAGTCATGCACAGAAACTCCAACCTGACCAACGTCTGATCCTCGCCGTGACTTCAGATGCTTGAGATATTGGTTCAGATCTGCAGCGGGTACCTGCCGTGCCCTCGGCCTATAGCCCAAGTCTCGCTTGAATTCTCAGATTTCTGTCCTCACACTCCTGGCGCAGAAGTCCTCAAGTTTGTCAATTCCGGACCCAAAATGCAGAACTCTGCCAGCACTCCAAAAAGAATATATTGCCTAATGAGCTGCCCAGGCACCACAAATGAGGATCAACCTACACGGCACTCGACTGTACCCAAATTATATTGTCTAACCTGGGCACTAATGCACTGTCTGACACAACCTGAGCCCGAACCTGCTGACCAACACCCAGGCAGTTGACCTCAAACTGAGCAGGCACGACCCGTCATGGCCATAGGTCATCATCTCTTCCCAACTGCGGTTTTCAGGCTTCAGAACCTAGACCTTATCTCCAACCACTGCCCAGGGTTGAAAATGATGCAGAAATCAGAACTCCTTCCCCATGGCTAGAAACCTTGTGATTGGCATGTTGTCCAAAGTTCAGTGTAGTTGAAACCAGTGTGGCCCATGAGGTCTCACCCACGCTCTCGGGCCACATTGGTCAAAAACACACATTTTGACCCGCAGCCTGAGCCCAGTCCTCAAGTAAGGCCTCTCAGTGGCTGGATGAAGAGACAGCATATTGGGCCTGCCATGCCACTAGGCCCCAATTTTTAACCATAGTTTGGGTTGTCCCTTCACTCTTCCCCAGGGCTCTGCTTTGGAATTCCTCTTTGGTTGGGACACCTGAGGTAACAAACCTGAAAGGAGACATCCATTCCCACAGATTGACGAAAAACAATTGGGACTGGGCCAAATCCACAGAGAGGAAGATTCGTCCATGGCCCATGAGGCCTCCCCACATTCCACGGCAATCATTGATACAAAATCCAGAGACAAAAGCCTGAGCAATGTCCTCAGACTCTCTCTTCATATCCTGAAGAGTTCTTCTCATGGTGTGTAGATTGGGCCTGCCATACCTACGTCCCCACCCTAAGCTGAGTTTGTGTTTTCAGACTTCTGTCCTCAAAGTCCTGGGCCACACACCCTCCAGGCTGGGGCCCCTGGAGCCACACATTAGGACTGTGCCTACCCATCCATGGGAATTCTGCCCATTCCATTGTCTAAAATCGTACAAGTTAGGATAACCCATCAAAGTCCCCGGGGCCATCACAATAGTGTAGGTCTCCCGGGTCAAACAAGGGCAGTCTGACACAAGCTGACCGTCTCCCTCCACTCATACCATAGATGGATGTCCCCAGAGAAGAAGATGGAACCAGACAGGACCCTAGGCCATATTCGGATCCATTGCTTTGGTTTACAGGCATGTCTCTTCAAAAGCCTGGATTCCAATTCCAGCATAGGGGGTTTCCTGAGGCACCTATCAGAACAAATCTCGTCTCCACAAGGAAACTTGTGCATGGGAGCTATGTCAAAACCTTAGGAGAATACTTCAGGGTCCCGGTGCCACCGCACCATTTCAACGCCCCCTAGACACAAACACCCATTAGGCCCCATTCTCAGGAAAGTCCATTTCACATCAGCCAGCCCGGTTGCTCCCGCAGAGCCATCAGATCTCAACTGTCTTTTTGCTAGGAGACAATAGGAATGTGAGGTGGGCTTCCCTGGCATTTATCCTCGAACGGTGCTCGGGAGTCATTCCATATGGGATTTCCTGGAGCTGCGCAACAGTTCTCAATTCTCCCGCAGAAGGAATCCTTGAAGGTGGCATCCCACAACGCCCAACGTGGGAAAACCTCCATGGCCTTGAGACTCCGCTCCGTTCATGAAGGGGCAGTCATGCACAGAAACTCCAACCTGACCAACGTCTGATCCTCGCCGTGACTTCAGATGCTTGAGATATTGGTTCAGATCTGCAGCGGGTACCTGCCGTGCCCTCGGCCTATAGCCCAAGTCTCGCTTGAATTCTCAGATTTCTGTCCTCACACTCCTGGCGCAGAAGTCCTCAAGTTTGTCAATTCCGGACCCAAAATGCAGAACTCTGCCAGCACTCCAAAAAGAATATATTGCCTAATGAGCTGCCCAGGCACCACAAATGAGGATCAACCTACACGGCACTCGACTGTACCCAAATTATATTGTCTAACCTGGGCACTAATGCACTGTCTGACACAACCTGAGCCCGAACCTGCTGACCAACACCCAGGCAGTTGACCTCAAACTGAGCAGGCACGACCCGTCATGGCCATAGGTCATCATCTCTTCCCAACTGCGGTTTTCAGGCTTCAGAACCTAGACCTTATCTCCAACCACTGCCCAGGGTTGAAAATGATGCAGAAATCAGAACTCCTTCCCCATGGCTAGAAACCTTGTGATTGGCATGTTGTCCAAAGTTCAGTGTAGTTGAAACCAGTGTGGCCCATGAGGTCTCACCCACGCTCTCGGGCCACATTGGTCAAAAACACACATTTTGACCCGCAGCCTGAGCCCAGTCCTCAAGTAAGGCCTCTCAGTGGCTGGATGAAGAGACAGCATATTGGGCCTGCCATGCCACTAGGCCCCAATTTTTAACCATAGTTTGGGTTGTCCCTTCACTCTTCCCCAGGGCTCTGCTTTGGAATTCCTCTTTGGTTGGGACACCTGAGGTAACAAACCTGAAAGGAGACATCCATTCCCACAGATTGACGAAAAACAATTGGGACTGGGCCAAATCCACAGAGAGGAAGATTCGTCCATGGCCCATGAGGCCTCCCCACATTCCACGGCAATCATTGATACAAAATCCAGAGACAAAAGCCTGAGCAATGTCCTCAGACTCTCTCTTCATATCCTGAAGAGTTCTTCTCATGGTGTGTAGATTGGGCCTGCCATACCTACGTCCCCACCCTAAGCTGAGTTTGTGTTTTCAGACTTCTGTCCTCAAAGTCCTGGGCCACACACCCTCCAGGCTGGGGCCCCTGGAGCCACACATTAGGACTGTGCCTACCCATCCATGGGAATTCTGCCCATTCCATTGTCTAAAATCGTACAAGTTAGGATAACCCATCAAAGTCCCCGGGGCCATCACAATAGTGTAGGTCTCCCGGGTCAAACAAGGGCAGTCTGACACAAGCTGACCGTCTCCCTCCACTCATACCATAGATGGATGTCCCCAGAGAAGAAGATGGAACCAGACAGGACCCTAGGCCATATTCGGATCCATTGCTTTGGTTTACAGGCATGTCTCTTCAAAAGCCTGGATTCCAATTCCAGCATAGGGGGTTTCCTGAGGCACCTATCAGAACAAATCTCGTCTCCACAAGGAAACTTGTGCATGGGAGCTATGTCAAAACCTTAGGAGAATACTTCAGGGTCCCGGTGCCACCGCACCATTTCAACGCCCCCTAGACACAAACACCCATTAGGCCCCATTCTCAGGAAAGTCCATTTCACATCAGCCAGCCCGGTTGCTCCCGCAGAGCCATCAGATCTCAACTGTCTTTTTGCTAGGAGACAATAGGAATGTGAGGTGGGCTTCCCTGGCATTTATCCTCGAACGGTGCTCGGGAGTCATTCCATATGGGATTTCCTGGAGCTGCGCAACAGTTCTCAATTCTCCCGCAGAAGGAATCCTTGAAGGTGGCATCCCACAACGCCCAACGTGGGAAAACCTCCATGGCCTTGAGACTCCGCTCCGTTCATGAAGGGGCAGTCATGCACAGAAACTCCAACCTGACCAACGTCTGATCCTCGCCGTGACTTCAGATGCTTGAGATATTGGTTCAGATCTGCAGCGGGTACCTGCCGTGCCCTCGGCCTATAGCCCAAGTCTCGCTTGAATTCTCAGATTTCTGTCCTCACACTCCTGGCGCAGAAGTCCTCAAGTTTGTCAATTCCGGACCCAAAATGCAGAACTCTGCCAGCACTCCAAAAAGAATATATTGCCTAATGAGCTGCCCAGGCACCACAAATGAGGATCAACCTACACGGCACTCGACTGTACCCAAATTATATTGTCTAACCTGGGCACTAATGCACTGTCTGACACAACCTGAGCCCGAACCTGCTGACCAACACCCAGGCAGTTGACCTCAAACTGAGCAGGCACGACCCGTCATGGCCATAGGTCATCATCTCTTCCCAACTGCGGTTTTCAGGCTTCAGAACCTAGACCTTATCTCCAACCACTGCCCAGGGTTGAAAATGATGCAGAAATCAGAACTCCTTCCCCATGGTTAGAAACCTTGTGATTGGCATGTTGTCCAAAGTTCAGAGTAGTTGAAACCAGTGTGGCCCATGAGGTCTCACCCACGCTCTCGGGCCACATTGGTCAAAAACACACATTTTGACCCGCAGCCTGAGCCCAGTCCTCAAGTAAGGCCTCTCAGTGGCTGGATGAAGAGACAGCATATTGGGCCTGCCATGCCACTAGGCCCCAATTTTTAACCATAGTTTGGGTTGTCCCTTCACTCTTCCCCAGGGCTCTGCTTTGGAATTCCTCTTTGGTTGGGACACCTGAGGTAACAAACCTGAAAGGAGACATCCATTCCCACAGATTGACGAAAAACAATTGGGACTGGGCCAAATCCACAGAGAGGAAGATTCGTCCATGGCCCATGAGGCCTCCCCACATTCCACGGCAATCATTGATACAAAATCCAGAGACAAAAGCCTGAGCAATGTCCTCAGACTCTCTCTTCATATCCTGAAGAGTTCTTCTCATGGTGTGTAGATTGGGCCTGCCATACCTACGTCCCCACCCTAAGCTGAGTTTGTGTTTTCAGACTTCTGTCCTCAAAGTCCTGGGCCACACACCCTCCAGGCTGGGGCCCCTGGAGCCACACATTAGGACTGTGCCTACCCATCCATGGGAATTCTGCCCATTCCATTGTCTAAAATCGTACAAGTTAGGATAACCCATCAAAGTCCCCGGGGCCATCACAATAGTGTAGGTCTCCCGGGTCAAACAAGGGCAGTCTGACACAAGCTGACCGTCTCCCTCCACTCATACCATAGATGGATGTCCCCAGAGAAGAAGATGGAACCAGACAGGACCCTAGGCCATATTCGGATCCATTGCTTTGGTTTACAGGCATGTCTCTTCAAAAGCCTGGATTCCAATTCCAGCATAGGGGGTTTCCTGAGGCACCTATCAGAACAAATCTCGTCTCCACAAGGAAACTTGTGCATGGGAGCTATGTCAAAACCTTAGGAGAATACTTCAGGGTCCCGGTGCCACCGCACCATTTCAACGCCCCCTAGACACAAACACCCATTAGGCCCCATTCTCAGGAAAGTCCATTTCACATCAGCCAGCCCGGGTGCTCCCGCAGAGCCATCAGATCTCAACTGTCTTTTTGCTAGGAGACAATAGGAATGTGAGGTGGGCTTCCCTGGCATTTATCCTCGAACGGTGCTCGGGAGTCATTCCATATGGGATTTCCTGGAGCTGTGCAACAGTTCTCAATTCTCCCGCAGAAGGAATCCTTGAAGGTGGCATCCCACAACGCCCAACGTGGGAAAACCTCCATGGCCTTGAGACTCCGCTCCGTTCATGAAGGGGCAGTCATGCACAGAAACTCCAACCTGACCAACGTCTGATCCTCGCCGTGACTTCAGATGCTTGAGATATTGGTTCAGATCTGCAGCGGGTACCTGCCGTGCCCTCGGCCTATAGCCCAAGTCTCGCTTGAATTCTCAGATTTCTGTCCTCACACTCCTGGCGCAGAAGTCCTCAAGTTTGTCAATTCCGGACCCAAAATGCAGAACTCTGCCAGCACTCCAAAAAGAATATATTGCCTAATGAGCTGCCCAGGCACCACAAATGAGGATCAACCTACACGGCACTCGACTGTACCCAAATTATATTGTCTAACCTGGGCACTAATGCACTGTCTGACACAACCTGAGCCCGAACCTGCTGACCAACACCCAGGCAGTTGACCTCAAACTGAGCAGGCACGACCCGTCATGGCCATAGGTCATCATCTCTTCCCAACTGCGGTTTTCAGGCTTCAGAACCTAGACCTTATCTCCAACCACTGCCCAGGGTTGAAAATGATGCAGAAATCAGAACTCCTTCCCCATGGCTAGAAACCTTGTGATTGGCATGTTGTCCAAAGTTCAGTGTAGTTGAAACCAGTGTGGCCCATGAGGTCTCACCCACGCTCTCGGGCCACATTGGTCAAAAACACACATTTTGACCCGCAGCCTGAGCCCAGTCCTCAAGTAAGGCCTCTCAGTGGCTGGATGAAGAGACAGCATATTGGGCCTTCCATTTCCTAGGCCCCAATTTTTAACCATAGTTTGGGTTGTCCCTTCACTCTTCTTCAGGGATCTGCTTTCAAATTCCTCTTTGGTTGGGACACCTGAGGTAACAAACCTGAAAGGAGACATCCATTCCCACAGATTGACGAAAAACAATTGGGACTGGGCCAAATCCACAGAGAGGAAGATTCGTCCATGGCCCATGAGGCCTCCCCACATTCCACGGCAATCATTGATACAAAATCCAGAGACAAAAGCCTGAGCAATGTCCTCAGACTCTCTCTTCATATCCTGAAGAGTTCTTCTCATGGTGTGTAGATTGGGCCTGCCATACCTACGTCCCCACCCTAAGCTGAGTTTGTGTTTTCAGACTTCTGTCCTCAAAGTCCTGGGCCACACACCCTCCAGGCTGGGGCCCCTGGAGCCACACATTAGGACTGTGCCTACCCATCCATGGGAATTCTGCCCATTCCATTGTCTAAAATCGTACAAGTTAGGATAACCCATCAAAGTCCCCGGGGCCATCACAATAGTGTAGGTCTCCCGGGTCAAACAAGGGCAGTCTGACACAAGCTGACCGTCTCCCTCCACTCATACCATAGATGGATGTCCCCAGAGAAGAAGATGGAACCAGACAGGACCCTAGGCCATATTCGGATCCATTGCTTTGGTTTACAGGCATGTCTCTTCAAAAGCCTGGATTCCAATTCCAGCATAGGGGGTTTCCTGAGGCACCTATCAGAACAAATCTCGTCTCCACAAGGAAACTTGTGCATGGGAGCTATGTCAAAACCTTAGGAGAATACTTCAGGGTCCCGGTGCCACCGCACCATTTCAACGCCCCCTAGACACAAACACCCATTAGGCCCCATTCTCAGGAAAGTCCATTTCACATCAGCCAGCCCGGTTGCTCCCGCAGAGCCATCAGATCTCAACTGTCTTTTTGCTAGGAGACAATAGGAATGTGAGGTGGGCTTCCCTGGCATTTATCCTCGAACGGTGCTCGGGAGTCATTCCATATGGAATTTCCTGGAGCTGCGCAACAGTTCTCAATTCTCCCGCAGAAGGAATCCTTGAAGGTGGCATCCCACAACGCCCAACGTGGGAAACCTCCATGGCCTTGAGACTCCGCTCCGTTCATGAAGGGGCCGTCATGCACAGAAACTCCAACCTGAGCCAACGTCTGATCCTCACTGTGACATCAGATGCTTGAGATATTGGTTCAGATCTGTAAGGGATACCTGCCGTGCCCTCTCCCTGAAAACTAAGTCTAGCTAGTGTTCTTAGACTTCTGTCCTCACACTCCTGGCCCAGAAGCCCTCAAGCTTGGCAATTCTGGACCCACAATGCAGCACTCTGCCTGCCCTCTAGAAAAAATATCTTGCCTAATGAGCTGCCCAGGCACCTCAAATGAGGATAAACCTACATGGCACTCGACTGTACCCAAATTATATAGTCTAACCTGGGCACTAATGCACTGTCTGACACAACCTGAGCCAGAACCTCCTGACCAACAGCCAGGCAGCTGACTGCACACTGAGCGCATACGACCCGCCAAGGCCTTAGGTCGTCATCTTTCCCCAACTGCGGTTTTCAGGCTTCAGAAACTATACCTTATCTCCAACCACTGCCCAGGGTTGAAAATGATGCAGAAATCTGAACTCCTTCCCCATGGCTAGAAACCTTGTGATTGGCCTGTGGTCCAAAGTTCAGTGTAGTTGAAACCAGTGTGGCCCATGAGGCCCTGCCCATGCCCGCGGGCCACATTGGTCAAAAACACACATTGTGACCCTCAGCCTGAGCCCAGTCCTCAAGTAAGGCCTCTCAGTGGCTGGATGAAGAGACAGCATATTGGGCCTGCCATGCCCCTAGGCCCCAATTTTTAACCATAGTTTGGGTTGTCCCTTCACTCTTCCTCAGGGATCTGCTTTCAAATTCCTCTTTGGTTGGGACACCTGAGGTAACAATTGAAAGGAGACATCCATTCCCACAGATTGACGAAAAACAATTGGGACTGGGCCAAATCCACAGAGAGGAAGATTCATCCATGGCCTATGAGGCCTCCCCACATTCCACGGCCATCGTTGATACAAAATCCAGGGACAAAAACCTGAGCAAGCGCATCAGACTCGCTCATTCTTTATATCTTGAGAGTTCTTCTCATGGTTTGTAGATTGGGCCTGCCATACTTATGTCTCCAAACCTAAGCAGAGTTTGTGTTTTCAGACACCCTCCCTCAAAGTCCTGGGTCCCACACCCTCCAGGATGGGGCCCCTGGAGCCACACATTAGGACTCTGCCTACCCAATCCATGGGAATTCTTCCCATTCCATTGTCCAAAATCGTACATATTAGGAGAACCCTCCAAATTCCCCGAGGCCATCCCATTAGTTTAGGTCTCCCGGGACAAACAAGGGCGGTCTGACACCAGCTAAGCATCCACCTCCACTCATACCATAGACGGATGAACCCAGAGAATTAGATTGAACCAAACAGGACCCTAGGCCATTATCGGATCCATTGCTTTGGTTTACAGGCATGTCTCATCAAATGCCTGGATTCCAATACCAGCATAGGGGGTTTCCTGAGGCACCAATCAGAACAAATCTCGTCACCACTAGGAAACTTGTGCATGGAAGCTATGTCAAAAGCTTAGGAGAATACTTCAGGGTCACGGTGCCTCCGCCCCATTCAAAGGCCCTCATGGACATAAACACTCATTAGGCCCCATACTCAGGAAAGTACATTTCAACTCAACCACCCCAGCAGAGCCATCAGATCTCAACTGTCTTGTTGCTAGGAGACAATTGGAATGCGAGGCGGGCATCCCTGGCATCCATCCTCTAACGGTGCTCTGGAGTCATTCCATATGGGATGTCCTGGAGCTGCCCAACAGGTCTCAATTGTCCCGCACAAGGAATCCTCCAAGCGGGCATCCCACAACTCCCAACGTGGGAAAACCTCCATGGCCTTGAGACTCTGCTCCGTTCATGAAGGGGCAGTCATGCACAGAAACTCCAACCTGAGCCAACATCTGATCCTCGCCTTCACTTCAGAAGCTTGAGATATTGGTTCAGATCTGCAGGGGGTACCTGCCGTGTCCTCGGATGCAGCCCAATTCTAGCTTGTGTTCTCAGACTTCTGTCCTCACATTCCTGGCCCAGAAGTCCTCAAGTTTGTCAATTCCGGACCCACAATGCAGCACTCTGCCTGCCCTCCAGAAAGAATATATTGCCTAATGAGCTGCCCAGGCGCCACAAATGAGGATCATCCTACACGGCACTCGACTGTTCCCAAATTATATTTTCTAACCTGAGCACTAATGCACTGTCTGACACAACCTGAGCCCGAACCTGCTGACCAACACCCAGGCAGCTGACCGCACAGTGAGCACGTCAGACCCGCCATGGCCTTAGGTCGTCATCTCTTCCCAACTGCGGTTTTCAGGGTTTCAGAACCTAGACCTTATCTCCAACCACTGCCCAGGGTTGAAAATGATGCAGAAATCAGAACTCCTTCCCCATGGCTAAACACCTTGTGATTGGCATGTTGTCCAAAGTTCACTGTAGTTGAAACCAGTGTGGCCCATGAGGTCTCGCCCATGCTCTCGGGCCACATTGGTCAAAAACACACATTGTGACCCACAGCCTGAGCCCAGTTCTCAAGTAAGGCCTCTCAGTTGCTGGATGAAGAGACAGCATATTGGGCCTGCCATGCCCATAGGCCCCAATTTTTAACCATAGTTTGGGTTGCCCTTCACTCTTCCCCAGGGCTCTGTTTTCGAATTCCTCTTTGGTTGGGACACCTGAAGTAACAAACCTGAAAGGAGACATCCATTCCCACAGCTTGACGAAAAACAATTGGGAATGGGCCAAATCCACAGAGAGGAAGATTCGTCCATGGCCCATGAGGCCTCCCCACATTCCACGGCCATCTTTGATACAAAATCCAGAGGCAAAAGCCTGAGCAAGCCCATCAGACTCGCTCATTCTTTATATCCTGTAGTGTTCTTCTTATGGTTTGTAGATTGGGCCTGCCATACCTATGTCCCCAAACCTAAGCTGAGTTTGTGTTTTCAGACTTCCTCCCTCAAAGTCCTGGTCCCCACACCCTCCAGGCTGGGGCCCCTGGAACCACACATTAGGACGCTGCCTACTCAATCCATGGGAATTCTGCCCATTCCATTGTCCAAAAAAGTACAAATTAGGAGAACCCTCCAAAGTCCCCGAGGCCATTTCAATAGTGTAGGTCTCCCGGGAAAAACAAGGGCGGTCTGAGACCAGCTAAGCATCCACCTCCACTCATACCATAGATGGATGAACCCAGAGAAGAAGATTGAACCAGACAGGACCCTAGGCCATAATCCGACCCATTGCTTTGGTTTACAGGCATGTCTCATCAAATGCCTGGATTCCAATACCAGCATAGAGGGTTTCCTGAGTCACCCATCAGAACAAATCTCGTCAACACAAGGAAACTTGTGCAAGGCAGCTATGTCAAAAGCTTAGGAGAATACTTCAGGGTTACGGTGCCTCCACCCCATTCCAAGGCACCAATGGACATAAACACTCATTAGGCCCCATACTCAGGAAAGTCCATTTCAACTCAGCCACCCCAGCAGAGCCATCAGATCTCAACTGTCTTCTTGCTAGGAGACAATTGGAATGCGAGGCGGGCTTCCCTGGAGTCTAACGGTGCTCTGGAGTCATTCCATATGGGATGTCCTGGAGCTGCCCAACAGGTCTCAATTGTCCCGCACAAGGAATCCTTTAAGGGGGCATCCCATAACTCCCAACGATCGAAAACCTCCATGGCCTTGAGACTCCGCTCCATTCATGAATGGGCAGTCATACACAGAAACTCCAACCTGAGCCAAAGTATGATCCTCGTCTTGACTTCAGAAGCTTGAGATATTGGTTCAGATATGCAGGGGGTACCTGCCGTGTCCTCGGCCTGAAGCCCAAGTCTAGCTTGTGTTCTCAGACTTCTGTCCTCACACTCCTGGCCCAGAAGCCCTCAAGTTTGTCAATTCCGGACCCACAATGCAGCACTCTGCCTTCCCTCCAGAAAGAATATATTGCCTAATGTGCTGCCCAGGCACCACAAATGAGGATCAACCTACACGGCACTCGACTGTACCCAAATTATATTGTCTAACCTGGGCACTAATGCACTGTCTGACACAACCTGAGCCCGAACCTGCTGACCAACAACCAGGGAGCTGACCGCACATTGAGCACGTCATACCCGCCATGGCCTTAGGTCGTCATCTCTTCCCAACTGCGATTTTCAGGCTTCAGAACCTAGACCTTATCTCCAAACACTGCCCAGGGTTGAAAATGATGCAGAAATCAGAACTCCTTCCCCATGGCTAGAAACCTTGTGATTGGCCTGTGGTCCAACGTTCAGTGTAGTTGAAGCCAGTGTGGCCCATGAGGTCTCACCCACGCTCTCGGGCCACATTGGTCAAAAACACACATTTTGACCCGCAGCCTGAGCCCAGTCCTCAAGTAAGGCCTCTCAGTGGCTGGATGAAGAGACAGCATATTGGGCCTTCCATTTCCTAGGCCCCAATTTTTAACCATAGTTTGGGTTGTCCCTTCACTCTTCTTCAGGGATCTGCTTTCAAATTCCTCTTTGGTTGGGACACCTGAGATAACAAACCTGAAAGGAGACCTCCCATCCCACAGATTGACGAAAAACAATTGGGACTGGGCCAAATCCACAGAGAGGAAGATTCGTCCATGTCCCATGAGGCCTCCCCACATTCCACGGCCATCGTTGATACAAAATCCAGACAGAAAAGCCTGAGCAAGCGCCTCAGACTCTCTCTTTCTTCATATCCTGAAGAGTTCTTCTCATGGTGTGTAGATTAGGCCTGCCATACCTACGTCCCGACCCTAAGCTGAGTTTGTGCTTTCAAACTTCTGTCCTCAAAGTCCTGGGCCACACACCCTACAGGCTGGGGCCCCTGGAGCCACACATTAGGACTGTGCCTACCCCATCCTTGGGAATTCTGCCCATTCCATTGTCTAAAATCGTACAAGTTATGAGAACCCATCAAAGTCCCCGAGGCCAGCGCAATAGTGTAGGTCTCCCGGGTCAAACAAGGGCAGTCTGACACAAGCTGACCGTCTTCCTCCACTCATAACATAGATGGATGTCTCAGGAGAAGAAGATGGAACCAGACAGGACCCTAGCCCATATTTGCTTCCATTGCTTTGGTTTACAGGCATGTCTCCTCAAAAGCCTGGATTCCAATTCCAGCATAAGGGGTTAAATGAGGCCCATCAGTACAAATCTCGTCTCCACAAGGAAACTTGTGCATGGGAGCTATGTCAAAACCTTAGGAGAATACTTCAGGGCCCCTGTGCCACCCCCCAATTCTAAGGCCCCCATGGACACAAACACCCTTTAGGCCCCATCCTCAGGAAAGTCCATTTCACCTCAGCCACCCTGGTTGCTCCCGCAGAGCAATCACATCTCAACTGTCTTGTTGCTAGGAGACAATTGGAATGGGAGGCGGGCTTTCCTGGCATTCATCCTCGAACGGTGCTCGGGAGTCATTCCATATGGGATGTCCTGGAGCTGACAACAGTTCTCAATTGTCCCGCAGAAGGAATCCTTGAAGGGTGCATCCCACAACTCCCAACGTGGGAAAACCTCCATGGCCTTGAGTTTCCGCTCAGTTCATGAAGGGGAAGTCATGCACAGAAACTCCAACCACAGCCAACATCTGATCCTCGCCGTGACTTCAGATGCTTGAGATATTGGCTCAGATCTGCAAGAGGTTTCTGCCGTGCCCTCAGCCTGAGCCGAAGTCTAGCTTGTGTTCTCAGACTTCTGTCCTCACACTCCTGGCCCAGAAGCCCTCAAGTTTGTCAATTCCGGACCCACAATGCAGCACTCTGCCTGCCCTCCATAAAGAATATATTGCCTAATGAGCTGCCCAGGCACCACAAATGAGGATCAACATACACGGCACTCTACTGTACCCAAATTATATTGTCTAACCTGGGCACTAATGCACTGTCTGACACAACCTGAGCCCAAACCTGCTGACCAACACCCAGGCAGCTGACCGCACACTGAGCATATGAGACCCGCCATGCCCTTAAGAGGTCATCTACTCCCTACTGCAGTTTTTCAGGCTTCAGAACCTAGACCTTATCTCCAACCACTGCCCAGGGTTGAAAATGATGCAGAAATCAGAACACCTTTCCCATGGCAAGAGACCTTGTGATTGGCATGTTGTCCAAAGTCCAGTGTAGTGGACCCAGTGAGGCCCATGATGCCCCGCCCATGCTCACGGGCCACATTGGTCACAAACACACATTGTGACCCTGAGCCTGAGCCCAATCCTCAAGTAAGGCCTCTCAGTGGCTGGATGAAGATACAGCATATTGGGCCTGCCATGACCCTAGGCCCCAATTTTTAACCATAGTTTGGGTTGTCCCTTCACTCTTCCCCAGGGCTCTGCTTTGGAATTCCTCTTTTGTTCAGACACCTGAGGTAATAAACCTGAAAGGAGACCTCCCATCCCACAGATTAATGAAAAACAATTGGGATCGGGCGAAATCCACAGAGAGGAAGATACGTCCATGGCCCATGAGGCCTCCCAACATTCCACGGCCATCGTTGATACAAAATCCAGAGACAAAAGCCTGAGCAAGGGCCTCAGACTCGCTCTTTCTTCATATCCTGAAGAGTTCTTCTCATGGTTTGTAGATTGGGCATGCCATACCTACGTCCCCAAACCTAAGCTGAGTTTGTGTTTTCAGACTTCTGTCCTCAAAGTCCTTAGCCCCACACGCTCCAGGTTGGGGCCCCTGGAGCCACACATTAGGACTGTGCCTACCCAATCCATGGAAATTCTGCCCATTCCATTGTCCAAAATCATACAAATTAGGAGAACTCTCCAAAGTCCCCGAGGCCATCCCAATAGTGTAGGTCTCCGGGGACAAACAAGGGCGGTCTGACACCAGGTGAGCATCTACCTGCACTCATTCCATAGATGGATATCCCCAGAGAAGAAGATTGAACCAGAGAGGACGCTAGGCCATAATCGGATCCATTGCTTGGATTTACAGGCATGTCTCCTCAAAAGCCTGGATTCCAATACCAGCATATGGGTTACCAGAGGCACCCATCAGAACAAATGTCGTCTCCACAAGGAAACTTGTGCATGGGAGCTATGTCAAAAGCTTAGGAGAATACTTCAGGGTCCGGAAGCCACTGCCCCATTCCAAGGCCCTCATGGACCCTAACACATATTAGGCCCCATTCTCAGGAAAGTCCATTTCAACTCAGACACCCCGGTTGCTCCCGCAGAGCCATCCGATCTCAACTGTCTTGTTGATAGGAGACAATTGGAATGCGAGGCTGGCTTTCCTGGCATCCATCCTCCAATGGTGCTCTGGAGTCATTCCATATGGGATGTCCTGGAGCTGCCCATCAGGTCTCAATTGTCCCGCAGAAGGAATCCTTGAAGGGGGCATCCCACAACTCCCAACGTGATAAAACCTCCATGGCCTTGAGATTCCGCTCCGTTCATGAAGGGGCGGTCATGCACAGAAACTCCAACCTGAGCCAACGTCTGGTACTCGCCATGAGTTCAGATGCTTGAGATATTGGTTCAGATCTGCAGGGGGTACCTGCCGTGCCCTCGGCCTGAAGCCCAAGTCTAGCTTGTGTTCTCAGCCTTCTGTCCTCACACACCTGGCCCAGAAGCCCTCAAGTTTGGCAATACCGGACCCACAATGCAACACACTGTCGGCCCTCTAGAAAAAATATCGTGCCTAATGAGCTGCACAGGCACCTCAAATGTGGATAAACCTACACGGCACTCGACTGTACCCAAATCATATAGTCTAACCTGGGCACTAATGCACTGTCTGACACAACCTGAGCCAAAACCTCCTGACCAACACCCAGGCAGCTGTCTGCACACTGAACATATCAGACCCGCCATGGCCTTAGGTCGTCATCTCTTACCAACTGCGGTTTTCAGGCTCAAGAACCTAGACCCTATCTCCAACCACTGTCCAGGGTTGAAAATGATGCAGAAATCAGAACACCTTCCCCATGGCAATAGACCTTGTGATAGGCATGTTGTCCGAAGTCCAGTGCAGTTGAAACCAGTGTGGCCCATGTGGCTCCGCCCATGCTCGCGGGCCACATTGGTCACAAACACACCTTTAGACCCTCATCTGAGCCCAGTCCTCAAGTAAGGCTTCTCAGTGGCTGGATGAAGAGATAGCATATTGGTCCTGCCATGCGCCTAGGCCCCAATTTTTAACCATATTTAGCGTTGTCCCTTCACTCTTCCCAAGGGCTCTGCTTGGAATTCCTCTTTTGTTCGGACACCTGAGGTAATAAACCTGAAAGGAGACCTCCCATCCTACAGATTGACGAAAAACAATTGGGACCGGGCCAAATCCAAAGAGAGAAAGATTCGTCCATTTCCCATGAGACCTCCCCACATTCCACGGCCATCGTTGATAAAACATCCAGAGACAATAGCCTGAGCAAGTGCCTCCGACTCGCTCTTTCTTCATATCCTGAAGTGTTCTTCTCATGGTTTGTAGATTGGGCCTGCCATACCTACGTCCCCAAACCTGAGCTCAGTTTGTGTTTTCAGAATTCTGTCGCTCAAATCCCTGGGCCACACACCCTCAAGGCTGGGGCCCCGAGCCACACATTAGGACTGTGCCTACCCAATCCATGGGAATTCTGCCCATTCCATTGTCCAAAATCGTACAAATTAGGAGAACTCTCCAAAGTCCCCGAGGCCATCCCAATAGTGTAGGTCTTTCGGGACAAACAAGGGCGGTCTGACACCAGGTGAGCATCTACCTCCACTCAATCCATAGATGAATATCCCCAGAGAAGAAGATTGAACCAGAGAGGACCCTAGGCCATAATAGGATCCATTGCTTGGATTTACAGGCATGTCTCCTCAAAAGCCTGGATTCCAATACCAGCATATGATTTTCCAGAGGCACCCATCAGAACAAATCTTGTCTCCACAAGGAAACTTGTGCATGGGAGCTATGTCAAAAGCTTAGGAGAATACTTCAGGGTCCCGGTGCCAACTCCCCATTCCAAGGCCCTCATGGACACAAACACACATTAGGCCCCATTCTCAGGAAAGTCCATTTCAACTCAGCCACCCCGGTTGCTCCTTCAGAGCCATCCAATATCAAATGTCTTGTTGCTAGGAGGTTATTGGAATGTGCGGCGGGCTTCCTTGGCATCCATTCTCCAATTGTGCTCTGGAGTCATTCCATATGGGATGTCCTGGTCCTGGCCAATAGGACTCAATTGTCCCGCAGAAGGAATCCTTCAAGAGGGCATCCCACCACTCCCAACGTGGGAAAAACTCCATGGCCTTGAGATTCCGCTCCGTTCATGAAGGGGCAGTCATTCACAGAAACTCCAACCTGAGCCAACGTCTGATCCTCGACTTGACTTCAGATGCTTGAGATATTGTTTCAGATCTGCAGAGGTTACCTGTCGTGCCCTCGCCCTGAAGCCCAAGTCTAGCTTGTTTTCTAAGACTTCTGTCCTCACACTCCTTGCCCAGAAGCCCTCAAGTTTGGCAACTCTGGACTCACAATGCAGCACTCTGCCTGCCCTCTAGAAAAAATATCTTGCCTATAGAGCTGCCCAGGCACCTCAAATGAGGATAAACCTACACGGCACTCGACTGTACCCAAATCATATAGTCTAACCTGGGCACTAATGCACTGTCTGACACAACCTGAGCCAGAACCTCCTGACCAACACCCAGGCACCTGACCGCACACTGAGTATATCAGACCCGCCATGGCCTTAGGTCGTCATCTCTTCCCAACTGCGGTTTTTCATGCTTCAGAACCAGGTCCTTATCTCCTACCACTGCCGAGGGTTGAAAGTGATGCAGAAATCAGAACACCTTCCCCATGGCAAGAGTCCTTATGATTGGCATGTTGTCCAATGTCCAGTGCAGTTGAAACCAGTGTGGCCCATGAGGCCCCGCCCATGCTCGCGGTCCACATTGGTCACAAACACACAATGTGAACCTCAGCCTGAGCCCAGTCCTCAAGTTAGGCCTCTCAGTGTCTGGATGAAGAGACAGCATATTTGGCCTGCCTGCCCCTAGTCCCCAATTTTTAACCATATTTTGCGTTGTCCCTTCACTCTTCCCTAGGGCTCTGCTTTGGAATTCATTTTTTGTTCGTACACATGATGTAATAAACCTGAAAGGAGACCTCCCATTCCAGAGATTGACGAATAGCAATTGGGACTGGGCCAAATCCACAAAGAGGAAGATTCGTACATTTCCCATGAGACCTCCCCACATTCCACGGCCATCGTTGATACAAAATCCAGAGACAAAAGCCTGAGCAAGGGCCTTAGACTCGCTCTTTCTTCATATCCTGAAGAGTTCTTCTCATGGTTTGTAGATTGGGCATGCCATACCTACGTCCCCAAACCTAAGCTGAGTTTGTGTTTTCAGACTTCTGTCCTCAAAGTCCTTAGCCCCACACGCTCCAGGTTGGGGCCCCTGGAGCCACACATTAGGACAGTGCCTACCCAATCCATGGGAATTCTGACCATTCCATTGTCCAAAATCGTACAAATTAGGAGAACCCTCCAAAGTCCCCGAGGCCATCCCAATATTGTAGGTCTCCGGGGACAAACAAGTGCGGTCTGAAACCAGGTGAGCATCTACCTCACTCATTCCGTAGATGGATATCCCCAGAAGAGAAGATTGAACCAGACAGGACCCTAGGCCATAATCGGATCCATTGCATTGGTTTACAGGCCTGTCTCCTCAAAAGCCTGATTTCCAATACAAGCAAAGGGGTTTCCTGAGGCATCCATCATAACAAATCTCGTCTCCACAAGGAAACTTGTTCATGGGAGCTATGTCAAAAGCTTAGGAGAATACTTCAGGGTCCATGTGCCACCGCCCCATTCCAAGGCCCGCATGGACACAAACACTCATTACTCCCCATCCCCAGGAAAGTCCATTTCAACTCAGCCACCCCGGTTGCTCCCGCAGAGCCATCCGATCTCAACTGTCTTGTTGCTAGGAGACAATTGGAATGCGAGGCGGGCTTCCCTGGCATCCATCCTCCAACGGTGCTCTGGAGTCATTCCATATGGGATGTCCTGGAGCTGCCCAACAGTTCTCAATTGTCCCGCAGAAGGAATCCTTGAAGGGGGCATCCCACAACTCCCAACGTGGGAAAAACTCCTTGGCCAAGAGATTCCGCTCCATTCATGAAGGGGCAGTCATGCACAGAAACTCCAACCTAAGCCAACGTCTGATCCTCGCCGTGACTTCAGATGCTTGAGATATTGGTTCAGATCTGCAGGGGTACCTGCCGAGCCCTCGGCCTGAAGCCCAAATCTAGCTTCTGTTCTCAGACTTCTGTCCTCACACTCCTGGCCCAAAAGCCCTCAGGTTTGGCAATTCCGGACCCACAATGCAGCACTCTGCCTGCCCTCTAGAAAAAATATCTTGCCTAATGAGCTACACAGGCACCTCAAATGAGGATAAACCTACACGGCACTCGACTGTACCCAAATTATATAGTCTAACCTGGGCACTAATGCACTGTCTGACACAACCTGAGCCAGAACCTCCTGACCAACACCCAAGCAGCTGACCGCACACTGAGCGTATCAGACCCACCATGGCCTTATGTCGTCTTCTTTTCCCAACTGAGGTTTTTCAGGTTTCAGAACCTAGACATTATCTCCAACCACTGCCCAGGGTTGAAAATGATGCAGAAATCAGAAGACCTTCCCTATGGCAAGATACCTTGTGATTGGCATGTTTTCCAAAGTCCAGTGTAGTTGAAATAGTGTGGCCCATGTGGACCCGCCCATGCTCGCGGGCCACATTGGTCACAAACACACATTGTGACCCTCAGCCTGAGCCCAGTCCTCAAGTAAGGCCTTTCAGTGACTGGATGAAGAGACAGCATATTGGGCCGGCCATGCCGCTAGGCCCCAATTTTTAACCATATTTTGCGTTATCCCTTCACTCTTCCCTAGGGCTCTGCTTTGGAATTCATCTTTTGTTTGGACACCTAGGTAATAAACCTGAAAGGAGACCTCCCATCCCACAGATTGACGAAAAACAATTGGGACCGGTCCAAATCCACAGAGAGGAAGATGCGTCCATGGCCCATGAGGCCTCCCCACATTCCACGGCCATCGTTGATACAAAATCCAGAGACAATAGCCTGAGCAAGTGCCTCAGACTCGCTCTTTCTTTCTATCCTGAAGAGTTCTTCTCATGGTTTTTAGATTGGACATGCCACACCTACGTCCCAAAACCTAAGCTGAGTTTGTGTTTTCAGACCACTGTCCTCAAAACCCTGGGCCACACACCTTCCAGGCTGGGGACCCTGGAGCCACACTTTAGGACTGTGCCTAAACAATCCATTGGAATTCTGCCCATTCCATTGTCCAAAATCGTACAAATAGGAGAAATCTCCAAAGTCCCCGAGGCCATCCCAATAGTGTAGGTCTCCGGGGTCAAACAAGGGCGGTCTGACACAAGGTGAGAATCTACCTCCACTCATTCCGTAGATGGATATCCCCAAAGAAGGCGTTTGAACCTGACAGGACCCTAGGCCATAATTGGATCCATTGCTTTGGTTTACAGGTATGTCTCCTCAAAAGCCTGGATTCCAATACCAGCATAAGGGGTTTCCTGAGGCACCCATGTGAACAAATATCGTCTCCCCAAGGAAACTTGTGCATGGGAGCTATGTCAAAATCTTAGGAGAATACTTCAGGGTCCCGCTGCCCCCGCCCCATTCCAAGGCCCTCATGGACACAAACACACATTAGGCCCCATCCTCAGGAAAGTCCATTTCAACTCAGCCACCCCGGTTGCTCCCGCAGAGCCATCTGATCTCAACTGTCTTGTTGATAGGAGACAATTGGAATGCGAGGCAGGCCTCCCTGGCATCCATCCTCCATGGTGCTCTGGAGTCATTCCATATGGGATGTCCTGGAGCTGCCCAACAGGTCTCAATTGTCCCACAGAGGGAATCCTTGAAGGGGGCAATCCTTGAGATTCCACTCCGTTCATGAAGGGGCAGTCATGCACAAAACTCCAACCTGAGCCAACGTCTGATCCTCGCCGTGACCACAGATGCTTGAGATATTGGTTCAGATCTGCAGGGGGTACCTGCTGTGCCCTCGGCCTGAAGCCCAAGTCTAGCTTGTGTTCTCAGACTTCTGTCCTCACACTCCTGGCCCAGAAGCCCTCAAGTTTGGCAATTCCGGACCCACAATGCAGCACACTGCCGGCCCTCTAGAAAAAATATCTTGCTAATGAGCTGCCCAGGCACCTCAAATGAGGATAAACCTACACGGCACTCGACTGTACCCAAATCATATAGTCTAATCTGGGCACTAATGCACTGTTTGACACAACCTGAGCCAGAACCTCCTGACCAACTTTCAGGCAGCTGACCGCACAGTGAGCATATCAGACCCGCCATGGTCTTAGGTCTTCATCTCTTCCCAAATGCGGTTTTTCAGGATTCAGAACCTAGACCTTATCTCCAACCACTGCCCAGGTTTGAAAATGATGCAGAAATCAGAACACCTTCCCCATGGCAAGCGACCTTGTGATTGGCATGTTGTCCAAAGTCCAGTGTAGGTGAAACCAGTGTGGCCCATGTGGACCCGCCCATGTTCGCGGGCCACATTGGTCACAAACACACATTGTGACCCTCAGCCTGAGCCCATTCCTCAAGTAAGGCCTCTCAGTTGCTGGAAGAAGAGACAGCATATTGGGCCTACCATGCCCCTAGGCCCCAATTTTTAACCATATTTTGCGTCATCCCTTCACTCTTCCCTAGGGCTCTGCTTTCGATTTTGCCTTTTGTTTGGACACATGAGGTAATAAACCTGAAAGGAGACCTCCCATCCCACAGATTGACGAAAAACAATTGGGACCGGCCTAAATCCACAGAGAGGAAGATTCTTCCATTTCCCAGGAGGCCTCCCCACATTCCACGGCCATCGTTGATAAAAAAATCCAGAGACAAAAGCCTGAACAAGTGCCTCAGACTCGCTCTTTCTTCATATCCTGAAGTGTTCTTCTCATGGTTTGTAAATTGGGCCTGCCATACCTACGTCCCCAAACCTAAGCTGAGTTTGTGTTTTCAGACTTCTGTCGCTCAAAGCACTGGGCCAAACACCCACCAGGCTGGGGCCCCTGGAGCCACACATTAGGACTGTGCCTACCCAATCCATGGAAATTCTGCCCATTCCATTGTCCAAAATCATACAAATTAGGAGAACTCTCCAAAGTCCCCAAGGCCATCCCAATAGTGTAGGTCTCCGGGGACAAACAAGGGCGGTCTGACACCAGGTGAGCATCTACCTCCACTCATTCCATAGATGGATATCCCCAGAGAAGAAGATTGAACCAGAGAGGACGCTAGGCCATAATCGGATCCATTGCTTGGATTTACAGGCATGTCTCCTCAAAAGCCTGGATTCCAATACCAGCATATGGGTTACCAGAGGCACCCATCAGAACAAATGTCGTCTCCACAAGGAAACTTGTGCATGGGAGCTTGTCAAAAGCTTAGGAGAATACTTCAGGGTCCGGAAGCCACCGCCCCATTCCAAGGCCCTCATGGACCCTAACACATATTAGGCCCCATTCTCAGGAAAGTCCATTTCAACTCAGACACCCAGGTTGCTCCGGCAGAGCCATCCGATCTCAACTGTCTTGTTGATAGGAGACAATTGGAATGCGAGGCTGGCTTTCCTGGCATCCATCCTCCAATGGTGCTCTGGAGTCATTCCATATGGGATGTCCTGGAGCTGCCCATCAGGTCTCAATTGTCCCGCAGAAGGAATCCTTGAAGGGGGCATCCCACAACTCCCAACGTGATAAAACCTCCATGGCCTTGAGATTCCGCTCCGTTCATGAAGGGGCGGTCATGCACAGAAACTCCAACCTGAGCCAACGTCTGGTACTCGCCATGAGTTCAGATGCTTGAGATATTGGTTCAGATCTGCAGGGGGTACCTGCCGTGCCCTCGGCCTGAAGCCCAAGTCTAGTTTGTGTTCTCAGCCTTCTGTCCTCACACACCTGGCCCAGAAGCCCTCAAGTTTGGCAATACCGGACCCACAATGCAACACACTGTCGGCCCTCTAGAAAAAATATCGTGCCTAATGAGCTGCACAGGCACCTCAAATGTGGATAAACCTACACGGCACTCGACTGTACCCAAATCATATAGTCTAACCTGGGCACTAATGCACTGTCTGACACAACCTGAGCCAAAACCTCCTGACCAACACCCAGGCAGCTGTCCGCACACTGAACATATCAGACCCGCCATGGCCTTAGGTCGTCATCTCTTACCAACTGCGGTTTTCAGGCTCAAGAACCTAGACCCTATCTCCAACCACTGTCCAGGGTTGAAAATGATGCAGAAATCAGAACACCTTCCCCATGGCAATAGACCTTGTGATAGGCATGTTGTCCGAAGTCCAGTGCAGTTGAAACCAGTGTGGCCCATGAGGCCCCGCCCATGCTCGCGGGCCACATTGGTCACAAACACACCTTTAGACCCTCATCTGAGCCCAGTCCTCAAGTAAGGCTTCTCAGTGGCTGGATGAAGAGATAGCATATTGGTCCTGCCATGCGCCTAGGCCCCAATTTTTAACCATATTTTGCGTTGTCCCTTCACTCTTCCCAAGGGCTCTGCTTTGGAATTCCTCTTTTGTTCGGACACCTGAGGTAATAAACCTGAAAGGAGACCTCCCATCCCACAGATTGACGAAAAACAATTGGGACCGGGCCAAATCCAAAGAGAGAAAGATTCGTCCATTTCCCATGAGACCTCCCCACATTCCACGGCCATCGTTGATAAAACATCCAGAGACAATAGCCTGAGCAAGTGCCTCCGACTCGCTCTTTCTTCATATCCTGAAGTGTTCTTCTCATGGTTTGTAGATTGGGCCTGCCATACCTACGTCCCCAAATCTGAGCTCAGTTTGTGTTTTCAGACTTCTGTCGCTCAAAGACCTGGGCCACACACCCTCAAGGCTGGGGCCCCGAGCCACACATTAGGACTGTGCCTACCCAATCCATGGGAATTCTGCCCATTCCATTGTCCAAAATCGTACAAATTAGGAGAACTCTCCAAAGTCCCCGAGGCCATCCCAATAGTGTAGGTCTATCGGGACAAACAATGGCGGTCTGACACCAAGTGAGCATCTACCTCCACTCAATCCATAGATGAATATCCCCAGATAAGAAGATTGAACCAGAGAGGACCCTAGGCCATAATCGGATCCATTGCTTGGATTTACAGGCATGTCTCCTCAAAAGCCTGGATTCCTATACCAGCATAAGGGGTTTCCTGAGGCACCCATCAGAACTCATCTCGTCTCCACAATGAAAATTGTGCATGGAAGCTATGTCAAAAGCTTAGGAGAATACTTCAGGGTCCCGGTGCCACCCCCAATTCCAAGGCCCTTATGGACACAAACACACATTAGGCCCCATCCTCAGGAAAGTCCATTTCAACTCAGCCACCCCGGTTGCTCCCCCAGAGCCATCCGATCTCAACTTCTTGTTGATAGGAGACAATTGGAATGCGAGGCGGGCTTCCCTGGCATCCATCCTCCAACGGTGCTCTGGAGACATTCAATATGGGATGTCCTGGAGCTGCCCAAAAGGTCTCTATTGTCCCGCACAAGGAATCCTTAAAAGGGTCATCCCACAACTCCCAACGTGGGAAAACTTCCATGGCCTTGAGATTCCGCTCCGTTCATGAAGGGGCAGTCATGCACAGAAACTCCAACCTGAGCCAACGTCTGATCCTCGACTTGACTTCAGATGCTTGAGAAATTGGTTCAGTTCTGCAGAGGGTACCTGCTGTGCCATAGCCTGAAGCCCAAGTCTAGCATGTGTTCTCAGACTTCTGTCCTCACACTCCTGGCCCAGAAGCGCTCAAGTTTGGCAATTATGGACCCACAATGCAGCACTCTGCCTGCCCTCTAGAAAAAATATCTTGCATAATGAGCTGCCCAGGCACATCAAATGAGGATAAACCTACACGGCACTCGACTGTACCCAAAGCATATAGTCTAACCTGGGCACTAATGCACTGTCTGACACAACCTGAGCCAGAACCTCCTGACCAACACCCAGGCAGCTGACCGCACACTGAGTATATCAGACCCGCCATGGCCTTAGGTCGTCATCTCTTCCCAACTGCGGTTTTTCATTCTTCAGAACCAGGTCCTTATCTCCTACCAATGCCGAGGGTTGAAAGTGATGCAGAAATCAGAACACCTCCCCCATGGCAAGAGTCCATATGATTGGCATGTTGTCCAATATCCAGTGCAGTTGAACCAGTGTGGCCCATGAGGCCCCGCCCATGCTCGCGGTCCACATTGGTCACAAACACACAATGTGACCCTCAGCCTGAGCCCAGTTTTCAAGTAAGGCCTCTCAGTGTCTGGATGAAGAGACAGCATATTGGGCCTGCCTGCCCCTAGTCCCCAATTTTTAACCATATTTTGCGTTGTCCCTTCACTCTTCCCTAGGGCTCTGCTTTGGAATTCATCTTTTGTTCGGACACATGATGTAATAAACCTGAAAGGAGACCTCCCATTCCAGAGAATGACGAATAGCAATTGGGACTGGGCCATATCCACAAAGAGGAAGATTCGTACATTTCCCATGAGACCTCCCCACATTCCACGGCCATCATTGATACAAAATCCAGAGACAAAAGCCTGAGCAAGTGCCTCAGACTCGCTCTTTCATCATATCCTGAAGAGTTTTTCTCATGGTATGTAGATTGGGCCTGCCAAACCTTCATCCCCAAACCTGAGCTGAGTTTGTGTTTTCAGACTTCTGTCCTCAAAGTCCTGGGCCACACACCATCCAGGCTGGGGCCCCTGGAGACACACATTAGGACTGTGCCTACCCAATCCATGGGAATTCTGCCCATTCCATTGTCCAAAATCGTACAATTTAGGAGAACTCTCCATAGTTCCGGAGGCCATCCCAAGTGTAGGTCTCCGGTGACAAACAAGGGCGGTCTGTCACCAGGTGAGCATCTACCTGCACTCATTCCATAGATGGATTTCCCCAGAGAAGAAGATTGAACCAGACAGGATCCTAGGCCATAATCGGATCCATTGCTTTGGTTTACAGGCGTGTCTCCTAAAAGCCTGGATTGCAAATCCAGCATAAGGGGTTTTGTGAGGCACCCATCAGAACAAATCTCGTCTCCACAAGGAAACTTGTGCATGGAGGCTATGTCAAAAGCTTAGGAGAATACTTCAGGGTCCCGCTGCCACCGCCCCATTCCAAGGCCCTCATGGACACAAACACACATTAGGCCCCATCCTCAAGAAAGTCCATTTCAACTCAGCCACCCCGGTTGCTCCCGCAGAGCCATCCGATCTCAACTGTACTGTAACTAGGAGAAAATTGGAATGCGCGGCGGGCTACCCTGGCATCCATCCTATAACGGTGCTCTGGTGTCATTCCATATGGGATTACCTGGGCCTCCCAACAGGTCTCAATTGTCCAGCATAAGGAATCCTTGAAGGGGGCATCCCACAACTCCCAACGTGGGAAAAACTCCATGGCTTTGAGACTCCGCTCCGTTCATGAAGGGGCAGTCATGCACAGAATCTCCAACCTGAACCAACGTCTGATCCTCGCCGTGGCTTCAGATGCTTGAGATATTGGTTCAGATCTGCAGGGGATACCTGCCGTGCCCTCGGCCTGAAGCCCAAGTCTAGCTTGTGTTCTAAGACTTCTGTCCTCACACTCCTGGCCCAGAAGCCCTCAAGTTTGGCAATTCCCGACCCACAATACAGCACTCTGCCTGCCCTCTAGAAAAAATATCTTGCCTAATGAGCTGCCCAGGCATCTCAAATGAGGTTAACCCTACGTGGCACTCGACTGTACACAAATCATATAGTCTAACCTGGGCACTAATGCACTGTCTGACACAACCTGAGCCAGAACATCCTGACCAACACCCAGGCAGCTGACCGCACACTGAGCATATCAGACCCGCCATGGTCTTAAGTCGTCATCTCTTCCCAACTGCGGTTTTTCAGGCTTTAGAACCTAGACCTAATCTGCATCCACTGCCCAGGGCTGAAAATGATGCATAAATCAGAACACCTTCCCCATGGCAAGATACCTTGTGATTGGCATGTTGTCCAAAGTCCAGTGTAGTTGAAACCAGTGTGGCCCATGTGGCCCGACCCATGCTCGCGGGCCACATTGGCCACAAACACACATTGTGATCGTCAGCCTGAGCCCATTCCTCAAGTAAGGCCTATCAGTGGATGGATGAAGAGACAGCATATTGGGCCAGCCATGCCCCTAGGCCCCAATTTTTAACCATATTTTGCGTTATCCCTTCACTCTTCCCTAGGGCTCTGCTTTGGAATTCGTCTTTTGTTTGGACACCTAGGTAATAAACCTGAAAGGAGACCTCCCATCCCACAGATTGATGAAAAACAATTGGGACCCTGCCAAATCCACAGAGAGGAAGATTCCTCCATGGCCCATGAGGCCTCCCGCACATTCCACGGCCATCATTGATACAAAACCTGAGATAAAAGCCTGAGCAAGTGCCTCCACTCGCTCTTTCTTTCTATCCTGAAGAGTTCTTCTCATGGTTTGTAGATTGGGCATGCCACACCTACGTCCCCAAACCTAAGCTGAGTTTGTGTTTTCAGACATCTGTCTTCAAAGTCCTGGGCCACACACCCTCCAGGCTGGGGCCCCTGGAGCCACACATTAGGAGTGTGCCTAAACAATCCATGGGAATTCTGCCCATTCCATTGTCCAAAATCGTACAAATTAGGAGAAATCTCCAAAGTCCCCGAGGCCATCCCAATAGTGTAGGTCTCCGGGGTCAAACAAGGGCGGTCTGACACAAATTGAGCATCTACCTCACTCATTCCATAGATGGATATCCCCAAAGAAGAAGATTGAACCAGACAGGACCCTAGGCCATAATCGGATCCATTGCTTTGGTTTACACGTATGTCTCCTCAAAAGCCTGGATTGCAAATCCAGCATAAGGGGTTTTGTGAGGCACCCATCAGAACAAATCTCGTCTCCACAAGGAAACTTGTGCATGGAGGCTATGTCAAAAGCTTAGGAGAATACTTCAGGGTCCCGCTGCCACCGCCCCATTCCAAGGCCCTCATGGACACAAACACACATTAGGCCCCATCCTCAAGAAAGTCCATTTCAACTCAGCCACCCCGGTTGCTCCCGCAGAGCCATCCGATCTCAACTGTACTGTAACTAGGAGAAAATTGGAATGCGCGGCGGGCTACCCTGGCATCCATCCTATAACGGTGCTCTGGTGTCATTCCATATGGGATTACCTGGGCCTCCCAACAGGTCTCAATTGTCCAGCATAAGGAATCCTTGAAGGGGGCATCCCACAACTCCCAACGTGGGAAAAACTCCATGGCTTTGAGACTCCGCTCCGTTCATGAAGGGGCAGTCATGCACAGAATCTCCAACCTGAACCAACGTCTGATCCTCACCGTGGCTTCAGATGCTTGAGATATTGGTTCAGATCTGCAGGGGATACCTGCCGTGCCCTCGGCCTGAAGCCCAAGTCTAGCTTGTGTTCTAAGACTTCTGTCCTCACACTCCTGGCCCAGAAGCCCTCAAGTTTGGCAATTCCCGACCCACAATACAGCACTCTGCCTGCCCTCTAGAAAAAATATCTTGCCTAATGAGCTGCCCAGGCATCTCAAATGAGGTTAACCCTACGTGGCACTCGACTGTACACAAATCATATAGTCTAACCTGGGCACTAATGCACTGTCTGACACAACCTGAGCCAGAACATCCTGACCAACACCCAGGCAGCTGACCGCACACTGAGCATATCAGACCCGCCATGGTCTTAAGTCGTCATCTCTTCCCAACTGCGGTTTTTCAGGCTTTAGAACCTAGACCTAATCTGCATCCACTGCCCAGGGCTGAAAATGATGCATAAATCAGAACACCTTCCCCATGGCAAGATACCTTGTGATTGGCATGTTGTCCAAAGTCCAGTGTAGTTGAAACCAGTGTGGCCCATGTGGCCCGACCCATGCTCGCGGGCCACATTGGCCACAAACACACATTGTGATCGTCAGCCTGAGCCCATTCCTCAAGTAAGGCCTATCAGTGGATGGATGAAGAGACAGCATATTGGGCCAGCCATGCCCCTAGGCCCCAATTTTTAACCATATTTTGCGTTATCCCTTCACTCTTCCCTAGGGCTCTGCTTTGGAATTCGTCTTTTGTTTGGACACCTAGGTAATAAACCTGAAAGGAGACCTCCCATCCCACAGATTGATGAAAAACAATTGGGACCCTGCCAAATCCACAGAGAGGAAGATTCCTCCATGGCCCATGAGGCCTCCCGCACATTCCACGGCCATCATTGATACAAAACCTGAGATAAAAGCCTGAGCAAGTGCCTCCACTCGCTCTTTCTTTCTATCCTGAAGAGTTCTTCTCATGGTTTGTAGATTGGGCATGCCACACCTACGTCCCCAAACCTAAGCTGAGTTTGTGTTTTCAGACATCTGTCTTCAAAGTCCTGGGCCACACACCCTCCAGGCTGGGGCCCCTGGAGCCACACATTAGGAGTGTGCCTAAACAATCCATGGGAATTCTGCCCATTCCATTGTCCAAAATCGTACAAATTAGGAGAAATCTCCAAAGTCCCCGAGGCCATCCCAATAGTGTAGGTCTCCGGGGTCAAACAAGGGCGGTCTGACACAAATTGAGCATCTACCTCACTCATTCCATAGATGGATATCCCCAAAGAAGAAGATTGAACCAGACAGGACCCTAGGCCATAATCGGATCCATTGCTTTGGTTTACAGGTATGTCTCCTCAAAAGCCTGGATTCCATCACCAGCTTAAGGGGTTTCCTGAGGCACCCATCAGAACAAATATCGTCTCCACAAGGAAACTTGTGAATGGGAGCTATGTCAAAATCTTAGGAGAATACTTCAGGGTCCCGCTGCCACTGCCCCATTCCAAGGCCCTCATGGACACAAACACACATTAGGCCCCATCCTCGGGAAAGTCCATTTCAACTCAGCCAACCTGGTTGCTCCCGGAGGGCCATCCGATCTCAACTGTCTTGTTGCTAGGAGACAATTGGAATGCGAGGCGGGCTTCCCTGGCATCCATCCTCCATGGTGCTCTGGAGTCATTACAATGGGATGTCCTGGAGCTGCCCAACAGGTCTCAATTTGGCCGCAGAAGAAATCTTTGAAGGGGGCAATCCTTGAGATTCCGCTCCGTTAATGAAGGGGCAGTCATGCACAAAACTCCAACCTGAGCCAACGTCTGTTCCTCGCCGTGACTTCAGATGCTTGAGATATTGGTTCAGATCTGCAGGGGATACCTGCCGTGCCCTCGGCCTGAAGCCCAAGTCTAGCTTGTGTTCTCAGACTTCTGTCCTCACACTCCTGGCCCAGAAGCCCTCAAGTTTGGCAATTCCGGACCCACAATGCAGCACACTTACTGCCCTCTAGAAAAAATATCTTGCCTAATGAGCTGCATAGGCACCTCAAATGAGGATAAACCTACACGGCACTCGACTGTACCCAAATTATATTGTCTAACCTGGGCACTAATGCCCTGTCTGACACAACCTGAGCCAGAACCTCCTGACCAACACCCAGGCAGCTGACCGCATACTGTGCATAACAGACCCGCCATGGCCTTAGGTCGTCATCTCTTACCAACTGCGGTTTTTCAGGCTTCAGAACCTAGACCTTATATCCAACCACTGCCCAGGGTTGAAAATGATGTAGAAATAAGAACACCTTCCCCATGGCAAGAGACATTGAGATTGGCATGTTGTCCAAAGTCCAGTGTAGTTGAAACCAGTCTGGCACATGAGGACCCGCCCATACTCGTGGGCCACATTGGTCACAAACACACATTGTGACCCTCAGCCTGAGCCCAGTCCTGCAGTAAGGCCTATCATTGGCTGGATGAAGAGACAGCATATTGGTCCTGCCATACGCCTAGGCCCCAATTTTTAAGCATAGTTTGGATTGTCTTTTCACTCTTCCCCAGGGATCTGCTTTGGAATTCCTCTTTTGTTCGGACAGCTGAGTTAATAAACCTGAAAGGAGACCTCCCATCCCACAGATTGACGAAAATCTATTGGGACCGGGCCATATCCACAGAGAGGAAGATTCGTCCATGGCCCATGAGGCCTCCTAACATTGCACAGCCATCGTTGATACAAATTCCAGAGACAAATGCCTGAGAAAAAGCCTCAGACTCGCTCTTTCTTCATATCCTGAAGAGTTCTTCTCATGGTTTGTAGAATGTGCCTGCCATACCTACGTCCCCAAACCTAAGCTGAGTTTGTGTTTTCAGACTTCTGTTTTCAAAGCGCTGGGCCACACACCCTCCAGGCTGGGGCCCCTGGAGACACACATTAGGACTGTGCCTACCCAATTGATGGGAATTCTGCCCATTCCATTGTCCAAAATCGTACAAATTAGGAGAACTCTCCATAGTCCCCGAGGCCATCCCAATAGTGTAGGTCTTCGGGGACAAACAAGTGCAGTCTGACACAAGGTGAGCATCTACCTGCACTCATTCCATAGATGGTTATCCCCAGAGAATAAGATTGAACCAGACAGGATCCTATGCCATAATCGGATCCATTGCTTTGGTTTCCAGGCATGTCTCCTCAAAAGCCTGGATTGCAAATCCTGCATAAGGGGTTTCCTGAGGCACCCATCAGAACAAATCTCGTCTCCAAAGGAAACCTTTGCATGGAAGCTATGTCAAAAGCTTAGGAGATACTTCAGGGTCCCGGTGCCACTGCCCCATTCCAAGGCGCTCATGGTCACAAACACACATTAGGCCCCATCCTCAGGAAAGTACATTTCAACTCAGCCACCCCGGTTGCTCCCGCAGAGCCATCCGATCTCAACTGTACTGTAACTAGGAGAAAATTGGAATGCGCGGCGGGCTACCCTGGCATCCATCCTCTAACGGTGCTCTGGTGTCATTCCATATGGGATGACCTGGAGCTGCCCAACAGGTCTCTCTTGTGCAGCAGAAGGAATCCTTGAAGGGGGCATCCCAAAACTCCAACGTGGTAAAACCTCCATGGCCTTGAGTTTCCGCTCAGTTCATGAAGGGGCAGTCATGCACAGAAACTCCAACCTGAGCCAACGTCTGATCCTCGCCGTGAGTTCAGATGCTTGAGATATTGGTTCAGATCTGCAGGGGGTACCTGCCGTGCCTTCGGCCTGAAGCCCAAGTCTAGCTTGTGTTCTCAGACTTCTGTCCTCACACTCCTGGCCCAGAAGTCCTCAAGTTTGGAAATTCTGGACCCACAATGCAGCACTCTGCCTGCCCTCTAGAAAAAATATCTTGCCTAATGAGCTGCCTAGGCACATCAAATGAGGTTAAACCTACGCGGCACTCGACTGTACACAAATCATATAGTCTAACCTGGGCACTAATGCACTTACTGACACAACCTGAGCCAGAACATCCTGACCAACACCCAGGCAGCTGACCGCACACTGAACATATCAGACCCGCCATGGTCTTAAGTCGTCATCTCTTCCCAACTGCGGTTTTTTAGGCTTCAGAACCTAGACCTTATCTCCAACCACTGCCCAGGGTTGAAAATGATGTAGAAATCAGAACACCTTCCCCATGGCAAGAGACATTGAGATTGGCATGTTGTCCAAAGTCCAGTGTAGTTGAAACCAGTCTGGCACATGAGGACCCGCCCATACTCGTGGGCCACATTGGTCACAAACACACATTGTGACCCTCAGCCTGAGCCCAGTCCTGCAGTAAGGCCTATCATTGGCTGGATGAAGAGACAGCATATTGGTCCTGCCATACGCCTAGGCCCCAATTTTTAAGCATAGTTTGGGTTGTCTTTTCACTCTTCCCCAGGGCTCTGCTTTGGAATTCCTCTTTTGTTCGGACAGCTGAGTTAATAAACCTGAAAGGAGACCTCCCATCCCACAGATTGACGAAAATCTATTGGGACCGGGCCAAATCCACAGAGAGGAAGATTCGTCCATGGCCCATGAGGCCTCCTAACAATGCACGGCCATCGTTGATACAAATTCCAGAGACAAATGCCTGAGAAAAAGCCTCAGACTCGCTCTTTCTTCATATCCTGAAGAGTTCTTCTCATGGTTTGTAGATTGGGCCTGCCACACCTACGTCCCCAAACCTAAGCTGAGTTTGTGTTTTCAGACTTCTGTTTCAAAGCTCTGGGCCACACACCCTCCAGGCTGGGGCCCCTGGAGACACACATTAGGACTGTGCCTATCCAATTGATGCGAATTCTGCCCATTCCATTGTCCAAAATCGTACAAATTAGGAGAACTCTCCATAGTCCCCGAGGCCATCCCAATAGTGTAGGTCTTCGGGGACAAACAAGGGCAGTCTGACACAAGGTGAGCATCTACCTGCACTCATTCCATAGATGGTTATCCCCAGAGAATAAGATTGAACCAGACAGGATCCTATGCCATAATCAGATCCATTGCTTTGGTTTACAGGCGTGTCTCCTCAAAAGCCTGGATTGCAAATCCAGCATAAGGGGTTTCCTGAGGCACCCATCAGAACAAATCTAGTCACCACAAAGAAACTTTTGCATGGAAGCTATGTCAAAAGCTTAGGAGATACTTCAGGGTCCCGGTGCCACTGCCCCATTCCAAGGCGCTCATGGTCACAAACACACATTAGGCCCCATCCTCAGGAAAGTACATTTCAACTCAGCCACCCCGGTTGCTCCCGCAGAGCCATCCGATCTTAACTGTATTTTTACCTGGAGAAAATTGGAATGCGAGGCGCGCTTCCCTGGCATCCATCCTCTAACGGTGCTCTGGTGTCATTCCATATGGGATGACCTGGAGCTGCCCAACAGGTCTCTCTTGTGCAGCAGAAGGAATCCTTGAAGGGGGCATCCCAAAACTCCAACGTGGTAAAACCTCCATGGCCTTGAGTTTCCGCTCAGTTCATGAAGGGGCAGTCATGCACAGAAACTCCAACCTGAGCCAACGTCTGATCCTCGCCGTGAGTTCAGATGCTTGAGATATTGGTTCAGATCTGCAGGGGGTACCTGCCGTGCCTTCGGCCTGAAGCCCAAGTCTAGCTTGTGTTCTCAGACTTCTGTCCTCACACTCCTGGCCCAGAAGTCCTCAAGTTTGGAAATTCTGGACCCACAATGCAGCACTCTGCCTGCCCTCTAGAAAAAATATCTTGCCTAATGAGCTGCCTAGGCACATCAAATGAGGTTAAACCTACGCGGCACTCGACTGTACACAAATCATATAGTCTAACCTGGGCACTAATGCACTTACTGACACAACCTGAGCCAGAACATCCTGACCAACACCCAGGCAGCTGACCGCACACTGAACATATCAGACCCGCCATGGTCTTAAGTCGTCATCTCTTCCCAACTGCGGTTTTTTAGGCTTCAGAACCTAGACCTTATCTCCAACCACTGCCCAGGGTTGAAAATGATGTAGAAATCAGAACACCTTCCCCATGGCAAGAGACATTGAGATTGGCATGTTGTCCAAAGTCCAGTGTAGTTGAAACCAGTCTGGCACATGAGGACCCGCCCATACTCGTGGGCCACATTGGTCACAAACACACATTGTGACCCTCAGCCTGAGCCCAGTCCTGCAGTAAGGCCTATCATTGGCTGGATGAAGAGACAGCATATTGGTCCTGCCATACGCCTAGGCCCCAATTTTTAAGCATAGTTTGGGTTGTCTTTTCACTCTTCCCCAGGGCTCTGCTTTGGAATTCCTCTTTTGTTCGGACAGCTGAGTTAATAAACCTGAAAGGAGACCTCCCATCCCACAGATTGACGAAAATCTATTGGGACCGGGCCAAATCCACAGAGAGGAAGATTCGTCCATGGCCCATGAGGCCTCCTAACAATGCACGGCCATCGTTGATACAAATTCCAGAGACAAATGCCTGAGAAAAAGCCTCAGACTCGCTCTTTCTTCATATCCTGAAGAGTTCTTCTCATGGTTTGTAGATTGGGCCTGCCACACCTACGTCCCCAAACCTAAGCTGAGTTTGTGTTTTCAGACTTCTGTTTCAAAGCTCTGGGCCACACACCCTCCAGGCTGGGGCCCCTGGAGACACACATTAGGACTGTGCCTATCCAATTGATGCGAATTCTGCCCATTCCATTGTCCAAAATCGTACAAATTAGGAGAACTCTCCATAGTCCCCGAGGCCATCCCAATAGTGTAGGTCTTCGGGGACAAACAAGGGCAGTCTGACACAAGGTGAGCATCTACCTGCACTCATTCCATAGATGGTTATCCCCAGAGAATAAGATTGAACCAGACAGGATCCTATGCCATAATCAGATCCATTGCTTTGGTTTACAGGCGTGTCTCCTCAAAAGCCTGGATTGCAAATCCAGCATAAGGGGTTTCCTGAGGCACCCATCAGAACAAATCTAGTCACCACAAAGAAACTTTTGCATGGAAGCTATGTCAAAAGCTTAGGAGATACTTCAGGGTCCCGGTGCCACTGCCCCATTCCAAGGCGCTCATGGTCACAAACACACATTAGGCCCCATCCTCAGGAAAGTACATTTCAACTCAGCCACCCCGGTTGCTCCCGCAGAGCCATCCGATCTTAACTGTATTTTTACCTGGAGAAAATTGGAATGCGAGGCGCGCTTCCCTGGCATCCATCCTCTAACGGTGCTCTGGTGTCATTCCATATGGGATGACCTGGAGCTGCCCAACAGGTCTCTCTTGTGCAGCAGAAGGAATCCTTGAAGGGGGCATCCCAAAACTCCAACGTGGTAAAACCTCCATGGCCTTGAGTTTCCGCTCAGTTCATGAAGGGGCAGTCATGCACAGAAACTCCAACCTGAGCCAACGTCTGATCCTCGCCGTGAGTTCAGATGCTTGAGATATTGGTTCAGATCTGCAGGGGGTACCTGCCGTGCCTTCGGCCTGAAGCCCAAGTCTAGCTTGTGTTCTCA
This sequence comes from Mustela nivalis, assembly GCF_964662115.1. Taxonomy (NCBI): domain Eukaryota; kingdom Metazoa; phylum Chordata; class Mammalia; order Carnivora; family Mustelidae; genus Mustela; species Mustela nivalis. The sequence continues at coordinate 448,837 of NW_028136395.1, forward strand.
GACTTCTGTCCTCACACTCCTGGCCCAGAAGTCCTCAAGTTTGGAAATTCTGGACCCACAATGCAGCACTCTGCCTGCCCTCTAGAAAAAATATCTTGCCTAATGAGCTGCCTAGGCACATCAAATGAGGTTAAACCTACGCGGCACTCGACTGTACACAAATCATATAGTCTAACCTGGGCACTAATGCACTTACTGACACAACCTGAGCCAGAACATCCTGACCAACACCCAGGCAGCTGACCGCACACTGAACATATCAGACCCGCCATGGTCTTAAGTCGTCATCTCTTCCCAACTGCGGTTTTTTAGGCTTCAGAACCTAGACCTTATCTCCAACCACTGCCCAGGGTTGAAAATGATGTAGAAATCAGAACACCTTCCCCATGGCAAGAGACATTGAGATTGGCATGTTGTCCAAAGTCCAGTGTAGTTGAAACCAGTCTGGCACATGAGGACCCGCCCATACTCGTGGGCCACATTGGTCACAAACACACATTGTGACCCTCAGCCTGAGCCCAGTCCTGCAGTAAGGCCTATCATTGGCTGGATGAAGAGACAGCATATTGGTCCTGCCATACGCCTAGGCCCCAATTTTTAAGCATAGTTTGGGTTGTCTTTTCACTCTTCCCCAGGGCTCTGCTTTGGAATTCCTCTTTTGTTCGGACAGCTGAGTTAATAAACCTGAAAGGAGACCTCCCATCCCACAGATTGACGAAAATCTATTGGGACCGGGCCAAATCCACAGAGAGGAAGATTCGTCCATGGCCCATGAGGCCTCCTAACAATGCACGGCCATCGTTGATACAAATTCCAGAGACAAATGCCTGAGAAAAAGCCTCAGACTCGCTCTTTCTTCATATCCTGAAGAGTTCTTCTCATGGTTTGTAGATTGGGCCTGCCACACCTACGTCCCCAAACCTAAGCTGAGTTTGTGTTTTCAGACTTCTGTTTCAAAGCTCTGGGCCACACACCCTCCAGGCTGGGGCCCCTGGAGACACACATTAGGACTGTGCCTATCCAATTGATGCGAATTCTGCCCATTCCATTGTCCAAAATCGTACAAATTAGGAGAACTCTCCATAGTCCCCGAGGCCATCCCAATAGTGTAGGTCTTCGGGGACAAACAAGGGCAGTCTGACACAAGGTGAGCATCTACCTGCACTCATTCCATAGATGGTTATCCCCAGAGAATAAGATTGAACCAGACAGGATCCTATGCCATAATCAGATCCATTGCTTTGGTTTACAGGCGTGTCTCCTCAAAAGCCTGGATTGCAAATCCAGCATAAGGGGTTTCCTGAGGCACCCATCAGAACAAATCTAGTCACCACAAAGAAACTTTTGCATGGAAGCTATGTCAAAAGCTTAGGAGATACTTCAGGGTCCCGGTGCCACTGCCCCATTCCAAGGCGCTCATGGTCACAAACACACATTAGGCCCCATCCTCAGGAAAGTACATTTCAACTCAGCCACCCCGGTTGCTCCCGCAGAGCCATCCGATCTTAACTGTATTTTTACCTGGAGAAAATTGGAATGCGAGGCGCGCTTCCCTGGCATCCATCCTCTAACGGTGCTCTGGTGTCATTCCATATGGGATGACCTGGAGCTGCCCAACAGGTCTCTCTTGTGCAGCAGAAGGAATCCTTGAAGGGGGCATCCCAAAACTCCAACGTGGTAAAACCTCCATGGCCTTGAGTTTCCGCTCAGTTCATGAAGGGGCAGTCATGCACAGAAACTCCAACCTGAGCCAACGTCTGATCCTCGCCGTGAGTTCAGATGCTTGAGATATTGGTTCAGATCTGCAGGGGGTACCTGCCGTGCCTTCGGCCTGAAGCCCAAGTCTAGCTTGTGTTCTCAGACTTCTGTCCTCACACTCCTGGCCCAGAAGTCCTCAAGTTTGGAAATTCTGGACCCACAATGCAGCACTCTGCCTGCCCTCTAGAAAAAATATCTTGCCTAATGAGCTGCCTAGGCACATCAAATGAGGTTAAACCTACGCGGCACTCGACTGTACACAAATCATATAGTCTAACCTGGGCACTAATGCACTTACTGACACAACCTGAGCCAGAACATCCTGACCAACACCCAGGCAGCTGACCGCACACTGAACATATCAGACCCGCCATGGTCTTAAGTCGTCATCTCTTCCCAACTGCGGTTTTTTAGGCTTCAGAACCTAGACCTTATCTCCAACCACTGCCCAGGGTTGAAAATGATGTAGAAATCAGAACACCTTCCCCATGGCAAGAGACATTGAGATTGGCATGTTGTCCAAAGTCCAGTGTAGTTGAAACCAGTCTGGCACATGAGGACCCGCCCATACTCGTGGGCCACATTGGTCACAAACACACATTGTGACCCTCAGCCTGAGCCCAGTCCTGCAGTAAGGCCTATCATTGGCTGGATGAAGAGACAGCATATTGGTCCTGCCATACGCCTAGGCCCCAATTTTTAAGCATAGTTTGGGTTGTCTTTTCACTCTTCCCCAGGGCTCTGCTTTGGAATTCCTCTTTTGTTCGGACAGCTGAGTTAATAAACCTGAAAGGAGACCTCCCATCCCACAGATTGACGAAAATCTATTGGGACCGGGCCAAATCCACAGAGAGGAAGATTCGTCCATGGCCCATGAGGCCTCCTAACAATGCACGGCCATCCTTGATACAAATTCCAGAGACAAATGCCTGAGAAAAAGCCTCAGACTCGCTCTTTCTTCATATCCTGAAGAGTTCTTCTCATGGTTTGTAGATTGGGCCTGCCACACCTACGTCCCCAAACCTAAGCTGAGTTTGTGTTTTCAGACTTCTGTTTCAAAGCTCTGGGCCACACACCCTCCAGGCTGGGGCCCCTGGAGACACACATTAGGACTGTGCCTATCCAATTGATGCGAATTCTGCCCATTCCATTGTCCAAAATCGTACAAATTAGGAGAACTCTCCATAGTCCCCGAGGCCATCCCAATAGTGTAGGTCTTCGGGGACAAACAAGGGCAGTCTGACACAAGGTGAGCATCTACCTGCACTCATTCCATAGATGGTTATCCCCAGAGAATAAGATTGAACCAGACAGGATCCTATGCCATAATCAGATCCATTGCTTTGGTTTACAGGCGTGTCTCCTCAAAAGCCTGGATTGCAAATCCAGCATAAGGGGTTTCCTGAGGCACCCATCAGAACAAATCTAGTCACCACAAAGAAACTTTTGCATGGAAGCTATGTCAAAAGCTTAGGAGATACTTCAGGGTCCCGGTGCCACTGCCCCATTCCAAGGCGCTCATGGTCACAAACACACATTAGGCCCCATCCTCAGGAAAGTACATTTCAACTCAGCCACCCCGGTTGCTCCCGCAGAGCCATCCGATCTTAACTGTATTTTTACCTGGAGAAAATTGGAATGCGAGGCGCGCTTCCCTGGCATCCATCCTCTAACGGTGCTCTGGTGTCATTCCATATGGGATGACCTGGAGCTGCCCAACAGGTCTCTCTTGTGCAGCAGAAGGAATCCTTGAAGGGGGCATCCCAAAACTCCAACGTGGTAAAACCTCCATGGCCTTGAGTTTCCGCTCAGTTCATGAAGGGGCAGTCATGCACAGAAACTCCAACCTGAGCCAACGTCTGATCCTCGCCGTGAGTTCAGATGCTTGAGATATTGGTTCAGATCTGCAGGGGGTACCTGCCGTGCCTTCGGCCTGAAGCCCAAGTCTAGCTTGTGTTCTCAGACTTCTGTCCTCACACTCCTGGCCCAGAAGTCCTCAAGTTTGGAAATTCTGGACCCACAATGCAGCACTCTGCCTGCCCTCTAGAAAAAATATCTTGCCTAATGAGCTGCCTAGGCACATCAAATGAGGTTAAACCTACGCGGCACTCGGCTGTACACAAATCATATAGTCTAACCTGGGCACTAATGCACTTACTGACACAACCTGAGCCAGAACATCCTGACCAACACCCAGGCAGCTGACCGCACACTGAACATATCAGACCCGCCATGGTCTTAAGTCGTCATCTCTTCCCAACTGCGGTTTTTTAGGCTTCAGAACCTAGACCTTATCTCCAACCACTGCCCAGGGTTGAAAATGATGTAGAAATCAGAACACCTTCCCCATGGCAAGAGACATTGAGATTGGCATGTTGTCCAAAGTCCAGTGTAGTTGAAACCAGTCTGGCACATGAGGACCCGCCCATACTCGTGGGCCACATTGGTCACAAACACACATTGTGACCCTCAGCCTGAGCCCAGTCCTGCAGTAAGGCCTATCATTGGCTGGATGAAGAGACAGCATATTGGTCCTGCCATACGCCTAGGCCCCAATTTTTAAGCATAGTTTGGGTTGTCTTTTCACTCTTCCCCAGGGCTCTGCTTTGGAATTCCTCTTTTGTTCGGACAGCTGAGTTAATAAACCTGAAAGGAGACCTCCCATCCCACAGATTGACGAAAATCTATTGGGACCGGGCCAAATCCACAGAGAGGAAGATTCGTCCATGGCCCATGAGGCCTCCTAACAATGCACGGCCATCCTTGATACAAATTCCAGAGACAAATGCCTGAGAAAAAGCCTCAGACTCGCTCTTTCTTCATATCCTGAAGAGTTCTTCTCATGGTTTGTAGATTGGGCCTGCCACACCTACGTCCCCAAACCTAAGCTGAGTTTGTGTTTTCAGACTTCTGTTTCAAAGCTCTGGGCCACACACCCTCCAGGCTGGGGCCCCTGGAGACACACATTAGGACTGTGCCTATCCAATTGATGCGAATTCTGCCCATTCCATTGTCCAAAATCGTACAAATTAGGAGAACTCTCCATAGTCCCCGAGGCCATCCCAATAGTGTAGGTCTTCGGGGACAAACAAGGGCAGTCTGACACAAGGTGAGCATCTACCTGCACTCATTCCATAGATGGTTATCCCCAGAGAATAAGATTGAACCAGACAGGATCCTATGCCATAATCAGATCCATTGCTTTGGTTTACAGGCGTGTCTCCTCAAAAGCCTGGATTGCAAATCCAGCATAAGGGGTTTCCTGAGGCACCCATCAGAACAAATCTAGTCACCACAAAGAAACTTTTGCATGGAAGCTATGTCAAAAGCTTAGGAGATACTTCAGGGTCCCGGTGCCACTGCCCCATTCCAAGGCGCTCATGGTCACAAACACACATTAGGCCCCATCCTCAGGAAAGTACATTTCAACTCAGCCACCCCGGTTGCTCCCGCAGAGCCATCCGATCTTAACTGTATTTTTACCTGGAGAAAATTGGAATGCGAGGCGCGCTTCCCTGGCATCCATCCTCTAACGGTGCTCTGGTGTCATTCCATATGGGATGACCTGGAGCTGCCCAACAGGTCTCTCTTGTGCAGCAGAAGGAATCCTTGAAGGGGGCATCCCAAAACTCCAACGTGGTAAAACCTCCATGGCCTTGAGTTTCCGCTCAGTTCATGAAGGGGCAGTCATGCACAGAAACTCCAACCTGAGCCAACGTCTGATCCTCGCCGTGAGTTCAGATGCTTGAGATATTGGTTCAGATCTGCAGGGGGTACCTGCCGTGCCTTCGGCCTGAAGCCCAAGTCTAGCTTGTGTTCTCAGACTTCTGTCCTCACACTCCTGGCCCAGAAGTCCTCAAGTTTGGAAATTCTGGACCCACAATGCAGCACTCTGCCTGCCCTCTAGAAAAAATATCTTGCCTAATGAGCTGCCTAGGCACATCAAATGAGGTTAAACCTACGCGGCACTCGGCTGTACACAAATCATATAGTCTAACCTGGGCACTAATGCACTTACTGACACAACCTGAGCCAGAACATCCTGACCAACACCCAGGCAGCTGACCGCACACTGAACATATCAGACCCGCCATGGTCTTAAGTCGTCATCTCTTCCCAACTGCGGTTTTTTAGGCTTCAGAACCTAGACCTTATCTCCAACCACTGCCCAGGGTTGAAAATGATGTAGAAATCAGAACACCTTCCCCATGGCAAGAGACATTGAGATTGGCATGTTGTCCAAAGTCCAGTGTAGTTGAAACCAGTCTGGCACATGAGGACCCGCCCATACTCGTGGGCCACATTGGTCACAAACACACATTGTGACCCTCAGCCTGAGCCCAGTCCTGCAGTAAGGCCTATCATTGGCTGGATGAAGAGACAGCATATTGGTCCTGCCATACGCCTAGGCCCCAATTTTTAAGCATAGTTTGGGTTGTCTTTTCACTCTTCCCCAGGGCTCTGCTTTGGAATTCCTCTTTTGTTCGGACAGCTGAGTTAATAAACCTGAAAGGAGACCTCCCATCCCACAGATTGACGAAAATCTATTGGGACCGGGCCAAATCCACAGAGAGGAAGATTCGTCCATGGCCCATGAGGCCTCCTAACAATGCACGGCCATCCTTGATACAAATTCCAGAGACAAATGCCTGAGAAAAAGCCTCAGACTCGCTCTTTCTTCATATCCTGAAGAGTTCTTCTCATGGTTTGTAGATTGGGCCTGCCACACCTACGTCCCCAAACCTAAGCTGAGTTTGTGTTTTCAGACTTCTGTTTCAAAGCTCTGGGCCACACACCCTCCAGGCTGGGGCCCCTGGAGACACACATTAGGACTGTGCCTATCCAATTGATGCGAATTCTGCCCATTCCATTGTCCAAAATCGTACAAATTAGGAGAACTCTCCATAGTCCCCGAGGCCATCCCAATAGTGTAGGTCTTCGGGGACAAACAAGGGCAGTCTGACACAAGGTGAGCATCTACCTGCACTCATTCCATAGATGGTTATCCCCAGAGAATAAGATTGAACCAGACAGGATCCTATGCCATAATCAGATCCATTGCTTTGGTTTACAGGCGTGTCTCCTCAAAAGCCTGGATTGCAAATCCAGCATAAGGGGTTTCCTGAGGCACCCATCAGAACAAATCTAGTCACCACAAAGAAACTTTTGCATGGAAGCTATGTCAAAAGCTTAGGAGATACTTCAGGGTCCCGGTGCCACTGCCCCATTCCAAGGCGCTCATGGTCACAAACACACATTAGGCCCCATCCTCAGGAAAGTACATTTCAACTCAGCCACCCCGGTTGCTCCCGCAGAGCCATCCGATCTTAACTGTATTTTTACCTGGAGAAAATTGGAATGCGAGGCGCGCTTCCCTGGCATCCATCCTCTAACGGTGCTCTGGTGTCATTCCATATGGGATGACCTGGAGCTGCCCAACAGGTCTCTCTTGTGCAGCAGAAGGAATCCTTGAAGGGGGCATCCCAAAACTCCAACGTGGTAAAACCTCCATGGCCTTGAGTTTCCGCTCAGTTCATGAAGGGGCAGTCATGCACAGAAACTCCAACCTGAGCCAACGTCTGATCCTCGCCGTGAGTTCAGATGCTTGAGATATTGGTTCAGATCTGCAGGGGGTACCTGCCGTGCCTTCGGCCTGAAGCCCAAGTCTAGCTTGTGTTCTCAGACTTCTGTCCTCACACTCCTGGCCCAGAAGTCCTCAAGTTTGGAAATTCTGGACCCACAATGCAGCACTCTTCCTGCCCTCTAGAAAAAATATCTTGCCTAATGAGCTGCCTAGGCACATCAAATGAGGTTAAACCTACGCGGCACTCGACTGTACACAAATCATATAGTCTAACCTGGGCACTAATGCACTTACTGACACAACCTGAGCCAGAACATCCTGACCAACACCCAGGCAGCTGACCGCACACTGAACATATCAGACCCGCCATGGTCTTAAGTCGTCATCTCTTCCCAACTGCGGTTTTTTAGGCTTCAGAACCTAGACCTTATCTCCAACCACTGCCCAGGGTTGAAAATGATGTAGAAATCAGAACACCTTCCCCATGGCAAGAGACATTGAGATTGGCATGTTGTCCAAAGTCCAGTGTAGTTGAAACCAGTCTGGCACATGAGGACCCGCCCATACTCGTGGGCCACATTGGTCACAAACACACATTGTGACCCTCAGCCTGAGCCCAGTCCTGCAGTAAGGCCTATCATTGGCTGGATGAAGAGACAGCATATTGGTCCTGCCATACGCCTAGGCCCCAATTTTTAAGCATAGTTTGGGTTGTCTTTTCACTCTTCCCCAGGGCTCTGCTTTGGAATTCCTCTTTTGTTCGGACAGCTGAGTTAATAAACCTGAAAGGAGACCTCCCATCCCACAGATTGACGAAAATCTATTGGGACCGGGCCAAATCCACAGAGAGGAAGATTCGTCCATGGCCCATGAGGCCTCCTAACAATGCACGGCCATCGTTGATACAAATTCCAGAGACAAATGCCTGAGAAAAAGCCTCAGACTCGCTCTTTCTTCATATCCTGAAGAGTTCTTCTCATGGTTTGTAGATTGGGCCTGCCACACCTACGTCCCCAAACCTAAGCTGAGTTTGTGTTTTCAGACTTCTGTTTCAAAGCTCTGGGCCACACACCCTCCAGGCTGGGGCCCCTGGAGACACACATTAGGACTGTGCCTATCCAATTGATGCGAATTCTGCCCATTCCATTGTCCAAAATCGTACAAATTAGGAGAACTCTCCATAGTCCCCGAGGCCATCCCAATAGTGTAGGTCTTCGGGGACAAACAAGGGCAGTCTGACACAAGGTGAGCATCTACCTGCACTCATTCCATAGATGGTTATCCCCAGAGAATAAGATTGAACCAGACAGGATCCTATGCCATAATCAGATCCATTGCTTTGGTTTACAGGCGTGTCTCCTCAAAAGCCTGGATTGCAAATCCAGCATAAGGGGTTTCCTGAGGCACCCATCAGAACAAATCTAGTCACCACAAAGAAACTTTTGCATGGAAGCTATGTCAAAAGCTTAGGAGATACTTCAGGGTCCCGGTGCCACTGCCCTATTCCAAGGCGCTCATGGTCACAAACACACATTAGGCCCCATCCTCAGGAAAGTACATTTCAACTCAGCCACCCCGGTTGCTCCCGCAGAGCCATCCGATCTTAACTGTATTTTTACCTGGAGAAAATTGGAATGCGAGGCGCGCTTCCCTGGCATCCATCCTCTAACGGTGCTCTGGTGTCATTCCATATGGGATGACCTGGAGCTGCCCAACAGGTCTCTCTTGTGCAGCAGAAGGAATCCTTGAAGGGGGCATCCCAAAACTCCAACGTGGTAAAACCTCCATGGCCTTGAGTTTCCGCTCAGTTCATGAAGGGGCAGTCATGCACAGAAACTCCAACCTGAGCCAACGTCCGATCCTCGCCGTGAGTTCAGATGCTTGAGATATTGGTTCAGATCTGCAGGGGGTACCTGCCGTGCCTTCGGCCTGAAGCCCAAGTCTAGCTTGTGTTCTCAGACTTCTGTCCTCACACTCCTGGCCCAGAAGTCCTCAAGTTTGGAAATTCTGGACCCACAATGCAGCACTCTGCCTGCCCTCTAGAAAAAATATCTTGCCTAATGAGCTGCCTAGGCACATCAAATGAGGTTAAACCTACGCGGCACTCGACTGTACACAAATCATATAGTCTAACCTGGGCACTAATGCACTTACTGACACAACCTGAGCCAGAACATCCTGACCAACACCCAGGCAGCTGACCGCACACTGAACATATCAGACCCGCCATGGTCTTAAGTCGTCATCTCTTCCCAACTGCGGTTTTTTAGGCTTCAGAACCTAGACCTTATCTCCAACCACTGCCCAGGGTTGAAAATGATGTAGAAATCAGAACACCTTCCCCATGGCAAGAGACATTGAGATTGGCATGTTGTCCAAAGTCCAGTGTAGTTGAAACCAGTCTGGCACATGAGGACCCGCCCATACTCGTGGGCCACATTGGTCACAAACACACATTGTGACCCTCAGCCTGAGCCCAGTCCTGCAGTAAGGCCTATCATTGGCTGGATGAAGAGACAGCATATTGGTCCTGCCATACGCCTAGGCCCCAATTTTTAAGCATAGTTTGGGTTGTCTTTTCACTCTTCCCCAGGGCTCTGCTTTGGAATTCCTCTTTTGTTCGGACAGCTGAGTTAATAAACCTGAAAGGAGACCTCCCATCCCACAGATTGACGAAAATCTATTGGGACCGGGCCAAATCCACAGAGAGGAAGATTCGTCCATGGCCCATGAGGCCTCCTAACAATGCACGGCCATCCTTGATACAAATTCCAGAGACAAATGCCTGAGAAAAAGCCTCAGACTCGCTCTTTCTTCATATCCTGAAGAGTTCTTCTCATGGTTTGTAGATTGGGCCTGCCACACCTACGTCCCCAAACCTAAGCTGAGTTTGTGTTTTCAGACTTCTGTTTCAAAGCTCTGGGCCACACACCCTCCAGGCTGGGGCCCCTGGAGACACACATTAGGACTGTGCCTATCCAATTGATGCGAATTCTGCCCATTCCATTGTCCAAAATCGTACAAATTAGGAGAACTCTCCATAGTCCCCGAGGCCATCCCAATAGTGTAGGTCTTCGGGGACAAACAAGGGCAGTCTGACACAAGGTGAGCATCTACCTGCACTCATTCCATAGATGGTTATCCCCAGAGAATCAGATTGAACCAGACAGGATCCTATGCCATAATCAGATCCATTGCTTTGGTTTACAGGCGTGTCTCCTCAAAAGCCTGGATTGCAAATCCAGCATAAGGGGTTTCCTGAGGCACCCATCAGAACAAATCTAGTCACCACAAAGAAACTTTTGCATGGAAGCTATGTCAAAAGCTTAGGAGATACTTCAGGGTCCCGGTGCCACTGCCCCATTCCAAGGCGCTCATGGTCACAAACACACATTAGGCCCCATCCTCAGGAAAGTACATTTCAACTCAGCCACCCCGGTTGCTCCCGCAGAGCCATCCGATCTTAACTGTATTTTTACCTGGAGAAAATTGGAATGCGAGGCGCGCTTCCCTGGCATCCATCCTCTAACGGTGCTCTGGTGTCATTCCATATGGGATGACCTGGAGCTGCCCAACAGGTCTCTCTTGTGCAGCAGAAGGAATCCTTGAAGGGGGCATCCCAAAACTCCAACGTGGTAAAACCTCCATGGCCTTGAGTTTCCGCTCAGTTCATGAAGGGGCAGTCATGCACAGAAACTCCAACCTGAGCCAACGTCCGATCCTCGCCGTGAGTTCAGATGCTTGAGATATTGGTTCAGATCTGCAGGGGGTACCTGCCGTGCCTTCGGCCTGAAGCCCAAGTCTAGCTTGTGTTCTCAGACTTCTGTCCTCACACTCCTGGCCCAGAAGTCCTCAAGTTTGGAAATTCTGGACCCACAATGCAGCACTCTGCCTGCCCTCTAGAAAAAATATCTTGCCTAATGAGCTGCCTAGGCACATCAAATGAGGTTAAACCTACGCGGCACTCGACTGTACACAAATCATATAGTCTAACCTGGGCACTAATGCACTTACTGACACAACCTGAGCCAGAACATCCTGACCAACACCCAGGCAGCTGACCGCACACTGAACATATCAGACCCGCCATGGTCTTAAGTCGTCATCTCTTCCCAACTGCGGTTTTTTAGGCTTCAGAACCTAGACCTTATCTCCAACCACTGCCCAGGGTTGAAAATGATGTAGAAATCAGAACACCTTCCCCATGGCAAGAGACATTGAGATTGGCATGTTGTCCAAAGTCCAGTGTAGTTGAAACCAGTCTGGCACATGAGGACCCGCCCATACTCGTGGGCCACATTGGTCACAAACACACATTGTGACCCTCAGCCTGAGCCCAGTCCTGCAGTAAGGCCTATCATTGGCTGGATGAAGAGACAGCATATTGGTCCTGCCATACGCCTAGGCCCCAATTTTTAAGCATAGTTTGGGTTGTCTTTTCACTCTTCCCCAGGGCTCTGCTTTGGAATTCCTCTTTTGTTCGGACAGCTGAGTTAATAAACCTGAAAGGAGACCTCCCATCCCACAGATTGACGAAAATCTATTGGGACCGGGCCAAATCCACAGAGAGGAAGATTCGTCCATGGCCCATGAGGCCTCCTAACAATGCACGGCCATCGTTGATACAAATTCCAGAGACAAATGCCTGAGAAAAAGCCTCAGACTCGCTCTTTCTTCATATCCTGAAGAGTTCTTCTCATGGTTTGTAGATTGGGCCTGCCACACCTACGTCCCCAAACCTAAGCTGAGTTTGTGTTTTCAGACTTCTGTTTCAAAGCTCTGGGCCACACACCCTCCAGGCTGGGGCCCCTGGAGACACACATTAGGACTGTGCCTATCCAATTGATGCGAATTCTGCCCATTCCATTGTCCAAAATCGTACAAATTAGGAGAACTCTCCATAGTCCCCGAGGCCATCCCAATAGTGTAGGTCTTCGGGGACAAACAAGGGCAGTCTGACACAAGGTGAGCATCTACCTGCACTCATTCCATAGATGGTTATCCCCAGAGAATAAGATTGAACCAGACAGGATCCTATGCCATAATCAGATCCATTGCTTTGGTTTACAGGCGTGTCTCCTCAAAAGCCTGGATTGCAAATCCAGCATAAGGGGTTTCCTGAGGCACCCATCAGAACAAATCTAGTCACCACAAAGAAACTTTTGCATGGAAGCTATGTCAAAAGCTTAGGAGATACTTCAGGGTCCCGGTGCCACTGCCCCATTCCAAGGCGCTCATGGTCACAAACACACATTAGGCCCCATCCTCAGGAAAGTACATTTCAACTCAGCCACCCCGGTTGCTCCCGCAGAGCCATCCGATCTTAACTGTATTTTTACCTGGAGAAAATTGGAATGCGAGGCGCGCTTCCCTGGCATCCATCCTCTAACGGTGCTCTGGTGTCATTCCATATGGGATGACCTGGAGCTGCCCAACAGGTCTCTCTTGTGCAGCAGAAGGAATCCTTGAAGGGGGCATCCCAAAACTCCAACGTGGTAAAACCTCCATGGCCTTGAGTTTCCGCTCAGTTCATGAAGGGGCAGTCATGCACAGAAACTCCAACCTGAGCCAACGTCTGATCCTCGCCGTGAGTTCAGATGCTTGAGATATTGGTTCAGATCTGCAGGGGGTACCTGCCGTGCCTTCGGCCTGAAGCCCAAGTCTAGCTTGTGTTCTCAGACTTCTGTCCTCACACTCCTGGCCCAGAAGTCCTCAAGTTTGGAAATTCTGGACCCACAATGCAGCACTCTGCCTGCCCTCTAGAAAAAATATCTTGCCTAATGAGCTGCCTAGGCACATCAAATGAGGTTAAACCTACGCGGCACTCGACTGTACACAAATCATATAGTCTAACCTGGGCACTAATGCACTTACTGACACAACCTGAGCCAGAACATCCTGACCAACACCCAGGCAGCTGACCGCACACTGAACATATCAGACCCGCCATGGTCTTAAGTCGTCATCTCTTCCCAACTGCGGTTTTTTAGGCTTCAGAACCTAGACCTTATCTCCAACCACTGCCCAGGGTTGAAAATGATGTAGAAATCAGAACACCTTCCCCATGGCAAGAGACATTGAGATTGGCATGTTGTCCAAAGTCCAGTGTAGTTGAAACCAGTCTGGCACATGAGGACCCGCCCATACTCGTGGGCCACATTGGTCACAAACACACATTGTGACCCTCAGCCTGAGCCCAGTCCTGCAGTAAGGCCTATCATTGGCTGGATGAAGAGACAGCATATTGGTCCTGCCATACGCCTAGGCCCCAATTTTTAAGCATAGTTTGGGTTGTCTTTTCACTCTTCCCCAGGGCTCTGCTTTGGAATTCCTCTTTTGTTCGGACAGCTGAGTTAATAAACCTGAAAGGAGACCTCCCATCCCACAGATTGACGAAAATCTATTGGGACCGGGCCAAATCCACAGAGAGGAAGATTCGTCCATGGCCCATGAGGCCTCCTAACAATGCACGGCCATCGTTGATACAAATTCCAGAGACAAATGCCTGAGAAAAAGCCTCAGACTCGCTCTTTCTTCATATCCTGAAGAGTTCTTCTCATGGTTTGTAGATTGGGCCTGCCACACCTACGTCCCCAAACCTAAGCTGAGTTTGTGTTTTCAGACTTCTGTTTCAAAGCTCTGGGCCACACACCCTCCAGGCTGGGGCCCCTGGAGACACACATTAGGACTGTGCCTATCCAATTGATGCGAATTCTGCCCATTCCATTGTCCAAAATCGTACAAATTAGGAGAACTCTCCATAGTCCCCGAGGCCATCCCAATAGTGTAGGTCTTCGGGGACAAACAAGGGCAGTCTGACACAAGGTGAGCATCTACCTGCACTCATTCCATAGATGGTTATCCCCAGAGAATAAGATTGAACCAGACAGGATCCTATGCCATAATCAGATCCATTGCTTTGGTTTACAGGCGTGTCTCCTCAAAAGCCTGGATTGCAAATCCAGCATAAGGGGTTTCCTGAGGCACCCATCAGAACAAATCTAGTCACCACAAAGAAACTTTTGCATGGAAGCTATGTCAAAAGCTTAGGAGATACTTCAGGGTCCCGGTGCCACTGCCCCATTCCAAGGCGCTCATGGTCACAAACACACATTAGGCCCCATCCTCAGGAAAGTACATTTCAACTCAGCCACCCCGGTTGCTCCCGCAGAGCCATCCGATCTTAACTGTATTTTTACCTGGAGAAAATTGGAATGCGAGGCGCGCTTCCCTGGCATCCATCCTCTAACGGTGCTCTGGTGTCATTCCATATGGGATGACCTGGAGCTGCCCAACAGGTCTCTCTTGTGCAGCAGAAGGAATCCTTGAAGGGGGCATCCCAAAACTCCAACGTGGTAAAACCTCCATGGCCTTGAGTTTCCGCTCAGTTCATGAAGGGGCAGTCATGCACAGAAACTCCAACCTGAGCCAACGTCTGATCCTCGCCGTGAGTTCAGATGCTTGAGATATTGGTTCAGATCTGCAGGGGGTACCTGCCGTGCCTTCGGCCTGAAGCCCAAGTCTAGCTTGTGTTCTCAGACTTCTGTCCTCACACTCCTGGCCCAGAAGTCCTCAAGTTTGGAAATTCTGGACCCACAATGCAGCACTCTGCCTGCCCTCTAGAAAAAATATCTTGCCTAATGAGCTGCCTAGGCACATCAAATGAGGTTAAACCTACGCGGCACTCGACTGTACACAAATCATATAGTCTAACCTGGGCACTAATGCACTTACTGACACAACCTGAGCCAGAACATCCTGACCAACACCCAGGCAGCTGACCGCACACTGAACATATCAGACCCGCCATGGTCTTAAGTCGTCATCTCTTCCCAACTGCGGTTTTTTAGGCTTCAGAACCTAGACCTTATCTCCAACCACTGCCCAGGGTTGAAAATGATGTAGAAATCAGAACACCTTCCCCATGGCAAGAGACATTGAGATTGGCATGTTGTCCAAAGTCCAGTGTAGTTGAAACCAGTCTGGCACATGAGGACCCGCCCATACTCGTGGGCCACATTGGTCACAAACACACATTGTGACCCTCAGCCTGAGCCCAGTCCTGCAGTAAGGCCTATCATTGGCTGGATGAAGAGACAGCATATTGGTCCTGCCATACGCCTAGGCCCCAATTTTTAAGCATAGTTTGGGTTGTCTTTTCACTCTTCCCCAGGGCTCTGCTTTGGAATTCCTCTTTTGTTCGGACAGCTGAGTTAATAAACCTGAAAGGAGACCTCCCATCCCACAGATTGACGAAAATCTATTGGGACCGGGCCAAATCCACAGAGAGGAAGATTCGTCCATGGCCCATGAGGCCTCCTAACAATGCACGGCCATCGTTGATACAAATTCCAGAGACAAATGCCTGAGAAAAAGCCTCAGACTCGCTCTTTCTTCATATCCTGAAGAGTTCTTCTCATGGTTTGTAGATTGGGCCTGCCACACCTACGTCCCCAAACCTAAGCTGAGTTTGTGTTTTCAGACTTCTGTTTCAAAGCTCTGGGCCACACACCCTCCAGGCTGGGGCCCCTGGAGACACACATTAGGACTGTGCCTATCCAATTGATGCGAATTCTGCCCATTCCATTGTCCAAAATCGTACAAATTAGGAGAACTCTCCATAGTCCCCGAGGCCATCCCAATAGTGTAGGTCTTCGGGGACAAACAAGGGCAGTCTGACACAAGGTGAGCATCTACCTGCACTCATTCCATAGATGGTTATCCCCAGAGAATAAGATTGAACCAGACAGGATCCTATGCCATAATCAGATCCATTGCTTTGGTTTACAGGCGTGTCTCCTCAAAAGCCTGGATTGCAAATCCAGCATAAGGGGTTTCCTGAGGCACCCATCAGAACAAATCTAGTCACCACAAAGAAACTTTTGCATGGAAGCTATGTCAAAAGCTTAGGAGATACTTCAGGGTCCCGGTGCCACTGCCCCATTCCAAGGCGCTCATGGTCACAAACACACATTAGGCCCCATCCTCAGGAAAGTACATTTCAACTCAGCCACCCCGGTTGCTCCCGCAGAGCCATCCGATCTTAACTGTATTTTTACCTGGAGAAAATTGGAATGCGAGGCGCGCTTCCCTGGCATCCATCCTCTAACGGTGCTCTGGTGTCATTCCATATGGGATGACCTGGAGCTGCCCAACAGGTCTCTCTTGTGCAGCAGAAGGAATCCTTGAAGGGGGCATCCCAAAACTCCAACGTGGTAAAACCTCCATGGCCTTGAGTTTCCGCTCAGTTCATGAAGGGGCAGTCATGCACAGAAACTCCAACCTGAGCCAACGTCTGATCCTCGCCGTGAGTTCAGATGCTTGAGATATTGGTTCAGATCTGCAGGGGGTACCTGCCGTGCCTTCGGCCTGAAGCCCAAGTCTAGCTTGTGTTCTCAGACTTCTGTCCTCACACTCCTGGCCCAGAAGTCCTCAAGTTTGGAAATTCTGGACCCACAATGCAGCACTCTGCCTGCCCTCTAGAAAAAATATCTTGCCTAATGAGCTGCCTAGGCACATCAAATGAGGTTAAACCTACGCGGCACTCGACTGTACACAAATCATATAGTCTAACCTGGGCACTAATGCACTTACTGACACAACCTGAGCCAGAACATCCTGACCAACACCCAGGCAGCTGACCGCACACTGAACATATCAGACCCGCCATGGTCTTAAGTCGTCATCTCTTCCCAACTGCGGTTTTTTAGGCTTCAGAACCTAGACCTTATCTCCAACCACTGCCCAGGGTTGAAAATGATGTAGAAATCAGAACACCTTCCCCATGGCAAGAGACATTGAGATTGGCATGTTGTCCAAAGTCCAGTGTAGTTGAAACCAGTCTGGCACATGAGGACCCGCCCATACTCGTGGGCCACATTGGTCACAAACACACATTGTGACCCTCAGCCTGAGCCCAGTCCTGCAGTAAGGCCTATCATTGGCTGGATGAAGAGACAGCATATTGGTCCTGCCATACGCCTAGGCCCCAATTTTTAAGCATAGTTTGGGTTGTCTTTTCACTCTTCCCCAGGGCTCTGCTTTGGAATTCCTCTTTTGTTCGGACAGCTGAGTTAATAAACCTGAAAGGAGACCTCCCATCCCACAGATTGACGAAAATCTATTGGGACCGGGCCAAATCCACAGAGAGGAAGATTCGTCCATGGCCCATGAGGCCTCCTAACAATGCACGGCCATCCTTGATACAAATTCCAGAGACAAATGCCTGAGAAAAAGCCTCAGACTCGCTCTTTCTTCATATCCTGAAGAGTTCTTCTCATGGTTTGTAGATTGGGCCTGCCACACCTACGTCCCCAAACCTAAGCTGAGTTTGTGTTTTCAGACTTCTGTTTCAAAGCTCTGGGCCACACACCCTCCAGGCTGGGGCCCCTGGAGACACACATTAGGACTGTGCCTATCCAATTGATGCGAATTCTGCCCATTCCATTGTCCAAAATCGTACAAATTAGGAGAACTCTCCATAGTCCCCGAGGCCATCCCAATAGTGTAGGTCTTCGGGGACAAACAAGGGCAGTCTGACACAAGGTGAGCATCTACCTGCACTCATTCCATAGATGGTTATCCCCAGAGAATAAGATTGAACCAGACAGGATCCTATGCCATAATCAGATCCATTGCTTTGGTTTACAGGCGTGTCTCCTCAAAAGCCTGGATTGCAAATCCAGCATAAGGGGTTTCCTGGGGCACCCATCAGAACAAATCTAGTCACCACAAAGAAACTTTTGCATGGAAGCTATGTCAAAAGCTTAGGAGATACTTCAGGGTCCCGGTGCCACTGCCCCATTCCAAGGCGCTCATGGTCACAAACACACATTAGGCCCCATCCTCAGGAAAGTACATTTCAACTCAGCCACCCCGGTTGCTCCCGCAGAGCCATCCGATCTTAACTGTATTTTTACCTGGAGAAAATTGGAATGCGAGGCGCGCTTCCCTGGCATCCATCCTCTAACGGTGCTCTGGTGTCATTCCATATGGGATGACCTGGAGCTGCCCAACAGGTCTCTCTTGTGCAGCAGAAGGAATCCTTGAAGGGGGCATCCCAAAACTCCAACGTGGTAAAACCTCCATGGCCTTGAGTTTCCGCTCAGTTCATGAAGGGGCAGTCATGCACAGAAACTCCAACCTGAGCCAACGTCTGATCCTCGCCGTGAGTTCAGATGCTTGAGATATTGGTTCAGATCTGCAGGGGGTACCTGCCGTGCCTTCGGCCTGAAGCCCAAGTCTAGCTTGTGTTCTCAGACTTCTGTCCTCACACTCCTGGCCCAGAAGTCCTCAAGTTTGGAAATTCTGGACCCACAATGCAGCACTCTGCCTGCCCTCTAGAAAAAATATCTTGCCTAATGAGCTGCCTAGGCACATCAAATGAGGTTAAACCTACGCGGCACTCGACTGTACACAAATCATATAGTCTAACCTGGGCACTAATGCACTTACTGACACAACCTGAGCCAGAACATCCTGACCAACACCCAGGCAGCTGACCGCACACTGAACATATCAGACCCGCCATGGTCTTAAGTCCTCATCTCTTCCCAACTGCGGTTTTTTAGGCTTCAGAACCTAGACCTTATCTCCAACCACTGCCCAGGGTTGAAAATGATGCAGAAATCAGAACACCTTCCCCACGGCAAGAGACCTTGTGATTGGCATGTTGTCCAAAGTCCAGTGTAGCTGAAACCAGTGTGGGCCATGTGGCCTCCCCCATGCTCGCGGGCCACATTTGTCACAAGCACACATTGTGATCCTCAGCCTGATCCCATTCCTCAAGTAAGGCCTCTCAGTGGCTCGATGAAGAGACAGCATATTGGGCCTGCTATGCCCCTAGGCCCCAATTTTTAACCAATTTTGCGTTATCCTTTCACTCTTCCCAGGGCTCTGCTTTGGAATTCGTCTTTTGTTTGGACACCTGAGGTAATAAACCTGAAAGGAGACCTCCCATCCCACAGATTGACGAAAAACAATTGGGACCGGCATAAATCCACAAAGTGGAAGATTCGTCCATTTCCCATGAGGCCTCCCCACATTCCATGGCCATCGTTGATAAAAAATCCAGAGACAAAAGCCTGAGAAAGTGCCTCAGACTCGCTCTTTCTTCATATCCTGAAGAGTTCTTCTCATGGTTTGTAGATTGGGCCTGCCATATCTACGTCCCCAAACCTGAGCTGAGTTTGTGTTTTCAGACTTCTGTCCTCAAAGTCCTGGGCCACACACCCTACAGGCTGTTGGCCCAGGAGCCACACATTAGGATTGTGCCTACCCAATCCATGGGAATTCTGCCCATTCCATTGTCCAAAATCGTACAAATTAGGAGAACTCTCCAAAGTCCCCAAGGCCATCCCAATAGTGTAGGTCTTCGGGGACAAACAAGGGCGGTCTGACACCAGGTGAGCATCTACCTCAACTCATTCCATAGATGGATATCCCCAGAGAAAAAGATGAACCAGAGAGGACCCTAGGCCATAATCGGATCCATTGATTGGATTTACAGGCATGTCTCCTCAAAAGCCTGTATTCCAATACAGGCAGAAGGGGTATCAGAAGCACCCATCAGAACAAATCTCGTCTCCACAAGGAAACTTGTGCATGGGAGCTATGTCAAAAGCTTAGGAGAATACTTCAGGGTCCCGGTGCCACCGCCCATTCCAAGGCCCTCATGGACACAAACACACATTAGGCCCCATCCTCAGGAAAGTCCATTTCAACTCAGCCACCCTGGTTGCTCCCGCAGAGCCATCCGATCTCAATTGTCTTGTTGCTAGGAGACAATTGGAAGGCGATGCGGGCTTCCCTGGCATCCATCCTCCAACGGTGCTCTAGAGTCATTCCATATGGGATGTCCTGGAGCTGCCCATCAGGTCTCAATTGTCCCGCAGAAAGAATCCTTGAAGGGGGCATCCCACAACTCCCAACTTGGTAAAACCTCTATGGCCTTGAGATTCTGCTCCGTTCATGAAGGGGCAGTCATGCACAGAAACTCCAACCTGAGCCAACGTCTGATCCTCGCCGTGACTTCAGATGCTTGAGATATTGGTTCAGATCTGCAGGGGTACCTGCCGTGCCCTCGGCCTGAAGCACAAGTCTAACTTGTGATCTCAGACTTCTGTCCTCACACTCCTGACCCAGAAGCCCTCAAGTTTGGCAATTCCGGACCCACAATGCAGCACTCTGCCTGCCCTCTAGAAAAAATATCTTCCCTAATGAGCTGCCCAAGCACCTCAAATGAGGATAAACCTACACGGCACTCGACTGTACCCAAATTATATAGTCTAACCTGGGCACTAATGCACTGTCTGACACAACCTGAGCCAGAACCTCCTGACCAACACCCAGGCAGCTTACCGCACACTGAGCATATCAGACCAGCCATGGCTTTAGGTCGTCATCTCTTCCCAACAGCGGTTTTTCAAGCTTCAGAACCTAGACCTTATCTCCAACAACTGCCCAGGGTTGAAAATGATGCAGACATCAGAACACCTTCCCCATGGCAAGAGACATTGTGATTGGCATGTTATCCAAAGTCCAGTGTAGTTGAAACCAGTGTGGTCCATATGGCCCCACCCATGCTCACAGGCCACATTGGTCACAAACACACATTGTGACCCTCAGCCTGAGCCCAGTCCTCCAGTAAGGCCTATCATTGGCTGGATGAAGAGACAGCATATTGGGCCTGCCATACTCCTAGGCCCCAATTTTTAAGCATAGTTTGGGTTGTCTTTTCACTCTTCCCCAGGGCTCTGCTTTGGAATTCCTCTTTTGTTCGGACACCTGAGGAAATAAACCTGAAAGAAGACCTCCCATCCCACAGATTGACGAAAAACAATTGGGACCGGGCCAAATTCTCAGAGAGGAAGATTCGTCCATGGCCCCTGAGGGGTCCGCACATTGTACGGCCATCGTTGATACAAATTCCAGAGATAAATGCCTGAGCAAGCGCCTCAGACTCGCTCTATCTTCATATCCTGAAGAGTTCTTCTCATGGTTTGTAGATTGGGCCTGCCATACCTACGTCCCCAAACCTAAGCTGAGTTTGTGTTTTCAGACTTCTGTCCTCAAAGTCCTGGGCCACACACCATCCAGGCTGGAGGCCCAGGAGCCACACAGTAGGATTGTGCCTACCCAATCCATGGGAATTCTGCCCATTCCATTGCCCAAAATCGTACAAATTATGAGAACTGTCCAAAGTCCCCGAGGCCATCACAATAGTTTAGGTCTCCGGGGACAAACAAGGGCGGTCTCACACCAGGTGAGCATCTACCTGAACTCATTCCATAGATGGTAATCCCCAAAGAAGAAGATTGAACCAGACAGGACCCTAGGCCATAATCGGATCAATTGCTTTGGTTTACAGTTATGTCTCCTCAAAAGCCTGGATTCCAATACCATCATATGGGTTTTCTGAGGCACCCATCAGAACAAACCTCGTCTCCACAAGGAAACTTGTGCATGGGAGCTATGTCAAAAGCTTAGGAGTATACTTCAGGGTCCCGGTGCCACCGCCCCATTCAAAGGCCCTCAAGGACACAAACACACATTAGGCCCCATCCTAAGAAAAGGCCATTTCAACTCAGCCACCTCGGTTGCTCCCGCAGAGCCATCCGATCTCAACTCTCTTATTGCTAGGATACTATTGGAATGTGAGGCGGGCTTCACTGGCATCCATCCTTCAATGGTGCTCTGGAGTCATTCCATATGGGATGTCTTGGAGCTGCCCATTAGATCTCAATTGTCCCGCAGAAGGAATCCTTGAAGGGGGCATCCCACAACTCCCAACGTGGGAAAACCTCCATGGCCTTGAGATTCCGCTCCGTTCATGAAGGGGCAGTCATGCACAGAAACTCCAAACTGAGCCAACTTCTGATCCTCGCCGTTAGTTCAGATGCTTGAGATATTGGTTCAGAACTGCAGGGGGTACCTGCCGTGCCCTCGGCCTGAAACCCAAGTCTAGCTTGTGTTCTCAGACTTCTGTCCTCACACTCCTGGCCCAGAAGCCCTCAAGTTTGGCAAGTCCGAACTCGCAATGCAGCACACTGCCGGCACTCTAGAAAAAATATCTTGCCTAATGAGCTGCCCAGGCACCTCAAATGAGGATAAACCTACAAGGCACTCGAATGTACCCAAATCATGTAGTCTAACCTGGGCACTAATGCACTGTCTGACACAACCTGAGCCAGGACCTCCTGACCAACACCCAGACAGCTGACCGCACACTGAGCATTTCAGACCCGCCATGGCCTTAGGTCTTCATCTCTTCCCAAATGCGGTTTTTCAGGCTTCAGAACTTAGACCTTATCTCCAACCACTGCCCAGGGTTGAAAATGATGCAGAAATCAGAATACCTTCCCCATGGCAAGAGACCTTGTAATTGGCATGTTGTCCAAAGTCCAGTGTAGTTGAAAGCAGTGTCGCCCATGTGGCCCCGCCCATGCTCGCGGGCTACATTGATCACAAACACACAATGTGACCCTAAGCCTGAGCCCATTCCTCAAGTAAGGCCTCTCAGTGGCTGGATGAAGAGACAGCATATTGGGCCTGCCATACTCCTAGGCCCAAATTTTTAACAATATTTAGCGTTATCCCTTCACTCTTCCCTAGGGCTCTGCTTTCGATTTTGCCTTTTGTTTGGACACCTGAGGCAATAAACCTGAAAGGAGACCTCCCATCCCACAGATTGACGAAAAACAATTGGGATCGGCATAAATCCACAGAAAGGAAGATTCGTCCATGGCCCATGAGGCCTCCCCACATTCCACGGCCATCGTTGATAAAAAAATCCAGAGACAAAAGACTGAGCAAGTGCCTCCGACTCGCTCTTTCTTCATATCCTGAAATGTTCTTCTCATGGTTTGTAGATTGGGTCTGCCATACCTACGTCCCCAAACCTAAGCTGAGTTTGTGTTTTCAGACTTCTTTCGCTCAAAGCACTGGGCCACTCACCCGCCAGGCATCTACCTTCACTGATTCCATAGATGGATATCCCCAGAGAAGTAGATTGAACCAGAGAGGACGCTAGGCCATAATCGGATCCATTGCTTGGATTTACAGGCATGTCTCCTTAAAAGCCTGGATTCCAATACCAGCATATGGGTTACCAGAGGCACCCATCAGAACAAATGTCGTCTCCACAAGGAAACTTGTGCATGGGAGCTATGTCAAAAGCTTAGGAGAATACATAAGGGTCCCGGTGCCACCGCCCCCTTCCAAGACCCTCATGGACCCTTACACATATTAGGCCCCATCTCAGGAATGTCCATTTCAACTCAGCCACCCCGGTTTCACCCGCAGAGCCATCCGATCTCAACTGTCTTGTTGAAAGGAGACAATTGGAATGCGAGGCGGGCTTCCCTGGCATCTATCCACCAATGGTGCTCTGGAGTCATTCCATATGGGATGTCCTGGAGCTGCCCATAAGGTCTCAATTGTCCCGCAGAAGGAATCCTTGAAGGGGGCATCCCACAACTCCCAACGTGGTAAAACCTCCATGGCCTTGAGATTCCGCTCCGTTCATGAAGGGGCAGTCATGCACAGAAACTCCAACCTGAGCCAACGTCTGATCCTCGCCGTGACTTCAGATGTATGAGATATTGGTTCAGATCTGCAGGGGGTACCTGCCGCGCCCTCGGCCTGATGTCCAAGTCAACTTGTGTTCTCAAACTTTTGTCCTCACACTCCTGGCCGAGAAGACCGCAAGTTTGGCAATTCCGGACCCACAATGCAGCACTCCGCCTGCACTCTAGAAAAAATATCTTGCCTAATGAGCTGCCTAGGCACATCAAATGAGGTTAAACCTACGCGGCACTCGACTGTACACAAATCATATAGTCTAACCTGGGCACTAATGCACTTACTGACACAACCTGAGCCAGAACATCCTGACCAACACCCAGGCAGCTGACCGCACACTGAACATATCAGACCCGCCATGGTCTTAAGTCGTCATCTCTTCCCAACTGCGGTTTTTTAGGCTTCAGAACCTAGACCTTATCTCCAACCACTGCCCAGGGTTGAAAATGATGTAGAAATCAGAACACCTTCCCCATGGCAAGAGACATTGAGATTGGCATGTTGTCCAAAGTCCAGTGTAGTTGAAACCAGTCTGGCACATGAGGACCCGCCCATACTCGTGGGCCACATTGGTCACAAACACACATTGTGACCCTCAGCCTGAGCCCAGTCCTGCAGTAAGGCCTATCATTGGCTGGATGAAGAGACAGCATATTGGTCCTGCCATACGCCTAGGCCCCAATTTTTAAGCATAGTTTGGGTTGTCTTTTCACTCTTCCCCAGGGCTCTGCTTTGGAATTCCTCTTTTGTTCGGACAGCTGAGTTAATAAACCTGAAAGGAGACCTCCCATCCCACAGATTGACGAAAATCTATTGGGACCGGGCCAAATCCACAGAGAGGAAGATTCGTCCATGGCCCATGAGGCCTCCTAACAATGCACGGCCATCGTTGATACAAATTCCAGAGACAAATGCCTGAGAAAAAGCCTCAGACTCGCTCTTTCTTCATATCCTGAAGAGTTCTTCTCATGGTTTGTAGATTGGGCCTGCCACACCTACGTCCCCAAACCTAAGCTGAGTTTGTGTTTTCAGACTTCTGTTTCAAAGCTCTGGGCCACACACCCTCCAGGCTGGGGCCCCTGGAGACACACATTAGGACTGTGCCTATCCAATTGATGCGAATTCTGCCCATTCCATTGTCCAAAATCGTACAAATTAGGAGAACTCTCCATAGTCCCCGAGGCCATCCCAATAGTGTAGGTCTTCGGGGACAAACAAGGGCAGTCTGACACAAGGTGAGCATCTACCTGCACTCATTCCATAGATGGTTATCCCCAGAGAATAAGATTGAACCAGACAGGATCCTATGCCATAATCAGATCCATTGCTTTGGTTTACAGGCGTGTCTCCTCAAAAGCCTGGATTGCAAATCCAGCATAAGGGGTTTCCTGAGGCACCCATCAGAACAAATCTAGTCACCACAAAGAAACTTTTGCATGGAAGCTATGTCAAAAGCTTAGGAGATACTTCAGGGTCCCGGTGCCACTGCCCCATTCCAAGGCGCTCATGGTCACAAACACACATTAGGCCCCATCCTCAGGAAAGTACATTTCAACTCAGCCACCCCGGTTGCTCCCGCAGAGCCATCCGATCTTAACTGTATTTTTACCTGGAGAAAATTGGAATGCGAGGCGCGCTTCCCTGGCATCCATCCTCTAACGGTGCTCTGGTGTCATTCCATATGGGATGACCTGGAGCTGCCCAACAGGTCTCTCTTGTGCAGCAGAAGGAATCCTTGAAGGGGGCATCCCAAAACTCCAACGTGGTAAAACCTCCATGGCCTTGAGTTTCCGCTCAGTTCATGAAGGGGCAGTCATGCACAGAAACTCCAACCTGAGCCAACGTCTGATCCTCGCCGTGAGTTCAGATGCTTGAGATATTGGTTCAGATCTGCAGGGGGTACCTGCCGTGCCTTCGGCCTGAAGCCCAAGTCTAGCTTGTGTTCTCAGACTTCTGTCCTCACACTCCTGGCCCAGAAGTCCTCAAGTTTGGAAATTCTGGACCCACAATGCAGCACTCTGCCTGCCCTCTAGAAAAAATATCTTGCCTAATGAGCTGCCTAGGCACATCAAATGAGGTTAAACCTACGCGGCACTCGACTGTACACAAATCATATAGTCTAACCTGGGCACTAATGCACTTACTGACACAACCTGAGCCAGAACATCCTGACCAACACCCAGGCAGCTGACCGCACACTGAACATATCAGACCCGCCATGGTCTTAAGTCGTCATCTCTTCCCAACTGCGGTTTTTTAGGCTTCAGAACCTAGACCTTATCTCCAACCACTGCCCAGGGTTGAAAATGATGTAGAAATCAGAACACCTTCCCCATGGCAAGAGACATTGAGATTGGCATGTTGTCCAAAGTCCAGTGTAGTTGAAACCAGTCTGGCACATGAGGACCCGCCCATACTCGTGGGCCACATTGGTCACAAACACACATTGTGACCCTCAGCCTGAGCCCAGTCCTGCAGTAAGGCCTATCATTGGCTGGATGAAGAGACAGCATATTGGTCCTGCCATACGCCTAGGCCCCAATTTTTAAGCATAGTTTGGGTTGTCTTTTCACTCTTCCCCAGGGCTCTGCTTTGGAATTCCTCTTTTGTTCGGACAGCTGAGTTAATAAACCTGAAAGGAGACCTCCCATCCCACAGATTGACGAAAATCTATTGGGACCGGGCCAAATCCACAGAGAGGAAGATTCGTCCATGGCCCATGAGGCCTCCTAACAATGCACGGCCATCCTTGATACAAATTCCAGAGACAAATGCCTGAGAAAAAGCCTCAGACTCGCTCTTTCTTCATATCCTGAAGAGTTCTTCTCATGGTTTGTAGATTGGGCCTGCCACACCTACGTCCCCAAACCTAAGCTGAGTTTGTGTTTTCAGACTTCTGTTTCAAAGCTCTGGGCCACACACCCTCCAGGCTGGGGCCCCTGGAGACACACATTAGGACTGTGCCTATCCAATTGATGCGAATTCTGCCCATTCCATTGTCCAAAATCGTACAAATTAGGAGAACTCTCCATAGTCCCCGAGGCCATCCCAATAGTGTAGGTCTTCGGGGACAAACAAGGGCAGTCTGACACAAGGTGAGCATCTACCTGCACTCATTCCATAGATGGTTATCCCCAGAGAATAAGATTGAACCAGACAGGATCCTATGCCATAATCAGATCCATTGCTTTGGTTTACAGGCGTGTCTCCTCAAAAGCCTGGATTGCAAATCCAGCATAAGGGGTTTCCTGAGGCACCCATCAGAACAAATCTAGTCACCACAAAGAAACTTTTGCATGGAAGCTATGTCAAAAGCTTAGGAGATACTTCAGGGTCCCGGTGCCACTGCCCCATTCCAAGGCGCTCATGGTCACAAACACACATTAGGCCCCATCCTCAGGAAAGTACATTTCAACTCAGCCACCCCGGTTGCTCCCGCAGAGCCATCCGATCTTAACTGTATTTTTACCTGGAGAAAATTGGAATGCGAGGCGCGCTTCCCTGGCATCCATCCTCTAACGGTGCTCTGGTGTCATTCCATATGGGATGACCTGGAGCTGCCCAACAGGTCTCTCTTGTGCAGCAGAAGGAATCCTTGAAGGGGGCATCCCAAAACTCCAACGTGGTAAAACCTCCATGGCCTTGAGTTTCCGCTCAGTTCATGAAGGGGCAGTCATGCACAGAAACTCCAACCTGAGCCAACGTCTGATCCTCGCCGTGAGTTCAGATGCTTGAGATATTGGTTCAGATCTGCAGGGGGTACCTGCCGTGCCTTCGGCCTGAAGCCCAAGTCTAGCTTGTGTTCTCAGACTTCTGTCCTCACACTCCTGGCCCAGAAGTCCTCAAGTTTGGAAATTCTGGACCCACAATGCAGCACTCTGCCTGCCCTCTAGAAAAAATATCTTGCCTAATGAGCTGCCTAGGCACATCAAATGAGGTTAAACCTACGCGGCACTCGACTGTACACAAATCATATAGTCTAACCTGGGCACTAATGCACTTACTGACACAACCTGAGCCAGAACATCCTGACCAACACCCAGGCAGCTGACCGCACACTGAACATATCAGACCCGCCATGGTCTTAAGTCGTCATCTCTTCCCAACTGCGGTTTTTTAGGCTTCAGAACCTAGACCTTATCTCCAACCACTGCCCAGGGTTGAAAATGATGTAGAAATCAGAACACCTTCCCCATGGCAAGAGACATTGAGATTGGCATGTTGTCCAAAGTCCAGTGTAGTTGAAACCAGTCTGGCACATGAGGACCCGCCCATACTCGTGGGCCACATTGGTCACAAACACACATTGTGACCCTCAGCCTGAGCCCAGTCCTGCAGTAAGGCCTATCATTGGCTGGATGAAGAGACAGCATATTGGTCCTGCCATACGCCTAGGCCCCAATTTTTAAGCATAGTTTGGGTTGTCTTTTCACTCTTCCCCAGGGCTCTGCTTTGGAATTCCTCTTTTGTTCGGACAGCTGAGTTAATAAACCTGAAAGGAGACCTCCCATCCCACAGATTGACGAAAATCTATTGGGACCGGGCCAAATCCACAGAGAGGAAGATTCGTCCATGGCCCATGAGGCCTCCTAACAATGCACGGCCATCCTTGATACAAATTCCAGAGACAAATGCCTGAGAAAAAGCCTCAGACTCGCTCTTTCTTCATATCCTGAAGAGTTCTTCTCATGGTTTGTAGATTGGGCCTGCCACACCTACGTCCCCAAACCTAAGCTGAGTTTGTGTTTTCAGACTTCTGTTTCAAAGCTCTGGGCCACACACCCTCCAGGCTGGGGCCCCTGGAGACACACATTAGGACTGTGCCTATCCAATTGATGCGAATTCTGCCCATTCCATTGTCCAAAATCGTACAAATTAGGAGAACTCTCCATAGTCCCCGAGGCCATCCCAATAGTGTAGGTCTTCGGGGACAAACAAGGGCAGTCTGACACAAGGTGAGCATCTACCTGCACTCATTCCATAGATGGTTATCCCCAGAGAATAAGATTGAACCAGACAGGATCCTATGCCATAATCAGATCCATTGCTTTGGTTTACAGGCGTGTCTCCTCAAAAGCCTGGATTGCAAATCCAGCATAAGGGGTTTCCTGGGGCACCCATCAGAACAAATCTAGTCACCACAAAGAAACTTTTGCATGGAAGCTATGTCAAAAGCTTAGGAGATACTTCAGGGTCCCGGTGCCACTGCCCCATTCCAAGGCGCTCATGGTCACAAACACACATTAGGCCCCATCCTCAGGAAAGTACATTTCAACTCAGCCACCCCGGTTGCTCCCGCAGAGCCATCCGATCTTAACTGTATTTTTACCTGGAGAAAATTGGAATGCGAGGCGCGCTTCCCTGGCATCCATCCTCTAACGGTGCTCTGGTGTCATTCCATATGGGATGACCTGGAGCTGCCCAACAGGTCTCTCTTGTGCAGCAGAAGGAATCCTTGAAGGGGGCATCCCAAAACTCCAACGTGGTAAAACCTCCATGGCCTTGAGTTTCCGCTCAGTTCATGAAGGGGCAGTCATGCACAGAAACTCCAACCTGAGCCAACGTCTGATCCTCGCCGTGAGTTCAGATGCTTGAGATATTGGTTCAGATCTGCAGGGGGTACCTGCCGTGCCTTCGGCCTGAAGCCCAAGTCTAGCTTGTGTTCTCAGACTTCTGTCCTCACACTCCTGGCCCAGAAGTCCTCAAGTTTGGAAATTCTGGACCCACAATGCAGCACTCTGCCTGCCCTCTAGAAAAAATATCTTGCCTAATGAGCTGCCTAGGCACATCAAATGAGGTTAAACCTACGCGGCACTCGACTGTACACAAATCATATAGTCTAACCTGGGCACTAATGCACTTACTGACACAACCTGAGCCAGAACATCCTGACCAACAACCAGGCAGCTGACCGCACACTGAACATATCAGACCCGCCATGGTCTTAAGTCCTCATCTCTTCCCAACTGCGGTTTTTTAGGCTTCAGAACCTAGACCTTATCTCCAACCACTGCCCAGGGTTGAAAATGATGCAGAAATCAGAACACCTTCCCCACGGCAAGAGACCTTGTGATTGGCATGTTGTCCAAAGTCCAGTGTAGCTGAAACCAGTGTGGGCCATGTGGCCTCCCCCATGCTCGCGGGCCACATTTGTCACAAGCACACATTGTGATCCTCAGCCTGATCCCATTCCTCAAGTAAGGCCTCTCAGTGGCTCGATGAAGAGACAGCATATTGGGCCTGCTATGCCCCTAGGCCCCAATTTTTAACCAATTTTGCGTTATCCTTTCACTCTTCCCAGGGCTCTGCTTTGGAATTCGTCTTTTGTTTGGACACCTGAGGTAATAAACCTGAAAGGAGACCTCCCATCCCACAGATTGACGAAAAACAATTGGGACCGGCATAAATCCACAAAGTGGAAGATTCGTCCATTTCCCATGAGGCCTCCCCACATTCCATGGCCATCGTTGATAAAAAATCCAGAGACAAAAGCCTGAGAAAGTGCCTCAGACTCGCTCTTTCTTCATATCCTGAAGAGTTCTTCTCATGGTTTGTAGATTGGGCCTGCCATATCTACGTCCCCAAACCTGAGCTGAGTTTGTGTTTTCAGACTTCTGTCCTCAAAGTCCTGGGCCACACACCCTACAGGCTGTTGGCCCAGGAGCCACACATTAGGATTGTGCCTACCCAATCCATGGGAATTCTGCCCATTCCATTGTCCAAAATCGTACAAATTAGGAGAACTCTCCAATGTCCCCAAGGCCATCCCAATAGTGTAGGTCTTCGGGGACAAACAAGGGCGGTCTGACACCAGGTGAGCATCTACCTCAACTCATTCCATAGATGGATATCCCCAGAGAAAAAGATGAACCAGAGAGGACCCTAGGCCATAATCGGATCCATTGATTGGATTTACAGGCATGTCTCCTCAAAAGCCTGTATTCCAATACAGGCAGAAGGGGTATCAGAAGCACCCATCAGAACAAATCTCGTCTCCACAAGGAAACTTGTGCATGGGAGCTATGTCAAAAGCTTAGGAGAATACTTCAGGGTCCCGGTGCCACCGCCCATTCCAAGGCCCTCATGGACACAAACACACATTAGGCCCCATCCTCAGGAAAGTCCATTTCAACTCAGCCACCCTGGTTGCTCCCGCAGAGCCATCCGATCTCAATTGTCTTGTTGCTAGGAGACAATTGGAAGGCGATGCGGGCTTCCCTGGCATCCATCCTCCAACGGTGCTCTAGAGTCATTCCATATGGGATGTCCTGGAGCTGCCCATCAGGTCTCAATTGTCCCGCAGAAAGAATCCTTGAAGGGGGCATCCCACAACTCCCAACTTGGTAAAACCTCTATGGCCTTGAGATTCTGCTCCGTTCATGAAGGGGCAGTCATGCACAGAAACTCCAACCTGAGCCAACGTCTGATCCTCGCCGTGACTTCAGATGCTTGAGATATTGGTTCAGATCTGCAGGGGTACCTGCCGTGCCCTCGGCCTGAAGCACAAGTCTAACTTGTGATCTCAGACTTCTGTCCTCACACTCCTGACCCAGAAGCCCTCAAGTTTGGCAATTCCGGACCCACAATGCAGCACTCTGCCTGCCCTCTAGAAAAAATATCTTCCCTAATGAGCTGCCCAAGCACCTCAAATGAGGATAAACCTACACGGCACTCGACTGTACCCAAATTATATAGTCTAACCTGGGCACTAATGCACTGTCTGACACAACCTGAGCCAGAACCTCCTGACCAACACCCAGGCAGCTTACCGCACACTGAGCATATCAGACCAGCCATGGCTTTAGGTCGTCATCTCTTCCCAACAGCGGTTTTTCAAGCTTCAGAACCTAGACCTTATCTCCAACAACTGCCCAGGGTTGAAAATGATGCAGACATCAGAACACCTTCCCCATGGCAAGAGACATTGTGATTGGCATGTTATCCAAAGTCCAGTGTAGTTGAAACCAGTGTGGTCCATATGGCCCCACCCATGCTCACAGGCCACATTGGTCACAAACACACATTGTGACCCTCAGCCTGAGCCCAGTCCTCCAGTAAGGCCTATCATTGGCTGGATGAAGAGACAGCATATTGGGCCTGCCATACTCCTAGGCCCCAATTTTTAAGCATAGTTTGGGTTGTCTTTTCACTCTTCCCCAGGGCTCTGCTTTGGAATTCCTCTTTTGTTCGGACACCTGAGGAAATAAACCTGAAAGAAGACCTCCCATCCCACAGATTGACGAAAAACAATTGGGACCGGGCCAAATTCTCAGAGAGGAAGATTCGTCCATGGCCCCTGAGGGGTCCGCACATTGTACGGCCATCGTTGATACAAATTCCAGAGATAAATGCCTGAGCAAGCGCCTCAGACTCGCTCTATCTTCATATCCTGAAGAGTTCTTCTCATGGTTTGTAGATTGGGCCTGCCATACCTACGTCCCCAAACCTAAGCTGAGTTTGTGTTTTCAGACTTCTGTCCTCAAAGTCCTGGGCCACACACCATCCAGGCTGGAGGCCCAGGAGCCACACAGTAGGATTGTGCCTACCCAATCCATGGGAATTCTGCCCATTCCATTGCCCAAAATCGTACAAATTATGAGAACTGTCCAAAGTCCCCGAGGCCATCACAATAGTTTAGGTCTCCGGGGACAAACAAGGGCGGTCTCACACCAGGTGAGCATCTACCTGAACTCATTCCATAGATGGTAATCCCCAAAGAAGAAGATTGAACCAGACAGGACCCTAGGCCATAATCGGATCAATTGCTTTGGTTTACAGTTATGTCTCCTCAAAAGCCTGGATTCCAATACCATCATATGGGTTTTCTGAGGCACCCATCAGAACAAACCTCGTCTCCACAAGGAAACTTGTGCATGGGAGCTATGTCAAAAGCTTAGGAGTATACTTCAGGGTCCCGGTGCCACCGCCCCATTCAAAGGCCCTCAAGGACACAAACACACATTAGGCCCCATCCTAAGAAAAGGCCATTTCAACTCAGCCACCTCGGTTGCTCCCGCAGAGCCATCCGATCTCAACTCTCTTATTGCTAGGATACTATTGGAATGTGAGGCGGGCTTCACTGGCATCCATCCTTCAATGGTGCTCTGGAGTCATTCCATATGGGATGTCTTGGAGCTGCCCATTAGATCTCAATTGTCCCGCAGAAGGAATCCTTGAAGGGGGCATCCCACAACTCCCAACGTGGGAAAACCTCCATGGCCTTGAGATTCCGCTCTGTTCATGAAGGGGCAGTCATGCACAGAAACTCCAAACTGAGCCAACTTCTGATCCTCGCCGTTAGTTCAGATGCTTGAGATATTGGTTCAGAACTGCAGGGGGTACCTGCCGTGCCCTCGGCCTGAAACCCAAGTCTAGCTTGTGTTCTCAGACTTCTGTCCTCACACTCCTGGCCCAGAAGCCCTCAAGTTTGGCAAGTCCGAACTCGCAATGCAGCACACTGCCGGCACTCTAGAAAAAATATCTTGCCTAATGAGCTGCCCAGGCACCTCAAATGAGGATAAACCTACAAGGCACTCGAATGTACCCAAATCATGTAGTCTAACCTGGGCACTAATGCACTGTCTGACACAACCTGAGCCAGGACCTCCTGACCAACACCCAGACAGCTGACCGCACACTGAGCATATCAGACCCGCCATGGCCTTAGGTCTTCATCTCTTCCCAAATGCGGTTTTTCAGGCTTCAGAACTTAGACCTTATCTCCAACCACTGCCCAGGGTTGAAAATGATGCAGAAATCAGAATACCTTCCCCATGGCAAGAGACCTTGTAATTGGCATGTTGTCCAAAGTCCAGTGTAGTTGAAAGCAGTGTCGCCCATGTGGCCCCGCCCATGCTCGCGGGCTACATTGATCACAAACACACAATGTGACCCTAAGCCTGAGCCCATTCCTCAAGTAAGGCCTCTCAGTGGCTGGATGAAGAGACAGCATATTGGGCCTGCCATACTCCTAGGCCCAAATTTTTAACAATATTTAGCGTTATCCCTTCACTCTTCCCTAGGGCTCTGCTTTCGATTTTGCCTTTTGTTTGGACACCTGAGGCAATAAACCTGAAAGGAGACCTCCCATCCCACAGATTGACGAAAAACAATTGGGATCGGCATAAATCCACAGAAAGGAAGATTCGTCCATGGCCCATGAGGCCTCCCCACATTCCACGGCCATCGTTGATAAAAAAATCCAGAGACAAAAGACTGAGCAAGTGCCTCCGACTCGCTCTTTCTTCATATCCTGAAATGTTCTTCTCATGGTTTGTAGATTGGGTCTGCCATACCTACGTCCCCAAACCTAAGCTGAGTTTGTGTTTTCAGACTTCTTTCGCTCAAAGCACTGGGCCACTCACCCGCCAGGCATCTACCTTCACTGATTCCATAGATGGATATCCCCAGAGAAGTAGATTGAACCAGAGAGGACGCTAGGCCATAATCGGATCCATTGCTTGGATTTACAGGCATGTCTCCTTAAAAGCCTGGATTCCAATACCAGCATATGGGTTACCAGAGGCACCCATCAGAACAAATGTCGTCTCCACAAGGAAACTTGTGCATGGGAGCTATGTCAAAAGCTTAGGAGAATACATAAGGGTCCCGGTGCCACCGCCCCCTTCCAAGGCCCTCATGGACCCTTACACATATTAGGCCCCATCCTCAGGAATGTCCATTTCAACTCAGCCACCCCGGTTTCACCCGCAGAGCCATCCGATCTCAACTGTCTTGTTGAAAGGAGACAATTGGAATGCGAGGCGGGCTTCCCTGGCATCTATCCACCAATGGTGCTCTGGAGTCATTCCATATGGGATGTCCTGGAGCTGCCCATAAGGTCTCAATTGTCCCGCAGAAGGAATCCTTGAAGGGGGCATCCCACAACTCCCAACGTGGTAAAACCTCCATGGCCTTGAGATTCCGCTCCGTTCATGAAGGGGCAGTCATGCACAGAAACTCCAACCTGAGCCAACGTCTGATCCTCGCCGTGACTTCAGATGCTTGAGATATTGGTTTAGATCTGCAGAGGTTACCTGTCGTGCCCTCGACCTGAAGCCCAAGTCTAGCTTGTTTTCTATGACTTCTGATCTCACACTCCTGGCCCAGAAGCCCTCAAGTTTGGCAATTCCCGACCCACAACGCAAGACTCTGCCTGCCCTCTAGAAAAAATATCTTGCCTAATGAGCTGCCCAGGCACCTCAATGAGGATAAACCTACACGGCACTCGACTGTACCCAAATCATATAGTCTAACCTGGGCACTAATGCACTGTCTGACACAACCTGAGCCAGAACCTCTTGACCAAACCCAGACAGCTGACCGGACACTGAGCATATCACACCCGCCATGGACTTATGTCGTCATCTCTTCCCAACTGCGGTTTTTCAGGCATCAGAACCTAGACCTTATCTCCAACCACTGCCCAGGTTTGAAAATGATGCAGAAATCAGAACACCTTCCCCATGGCAATAGACCTTGTGATTGGCATGTTGTCCGAAGTCCAGTGCAGTTGAAACCAGTGTGGCCCATGTGGCCCGCACATGCTCGTGGGCCACATTGGTTACAAACACACCTTGTGACCCTCAGCCTGAGCCCTGTCATCAAGTAAGGCTTCACAGTGGCTGGATGAAGAGATAGCATATTGGACCTTCCATGCCCCTAGGCCCCAATTTTTAACCATATTTTGCGTTGTCCCTTCACTCTACCCAAGGGCTCTGCTTTGGAATTCATCTTTTGTTCGGACACCTGAGGTAATAAACC
Source organism: Mustela nivalis (assembly GCF_964662115.1). Classification (NCBI taxonomy): domain Eukaryota; kingdom Metazoa; phylum Chordata; class Mammalia; order Carnivora; family Mustelidae; genus Mustela; species Mustela nivalis. Next base: position 484,523 of record NW_028136395.1, read on the forward strand.
TGAAAGGAGACCTCCCATCCCACAGATTGACGAAAAACATTTGGGACCGGGCCAAATCCAAAGAGAGAAAGATTCGTCCATTTCCCATGAGGCCTCCCACATTCCACGGCCATCGTTGATAAAAAAAATCCATAGACAAAAGCCTGAGCAAGTGCCTCCGACTCGCTCTTTCTTCATATCCTGAAGTGTTCTTCTCATGGTTTGTAGATTGGGCCTGCCATACCTACGTCCCCAAACCTGAGCTGAGTTTGTGTTTTCAGACTTCTTTCGCTCAAATCCCTGGGCCACACACCCGCAAGGCTGGGGCCCCTGGAGCCACACATTAGGACTGTGCCTACCCAATTCATGGGAATTCTGCCCATTTCATTGTCCAAAATCGTATAAATTAGGAGAACTCTCCAAAGTCCCCGAGGCCATCCCAATAGTGTAGGTCTTCGGGGACAAACAAGGGCGGTCTGACACCAGGTGAGCATCTACCTTCACTGATTCCATAGATGGATATCCCCAGAGAAGAAGATTGAACCAGAGAGGACCCTAGGCCATAATCGGATCCATTGCTTGGATTTACAGGCATGTCTCCTCAAAAGCCTAGATTCCCATACCAGCATATGGTTTTGCAGAGGCACCCATCAGAACAAATCTCGTCTGCACAAGGAAACTTGTGCAAGGGAGCTATGTCAAAAGATTAGGAGAATACTTCAGGATCCCGGTGCCAACTCCCCATTCCAAGGCCCTCATGGACACAAACACACATTAAACCCCATCCTCATGAAAGTCCATTTCAACACAGCCACCCCGGTTGCTCCTTCAGAGCCATCCAATATCAACTGTCTTGTTTCTAGGAGGTTATTGGAATGCGCGGCGGGCTTCCCTGGCATCCATTCTCCAATGGTGCTCTGGAGTCATTCCATATGGGATGTCCTGAACCTGCCCAATAGGACTCAATTGTCCCGCAGAAGGAATCCTTGAAGAGGGCATCCCACAACTCCCAACGTGGGAAAACCTCCATGGCCTTGAGATTCCGCTCCGTTCATGAAGGGGAAGTCATGCACAGAAACACCAACCTGAGCCAACGTCTGATCCTCGCCGTGACTTCAGATGCTTGAGATATTGTTTCAGATCTGCAGGGGTTACCGGCCGTACCCTCGACCTGAAGAGCAAGTCTATCTTGTTTTCTTAGACTTATGTCCTCACACTCCTGGTCCAGAAGCCCTCAAGTTTGGCAAGTCCGGACCCACAATGCAGCACTCTGCCGGCCCTTTAGAAAAAATATCTTGCCTAATGAGCTGCCCAGGCACCTCAAATGAGGACAAACCTACACGGCACTCGACTGTACCCAAATCATGTAGTCTAACCAGGGCACTAATGCACTGTCTGACACAACCTGAGCCAGAACCTCCTGACCAACACCCAGGAAGCTGACCGCACACTGAGCATATCAGACCCGCCATGGCCTTAGGTCCTCATCTCTTCCCAACTGCGGTTTTTCTGACTTCAGAACCTAGTCCTTATCCCCAACCACTGCCCAGGGTTGAAAGTGATGCAAAAATCAGAACATCTTCCCCATGGCAAGAGTCCTTATCATTGGCATGTTGTCCAAAGTCCAGTGTAGTTGAAACCAGTGTGGCCCATGAGGCCCCGCCCATGCTCGCGGTCCACATTGGTCACAAACACACAATGTGAAACTCAGCCTGAGCCCAGTCCTCAAGTAAGGCCTCTCAGTGGCTGGATGAAGAGATAGCATATTTGGCCTTCCTTCCCCTAGGCCCCAATTTTTAACCATATTTTGCGTTGTCCCTTCACTCTTCCCTAGGGCTCTGCTTTGGAATTCATCTTTTGTTCGGACACATGATGTAATAAACCTGAAAGGAGACCTCCCATCCCACAGATTGACGAAAAACATTTGGGACCGGGCCAAATCCAAAGAGAGAAAGATTCGTCCATTTCCCATGAGGCCTCCCCACATTCCACGGCCATCGTTGATAAAAAAATCCAGAGACAAAAGCCTGAGCAAGTGCCTCCGACTCGCTCTTTCTTCATATCCTGAAGTGTTCTTCTCATGGTTTGTAGATTGGGCCTGCCATACCTACGTCCCCAAACCTGAGCTGAGTTTGTGTTTTCAGACTTCTGTCGCTCAAATCCCTGGGCCACACACCCGCAAGGCTGGGGCCCCTGGAGCCACACATTAGGACTGTGCCTACCCAATCCATGGGAATTCTGCCCATTCCATTGTCCAAAATCGTATAAATTAGGAGAACTCTCCAAAGTCCCCGAGGCCATCCCAATAGTGTAGGTCTTCGGGGACAAACAAGGGCGGTCTGACACCAGGTGAGCATCTACCTTCACTGATTCCATAGATGGATATCCCCAGAGAAGAAGATTGAACCAGAGAGGACCCTAGGCCATAATCGGATCCATTGCTTGGATTTACAGGCATGTCTCCTCAAAAGCCTAGATTCCCATACCAGCATATGGTTTTGCAGAGGCACCCATCAGAACAAATCTCGTCTGCACAAGGAAACTTGTGCATGGGAGCTATGTCAAAAGATTAGGAGAATACTTCAGGATCCCGGTGCCAACTCCCCATTCCAAGGCCCTCATGGACACAAACACACATTAAACCCCATCCTCATGAAAGTCCATTTCAACACAGCCACCCCGGTTGCTCCTTCAGAGCCATCCAATATCAACTGTCTTGTTTCTAGGAGGTTATTGGAATGCGCGGCGGGCTTCCCTGGCATCCATTCTCCAATGGTGCTCTGGAGTCATTCCATATGGGATGTCCTGAACCTGCCCAATAGGACTCAATTGTCCCGCAGAAGGAATCCTTGAAGAGAGCATCCCACAACTCCCAACGTGGGAAAACCTCCATGGCCTTGAGATTCCGCTCCGTTCATGAAGGGGAAGTCATGCACAGAAACTCCAACCTGAGCCAACGTCTGATCCTCGCCGTGACTTCAGATGCTTGAGATATTGTTTCAGATCTGCAGGGGTTACCGGCAGTGCCCTCGACCTGAAGCCCAAGTCTAGCTTGTGTTCTCAACTTATGTCCTCACACTCCTGGCCCAGAAGCCCTCAAGTCTGGCAAGTCTGGACCCACAATGCAGCACTCTGCTGGCCCTTTAGAAAAAATATCTTGCCTAATGAGCTGCCCTGGTACCTCAAATGAGGATAAACCTACACGGCACTCGACTGTACCCAAATCATGTAGTCTAACCAGGGCACTAATGCACTGTCTGACACAACCTGAGCCAGAACCTTTTGACCAACACCCAGGCAGCTGACCTCACACTGAGCATATCAGACCCGCCATGGCCTTAGGTCATCATCTCTTCCCAAATGCAGTTTTTCAGGCTTCAGAACCTAGTCCTTATCTCCAACCACTGCCCAGGGTTGAAAGTGATGCAAAAATCAGAACACCTTCCCCATGGCAAGAGTCCTTATCATTGGCATGTTGTTCAAATTCCAGTGTAGTTGAAACCAGTGTGGCCCATGAGGCCCCGCCCATGCTCGCGGTCCACATTGGTCACAAACACACAATGTGAACCTCAGCCTGAGCCCAGTCCTCAAGTAAGGCCTCTCAGTGGCTGGATGAAGAGACAGCATATTTGGCCTGCCTTCCCCTAGGCCCCAATTTTTAACCATATTTTGCGTTGTCCCTTCACTCTTCCCTAGGGCTCTGCTTTGGAATTCATCTTTTGTTCGGACACATGATGTAATAAACCTGAAAGGAGACCTCCCATCCCACAGATTGACGAAAAGCAATTGGGACCGGGCCAAATCCACAGAGAGGAAGATTCGTACATTTCCCATGAGACCTCCCCACATTCCATGGCCATCGTTGATACAAAATCCAGAGACAAAAGCCTGAGCAAGTGCCTCAGACTCGCTCTTTCTTCATATCCTGAAGAGTTCTCATGGTTTGTAGATTGGGCCTGCCAAACCTACATCCCCAAACCTGAGCTGAGTTTGTGTTTTCAGACTTCTGTCCTCAAAGTCCTGGGCCACACACCCGCAAGGCTGGGGCCCCTGGAGCCACACATTAGGACTGTCCCTACCCTATCCATGGGAATTCTGCCCATTCCATTGTCCAAAATCGTACAAATTAGGAGAACTCTCCAAAGTCCCCGAGGCCATCCCAATAGTGTAGGTCTTCGGGGACAAACAAGGGCGGTCTGACACCAGGTGAGCATCTACCTCCACTCATTCCATAGATGGATATCCCCAGAGAAGAAGATTGAACCAGAGAGGACCCTAGGCCATAATCGGATCCATTGCTTGGATTTACAGGCATGTCTCCTCAAAAGCCTGGATTCCATACCAGCATATGGTTTTGCAGAGGCACCCATCAGAACAAATCTCGTCTGCACAAGGAAACTTGTGCAAGGGAGCTATGTCAAAAGATTAGGAGAATACTTCAGGATCCCGGTGCCAACTCCCCATTCCAAGGCCCTCATGGACACAAACACACATTAAACCCCATCCTGATGAAAGTCCATTTCAACACAGCCACCCCGGTTGCTCCTTCAGAGCCATCCAATATCAACTGTCTTGTTTCTAGGAGGTTATTGGAATGCGCGGCGGGCTTCCCTGGCATCCATTCTCCAATGGTGCTCTGGAGTCATTCCATATGGGATGTCCTGAACCTGCCCAATAGGACTCAATTGTCCCGCAGAAGGAATCCTTGAAGAGGGCATCCCACAACTCCCAACGTGGGAAAACCTCCATGGCCTTGAGATTCCGCTCCGTTCATGAAGGGGAAGTCATGCACAGAAACACCAACCTGAGCCAACGTCTGATCCTCGCCGTGACTTCAGATGCTTGAGGTATTGTTTCAGATCTGCAGGGGTTACCGGCCGTACCCTCGACCTGAAGAGCAAGTCTATCTTGTTTTCTTAGACTTATGTCCTCACACTCCTGGTCCAGAAGCCCTCAAGTTTGGCAAGTCCGGACCCACAATGCAGCACTCTGCCGGCCCTTTAGAAAAAATATCTTGCCTAATGAGCTGCCCAGGTACCTCAAATGAGGACAAACCTACACGGCACTCGACTGTACCCAAATCATGTAGTCTAACCAGGGCACTAATGCACTGTCTGACACAACCTGAGCCAGAACCTCCTGACCAACACCCAGGAAGCTGACCGCACACTGAGCATATCAGACCCGCCATGGCCTTAGGTCCTCATCTCTTCCCAACTGCGGTTTTTCTGACTTCAGAACCTAGTCCTTATCCCCAACCACTGCCCAGGGTTGAAAGTGATGCTAAAATCAGAACATCTTCCCCATGGCAAGAGTCCTTATCATTGGCATGTTGTCCAAAGTCCAGTGTAGTTGAAACCAGTGTGGCCCATGAGGCCCCGCCCATGCTCGCGGTCCACATTGGTCACAAACACACAATGTGAAACTCAGCCTGAGCCCAGTCCTCAAGTAAGGCCTCTCAGTGGCTGGATGAAGAGATAGCATATTTGGCCTTCCTTCCCCTAGGCCCCAATTTTTAACCATATTTTGCGTTGTCCCTTCACTCTTCCCTAGGGCTCTGCTTTGGAATTCATCTTTTGTTCGGACACATGATGTAATAAACCTGAAAGGAGACCTCCCATCCCACAGATTGACGAAAAACATTTGGGACCGGGCCAAATCCAAAGAGAGAAAGATTCGTCCATTTCCCATGAGGCCTCCCCACATTCCACGGCCATCGTTGATAAAAAAATCCATAGACAAAAGCCTGAGCAAGTGCCTCCGACTCGCTCTTTCTTCATATCCTGAAGTGTTCTTCTCATGGTTTGTAGATTGGGCCTGCCATACCTACGTCCCCAAACCTGAGCTGAGTTTGTGTTTTCAGACTTCTGTCGCTCAAATCCCTGGGCCACACACCCGCAAGGCTGGGGCCCCTGGAGCCACACATTAGGACTGTGCCTACCCAATCCATGGGAATTCTGCCCATTCCATTGTCCAAAATCGTATAAATTAGGAGAACTCTCCAAAGTCCCCGAGGCCATCCCAATAGTGTAGGTCTTCGGGGACAAACAAGGGCGGTCTGACACCAGGTGAGCATCTACCTTCACTGATTCCATAGATGGATATCCCCAGAGAAGAAGATTGAACCAGAGAGGACCCTAGGCCATAATCGGATCCATTGCTTGGATTTACAGGCATGTCTCCTCAAAAGCCTAGATTCCCATACCAGCATATGGTTTTGCAGAGGCACCCATCAGAACAAATCTCGTCTGCACAAGGAAACTTGTGCATGGGAGCTATGTCAAAAGATTAGGAGAATACTTCAGGATCCCGGTGCCAACTCCCCATTCCAAGGCCCTCATGGACACAAACACACATTAAACCCCATCCTCATGAAAGTCCATTTCAACACAGCCACCCCGGTTGCTCCTTCAGAGCCATCCAATATCAACTGTCTTGTTTCTAGGAGGTTATTGGAATGCGCGGCGGGCTTCCCTGGCATCCATTCTCCAATGGTGCTCTGGAGTCATTCCATATGGGATGTCCTGAACCTGCCCAATAGGACTCAATTGTCCCGCAGAAGGAATCCTTGAAGAGAGCATCCCACAACTCCCAACGTGGGAAAACCTCCATGGCCTTGAGATTCCGCTCCGTTCATGAAGGGGAAGTCATGCACAGAAACTCCAACCTGAGCCAACGTCTGATCCTCGCCGTGACTTCAGATGCTTGAGATATTGTTTCAGATCTGCAGGGGTTACCGGCAGTGCCCTCGACCTGAAGCCCAAGTCTAGCTTGTGTTCTCAACTTATGTCCTCACACTCCTGGCCCAGAAGCCCTCAAGTCTGGCAAGTCTGGACCCACAATGCAGCACTCTGCTGGCCCTTTAGAAAAAATATCTTGCCTAATGAGCTGCCCTGGTACCTCAAATTAGGATAAACCTACACGGCACTCGACTGTACCCAAATCATGTAGTCTAACCAGGGCACTAATGCACTGTCTGACACAACCTGAGCCAGAACCTTTTGACCAACACCCAGGCAGCTGACCTCACACTGAGCATATCAGACCCGCCATGGCCTTAGGTCATCATCTCTTCCCAACTGCAGTTTTTCAGGCTTCAGAACCTAGTCCTTATCTCCAACCACTGCCCAGGGTTGAAAGTGATGCAAAAATCAGAACAACTTCCCCATGGCAAGAGTCCTTATCATTGGCATGTTGTTCAAATTCCAGTGTAGTTGAAACCAGTGTGGCCCATGAGGCCCCGCCCATGCTCGCGGTCCACATTGGTCACAAACACACAATGTGAACCTCAGCCTGAGCCCAGTCCTCAAGTAAGGCCTCTCAGTGGCTGGATGAAGAGACAGCATATTTGGCCTGCCTTCCCCTAGGCCCCAATTTTTAACCATATTTTGCGTTGTCCTTTCACTCTTCCCTAGGGCTCTGCTTTGGAATTCATCTTTTGTTCGGACACATGATGTAATAAACCTGAAAGGAGACCTCCCATCCCACAGATTGACGAAAAGCAATTGGGACCGGGCCAAATCCACAGAGAGGAAGATTCGTACATTTCCCATGAGACCTCCCCACATTCCATGGCCATCGTTGATACAAAATCCAGAGACAAAAGCCTGAGCAAGTGCCTCAAACTCGCTCTTTCTTCATATCCTGAAGAGTTCTCATGGTTTGTAGATTGGGCCTGCCAAACCTACATCCCCAAACCTGAGCTGAGTTTGTGTTTTCAGACTTCTGTCCTCAAAGTCCTGGGCCACACACCCGCAAGGCTGGGGCCCCTGGAGCCACACATTAGGACTGTCCCTACCCTATCCATGGGAATTCTGCCCATTCCATTGTCCAAAATCGTACAAATTAGGAGAACTCTCCAAAGTCCCCGAGGCCATCCCAATAGTGTAGGTCTTCGGGGACAAACAAGGGCGGTCTGACACCAGGTGAGCATCTACCTCCACTCATTCCATAGATGGATATCCCCAGAGAAGAAGATTGAACCAGAGAGGACCCTAGGCCATAATCGGATCCATTGCTTGGATTTACAGGCATGTCTCCTCAAAAGCCTGGATTCCATACCAGCATATGGTTTTGCAGAGGCACCCATCAGAACAAATCTCGTCTGCACAAGGAAACTTGTGCAAGGGAGCTATGTCAAAAGATTAGGAGAATACTTCAGGATCCCGGTGCCAACTCCCCATTCCAAGGCCCTCATGGACACAAACACACATTAAACCCCATCCTCATGAAAGTCCATTTCAACACAGCCACCCCGGTTGCTCCTTCAGAGCCATCCAATATCAACTGTCTTGTTTCTAGGAGGTTATTGGAATGCACGGCGGGCTTCCCTGGCATCCATTCTCCAATGGTGCTCTGGAGTCATTCCATATGGGATGTCCTGAACCTGCCCAATAGGACTCAATTGTCCCGCAGAAGGAATCCTTGAAGAGGGCATCCCACAACTCCCAACGTGGGAAAACCTCCATGGCCTTGAGATTCCGCTCCGTTCATGAAGGGGAAGTCATGCACAGAAACACCAACCTGAGCCAACGTCTGATCCTCGCCGTGACTTCAGATGCTTGAGGTATTGTTTCAGATCTGCAGGGGTTACCGGCCGTACCCTCGACCTGAAGAGCAAGTCTGTCTTGTTTTCTTAGACTTATGTCCTCACACTCCTGGTCCAGAAGCCCTCAAGTTTGGCAAGTCCGGACCCACAATGCAGCACTCTGCCGGCCCTTTAGAAAAAATATCTTGCCTAATGAGCTGCCCAGGTACCTCAAATGAGGACAAACCTACACGGCACTCGACTGTACCCAAATCATGTAGTCTAACCAGGGCACTAATGCACTGTCTGACACAACCTGAGCCAGAACCTCCTGACCAACACCCAGGAAGCTGACCGCACACTGAGCATATCAGACCCGCCATGGCCTTAGGTCCTCATCTCTTCCCAACTGCGGTTTTTCTGACTTCAGAACCTAGTCCTTATCCCCAACCACTGCCCAGGGTTGAAAGTGATGCTAAAATCAGAACATCTTCCCCATGGCAAGAGTCCTTATCATTGGCATGTTGTCCAAAGTCCAGTGTAGTTGAAACCAGTGTGGCCCATGAGGCCCCGCCCATGCTCGCGGTCCACATTGGTCACAAACACACAATGTGAAACTCAGCCTGAGCCCAGTCCTCAAGTAAGGCCTCTCAGTGGCTGGATGAAGAGATAGCATATTTGGCCTTCCTTCCCCTAGGCCCCAATTTTTAACCATATTTTGCGTTGTCCCTTCACTCTTCCCTAGGGCTCTGCTTTGGAATTCATCTTTTGTTCGGACACATGATGTAATAAACCTGAAAGGAGACCTCCCATCCCACAGATTGACGAAAAACATTTGGGACCGGGCCAAATCCAAAGAGAGAAAGATTCGTCCATTTCCCATGAGGCCTCCCCACATTCCACGGCCATCGTTGATAAAAAAATCCATAGACAAAAGCCTGAGCAAGTGCCTCCGACTCGCTCTTTCTTCATATCCTGAAGTGTTCTTCTCATGGTTTGTAGATTGGGCCTGCCATACCTACGTCCCCAAACCTGAGCTGAGTTTGTGTTTTCAGACTTCTGTCGCTCAAATCCCTGGGCCACACACCCGCAAGGCTGGGGCCCCTGGAGCCACACATTAGGACTGTGCCTACCCAATCCATGGGAATTCTGCCCATTCCATTGTCCAAAATCGTATAAATTAGGAGAACTCTCCAAAGTCCCCGAGGCCATCCCAATAGTGTAGGTCTTCGGGGACAAACAAGGGCGGTCTGACACCAGGTGAGCATCTACCTCCACTCATTCCATAGATGGATATCCCCAGAGAAGAAGATTGAACCAGAGAGGACCCTAGGCCATAATCGGATCCATTGCTTGGATTTACAGGCATGTCTCCTCAAAAGCCTGGATTCCATACCAGCATATGGTTTTGCAGAGGCACCCATCAGAACAAATCTCGTCTGCACAAGGAAACTTGTGCATGGGAGCTATGTCAAAAGATTAGGAGAATACTTCAGGATCCCGGTGCCAACTCCCCATTCCAAGGCCCTCATGGACACAAACACACATTAAACCCCTTCCTCATGAAAGTCCATTTCAACACAGCCACCCCGGTTGCTCCTTCAGAGCCATCCAATATCAACTGTCTTGTTTCTAGGAGGTTATTGGAATGCGCGGCGGGCTTCCCTGGCATCCATTCTCCAATGGTGCTCTGGAGTCATTCCATATGGGATGTCCTGAACCTGCCCAATAGGACTCAATTGTCCCGCAGAAGGAATCCTTGAAGAGGGCATCCCACAACTCCCAACGTGGGAAAACCTCCATGGCCTTGAGATTCCGCTCCGTTCATGAAGGGGAAGTCATGCACAGAAACACCAACCTGAGCCAACGTCTGATCCTCGCCGTGACTTCAGATGCTTGAGATATTGTTTCAGATCTGCAGGGGTTACCGGCCGTACCCTCGACCTGAAGAGCAAGTCTATCTTGTTTTCTTAGACTTATGTCCTCACACTCCTGGTCCAGAAGCCCTCAAGTTTGGCAAGTCCGGACCCACAATGCAGCACTCTGCCGGCCCTTTAGAAAAAATATCTTGCCTAATGAGCTGCCCAGGCACCTCAAATGAGGACAAACCTACACGGCACTCGACTGTACCCAAATCATGTAGTCTAACCAGGGCACTAATGCACTGTCTGACACAACCTGAGCCAGAACCTCCTGACCAACACCCAGGAAGCTGACCGCACACTGAGCATATCAGACCCGCCATGGCCTTAGGTCCTCATCTCTTCCCAACTGCGGTTTTTCTGACTTCAGAACCTAGTCCTTATCCCCAACCACTGCCCAGGGTTGAAAGTGATGCTAAAATCAGAACATCTTCCCCATGGCAAGAGTCCTTATCATTGGCATGTTGTCCAAAGTCCAGTGTAGTTGAAACCAGTGTGGCCCATGAGGCCCCGCCCATGCTCGCGGTCCACATTGGTCACAAACACACAATGTGAAACTCAGCCTGAGCCCAGTCCTCAAGTAAGGCCTCTCAGTGGCTGGATGAAGAGATAGCATATTTGGCCTTCCTTCCCCTAGGCCCCAATTTTTAACCATATTTTGCGTTGTCCCTTCACTCTTCCCTAGGGCTCTGCTTTGGAATTCATCTTTTGTTCGGACACATGATGTAATAAACCTGAAAGGAGACCTCCCATCCCACAGATTGACGAAAAACATTTGGGACCGGGCCAAATCCAAAGAGAGAAAGATTCGTCCATTTCCCATGAGGCCTCCCCACATTCCACGGCCATCGTTGATAAAAAAATCCATAGACAAAAGCCTGAGCAAGTGCCTCCGACTCGCTCTTTCTTCATATCCTGAAGTGTTCTTCTCATGGTTTGTAGATTGGGCCTGCCATACCTACGTCCCCAAACCTGAGCTGAGTTTGTGTTTTCAGACTTCTGTCGCTCAAATCCCTGGGCCACACACCCGCAAGGCTGGGGCCCCTGGAGCCACACATTAGGACTGTGCCTACCCAATCCATGGGAATTCTGCCCATTCCATTGTCCAAAATCGTATAAATTAGGAGAACTCTCCAAAGTCCCCGAGGCCATCCCAATAGTGTAGGTCTTCGGGGACAAACAAGGGCGGTCTGACACCAGGTGAGCATCTACCTTCACTGATTCCATAGATGGATATCCCCAGAGAAGAAGATTGAACCAGAGAGGACCCTAGGCCATAATCGGATCCATTGCTTGGATTTACAGGCATGTCTCCTCAAAAGCCTAGATTCCCATACCAGCATATGGTTTTGCAGAGGCACCCATCAGAACAAATCTCGTCTGCACAAGGAAACTTGTGCATGGGAGCTATGTCAAAAGATTAGGAGAATACTTCAGGATCCCGGTGCCAACTCCCCATTCCAAGGCCCTCATGGACACAAACACACATTAAACCCCATCCTCATGAAAGTCCATTTCAACACAGCCACCCCGGTTGCTCCTTCAGAGCCATCCAATATCAACTGTCTTGTTTCTAGGAGGTTATTGGAATGCGCGGCGGGCTTCCCTGGCATCCATTCTCCAATGGTGCTCTGGAGTCATTCCATATGGGATGTCCTGAACCTGCCCAATAGGACTCAATTGTCCCGCAGAAGGAATCCTTGAAGAGAGCATCCCACAACTCCCAACGTGGGAAAACCTCCATGGCCTTGAGATTCCGCTCCGTTCATGAAGGGGAAGTCATGCACAGAAACTCCAACCTGAGCCAACGTCTGATCCTCGCCGTGACTTCAGACGCTTGAGATATTGTTTCAGATCTGCAGGGGTTACCGGCAGTGCCCTCGACCTGAAGCCCAAGTCTAGCTTGTGTTCTCAACTTATGTCCTCACACTCCTGGCCCAGAAGCCCTCAAGTCTGGCAAGTCTGGACCCACAATGCAGCACTCTGCTGGCCCTTTAGAAAAAATATCTTGCCTAATGAGCTGCCCTGGTACCTCAAATGAGGATAAACCTACACGGCACTCGACTGTACCCAAATCATGTAGTCTAACCAGGGCACTAATGCACTGTCTGACACAACCTGAGCCAGAACCTTTTGACCAACACCCAGGCAGCTGACCTCACACTGAGTATATCAGACCCGCCATGGCCTTAGGTCATCATCTCTTCCCAACTGCAGTTTTTCAGGCTTCAGAACCTAGTCCTTATCTCCAACCACTGCCCAGGGTTGAAAGTGATGCAAAAATCAGAACACCTTCCCCATGGCAAGAGTCCTTATCATTGGCATGTTGTTCAAATTCCAGTGTAGTTGAAACCAGTGTGGCCCATGAGGCCCCGCCCATGCTCGCGGTCCACATTGGTCACAAACACACAATGTGAACCTCAGCCTGAGCCCAGTCCTCAAGTAAGGCCTCTCAGTGGCTGGATGAAGAGACAGCATATTTGGCCTGCCTTCCCCTAGGCCCCAATTTTTAACCATATTTTGCGTTGTCCCTTCACTCTTCCCTAGGGCTCTGCTTTGGAATTCATCTTTTGTTCGGACACATGATGTAATAAACCTGAAAGGAGACCTCCCATCCCACAGATTGACGAAAAGCAATTGGGACCGGGCCAAATCCACAGAGAGGAAGATTCGTACATTTCTCATGAGACCTCCCCACATTCCATGGCCATCGTTGATACAAAATCCAGAGACAAAAGCCTGAGCAAGTGCCTCAGACTCGCTCTTTCTTCATATCCTGAAGAGTTCTCATGGTTTGTAGATTGGGCCTGCCAAACCTACATCCCCAAACCTGAGCTGAGTTTGTGTTTTCAGACTTCTGTCCTCAAAGTCCTGGGCCACACACCCGCAAGGCTGGGGCCCCTGGAGCCACACATTAGGACTGTCCCTACCCTATCCATGGGAATTCTGCCCATTCCATTGTCCAAAATCGTACAAATTAGGAGAACTCTCCAAAGTCCCCGAGGCCATCCCAATAGTGTAGGTCTTCGGGGACAAACAAGGGCGGTCTGACACCAGGTGAGCATCTACCTCCACTCATTCCATAGATGGATATCCCCAGAGAAGAAGATTGAACCAGAGAGGACCCTAGGCCATAATCGGATCCATTGCTTGGATTTACAGGCATGTCTCCTCAAAAGCCTGGATTCCATACCAGCATATGGTTTTGCAGAGGCACCCATCAGAACAAATCTCGTCTGCACAAGGAAACTTGTGCAAGGGAGCTATGTCAAAAGATTAGGAGAATACTTCAGGATCCCGGTGCCAACTCCCCATTCCAAGGCCCTCATGGACACAAACACACATTAAACCCCATCCTCATGAAAGTCCATTTCAACACAGCCACCCCGGTTGCTCCTTCAGAGCCATCCAATATCAACTGTCTTGTTTCTAGGAGGTTATTGGAATGCGCGGCGGGCTTCCCTGGCATCCATTCTCCAATGGTGCTCTGGAGTCATTCCATATGGGATGTCCTGAACCTGCCCAATAGGACTCAATTGTCCCGCAGAAGGAATCCTTGAAGAGGGCATCCCACAACTCCCAACGTGGGAAAACCTCCATGGCCTTGAGATTCCGCTCCGTTCATGAAGGGGAAGTCATGCACAGAAACACCAACCTGAGCCAACGTCTGATCCTCGCCGTGACTTCAGATGCTTGAGGTATTGTTTCAGATCTGCAGGGGTTACCGGCCGTACCCTCGACCTGAAGAGCAAGTCTATCTTGTTTTCTTAGACTTATGTCCTCACACTCCTGGTCCAGAAGCCCTCAAGTTTGGCAAGTCCGGACCCACAATGCAGCACTCTGCCGGCCCTTTAGAAAAAATATCTTGCCTAATGAGCTGCCCAGGTACCTCAAATGAGGACAAACCTACACGGCACTCGACTGTACCCAAATCATGTAGTCTAACCAGGGCACTAATGCACTGTCTGACACAACCTGAGCCAGAACCTCCTGACCAACACCCAGGAAGCTGACCGCACACTGAGCATATCAGACCCGCCATGGCCTTAGGTCCTCATCTCTTCCCAACTGCGGTTTTTCTGACTTCAGAACCTAGTCCTTATCCCCAACCACTGCCCAGGGTTGAAAGTGATGCTAAAATCAGAACATCTTCCCCATGGCAAGAGTCCTTATCATTGGCATGTTGTCCAAAGTCCAGTGTAGTTGAAACCAGTGTGGCCCATGAGGCCCCGCCCATGCTCGCGGTCCACATTGGTCACAAACACACAATGTGAAACTCAGCCTGAGCCCAGTCCTCAAGTAAGGCCTCTCAGTGGCTGGATGAAGAGATAGCATATTTGGCCTGCCTTCCCCTAGGCCCCAATTTTTAACCATATTTTGCGTTGTCCCTTCACTCTTCCCTAGGGCTCTGCTTTGGAATTCATCTTTTGTTCGGACACATGATGTAATAAACCTGAAAGGAGACCTCCCATCCCACAGATTGACGAAAAACATTTGGGACCGGGCCAAATCCAAAGAGAGAAAGATTCGTCCATTTCCCATGAGGCCTCCTACATTCCACGGCCATCGTTGATAAAAAAATCCATAGACAAAAGCCTGAGCAAGTGCCTCCGACTCGCTCTTTCTTCATATCCTGAAGTGTTCTTCTCATGGTTTGTAGATTGGGCCTGCCATACCTACGTCCCCAAACCTGAGCTGAGTTTGTGTTTTCAGACTTCTGTCGCTCAAATCCCTGGGCCACACACCCGCAAGGCTGGGGCCCCTGGAGCCACACATTAGGACTGTGCCTACCCAATCCATGGGAATTCTGCCCATTCCATTGTCCAAAATCGTATAAATTAGGAGAACTCTCCAAAGTCCCCGAGGCCATCCCAATAGTGTAGGTCTTCGGGGACAAACAAGGGCGGTCTGACACCAGGTGAGCATCTACCTTCACTGATTCCATAGATGGATATCCCCAGAGAAGAAGATTGAACCAGAGAGGACCCTAGGCCATAATCGGATCCATTGCTTGGATTTACAGGCATGTCTCCTCAAAAGCCTAGATTCCCATACCAGCATATGGTTTTGCAGAGGCACCCATCAGAACAAATCTCGTCTGCACAAGGAAACTTGTGCATGGGAGCTATGTCAAAAGATTAGGAGAATACTTCAGGATCCCGGTGCCAACTCCCCATTCCAAGGCCCTCATGGACACAAACACACATTAAACCCCATCCTCATGAAAGTCCATTTCAACACAGCCACCCCGGTTGCTCCTTCAGAGCCATCCAATATCAACTGTCTTGTTTCTAGGAGGTTATTGGAATGCGCGGCGGGCTTCCCTGGCATCCATTCTCCAATGGTGCTCTGGAGTCATTCCATATGGGATGTCCTGAACCTGCCCAATAGGACTCAATTGTCCCGCAGAAGGAATCCTTGAAGAGAGCATCCCACAACTCCCAACGTGGGAAAACCTCCATGGCCTTGAGATTCCGCTCCGTTCATGAAGGGGAAGTCATGCACAGAAACTCCAACCTGAGCCAACGTCTGATCCTCGCCGTGACTTCAGACGCTTGAGATATTGTTTCAGATCTGCAGGGGTTACCGGCAGTGCCCTCGACCTGAAGCCCAAGTCTAGCTTGTGTTCTCAACTTATGTCCTCACACTCCTGGCCCAGAAGCCCTCAAGTCTGGCAAGTCTGGACCCACAATGCAGCACTCTGCTGGCCCTTTAGAAAAAATATCTTGCCTAATGAGCTGCCCTGGTACCTCAAATGAGGATAAACCTACACGGCACTCGACTGTACCCAAATCATGTAGTCTAACCAGGGCACTAATGCACTGTCTGACACAACCTGAGCCAGAACCTTTTGACCAACACCCAGGCAGCTGACCTCACACTGAGCATATCAGACCCGCCATGGCCTTAGGTCATCATCTCTTCCCAACTGCAGTTTTTCAGGCTTCAGAACCTAGTCCTTATCTCCAACCACTGCCCAGGGTTGAAAGTGATGCAAAAATCAGAACACCTTCCCCATGGCAAGAGTCCTTATCATTGGCATGTTGTTCAAATTCCAGTGTAGTTGAAACCAGTGTGGCCCATGAGGCCCCGCCCATGCTCGCGGTCCACATTGGTCACAAACACACAATGTGAACCTCAGCCTGAGCCCAGTCCTCAAGTAAGGCCTCTCAGTGGCTGGATGAAGAGACAGCATATTTGGCCTGCCTTCCCCTAGGCCCCAATTTTTAACCATATTTTGCGTTGTCCCTTCACTCTTCCCTAGGGCTCTGCTTTGGAATTCATCTTTTGTTCGGACACATGATGTAATAAACCTGAAAGGAGACCTCCCATCCCACAGATTGACGAAAAGCAATTGGGACCGGGCCAAATCCACAGAGAGGAAGATTCGTACATTTCCCATGAGACCTCCCCACATTCCATGGCCATCGTTGATACAAAATCCAGAGACAAAAGCCTGAGCAAGTGCCTCAGACTCGCTCTTTCTTCATATCCTGAAGAGTTCTCATGGTTTGTAGATTGGGCCTGCCAAACCTACATCCCCAAACCTGAGCTGAGTTTGTGTTTTCAGACTTCTGTCCTCAAAGTCCTGGGCCACACACCCGCAAGGCTGGGGCCCCTGGAGCCACACATTAGGACTGTCCCTACCCTATCCATGGGAATTCTGCCCATTCCATTGTCCAAAATCGTACAAATTAGGAGAACTCTCCAAAGTCCCCGAGGCCATCCCAATAGTGTAGGTCTTCGGGGACAAACAAGGGCGGTCTGACACCAGGTGAGCATCTACCTCCACTCATTCCATAGATGGATATCCCCAGAGAAGAAGATTGAACCAGAGAGGACCCTAGGCCATAATCGGATCCATTGCTTGGATTTACAGGCATGTCTCCTCAAAAGCCTGGATTCCATACCAGCATATGGTTTTGCAGAGGCACCCATCAGAACAAATCTCGTCTGCACAAGGAAACTTGTGCAAGGGAGCTATGTCAAAAGATTAGGAGAATACTTCAGGATCCCGGTGCCAACTCCCCATTCCAAGGCCCTCATGGACACAAACACACATTAAACCCCATCCTCATGAAAGTCCATTTCAACACAGCCACCCCGGTTGCTCCTTCAGAGCCATCCAATATCAACTGTCTTGTTTCTAGGAGGTTATTGGAATGCGCGGCGGGCTTCCCTGGCATCCATTCTCCAATGGTGCTCTGGAGTCATTCCATATGGGATGTCCTGAACCTGCCCAATAGGACTCAATTGTCCCGCAGAAGGAATCCTTGAAGAGGGCATCCCACAACTCCCAACGTGGGAAAACCTCCATGGCCTTGAGATTCCGCTCCGTTCATGAAGGGGAAGTCATGCACAGAAACACCAACCTGAGCCAACGTCTGATCCTCGCCGTGACTTCAGATGCTTGAGGTATTGTTTCAGATCTGCAGGGGTTACCGGCCGTACCCTCGACCTGAAGAGCAAGTCTATCTTGTTTTCTTAGACTTATGTCCTCACACTCCTGGTCCAGAAGCCCTCAAGTTTGGCAAGTCCGGACCCACAATACAGCACTCTGCCGGCCCTTTAGAAAAAATATCTTGCCTAATGAGCTGCCCAGGTACCTCAAATGAGGACAAACCTACACGGCACTCGACTGTACCCAAATCATGTAGTCTAACCAGGGCACTAATGCACTGTCTGACACAACCTGAGCCAGAACCTCCTGACCAACACCCAGGAAGCTGACCGCACACTGAGCATATCAGACCCGCCATGGCCTTAGGTCCTCATCTCTTCCCAACTGCGGTTTTTCTGACTTCAGAACCTAGTCCTTATCCCCAACCACTGCCCAGGGTTGAAAGTGATGCTAAAATCAGAACATCTTCCCCATGGCAAGAGTCCTTATCATTGGCATGTTGTCCAAAGTCCAGTGTAGTTGAAACCAGTGTGGCCCATGAGGCCCCGCCCATGCTCGCGGTCCACATTGGTCACAAACACACAATGTGAAACTCAGCCTGAGCCCAGTCCTCAAGTAAGGCCTCTCAGTGGCTGGATGAAGAGATAGCATATTTGGCCTTCCTTCCCCTAGGCCCCAATTTTTAACCATATTTTGCGTTGTCCCTTCACTCTTCCCTAGGGCTCTGCTTTGGAATTCATCTTTTGTTCGGACACATGATGTAATAAACCTGAAAGGAGACCTCCCATCCCACAGATTGACGAAAAACATTTGGGACCGGGCCAAATCCAAAGAGAGAAAGATTCGTCCATTTCCCATGAGGCCCCCCCACATTCCACGGCCATCGTTGATAAAAAAATCCATAGACAAAAGCCTGAGCAAGTGCCTCCGACTCGCTCTTTCTTCATATCCTGAAGTGTTCTTCTCATGGTTTGTAGATTGGGCCTGCCATACCTACGTCCCCAAACCTGAGCTGAGTTTGTGTTTTCAGACTTCTGTCGCTCAAATCCCTGGGCCACACACCCGCAAGGCTGGGGCCCCTGGAGCCACACATTAGGACTGTGCCTACCCAATCCATGGGAATTCTGCCCATTCCATTGTCCAAAATCGTATAAATTAGGAGAACTCTCCAAAGTCCCCGAGGCCATCCCAATAGTGTAGGTCTTCGGGGACAAACAAGGGCGGTCTGACACCAGGTGAGCATCTACCTTCACTGATTCCATAGATGGATACCCCAGAGAAGAAGATTGAACCAGAGAGGACCCTAGGCCATAATCGGATCCATTGCTTGGATTTACAGGCATGTCTCCTCAAAAGCCTAGATTCCCATACCAGCATATGGTTTTGCAGAGGCACCCATCAGAACAAATCTCGTCTGCACAAGGAAACTTGTGCATGGGAGCTATGTCAAAAGATTAGGAGAATACTTCAGGATCCCGGTGCCAACTCCCCATTCCAAGGCCCTCATGGACACAAACACACATTAAACCCCATCCTCATGAAAGTCCATTTCAACACAGCCACCCCGGTTGCTCCTTCAGAGCCATCCAATATCAACTGTCTTGTTTCTAGGAGGTTATTGGAATGCGCGTCGGGCTTCCCTGGCATCCATTCTCCAATGGTGCTCTGGAGTCATTCCATATGGGATGTCCTGAACCTGCCCAATAGGACTCAATTGTCCCGCAGAAGGAATCCTTGAAGAGGGCATCCCACAACTCCCAACGTGGGAAAACCTCCATGGCCTTGAGATTCCGCTCCGTTCATGAAGGGGAAGTCATGCACAGAAACTCCAACCTGAGCCAACGTCTGATCCTCGCCGTGACTTCAGACGCTTGAGATATTGTTTCAGATCTGCAGGGGTTACCGGCAGTGCCCTCGACCTGAAGCCCAAGTCTAGCTTGTGTTCTCAACTTATGTCCTCACACTCCTGGCCCAGAAGCCCTCAAGTCTGGCAAGTCTGGACCCACAATGCAGCACTCTGCTGGCCCTTTAGAAAAAATATCTTGCCTAATGAGCTGCCCTGGTACCTCAAATGAGGATAAACCTACACGGCACTCGACTGTACCCAAATCATGTAGTCTAACCAGGGCACTAATGCACTGTCTGACACAACCTGAGCCAGAACCTTTTGACCAACACCCAGGCAGCTGACCTCACACTGAGCATATCAGACCCGCCATGGCCTTAGGTCATCATCTCTTCCCAACTGCAGTTTTTCAGGCTTCAGAACCTAGTCCTTATCTCCAACCACTGCCCAGGGTTGAAAGTGATGCAAAAATCAGAACACCTTCCCCATGGCAAGAGTCCTTATCATTGGCATGTTGTTCAAATTCCAGTGTAGTTGAAACCAGTGTGGCCCATGAGGCCCCGCCCATGCTCGCGGTCCACATTGGTCACAAACACACAATGTGAACCTCAGCCTGAGCCCAGTCCTCAAGTAAGGCCTCTCAGTGGCTGGATGAAGAGACAGCATATTTGGCCTGCCTTCCCCTAGGCCCCAATTTTTAACCATATTTTGCGTTGTCCCTTCACTCTTCCCTAGGGCTCTGCTTTGGAATTCATCTTTTGTTCGGACACATGATGTAATAAACCTGAAAGGAGACCTCCCATCCCACAGATTGACGAAAAGCAATTGGGACCGGGCCAAATCCACAGAGAGGAAGATTCGTACATTTCCCATGAGACCTCCCCACATTCCACGGCCATCGTTGATACAAAATCCAGAGACAAAAGCCTGAGCAAGTGCCTCAGACTCGCTCTTTCTTCATATCCTGAAGAGTTCTCATGGTTTGTAGATTGGGCCTGCCAAACCTACATCCCCAAACCTGAGCTGAGTTTGTGTTTTCAGACTTCTGTCCTCAAAGTCCTGGGCCACACACCCGCAAGGCTGGGGCCCCTGGAGCCACACATTAGGACTGTCCCTACCCTATCCATGGGAATTCTGCCCATTCCATTGTCCAAAATCGTACAAATTAGGAGAACTCTCCAAAGTCCCCGAGGCCATCCCAATAGTGTAGGTCTTCGGGGACAAACAAGGGCGGTCTGACACCAGGTGAGCATCTACCTCCACTCATTCCATAGATGGATATCCCCAGAGAAGAAGATTGAACCAGAGAGGACCCTAGGCCATAATCGGATCCATTGCTTGGATTTACAGGCATGTCTCCTCAAAAGCCTGGATTCCATACCAGCATATGGTTTTGCAGAGGCACCCATCAGAACAAATCTCGTCTGCACAAGGAAACTTGTGCAAGGGAGCTATGTCAAAAGATTAGGAGAATACTTCAGGATCCCGGTGCCAACTCCCCATTCCAAGGCCCTCATGGACACAAACACACATTAAACCCCATCCTGATGAAAGTCCATTTCAACACAGCCACCCCGGTTGCTCCTTCAGAGCCATCCAATATCAACTGTCTTGTTTCTAGGAGGTTATTGGAATGCGCGGCGGGCTTCCCTGGCATCCATTCTCCAATGGTGCTCTGGAGTCATTCCATATGGGATGTCCTGAACCTGCCCAATAGGACTCAATTGTCCCGCAGAAGGAATCCTTGAAGAGGGCATCCCACAACTCCCAACGTGGGAAAACCTCCATGGCCTTGAGATTCCGCTCCGTTCATGAAGGGGAAGTCATGCACAGAAACACCAACCTGAGCCAACGTCTGATCCTCGCCGTGACTTCAGATGCTTGAGGTATTGTTTCAGATCTGCAGGGGTTACCGGCCGTACCCTCGACCTGAAGAGCAAGTCTATCTTGTTTTCTTAGACTTATGTCCTCACACTCCTGGTCCAGAAGCCCTCAAGTTTGGCAAGTCCGGACCCACAATGCAGCACTCTGCCGGCCCTTTAGAAAAAATATCTTGCCTAATGAGCTGCCCAGGTACCTCAAATGAGGACAAACCTACACGGCACTCGACTGTACCCAAATCATGTAGTCTAACCAGGGCACTAATGCACTGTCTGACACAACCTGAGCCAGAACCTCCTGACCAACACCCAGGAAGCTGACCGCACACTGAGCATATCAGACCCGCCATGGCCTTAGGTCCTCATCTCTTCCCAACTGCGGTTTTTCTGACTTCAGAACCTAGTCCTTATCCCCAACCACTGCCCAGGGTTGAAAGTGATGCAAAAATCAGAACATCTTCCCCATGGCAAGAGTCCTTATCATTGGCATGTTGTCCAAAGTCCAGTGTAGTTGAAACCAGTGTGGCCCATGAGGCCCCGCCCATGCTCGCGGTCCACATTGGTCACAAACACACAATGTGAAACTCAGCCTGAGCCCAGTCCTCAAGTAAGGCCTCTCAGTGGCTGGATGAAGAGATAGCATATTTGGCCTTCCTTCCCCTAGGCCCCAATTTTTAACCATATTTTGCGTTGTCCCTTCACTCTTCCCTAGGGCTCTGCTTTGGAATTCATCTTTTGTTCGGACACATGATGTAATAAACCTGAAAGGAGACCTCCCATCCCACAGATTGACGAAAAACATTTGGGACCGGGCCAAATCCAAAGAGAGAAAGATTCGTCCATTTCCCATGAGGCCTCCCCACATTCCACGGCCATCGTTGATAAAAAAATCCATAGACAAAAGCCTGAGCAAGTGCCTCCGACTCGCTCTTTCTTCATATCCTGAAGTGTTCTTCTCATGGTTTGTAGATTGGGCCTGCCATACCTACGTCCCCAAACCTGAGCTGAGTTTGTGTTTTCAGACTTCTGTCGCTCAAATCCCTGGGCCACACACCCGCAAGGCTGGGGCCCCTGGAGCCACACATTAGGACTGTGCCTACCCAATCCATGGGAATTCTGCCCATTCCATTGTCCAAAATCGTATAAATTAGGAGAACTCTCCAAAGTCCCCGAGGCCATCCCAATAGTGTAGGTCTTCGGGGACAAACAAGGGCGGTCTGACACCAGGTGAGCATCTACCTTCACTGATTCCATAGATGGATATCCCCAGAGAAGAAGATTGAACCAGAGAGGACCCTAGGCCATAATCGGATCCATTGCTTGGATTTACAGGCATGTCTCCTCAAAAGCCTAGATTCCCATACCAGCATATGGTTTTGCAGAGGCACCCATCAGAACAAATCTCGTCTGCACAAGGAAACTTGTGCATGGGAGCTATGTCAAAAGATTAGGAGAATACTTCAGGATCCCGGTGCCAACTCCCCATTCCAAGGCCCTCATGGACACAAACACACATTAAACCCCATCCTCATGAAAGTCCATTTCAACACAGCCACCCCGGTTGCTCCTTCAGAGCCATCCAATATCAACTGTCTTGTTTCTAGGAGGTTATTGGAATGCGCGTCGGGCTTCCCTGGCATCCATTCTCCAATGGTGCTCTGGAGTCATTCCATATGGGATGTCCTGAACCTGCCCAATAGGACTCAATTGTCCCGCAGAAGGAATCCTTGAAGAGAGCATCCCACAACTCCCAACGTGGGAAAACCTCCATGGCCTTGAGATTCCGCTCCGTTCATGAAGGGGAAGTCATGCACAGAAACTCCAACCTGAGCCAACGTCTGATCCTCGCCGTGACTTCAGACGCTTGAGATATTGTTTCAGATCTGCAGGGGTTACCGGCAGTGCCCTCGACCTGAAGCCCAAGTTTAGCTTGTGTTCTCAACTTATGTCCTCACACTCCTGGCCCAGAAGCCCTCAAATCTGGCAAGTCTGGACCCACAATGCAGCACTCTGCTGGCCCTTTAGAAAAAATATCTTGCCTAATGAGCTGCCCTGGTACCTCAAATGAGGATAAACCTACACGGCACTCGACTGTACCCAAATCATGTAGTCTAACCAGGGCACTAATGCACTGTCTGACACAACCTGAGCCAGAACCTTTTGACCAACACCCAGGCAGCTGACCTCACACTGAGCATATCAGACCCGCCATGGCCTTAGGTCATCATCTCTTCCCAACTGCAGTTTTTCAGGCTTCAGAACCTAGTCCTTATCTCCAACCACTGCCCAGGGTTGAAAGTGATGCAAAAATCAGAACACCTTCCCCATGGCAAGAGTCCTTATCATTGGCATGTTGTTCAAATTCCAGTGTAGTTGAAACCAGTGTGGCCCATGAGGCCCCGCCCATGCTCGCGGTCCACATTGGTCACAAACACACAATGTGAACCTCAGCCTGAGCCCAGTCCTCAAGTAAGGCCTCTCAGTGGCTGGATGAAGAGACAGCATATTTGGCCTGCCTTCCCCTAGGCCCCAATTTTTAACCATATTTTGCGTTGTCCCTTCACTCTTCCCTAGGGCTCTGCTTTGGAATTCATCTTTTGTTCGGACACATGATGTAATAAACCTGAAAGGAGACCTCCCATCCCACAGATTGACGAAAAGCAATTGGGACCGGGCCAAATCCACAGAGAGGAAGATTCGTACATTTCCCATGAGACCTCCCCACATTCCACGGCCATCGTTGATACAAAATCCAGAGACAAAAGCCTGAGCAAGTGCCTCAGACTCGCTCTTTCTTCATATCCTGAAGAGTTCTCATGGTTTGTAGATTGGGCCTGCCAAACCTACATCCCCAAACCTGAGCTGAGTTTGTGTTTTCAGACTTCTGTCCTCAAAGTCCTGGGCCACACACCCGCAAGGCTGGGGCCCCTGGAGCCACACATTAGGACTGTCCCTACCCTATCCATGGGAATTCTGCCCATTCCATTGTCCAAAATCGTACAAATTAGGAGAACTCTCCAAAGTCCCCGAGGCCATCCCAATAGTGTAGGTCTTCGGGGACAAACAAGGGCGGTCTGACACCAGGTGAGCATCTACCTCCACTCATTCCATAGATGGATATCCCCAGAGAAGAAGATTGAACCAGAGAGGACCCTAGGCCATAATCGGATCCATTGCTTGGATTTACAGGCATGTCTCCTCAAAAGCCTGGATTCCATACCAGCATATGGTTTTGCAGAGGCACCCATCAGAACAAATCTCGTCTGCACAAGGAAACTTGTGCAAGGGAGCTATGTCAAAAGATTAGGAGAATACTTCAGGATCCCGGTGCCAACTCCCCATTCCAAGGCCCTCATGGACACAAACACACATTAAACCCCATCCTCATGAAAGTCCATTTCAACACAGCCACCCCGGTTGCTCCTTCAGAGCCATCCAATATCAACTGTCTTGTTTCTAGGAGGTTATTGGAATGCGCGGCGGGCTTCCCTGGCATCCATTCTCCAATGGTGCTCTGGAGTCATTCCATATGGGATGTCCTGAACCTGCCCAATAGGACTCAATTGTCCCGCAGAAGGAATCCTTGAAGAGGGCATCCCACAACTCCCAACGTGGGAAAACCTCCATGGCCTTGAGATTCCGCTCCGTTCATGAAGGGGAAGTCATGCACAGAAACACCAACCTGAGCCAACGTCTGATCCTCGCCGTGACTTCAGATGCTTGAGGTATTGTTTCAGATCTGCAGGGGTTACCGGCCGTACCCTCGACCTGAAGAGCAAGTCTATCTTGTTTTCTTAGACTTATGTCCTCACACTCCTGGTCCAGAAGCCCTCAAGTTTGGCAAGTCCGGACCCACAATGCAGCACTCTGCCGGCCCTTTAGAAAAAATATCTTGCCTAATGAGCTGCCCAGGTACCTCAAATGAGGACAAACCTACACGGCACTCGACTGTACCCAAATCATGTAGTCTAACCAGGGCACTAATGCACTGTCTGACACAACCTGAGCCAGAACCTCCTGACCAACACCCAGGAAGCTGACCGCACACTGAGCATATCAGACCCGCCATGGCCTTAGGTCCTCATCTCTTCCCAACTGCGGTTTTTCTGACTTCAGAACCTAGTCCTTATCCCCAACCACTGCCCAGGGTTGAAAGTGATGCTAAAATCAGAACATCTTCCCCATGGCAAGAGTCCTTATCATTGGCATGTTGTCCAAAGTCCAGTGTAGTTGAAACCAGTGTGGCCCATGAGGCCCCGCCCATGCTCGCGGTCCACATTGGTCACAAACACACAATGTGAAACTCAGCCTGAGCCCAGTCCTCAAGTAAGGCCTCTCAGTGGCTGGATGAAGAGATAGCATATTTGGCCTTCCTTCCCCTAGGCCCCAATTTTTAACCATATTTTGCGTTGTCCCTTCACTCTTCCCTAGGGCTCTGCTTTGGAATTCATCTTTTGTTCGGACACATGATGTAATAAACCTGAAAGGAGACCTCCCATCCCACAGATTGACGAAAAACATTTGGGACCGGGCCAAATCCAAAGAGAGAAAGATTCGTCCATTTCCCATGAGGCCTCCCCACATTCCACGGCCATCGTTGATAAAAAAATCCAGAGACAAAAGCCTGAGCAAGTGCCTCCGACTCGCTCTTTCTTCATATCCTGAAGTGTTCTTCTCATGGTTTGTAGATTGGGCCTGCCATACCTACGTCCCCAAACCTGAGCTGAGTTTGTGTTTTCAGACTTCTGTCGCTCAAATCCCTGGGCCACACACCCGCAAGGCTGGGGCCCCTGGAGCCACACATTAGGACTGTGCCTACCCAATCCATGGGAATTCTGCCCATTCCATTGTCCAAAATCGTATAAATTAGGAGAACTCTCCAAAGTCCCCGAGGCCATCCCAATAGTGTAGGTCTTCGGGGACAAACAAGGGCGGTCTGACACCAGGTGAGCATCTACCTTCACTGATTCCATAGATGGATATCCCCAGAGAAGAAGATTGAACCAGAGAGGACCCTAGGCCATAATCGGATCCATTGCTTGGATTTACAGGCATGTCTCCTCAAAAGCCTAGATTCCCATACCAGCATATGGTTTTGCAGAGGCACCCATCAGAACAAATCTCGTCTGCACAAGGAAACTTGTGCATGGGAGCTATGTCAAAAGATTAGGAGAATACTTCAGGATCCCGGTGCCAACTCCCCATTCCAAGGCCCTCATGGACACAAACACACATTAAACCCCATCCTCATGAAAGTCCATTTCAACACAGCCACCCCGGTTGCTCCTTCAGAGCCATCCAATATCAACTGTCTTGTTTCTAGGAGGTTATTGGAATGCGCGTCGGGCTTCCCTGGCATCCATTCTCCAATGGTGCTCTGGAGTCATTCCATATGGGATGTCCTGAACCTGCCCAATAGGACTCAATTGTCCCGCAGAAGGAATCCTTGAAGAGGGCATCCCACAACTCCCAACGTGGGAAAACCTCCATGGCCTTGAGATTCCGCTCCGTTCATGAAGGGGAAGTCATGCACAGAAACTCCAACCTGAGCCAACGTCTGATCCTCGCCGTGACTTCAGACGCTTGAGATATTGTTTCAGATCTGCAGGGGTTACCGGCAGTGCCCTCGACCTGAAGCCCAAGTCTAGCTTGTGTTCTCAACTTATGTCCTCACACTCCTGGCCCAGAAGCCCTCAAGTCTGGCAAGTCTGGACCCACAATGCAGCACTCTGCTGGCCCTTTAGAAAAAATATCTTGCCTAATGAGCTGCCCTGGTACCTCAAATGAGGATAAACCTACACGGCACTCGACTGTACCCAAATCATGTAGTCTAACCAGGGCACTAATGCACTGTCTGACACAACCTGAGCCAGAACCTTTTGACCAACACCCAGGCAGCTGACCTCACACTGAGCATATCAGACCCGCCATGGCCTTAGGTCATCATCTCTTCCCAACTGCAGTTTTTCAGGCTTCAGAACCTAGTCCTTATCTCCAACCACTGCCCAGGGTTGAAAGTGATGCAAAAATCAGAACACCTTCCCCATGGCAAGAGTCCTTATCATTGGCATGTTGTTCAAATTCCAGTGTAGTTGAAACCAGTGTGGCCCATGAGGCCCCGCCCATGCTCGCGGTCCACATTGGTCACAAACACACAATGTGAACCTCAGCCTGAGCCCAGTCCTCAAGTAAGGCCTCTCAGTGGCTGGATGAAGAGACAGCATATTTGGCCTGCCTTCCCCTAGGCCCCAATTTTTAACCATATTTTGCGTTGTCCCTTCACTCTTCCCTAGGGCTCTGCTTTGGAATTCATCTTTTGTTCGGACACATGATGTAATAAACCTGAAAGGAGACCTCCCATCCCACAGATTGACGAAAAGCAATTGGGACCGGGCCAAATCCACAGAGAGGAAGATTCGTACATTTCCCATGAGACCTCCCCACATTCCACGGCCATCGTTGATACAAAATCCAGAGACAAAAGCCTGAGCAAGTGCCTCAGACTCGCTCTTTCTTCATATCCTGAAGAGTTCTCATGGTTTGTAGATTGGGCCTGCCAAACCTACATCCCCAAACCTGAGCTGAGTTTGTGTTTTCAGACTTCTGTCCTCAAAGTCCTGGGCCACACACCCGCAAGGCTGGGGCCCCTGGAGCCACACATTAGGACTGTCCCTACCCTATCCATGGGAATTCTGCCCATTCCATTGTCCAAAATCGTACAAATTAGGAGAACTCTCCAAAGTCCCCGAGGCCATCCCAATAGTGTAGGTCTTCGGGGACAAACAAGGGCGGTCTGACACCAGGTGAGCATCTACCTCCACTCATTCCATAGATGGATATCCCCAGAGAAGAAGATTGAACCAGAGAGGACCCTAGGCCATAATCGGATCCATTGCTTGGATTTACAGGCATGTCTCCTCAAAAGCCTGGATTCCATACCAGCATATGGTTTTGCAGAGGCACCCATCAGAACAAATCTCGTCTGCACAAGGAAACTTGTGCAAGGGAGCTATGTCAAAAGATTAGGAGAATACTTCAGGATCCCGGTGCCAACTCCCCATTCCAAGGCCCTCATGGACACAAACACACATTAAACCCCATCCTCATGAAAGTCCATTTCAACACAGCCACCCCGGTTGCTCCTTCAGAGCCATCCAATATCAACTGTCTTGTTTCTAGGAGGTTATTGGAATGCGCGGCGGGCTTCCCTGGCATCCATTCTCCAATGGTGCTCTGGAGTCATTCCATATGGGATGTCCTGAACCTGCCCAATAGGACTCAATTGTCCCGCAGAAGGAATCCTTGAAGAGGGCATCCCACAACTCCCAACGTGGGAAAACCTCCATGGCCTTGAGATTCCGCTCCGTTCATGAAGGGGAAGTCATGCACAGAAACACCAACCTGAGCCAACGTCTGATCCTCGCCGTGACTTCAGATGCTTGAGGTATTGTTTCAGATCTGCAGGGGTTACCGGCCGTACCCTCGACCTGAAGAGCAAGTCTATCTTGTTTTCTTAGACTTATGTCCTCACACTCCTGGTCCAGAAGCCCTCAAGTTTGGCAAGTCCGGACCCACAATGCAGCACTCTGCCGGCCCTTTAGAAAAAATATCTTGCCTAATGAGCTGCCCAGGTACCTCAAATGAGGACAAACCTACACGGCACTCGACTGTACCCAAATCATGTAGTCTAACCAGGGCACTAATGCACTGTCTGACACAACCTGAGCCAGAACCTCCTGACCAACACCCAGGAAGCTGACCGCACACTGAGCATATCAGACCCGCCATGGCCTTAGGTCCTCATCTCTTCCCAACTGCGGTTTTTCTGACTTCAGAACCTAGTCCTTATCCCCAACCACTGCCCAGGGTTGAAAGTGATGCTAAAATCAGAACATCTTCCCCATGGCAAGAGTCCTTATCATTGGCATGTTGTCCAAAGTCCAGTGTAGTTGAAACCAGTGTGGCCCATGAGGCCCCGCCCATGCTCGCGGTCCACATTGGTCACAAACACACAATGTGAAACTCAGCCTGAGCCCAGTCCTCAAGTAAGGCCTCTCAGTGGCTGGATGAAGAGATAGCATATTTGGCCTTCCTTCCCCTAGGCCCCAATTTTTAACCATATTTTGCGTTGTCCCTTCACTCTTCCCTAGGGCTCTGCTTTGGAATTCATCTTTTGTTCGGACACATGATGTAATAAACCTGAAAGGAGACCTCCCATCCCACAGATTGACGAAAAACATTTGGGACCGGGCCAAATCCAAAGAGAGAAAGATTCGTCCATTTCCCATGAGGCCTCCCCACATTCCACGGCCATCGTTGATAAAAAAATCCAGAGACAAAAGCCTGAGCAAGTGCCTCCGACTCGCTCTTTCTTCATATCCTGAAGTGTTCTTCTCATGGTTTGTAGATTGGGCCTGCCATACCTACGTCCCCAAACCTGAGCTGAGTTTGTGTTTTCAGACTTCTGTCGCTCAAATCCCTGGGCCACACACCCGCAAGGCTGGGGCCCCTGGAGCCACACATTAGGACTGTGCCTACCCAATCCATGGGAATTCTGCCCATTCCATTGTCCAAAATCGTATAAATTAGGAGAACTCTCCAAAGTCCCCGAGGCCATCCCAATAGTGTAGGTCTTCGGGGACAAACAAGGGCGGTCTGACACCAGGTGAGCATCTACCTTCACTGATTCCATAGATGGATATCCCCAGAGAAGAAGATTGAACCAGAGAGGACCCTAGGCCATAATCGGATCCATTGCTTGGATTTACAGGCATGTCTCCTCAAAAGCCTAGATTCCCATACCAGCATATGGTTTTGCAGAGGCACCCATCAGAACAAATCTCGTCTGCACAAGGAAACTTGTGCATGGGAGCTATGTCAAAAGATTAGGAGAATACTTCAGGATCCCGGTGCCAACTCCCCATTCCAAGGCCCTCATGGACACAAACACACATTAAACCCCATCCTCATGAAAGTCCATTTCAACACAGCCACCCCGGTTGCTCCTTCAGAGCCATCCAATATCAACTGTCTTGTTTCTAGGAGGTTATTGGAATGCGCGTCGGGCTTCCCTGGCATCCATTCTCCAATGGTGCTCTGGAGTCATTCCATATGGGATGTCCTGAACCTGCCCAATAGGACTCAATTGTCCCGCAGAAGGAATCCTTGAAGAGGGCATCCCACAACTCCCAACGTGGGAAAACCTCCATGGCCTTGAGATTCCGCTCCGTTCATGAAGGGGAAGTCATGCACAGAAACTCCAACCTGAGCCAACGTCTGATCCTCGCCGTGACTTCAGACGCTTGAGATATTGTTTCAGATCTGCAGGGGTTACCGGCAGTGCCCTCGACCTGAAGCCCAAGTCTAGCTTGTGTTCTCAACTTATGTCCTCACACTCCTGGCCCAGAAGCCCTCAAGTCTGGCAAGTCTGGACCCACAATGCAGCACTCTGCTGGCCCTTTAGAAAAAATATCTTGCCTAATGAGCTGCCCTGGTACCTCAAATGAGGATAAACCTACACGGCACTCGACTGTACCCAAATCATGTAGTCTAACCAGGGCACTAATGCACTGTCTGACACAACCTGAGCCAGAACCTTTTGACCAACACCCAGGCAGCTGACCTCACACTGAGCATATCAGACCCGCCATGGCCTTAGGTCATCATCTCTTCCCAACTGCAGTTTTTCAGGCTTCAGAACCTAGTCCTTATCTCCAACCACTGCCCAGGGTTGAAAGTGATGCAAAAATCAGAACACCTTCCCCATGGCAAGAGTCCTTATCATTGGCATGTTGTTCAAATTCCAGTGTAGTTGAAACCAGTGTGGCCCATGAGGCCCCGCCCATGCTCGCGGTCCACATTGGTCACAAACACACAATGTGAACCTCAGCCTGAGCCCAGTCCTCAAGTAAGGCCTCTCAGTGGCTGGATGAAGAGACAGCATATTTGGCCTGCCTTCCCCTAGGCCCCAATTTTTAACCATATTTTGCGTTGTCCCTTCACTCTTCCCTAGGGCTCTGCTTTGGAATTCATCTTTTGTTCGGACACATGATGTAATAAACCTGAAAGGAGACCTCCCATCCCACAGATTGACGAAAAGCAATTGGGACCGGGCCAAATCCACAGAGAGGAAGATTCGTACATTTCCCATGAGACCTCCCCACATTCCACGGCCATCGTTGATACAAAATCCAGAGACAAAAGCCTGAGCAAGTGCCTCAGACTCGCTCTTTCTTCATATCCTGAAGAGTTCTCATGGTTTGTAGATTGGGCCTGCCAAACCTACATCCCCAAACCTGAGCTGAGTTTGTGTTTTCAGACTTCTGTCCTCAAAGTCCTGGGCCACACACCCGCAAGGCTGGGGCCCCTGGAGCCACACATTAGGACTGTCCCTACCCTATCCATGGGAATTCTGCCCATTCCATTGTCCAAAATCGTACAAATTAGGAGAACTCTCCAAAGTCCCCGAGGCCATCCCAATAGTGTAGGTCTTCGGGGACAAACAAGGGCGGTCTGACACCAGGTGAGCATCTACCTCCACTCATTCCATAGATGGATATCCCCAGAGAAGAAGATTGAACCAGAGAGGACCCTAGGCCATAATCGGATCCATTGCTTGGATTTACAGGCATGTCTCCTCAAAAGCCTGGATTCCATACCAGCATATGGTTTTGCAGAGGCACCCATCAGAACAAATCTCGTCTGCACAAGGAAACTTGTGCAAGGGAGCTATGTCAAAAGATTAGGAGAATACTTCAGGATCCCGGTGCCAACTCCCCATTCCAAGGCCCTCATGGACACAAACACACATTAAACCCCATCCTCATGAAAGTCCATTTCAACACAGCCACCCCGGTTGCTCCTTCAGAGCCATCCAATATCAACTGTCTTGTTTCTAGGAGGTTATTGGAATGCGCGGCGGGCTTCCCTGGCATCCATTCTCCAATGGTGCTCTGGAGTCATTCCATATGGGATGTCCTGAACCTGCCCAATAGGACTCAATTGTCCCGCAGAAGGAATCCTTGAAGAGGGCATCCCACAACTCCCAACGTGGGAAAACCTCCATGGCCTTGAGATTCCGCTCCGTTCATGAAGGGGAAGTCATGCACAGAAACACCAACCTGAGCCAACGTCTGATCCTCGCCGTGACTTCAGATGCTTGAGGTATTGTTTCAGATCTGCAGGGGTTACCGGCCGTACCCTCGACCTGAAGAGCAAGTCTATCTTGTTTTCTTAGACTTATGTCCTCACACTCCTGGTCCAGAAGCCCTCAAGTTTGGCAAGTCCGGACCCACAATGCAGCACTCTGCCGGCCCTTTAGAAAAAATATCTTGCCTAATGAGCTGCCCAGGTACCTCAAATGAGGACAAACCTACACGGCACTCGACTGTACCCAAATCATGTAGTCTAACCAGGGCACTAATGCACTGTCTGACACAACCTGAGCCAGAACCTCCTGACCAACACCCAGGAAGCTGACCGCACACTGAGCATATCAGACCCGCCATGGCCTTAGGTCCTCATCTCTTCCCAACTGCGGTTTTTCTGACTTCAGAACCTAGTCCTTATCCCCAACCACTGCCCAGGGTTGAAAGTGATGCTAAAATCAGAACATCTTCCCCATGGCAAGAGTCCTTATCATTGGCATGTTGTCCAAAGTCCAGTGTAGTTGAAACCAGTGTGGCCCATGAGGCCCCGCCCATGCTCGCGGTCCACATTGGTCACAAACACACAATGTGAAACTCAGCCTGAGCCCAGTCCTCAAGTAAGGCCTCTCAGTGGCTGGATGAAGAGATAGCATATTTGGCCTTCCTTCCCCTAGGCCCCAATTTTTAACCATATTTTGCGTTGTCCCTTCACTCTTCCCTAGGGCTCTGCTTTGGAATTCATCTTTTGTTCGGACACATGATGTAATAAACCTGAAAGGAGACCTCCCATCCCACAGATTGACGAAAAACATTTGGGACCGGGCCAAATCCAAAGAGAGAAAGATTCGTCCATTTCCCATGAGGCCTCCCCACATTCCACGGCCATCGTTGATAAAAAAATCCAGAGACAAAAGCCTGAGCAAGTGCCTCCGACTCGCTCTTTCTTCATATCCTGAAGTGTTCTTCTCATGGTTTGTAGATTGGGCCTGCCATACCTACGTCCCCAAACCTGAGCTGAGTTTGTGTTTTCAGACTTCTGTCGCTCAAATCCCTGGGCCACACACCCGCAAGGCTGGGGCCCCTGGAGCCACACATTAGGACTGTGCCTACCCAATCCATGGGAATTCTGCCCATTCCATTGTCCAAAATCGTATAAATTAGGAGAACTCTCCAAAGTCCCCGAGGCCATCCCAATAGTGTAGGTCTTCGGGGACAAACAAGGGCGGTCTGACACCAGGTGAGCATCTACCTTCACTGATTCCATAGATGGATATCCCCAGAGAAGAAGATTGAACCAGAGAGGACCCTAGGCCATAATCGGATCCATTGCTTGGATTTACAGGCATGTCTCCTCAAAAGCCTAGATTCCCATACCAGCATATGGTTTTGCAGAGGCACCCATCAGAACAAATCTCGTCTGCACAAGGAAACTTGTGCATGGGAGCTATGTCAAAAGATTAGGAGAATACTTCAGGATCCCGGTGCCAACTCCCCATTCCAAGGCCCTCATGGACACAAACACACATTAAACCCCATCCTCATGAAAGTCCATTTCAACACAGCCACCCCGGTTGCTCCTTCAGAGCCATCCAATATCAACTGTCTTGTTTCTAGGAGGTTATTGGAATGCGCGTCGGGCTTCCCTGGCATCCATTCTCCAATGGTGCTCTGGAGTCATTCCATATGGGATGTCCTGAACCTGCCCAATAGGACTCAATTGTCCCGCAGAAGGAATCCTTGAAGAGAGCATCCCACAACTCCCAACGTGGGAAAACCTCCATGGCCTTGAGATTCCGCTCCGTTCATGAAGGGGAAGTCATGCACAGAAACTCCAACCTGAGCCAACGTCTGATCCTCGCCGTGACTTCAGACGCTTGAGATATTGTTTCAGATCTGCAGGGGTTACCGGCAGTGCCCTCGACCTGAAGCCCAAGTCTAGCTTGTGTTCTCAACTTATGTCCTCACACTCCTGGCCCAGAAGCCCTCAAGTCTGGCAAGTCTGGACCCACAATGCAGCACTCTGCTGGCCCTTTAGAAAAAATATCTTGCCTAATGAGCTGCCCTGGTACCTCAAATGAGGATAAACCTACACGGCACTCGACTGTACCCAAATCATGTAGTCTAACCAGGGCACTAATGCACTGTCTGACACAACCTGAGCCAGAACCTTTTGACCAACACCCAGGCAGCTGACCTCACACTGAGCATATCAGACCCGCCATGGCCTTAGGTCATCATCTCTTCCCAACTGCAGTTTTTCAGGCTTCAGAACCTAGTCCTTATCTCCAACCACTGCCCAGGGTTGAAAGTGATGCAAAAATCAGAACACCTTCCCCATGGCAAGAGTCCTTATCATTGGCATGTTGTTCAAATTCCAGTGTAGTTGAAACCAGTGTGGCCCATGAGGCCCCGCCCATGCTCGCGGTCCACATTGGTCACAAACACACAATGTGAACCTCAGCCTGAGCCCAGTCCTCAAGTAAGGCCTCTCAGTGGCTGGATGAAGAGACAGCATATTTGGCCTGCCTTCCCCTAGGCCCCAATTTTTAACCATATTTTGCGTTGTCCCTTCACTCTTCCCTAGGGCTCTGCTTTGGAATTCATCTTTTGTTCGGACACATGATGTAATAAACCTGAAAGGAGACCTCCCATCCCACAGATTGACGAAAAGCAATTGGGACCGGGCCAAATCCACAGAGAGGAAGATTCGTACATTTCCCATGAGACCTCCCCACATTCCACGGCCATCGTTGATACAAAATCCAGAGACAAAAGCCTGAGCAAGTTCCTCAGACTCGCTCTTTCTTCATATCCTGAAGAGTTCTCATGGTTTGTAGATTGGGCCTGCCAAACCTACATCCCCAAACCTGAGCTGAGTTTGTGTTTTCAGACTTCTGTCCTCAAAGTCCTGGGCCACACACCCGCAAGGCTGGGGCCCCTGGAGCCACACATTAGGACTGTCCCTACCCTATCCATGGGAATTCTGCCCATTCCATTGTCCAAAATCGTACAAATTAGGAGAACTCTCCAAAGTCCCCGAGGCCATCCCAATAGTGTAGGTCTTCGGGGACAAACAAGGGCGGTCTGACACCAGGTGAGCATCTACCTCCACTCATTCCATAGATGGATATCCCCAGAGAAGAAGATTGAACCAGAGAGGACCCTAGGCCATAATCGGATCCATTGCTTGGATTTACAGGCATGTCTCCTCAAAAGCCTGGATTCCATACCAGCATATGGTTTTGCAGAGGCACCCATCAGAACAAATCTCGTCTGCACAAGGAAACTTGTGCAAGGGAGCTATGTCAAAAGATTAGGAGAATACTTCAGGATCCCGGTGCCAACTCCCCATTCCAAGGCCCTCATGGACACAAACACACATTAAACCCCATCCTCATGAAAGTCCATTTCAACACAGCCACCCCGGTTGCTCCTTCAGAGCCATCCAATATCAACTGTCTTGTTTCTAGGAGGTTATTGGAATGCGCGGCGGGTTTCCCTGGCATCCATTCTCCAATGGTGCTCTGGAGTCATTCCATATGGGATGTCCTGAACCTGCCCAATAGGACTCAATTGTCCCGCAGAAGGAATCCTTGAAGAGGGCATCCCACAACTCCCAACGTGGGAAAACCTCCATGGCCTTGAGATTCCGCTCCGTTCATGAAGGGGAAGTCATGCACAGAAACACCAACCTGAGCCAACGTCTGATCCTCGCCGTGACTTCAGATGCTTGAGGTATTGTTTCAGATCTGCAGGGGTTACCGGCCGTACCCTCGACCTGAAGAGCAAGTCTATCTTGTTTTCTTAGACTTATGTCCTCACACTCCTGGTCCAGAAGCCCTCAAGTTTGGCAAGTCCGGACCCACAATGCAGCACTCTGCCCTCCCTTTAGAAAAAATATCTTGCCTAATGAGCTGCCCAGGTACCTCAAATGAGGACAAACCTACACGGCACTCGACTGTACCCAAATCATGTAGTCTAACCAGGGCACTAATGCACTGTCTGACACAACCTGAGCCAGAACCTCCTGACCAACACCCAGGAAGCTGACCGCACACTGAGCATATCAGACCCGCCATGGCCTTAGGTCCTCATCTCTTCCCAACTGCGGTTTTTCTGACTTCAGAACCTAGTCCTTATCCCCAACCACTGCCCAGGGTTGAAAGTGATGCAAAAATCAGAACATCTTCCCCATGGCAAGAGTCCTTATCATTGGCATGTTGTCCAAAGTCCAGTGTAGTTGAAACCAGTGTGGCCCATGAGGCCCCGCCCATGCTCGCGGTCCACATTGGTCACAAACACACAATGTGAAACTCAGCCTGAGCCCAGTCCTCAAGTAAGGCCTCTCAGTGGCTGGATGAAGAGATAGCATATTTGGCCTTCCTTCCCCTAGGCCCCAATTTTTAACCATATTTTGCGTTGTCCCTTCACTCTTCCCTAGGGCTCTGCTTTGGAATTCATCTTTTGTTCGGACACATGATGTAATAAACCTGAAAGGAGACCTCCCATCCCACAGATTGACGAAAAACATTTGGGACCGGGCCAAATCCAAAGAGAGAAAGATTCGTCCATTTCCCATGAGGCCTCCCCACATTCCACGGCCATCGTTGATAAAAAAATCCATAGACAAAAGCCTGAGCAAGTGCCTCCGACTCGCTCTTTCTTCATATCCTGAAGTGTTCTTCTCATGGTTTGTAGATTGGGCCTGCCATACCTACGTCCCCAAACCTGAGCTGAGTTTGTGTTTTCAGACTTCTGTCGCTCAAATCCCTGGGCCACACACCCGCGAGGCTGGGGCCCCTGGAGCCACACATTAGGACTGTGCCTACCCAATCCATGGGAATTCTGCCCATTCCATTGTCCAAAATCGTATAAATTAGGAGAACTCTCCAAAGTCCCCGAGGCCATCCCAATAGTGTAGGTCTTCGGGGACAAACAAGGGCGGTCTGACACCAGGTGAGCATCTACCTTCACTGATTCCATAGATGGATATCCCCAGAGAAGAAGATTGAACCAGAGAGGACCCTAGGCCATAATCGGATCCATTGCTTGGATTTACAGGCATGTCTCCTCAAAAGCCTAGATTCCCATACCAGCATATGGTTTTGCAGAGGCACCCATCAGAACAAATCTCGTCTGCACAAGGAAACTTGTGCATGGGAGCTATGTCAAAAGATTAGGAGAATACTTCAGGATCCCGGTGCCAACTCCCCCATTCCAAGGCCCTCATGGACACAAACACACATTAAACCCCATCCTCATGAAAGTCCATTTCAACACAGCCACCCCGGTTGCTCCTTCAGAGCCATCCAATATCAACTGTCTTGTTTCTAGGAGGTTATTGGAATGCGCGTCGGGCTTCCCTGGCATCCATTCTCCAATGGTGCTCTGGAGTCATTCCATATGGGATGTCCTGAACCTGCCCAATAGGACTCAATTGTCCCGCAGAAGGAATCCTTGAAGAGAGCATCCCACAACTCCCAACGTGGGAAAACCTCCATGGCCTTGAGATTCCGCTCCGTTCATGAAGGGGAAGTCATGCACAGAAACTCCAACCTGAGCCAACGTCTGATCCTCGCCGTGACTTCAGACGCTTGAGATATTGTTTCAGATCTGCAGGGGTTACCGGCAGTGCCCTCGACCTGAAGCCCAAGTCTAGCTTGTGTTCTCAACTTATGTCCTCACACTCCTGGCCCAGAAGCCCTCAAGTCTGGCAAGTCTGGACCCACAATGCAGCACTCTGCTGGCCCTTTAGAAAAAATATCTTGCCTAATGAGCTGCCCTGGTACCTCAAATGAGGATAAACCTACACGGCACTCGACTGTACCCAAATCATGTAGTCTAACCAGGGCACTAATGCACTGTCTGACACAACCTGAGCCAGAACCTTTTGACCAACACCCAGGCAGCTGACCTCACACTGAGCATATCAGACCCGCCATGGCCTTAGGTCATCATCTCTTCCCAACTGCAGTTTTTCAGGCTTCAGAACCTAGTCCTTATCTCCAACCACTGCCCAGGGTTGAAAGTGATGCAAAAATCAGAACACCTTCCCCATGGCAAGAGTCCTTATCATTGGCATGTTGTTCAAATTCCAGTGTAGTTGAAACCAGTGTGGCCCATGAGGCCCCGCCCATGCTCGCGGTCCACATTGGTCACAAACACACAATGTGAACCTCAGCCTGAGCCCAGTCCTCAAGTAAGGCCTCTCAGTGGCTGGATGAAGAGACAGCATATTTGGCCTGCCTTCCCCTAGGCCCCAATTTTTAACCATATTTTGCGTTGTCCCTTCACTCTTCCCTAGGGCTCTGCTTTGGAATTCATCTTTTGTTCGGACACATGATGTAATAAACCTGAAAGGAGACCTCCCATCCCACAGATTGACGAAAAGCAATTGGGACCGGGCCAAATCCACAGAGAGGAAGATTCGTACATTTCCCATGAGACCTCCCCACATTCCACGGCCATCGTTGATACAAAATCCAGAGACAAAAGCCTGAGCAAGTGCCTCAGACTCGCTCTTTCTTCATATCCTGAAGAGTTCTCATGGTTTGTAGATTGGGCCTGCCAAACCTACATCCCCAAACCTGAGCTGAGTTTGTGTTTTCAGACTTCTGTCCTCAAAGTCCTGGGCCACACACCCGCAAGGCTGGGGCCCCTGGAGCCACACATTAGGACTGTCCCTACCCTATCCATGGGAATTCTGCCCATTCCATTGTCCAAAATCGTACAAATTAGGAGAACTCTCCAAAGTCCCCGAGGCCATCCCAATAGTGTAGGTCTTCGGGGACAAACAAGGGCGGTCTGACACCAGGTGAGCATCTACCTCCACTCATTCCATAGATGGATATCCCCAGAGAAGAAGATTGAACCAGAGAGGACCCTAGGCCATAATCGGATCCATTGCTTGGATTTACAGGCATGTCTCCTCAAAAGCCTGGATTCCATACCAGCATATGGTTTTGCAGAGGCACCCATCAGAACAAATCTCGTCTGCACAAGGAAACTTGTGCAAGGGAGCTATGTCAAAAGATTAGGAGAATACTTCAGGATCCCGGTGCCAACTCCCCATTCCAAGGCCCTCATGGACACAAACACACATTAAACCCCATCCTCATGAAAGTCCATTTCAACACAGCCACCCCGGTTGCTCCTTCAGAGCCATCCAATATCAACTGTCTTGTTTCTAGGAGGTTATTGGAATGCGCGGCGGGCTTCCCTGGCATCCATTCTCCAATGGT
The DNA here is from genome assembly GCF_964662115.1 of Mustela nivalis. Taxonomy (NCBI): domain Eukaryota; kingdom Metazoa; phylum Chordata; class Mammalia; order Carnivora; family Mustelidae; genus Mustela; species Mustela nivalis. Next base: position 524,467 of record NW_028136395.1, read on the forward strand.
GCTCTGGAGTCATTCCATATGGGATGTCCTGAACCTGCCCAATAGGACTCAATTGTCCCGCAGAAGGAATCCTTGAAGAGGGCATCCCACAACTCCCAACGTGGGAAAACCTCCATGGCCTTGAGATTCCGCTCCGTTCATGAAGGGGAAGTCATGCACAGAAACACCAACCTGAGCCAACGTCTGATCCTCGCCGTGACTTCAGATGCTTGAGGTATTGTTTCAGATCTGCAGGGGTTACCGGCCGTACCCTCGACCTGAAGAGCAAGTCTATCTTGTTTTCTTAGACTTATGTCCTCACACTCCTGGCCCAGAAGCCCTCAAGTCTGGCAAGTCCGGACCCACAATGCAGCACTCTGCCGGCCCTTTAGAAAAAATATCTTGCCTAATGAGTTGCCCAGGCACCTCAAATGAGGATAAACCTACACGGCACTCGACTGTACCCAAATTATATTGTCTAACCTGGGCACTAATGCACTGTCTGACACAACCTGAGCCAGAACCTCCTGACCAACACCCAGGAAGCTGACCGCACACTGAGCATATCAGACCCGCCATGGTCTTATGTCGTCATCTAATTCCAACTGCGGTTTTTCAGGCTTCAGAACCAAGTCCTTATCTCCAACCACTGTCCAGGGTAGAAAGTGAGGCAGAAGTCAGAACACCTTCCCCATGGCAAGAGTCCTTGTGATTGGCATGTTGTCCAAAGTCCAGTGCAGTAGAAACCAGTGTGGCCCATGAGGCCCACCCATTCTCGCAGGCCACATTGGTCACAAACACACATTGTGACCCTCAGCCTGAGCCCAGTCCTCAAGTAAGGCCTCTCAGTGTCTGGATGAAGAGACAGCATATTTGGCCTGCCTTCCCCTAGGCCCCAATTTTTAACCATATTTTGCGTTGTCCCTTCACTCTTCCCTAGGGCTCTGCTTTGGAATTCCTCTTTTGTTCAGACACCTGAGGTAATAAACCTCAAAGGAGACCTCCCATTCCAGAGATTGACGAAAAACAATTCGGACGGGACAAATCCACAGAGAGGAAGATTCGTACATTTCCCATGAGACCTCCCCACATTCCACGGCCATCGTTGATAAAAAATCCAGAGACAAAAGCCTGAGCAAGTGGTTCAGACTCCCTCTTTCTTCATATCCTGAAGAGTTCTTCTCATGGTTTGTAGATTTGGCCTGCCAAACCTACATCCCCAGACCTGAGCTGTGTTTGTGTTTTCAGACTTCTGTCCTCAAAGTCCTGGGCCACACACCCTCGAGGCTGGGTCCCCTGGAGCCACACATTAGGACTGTGCCTATGCAATCCATGGGAATTCTGCCCATTCCATTGTCCAAAATCGTACAAATTAGGAGAACACTCCAAAGTCCCCGAGGCCATCCCAATAGTGTAGGTCTCCGGGGAAAACAAGGGCGGTCTCACACCAGGTGAGCATCTACCTGCACTCATTCCATAGATGGATATCCCCAGAGAAGAAGATTTAACCAGACAGAATCCTAGGACATAATCGGATCCATTGCTTTGGTTTACAGGCGTGTCTCCTCAAAATCCTGGATTCCAATACCAGCATAAGGGGTTTCCTGAAGCACCCATCAGAACAAATCTCGTCTCCACAAGGAAACTTGTGCATGGGAGCTATGTCAAAAGATTAGGAGAATACTTCAGGGTCCCGGTGCCACGGCTCCATTCCAAGGCCCTCATGGACACAAACACACATTAGGCCCCATCCTCAGGAAAGTCCATTTCAACTCAGCCACCCCGGTTGCTCCCGCCAATCCATCACATCTCAACTGTCTTGTTCCAAGGAGGCAATTGGAATGCAAGGCGAGCTTCCCTGGCATCCATCCTCCAATGGTTCTGTGGAGTCATTCCATATGGGATGTCCTGGAGCTGCCCAACAGGTCTCATTGTCCCTCAGAAGGAATCCTTGAAGGGGGCACCCCACAACTCCCAACGTGGGAAAACCTCCATGGCTTTGAGGTTCCGCTCCGTTCTTGAAGGGGCAGTCATGCACATAAACTCCAACCTGAGCCAACATATGATCCTCGCCGTGACTTCAGATGCATGAGATATTGGTTCAGATCTGCAGGGGGTACCTGCCGTGCCCAAGTCTGGCTTGTGTTCTCAGACTTCTGTCCTCACACTCCTGGCCCCGAAGCCCTCAAGTTTTTCAATTCCGGACCCACAATGCAGCACTCTGCCTGCCCTCTAGAAATAATACCTTGCCAATGAACTGCCCAGGCACCTCAAATAGGATATACCTATACAGCACTCGACTGTACCCAAATTATATAGTCTAACCAGGGCACAATTGCACTCCGTGACACAACTTGAGCCAGAACCTCCTGACCAACACCCAGGCAGCTGACTGCACACTGAGCCCTACAGGCCTGCCATGAGCTTAGGTCGTCATCTCTTCCCACCTGCGGTTTTCAGGCTTCCGAACCTAGACCTTATTTCCAACCTCTGCCCAGGGTTGAAAATGATGCAGAAATCAGAACTCCTTCCCCTTGGCAGTAGACCTTTGATTGGCATGTTGTCCAAATTTCAGTGCAGTTGAAACCAGTGTGGCCCGTGCTCACAGTCCACAATGGTCCCAAACACACATTGTGACCCTCATGCTGAGCCCAGTCCTCAAGTTAGGCTTCTCAGTAGCTGGATAGAGAGACAGCATATTGGCCCTGCCATGCCCAAAGGCCCCAATTTTTAACCATAGTTTGGGTTGTCCCTTCACTATTCCGCAGGGCTCTAATTTGGAATTCCTCTTTGTTTGGGACTCCTGAGGTAACAAACCTGAAAGGCGACCTCCCATCCCACAGCTTGACGAAAAACAATTGGGACTGGGGCAAATCCTCAGAGAGGAAGAATCGTCCATGGCGCATGAACCTACCCACATTCCACGGGCATCGTTGATACAAAATCCAGAGACAAAAGCCTGACGAAGAGCCTCAGACTCGCTCTTTCTTCATTTCCTGAAGAGTTCTTCTCATGGTTTGTAGATTGGGCCTGCCATACCTACGTCCCCAAACCTAAGCTGAGTTTCTGTTTTCAGACTTCTGTCCTCAATGTCATGGGCCACACACACACCAGGCTGGGGCCCCTGGAGCAACACATTAGGACTGTGCCTACCCAATCCATGGGTTTTCTGATCATTCCATTGTCCAAAATCTTACAAATTAGGAGAACCCTCCAAAGTCACCGAGGCCTTCCCAATAGTTTAGGTCTCCGGGGACAAACAAGGGTGGCTGACTGCAGCTGAGCATCTACCTCCACTCATACCATAGATGGATGTCGGCAGAGTAGAAGAAGGAACCATACAGGACCCTAGGCCATAATCGGATCCATTGTTTGGTTTACAGGCGTGTCTCCCCAAATGCCGGGATTCCAATACTAGCATAGGGGGTTTCCTGAGGCTCCATTCAGAACAAATCTCGTCTCCACAAGGAAACCTGTGCTTGGGAGCTCTGTCAAAAGCTTAGGAGAATACTTCAGGGTACAGGTGCCTCGCACCATTCCAAAGCCCTCATGGACATAAACACACATTAGACCCATCCTCAGGAAAGTACATTTCAACTCTGCCACCCTGGTTGCTCCCGCAGAGCCATCCCATCTCAACTGTCTTGTTCCAAGAAGACAATTGGAATGCAAGGCGGGGTTCCCTGGCATCCATCCTCCAACGGTGCTCTGGATTCATTCCATATGGGATGTTCTGGAGCTGTCCAACAGGTCTCAATTGTCCCGCAGAAGGAATCCTTGAAGGGGGCATCCCACAACTCCCAACGTGGGAAAACCTCAATGGCCTCGAGATTCCGCTCCCTTCATGAAGCGGCCGTCATGCACGGAAAGTCCAACTGGAGCCAACTTCTGATCCTCGCCCTGACTTCAGATGCATGAGATATTGGTTCAGATCTGCAGGGGTACCTGCCGTGCCCTCGCACTGAAACCCAAGTCCAGCTTGTCTTCTCAGACTTCCGTCCCCACACTCCAGGCCCAGAAGCCCTCAAGTTTGGCAATTCCGGACCCACAATACAGCACTCTGCCTGCCCTCTAGAAAAAATTTATTGCCGAATCAGCTGCCCAGGTACCTTAAATGAGGATAAACCTACACAGCACTTGACTTTACCCAAATTATATAGACTAACCTGGGCACTAATGCACTGTCGGACACAACCTGAGCCCAGACCTCATGAACAACACCCAGAAAGCTTACCGCACACTGAGCACATAAGACCCGCCATGGCCTTAGGTCATCATCTCTTCCCTACTTCAGTTTTCAGCAATCAGAACCGAGACCTTATCTCCAATCACTTCCCAGGGGTGAGTGTGATGCAGAAATCAGAACTCCTCCTTACCCATGGCAAGAAAACTTGTGGTTGGCACGTTGTCCAACGTTCAGTGTAGGAGAAACCAGCATTCACCCTGAGGCCCCGCCCATTCTTGAGAGCGACGAGGGCATAAACACGCATTGTGACCCTCAGTATGAATCCTGTCCTCTAGTAAGTCCTCTCAGTGGCTGGACCATTAGATGTCATAATGGGCTTGACATGTCCCTAGGCCCCAACTTTTAATCAGATTTCTGATTGTCCATTTGCGGCTCCCCAGGGCTCTACTCTAGAATCCCTCCTTTGGTGGGACACCTGAGGTAACAGAAGAAAACAACAAAAACAAATAAACGGACTTCTTCTATCCCACAGAATGACCCCAAACTCTTTGAACGGGGCCAAACCACCAGAGAATAAGACTCGTGCATTTCCCATGAAGTCACCAGAAATTTCACGACCGTGTGTGACACGATATCCAGAGACAAAAACTTGAGCAAGAGCCTCACACTTGCCCTTTTCTCAAATCCCGAACAATTCTCCTCATGGTCTGTAGATCAGTCCTGCCATACCTATGACCCGAAGATAATTCGAGTTTGTGTTTTCTGACAACTGTCCAAACAGCCCTGGCCTACACAACCTACAGGCTCAGGCCCCTGGAGCCAAACCTGAGGACTGTACTTGCCCTCTCCAAGGGAATTGTGTGTGCCCATTCCAATGGCCACAACCCTTCTAATAGGATAAACCTCCAACGTCCCTGATTCATCTCAATAGTGGTGGCTTCCCAGGAAAAACAGGGGCAATCTGAGCCCATCTGAGCACCTACCTGCACTCAGACCCATAGACAGATGTCCCCAGAGGTAAAAGGGAAAGAACACGCCCCTAGGCACTAATCAGATCCATTGCTTTGTTTTCCAGGCATGTCGCCTCAGAGACCTGGATTTCAAAACCAGCATATGGCTGTTTCTTGACTCACCCAGCAGAAAACATCTCATCTGCACATGGAAACTTGCACGTTGGAGCTGTGTCAAAGACTCTGTTTAGGAGAACTCTTCAGGGGCCCAGTGCCACCGCTTCATTCCAAGGTCTCCATACACACAAAAGCACATTAGGACCCATCCACATGAGAGTCCATTTCAAATCAGCCTCCTCGGTTGCTCCCCCAGATCCAGCAGATCTAACCTGTCTTGTTGCTAGGAGACAATTGGAATGCGAGGTGGGCTACCCAGCCATCCATCCTTAGAACCCTGCTCAGAATCATTGGCCTGGATCCAAACAACAGGTCTCAATTGTCCTGCAGAAGACTCAGCAGTTTGGAGTTGCTCAGCAGTTTGCCCACTCCCATCGTGGGCAAACCCCCAAGGCCTCGCGATGCCCCCCCTTCATGGAGGGGCCATCAGGGACACAAACTCCAACCTGTGCGATCGTCTGATACTCGCCCTGACATCAGATGCACGCAATCTCGATTCCGGTCTGTAGATTGTGCCTGCCATGTCCTCACCCAGAAACCTATTCCTAGCTTGTGTTCTCAGACTTCTCTCGTCAGACTACTGGCCCGCAAGCCCTCCAGTTTGGCAATCCAGAACTACAATGCAGCACTCTGCCTGCCCTCCAGAAGAAAAACTTTACCCTCCGGGACTAACCAGACACCCCAAGTGAGGATCAACATGCACCTACCTTGGCTGTACCCCAAATACATAGGCTGACCAGGGAACTAATGCCCTTTCTGACACAGCCTCATCCTGGACCACCTGGACCAACCCAGACAGCTGGCCGCACACTGAGCACATCGAGCCGCCATTGCCTAAGGTTGTCATCTTTTCCCAACCTCGGTTTTCAGGCCTCAGAACCTAGACCTTATCTCGAATCACTGCCCAGGTTTGAACGTGATGCAGAAATCAGAATTCCTTCCCCATGGCAAGAAACCTTGTGGTTGGTATGTTGTCCAACGTTCAGTGTAGTTGAAACCAGTGTGGCCCAAGAGGCCCCGCTCATGCTCGCGAGCCACCTGGGTCACAAACACACATTGTGACCCTCAGCCTGAGCCCAGTCCTCAAGTACGCCTGTCAGTGGCTGGATGAAGAGATAACATATTGGACTTGCCATGCCCCTAAGCCCCAACATTTAACCATAGTTCGGGTTGTCCCCTCAGTCTTCCCCACGGCTTTGCTTTGGAATTCCTCTTTGTTGGGTCACCTGAGGTAACAAAACTGAAAAGAAGTCCTCCCATCCCACAGATTGACGAAAAACAATTGGGAATCGGGCCAAATCCTAAGAGAGGAAGATTCGTCCATGGCCCATGAGGCTTCCCCAATATTCCAGGGCCATCGCTGATACAAAACCCAGAGACATAAGCATGAGCAAGCGCTTCAGACTCGCACTTTCTTCATATCCTGAAGAGTTCTTCTCATGGATTGTAGATCGACCTGCCATACCTACGTCCCCAAACCTAAGCTGAGTTTGTGTTTTCAGACTTCTGTCCTCAAAGTCCAGGGCCTCACACCCTCCAGGCTGGGGCCCCTGAAGCCACGCATTAGGACTGTGCCTACCAATCCATGGGAATTCTGCCCATTCCCTGTCCAAAATCGTACAAATTAGGAGCAACCTCCAAAGTCCCTGAGGCCATCCAAATAGTGTAGGTCACGAGGAACAAACAAGGGCTGTCTGACACCAGCTGATAATCGACCTCCACTCATACCGTAGATGGATGTCTCCAAAGAAGGTTTTTTAACCAGACAGGACCCTAGCCCATAATGGGATCCATTGCTTTGGTTTACAGGCCTGTCTCCTGAAAAGCCTGATTCCAATACGAGCATAGGGGTTTTCCTGAGGCACCAATCAGTTCTCATCTCGTCTCCACAAGGAAACCTGTGCATGGGAGCCATGTCCAAAGCTTAGGAGAGTACTTCAGGGTCCCGGTGCCACCGCCCCATTCAAAGGCCCTCATGGACAGAAAAAACACATTAGGACTCATTCTCAGGAAAGTCCATTTCAACTCAGCCACCTCGGTTGCTCCCGCAGAGCCATCAGATCTCAACTGTCTTGTTTCTAGGAGACAATTGGAATGGGAAGCGGGCTTCCATTGGCATCCATCCTCGAAGGGTGCTCTGGATTCTTTCCATATGGGATGTCCTGGAGCTGTCCAACCGGTCTCAATTAACCCACAGAAGGAATCCTTGAAGGGGGCATCCCACAACTCCCAACGTGGGAAAACCTCAATGGCCTCGAGATTCCGCTCCCTTCATGAAGCGGCCATCATGCACGGAAACTCCAACCGGAGCAAACGTCTGATCCTCGCCCGGACTTCAGATGCATGAGATATTGGTTCAGATCTGCAGGGGGTACCTGCCTTGCCTTCACTTTGAAACCCATTTCTAGCCTGTCTTCTCAGACTTCCGTCCTCACACTCCTGGCCCCGAAGCCCTCAAAATTGGCAATTCCGGACCCATAATGCAGCACTCTGCCTGCCCTCTAGAAAAAATTTATTGCCTAATAAGCTGCCCAGGTACCTTAAATGAGGATAAACCTACACAGCACTCGACTTTACCCAAATTATATAGTCTAACCCGGGCACTAATGCACTGTCGGACACAACCTGAGCCCAGACCTCCTGACCAACACCCAGAAAGCTTACCGCACACTGAGCACATAAGACCCGCCATGGCCTTAGGTCATCATCTCTTCCCTACCTCAGTTTTCAGGCTTCAGAACCGAGACCTTATCTCCAATCACTGCCCAGGGGTGAGTGTGATGCAGAAATCAGAACTCCTCCTTACCCATGGCAGGAAACCTTGTGGTTGGCACGTTGTCCAACGTTCAGTGTAGGAGAAACCAGCATTCATCCTGAGGCCCCGCCCATTCTTGAGAGCGACGAGGGCATAAACACGCATTGTGACCCTCAGCATGAGTCCTGTCCTCTAGTAAGTACTCTCAGTGGCGGGACCATTAGATGTCATAATGGGCTTGACATGTCCCTAGGCCCCAACATTTAATCAGATTACTGATTGTCCAGTCGCGCCTCCCCAGGCCTCTACTCTGGAATCCCTTGGCGAGACACCTGAGGTTAAAGAAGAAAACAACAACAACAAATAAACGGACTTCTTCTATCCCACAGAATGACCCCAAACTCTTTGGACGGGGCCAAACCACCAGAGAGTAAGACTCGTCAATGTCCCATGAAGTCACCCAGGTATTTCACGACCATGAGTGACACGATATCCAGAGACAAAAACTTGAGCAAGAGCTTCACACTTGCCCTTTTCTCAAATACGGAAGAGTTCTCCTCATGGTCTGTAGATCAGTCCTGCCATACCTATGACGCGAAAGATAATTTGAGTTTGTGTTTATAGACAACTGTCCAAACAGCCCTGGCCTACACAACCTACAAGCTCAGGCCCCTGCAGCCAAACCTGAGGACTGTACTTGCCCTCTCCAAGGGAATTGTGTGTGCCCATTCCAAAGGCCACAACCCTTCTAATAGGATAAACCTCCAAAGTCCCTGATCCATCTCAATAGTGGTGGCATCCCAGGAAAAACAGGGGCAATCTGAGCCCATCTGAGCACCTACCTACACTCAGACCCATAGACAGATGTCCCCAGAGGTAAAAAGGAAAGAACAGGCCGCTAGGCACTAATCAGATCCATTGCTTTGGTTTCCAAGCATCTCTCCTCAGAGGCCTGGATTTCAAAACCAGCACATGGCTGTTTCTTGACTCACCCATCAGAAAACATCTCATCTACACAGGGGAAACTTGCACGTTGTAGCTGTGTGAAAGCCTCTGTTTAGATGAACCCTTCAGGGCCCCAGTGCCACCGCTTCATTCCAAGGTCTGCATAGACACAAAAGCACATTAGGACCCATCCACAGGAGAGTCCATTTCAACTCAACCTCCGCGGTTGCTCCCCCAGATCCAGCAGATCTAACCTGTCTTGTTGTTAGGAGACAATTGGAATGCGAGGTGGGCTACCCAGCCATCCATCCTTAGAACCCTGCTCAGAATCATTGGCCTCGAGCCAAATAACAGATCTCAATTGTCCTGCAGAAGATTCTCTGCAGTTTGGAGCTTCTCACAACTCCCATCGTGGGCATAAGCCCAAGGCCTCGCGATGCCCCCCCTTCATGGAGGGGCCATCAGGGACACAAACTCCAACCTGAGCGATGGTCTGATCCTCGCCCTGACTTTCAGATGCCCGTGATCTCGATTCAGGTCTGTAGATTGTGCTTGCTATGGCCTCACTCAGAACCTAAGCCTAGCTTGTGTTCTCATCTTCTGTCGTCAGACTACTGGCCTTCATGCCCTCCAGTTTGGTAATCCAGAACTACAATGCAGCACTCTGCCTGCCCTCCAGAAGAAAAACTTTACCCTCCGGGACTAACCAGACACCCCAAATGAGGATCAACCTGCACCTACCTTGGCTGTACCCCAAATACATAGGCTGACCAGGGCACTAATGCCCTTTCTGACACAGCCTGAGACTGGACCTCCGGGACCAACCCAGACAGCAGGCCGCACACTGAGCACATCGAGCCGCCATGGCCTAAGGTCGTCATCTTTTCCCAACCTCGGTTTTCAGGCCTCAGAACCTAGACCTTATCTCCAATCACTGCCCAGGGTTGAACGTGATGGAGAAATAAGAACTCCTTCCCCATGGCAAGAAACCTTGTTGTTGGCATGTTGTACAACGTTCAGTGTAGTTGAAACCAGTGTGGCCCATGAGGCCCCTCCCATTCTCGCGGGCCACCTGGGTCACAAACACACATTGTGACCCTCAGCCTGAGCCCAATCCTCAAGTAACTTCTCTCAGTGGCTGGATGAAGAGATAGCATATTGGGCTTGCCATGCCCCTAGGCCCCAATTTTTAACCATAGTTCTGGTTGTCCCTTCAGTCTTCCCCATGGCTTTGCTTTGGAATTCCTCTTTTGGTGGGACACCTGAGGTAACAAAACTGAAAGGAGTCCTCCCATCCTGTCCTCTAGTAAGTCCTCTCAGTGGCTGGACCATTAGATGTCATAATGGGCTTGACATGTCCCTAGGCCCCAACTTTTAATCAGATTTCTGATTGTCCATTCGCGGCTCCCCATGGCTCTACTCTGGAATCCCTCCTTTGGTGGGACACCTGAGGTTAAAGAAGAAAACAACAACAACAAATAAACGGACTTCTTCTATCCCACAGAATGACCCCAAACTTTGAACCTGAGCCAACGTCTGATCCTCGCTCTGTCTTCAGATGCATGAGATATTGGTTCAGATTTGCAGGGGTTACCTGCCGTGCCCTGGCACTGAAACCATGTCTAGCTTGTATTCTCAGACTTCCGTCCTCACACTCCTGGCCCCGAAGCCATCAAGTTTGGCAAATCCGGACCCACAATGCAGCACTCTGCCTGCCCTCTAGAAAAAATTTATTGCCTAATGAGCTGCCCAGATATCTTAAATGAGGATAAATCTACACAGCACTCGACTTTACCCAAATTATATAGTCTAACCTGGGCACTAATGCACTGTTGGACACAACCTGAGCCCAGACCTCCTGACCAACACCCAGAAAGCTGACCGCATACTGAGCACGTCAGACCCGCCATGGCCTTAGGTTATAATCTCTTCCCTACCTCAGTTTTCAGGCTTCAGAACCGAGACCTTATTTCCAATCACTGCCCAGGGGAGAGTGTGATGCAGAAATCAGAACTCCTCCTTACCCCTTGCAAGAAACCTTGTGGTTGGCACATTGTCCAACGTTCAGTGTAGGAGAAACCAGCATTCACCCTGAGGCCCTGCCCATTCCTTAGAGCGCTGAGGGCATAAACACGCATTGTGACCCTCAGCATGAGTCCTGTCCTCTAGTAAGTCCTCTCAGTGGCTGGACCATTAGATGTCATAATGGGCTTGACATGTCCCTAGGCCCCAACTTTTAACCAGATTTCTGATTATCATGTCGCCCCTCCCCAGGGCTCTACACTGGAATCCCTCATTTGGTGGGACACCTGAGGTTAAAGAAGAAAACAACAACAACAAATAAACGGACTTCTTCTATCCCACAGAATGACCCCAAAGTCTTTGGACAGGGCCAAACCACCAGAGAGTAAGACTCGTCCATTTCCCCTGTAGACACCCAGAAATTTCACGACCGTGTGTGACACGATATCAAGAGATAAAAACTTGAGCAGGAGCCTCACACTCGCCCTTTTTTCGAATCCTGAAGAGTTCTCCTCATGGTCTGTAGATCAGTCCTGCCATACATATGTCCCGAAACATAAGACGAGTATGTGTTTTCAGACAACGGTCCAAAGAGCCTTGGCCTACACAAACTAAAGGCTCAGGGCCATGGAGCCAAACCTGAGGACTGTACTTGCCCTCTCCAAGGGAATTGTGTGTTCCCATTCCAATGGCTACAACCCTTCTAATAGGATAAACCTCCAAAGTCCCTGATCCATCTCAATAGTGGTGGCTTCCCAGGACAAAAAGGGGCAATCTGAGCCCATCTGTGCACCTACCTGCACTCAGACCCATAGACAGATGTCCCCAGAGGTAAAAAGGAAAGAACAGGCCACTATGCACTAATCAGATCCATTGCTTTGGTTACCAGGCATCTCTCCTCAGAGGCCTGGATTTCAAAACCATCATATGGCTGTATCTTGACTCACCCATCAGAAAACATCTCGTCTACACATGGGAAACTGGCACGTTGGAGCTGTGTCAAAGACTCTGTTTAGGAGAACACCTCAGGGCCTTAGTGCCACCGCTTTATTCCAAAATCTCCATAGACACAAAAGCACATTAGGACCCATCCACAGGAGAGTCCATTTCAAGTCAGTCTCCTCGGTTGCTTCCCCAGATCCAGCACATCTAACCTGTCTTGTTACTAGGAGTCAATTGGAATGCGAGGTGGCCTACACAGCCATCCTTCCTTAGAACCCTGCTCAGAATCATTGGACTGGGTCAAAAACAGGTCTCAATTGTCCTGCAGAAGACTCTCTGCAGTTTGGAGCTTCTCACAACTCCCATCGTGGGAAAACCCCCATGGCCTCGTGATGCCCCCCCTTCATGAAGGGTCCATCAGGGACACAAACTCCAACCTGACCTATCGTCTGATCCTTGCCCTGACTTCAGATGTACGAGATCTCCATTCAGGTCTGTAGATTGTGCCTGCCATGGCCTCACCCAGAAACCTAAACCTAGCTTGTGTTCTCAGACTTCTGTTCTCAGACTACTGGCCACAAGCCCTCCAGTTTGGCAATCCACAACTACAATGAAGCACTCTGCCTGCCCTCCAGAAGAAAAACATTGCCCTCTGGGGCTACCCAGTAACCCCAAATGAGGATCAACCTGCACCTACCTTGGCTGTACCCCAAATACATAGGCTGACCAGGGCACTAATGCCCATTCTGACACAGCTTGAGCCTGGACCTCCTGGCCCCACCCAGACAGCTGGCCACACACTGAACACATTCGAGCGGCCATATCCTTAGGTCGTCATCTCTTCCCAACATCGGTTTTCAGGCTTCAGACCTAGAACTTATCTCCAATCACTGCCCAGGGTTGAACGTGATGCAGAAATCAGAAACTCTTACCGATGGCAAGAAACATTGTGGTTGGCATGTTGACCAACGTTCTGTGTAATTGAAACCAGTGTCATACATGAGGCCCCTCCCATGTTCGCGTGCCACATTGGTCACAAACACACATTGTGACCCTCAGCCTGAATTCAGACCTCAAGAAAGCCCTCTCAGTGACTGGATGAAGAGATAGCATATGGGGCTTGCCATGCCCCAAGGCCCCGAACGATAGTTTGGGTTGTCCCTTCAGTCTTCCCCATGGCTTTGCTTTGGAATTCCTCTTTTGGTGGCACACCTGAGGTAACAAAACTGAAAGGAGTCCTCCCATCCCACATATTGACGAAAAACAATTGGGAATCGGGCCAAATCCTCAGAGAGGAAGATTTCTCCATGGCCCATGAGGCCTTCCCGACATTCCACGGCCATCGCTGATACAAAATCCAGAGACATAAGCCTGAGCAAGCGCCTCAGACTCGCACTTTCTTCATATCCTGAAGAGTTCTTCTCATGGTTTGTAGATCAGGCCTGCCATACCTACGTCCCCAAACCTAAGCTGAGTTTGTGTTTTCAGACTTCTGTCCTCAAAGACCTGGGACACACACCCTCCAGGCTGGGGACCCTGGAGCCACACATTAGGACTGTGCCTACCAATCCATGGGAATTCTGGCCATTCCATTGTCCAAAATCGTACAAATTAGGAGAAACCTCCAAATCCCTGAGGCCATCCCAATAGTGTAGGTCGCCCGGAACAAACAAGGGCTGTCTGACACCAGCTAATAATCTACCTCCACTCATAACATAGATGGATATCCCCAGGGAAGGAGATGGACCAGACAGGACCCCAGGCAATAATAGGATCCATTGCCTTGGTTTACAGGCATGTCTCCTCAAAAGCCTGATTTCAATACGAGCATAGGGGTTTTCCTGAGGCACCCATCAGAACTCATCACGTCTCCCCAAGGAAACCTGTGCAAGGGAGCTATGTCAAAAGCTTAGGAGAGTACTTCAGGGTCCCGGTGCCACCGCCCCATTGCAAGGCCATCATGGACACAAAACACATTAGGACCCATCCTCAGGAAAGTCCATTTCAAATCAGCCACCCCGGTTGCTGCCGCAGAGCCATCAGATCTAAACTGTCATGTTGCTAGGAGAAAATTGGAATGCGAGGCGGGCTTCCCAGGCATTTATCCTCGAACGGTGCTCTGGAGTCATTCCATATGGGATGTCCTGGAGCTGTCCAACAGGTCTCAATTGTCCCGCAGAAGGAATCCTTGAAGGGGGCATCCCACAACTCCCAACGTGGTAAAATCTCAATGGCCTCGAGATTCCGCTCCCTTCATGAAGCGGCCTACATGCACTGAAACTCCAATCTGAGCCAACGTCTGATCCTCGCCCTGACTTCAGAATCATGAGATATTGGTTCAGATCTGCTGGGGGTAGCTGCCGTGCCTTCGCCCTGAATCCCAAGTCTATCTTGTATACTTGACTTCCTTCGTCACAGTCCTGGCCCAGAAGCCCTCAGGTTTGGCAATTCCAGACCCACAATGCAGCACTCTGCCTGCCCTCGAGAAAAAAATTATTGCCTAATGAGCTGCCCAGGCACCTTAAATGAGGATAAACCTACACAGAACTCTACTTTACCCAAACTATATTGTCTAAACTCGCACTAATGCACTGTCGGACACAACCTGAGCCCGGACCTCATGACCAACACCCAGAAAGCTGACCGCACACTGAGCACATAAGTCCCGCCATGGACTTAGTTCATCATCTCTTCCCTACCTCAGTTTTCAGGTTTCAGAACCGAGACCTCATCTCCAATCACTGCCTAGGAGTGAGTGTGAGTCAGAAATCAGAAGTCCTCCTTACCCATGGCATGAAACCTTGTGGTTGGCACATTGTGCAATATTCAGTGTAGTAGAAACCAGCACTCACCCTGAAGTCCCGCCCATTCTTGAGTGCGACGAGGGCGTAAACACGCATTGTGACCCTCAGCATGAGTCCTGTCCTCTAGTAAGTCCTCTCAGTGGCTGGACCATTAGATGTGATAATGGGCTTGACATGTCCCTAGGCACCAATTTTTAACCAGATTTCTGATTGTCCAGTCGCCCCTCTCCAAGGCTCTACTCTGGAATCCCTCATTTGGTGGGACATCTGAGGTTAAAAAAGAAAACAACAACAACAACGACAAAACGGACTTCTTCCATCTCACAAAATGACCCCAAACTCTTTGGACGGGGCCAAACCACCAGAGAGTAAGACTAGTCCATTTCCCATGAAGTCACCCAGAAATTTCAGACCATGTGTGACACGATATCCAGAGACAAAAACTTGAGCAGGAGCCTCACCCTCGCCCTTTTTTCAAATCCCGTAGAGTTCTCCTCATGGTCTGTAGATCAGTCCTGCCATACCTATGATCTGAAACATAAGCCGAGTTTGTGTTTTAGGACAACTGTCCAAACAGCCCTGGCCTACACAACCTACAGGCTCAGGCCCCTGAGGCAAACTTGAGGACTGTACTTGCCTTCTCCAAGGGATTTGTGTGTGCCCATTCCAATGGCCACAACTCTTCTAATAGGATAAACCTCCAAAGTCCCTGATCCATCTCAATTGTGGTGGCTTACCAGGAAAAACAGGGGCAATCTGAGCCCATCGAAGCACCAAGCTGCACTCAGACCCAGAGACAGATGTCCCTAGAGGTAAAAAGGAAAGAACAGGACACTAGGAACTAATCAGATCCATTGCTTTGGTTACCAGGCATCTCTCCTCAGAGGCCTGGAGTTCAAAACCAGCATATGGCTGTTTCTTCACTCACCCATCAGAAAACATCTCATCTACACATTGGAAACTTGCACGTTTGATCTGTGTCAAAGACTCTGTTTAGGAGAACCCTTCAAAGCCCCAGTGCCACCGCTTCATTCCAAGGACTCCAAAGATACAAAAGCACATTTGGACCCACCACAGGAGAGTCCATTTCAACTCAGCCTCCTCGGTCTCTTCCCCAGATCCAGCAGATCTAACCTGTCTTGTTGCTAGGAGACAATTGGAATGCGAGGTGGGCTACCCAGCCATCCATTTTTAGAACCCTGCTCAGAATCATTGACCTGGCGACAAACAACATGTCTCAATTGTCCTGCAGAAGAATCTTTGCAGTTTGGAGCTTCTCACAACTCCCATCATGGGAAAACCCCCATGGCCTCGTGATGCCCCCCTTCATGAAGGGGACATCAGGGACAGAAACTCCAACCTCAGCGATCGGCTGACCCTCGCCCTGACTTCAGATGCACGAGATCTCGATTCACGTCTGTAGATTGTGCCTGCCATGTCCTCACTCAGAAACCTAAGCCTAGCTTGTGTTCTCAGACTTCTGTCCTAAGACTACTGGCCCACAAGCCCTCGAATTGGCAATCTATAACTACAATGCAGCACTCTGCCTGCCCTCCAGAAGAAAAACGCAGCCCCCTGGGGCTACCCAGTAACCCCAAATGAGAATCAACCTGCACCTACCTTGGCTGTACCTCAAATAATTACGCTGACCATGGCACTAATGCCCTTTCTGACACTGCCTGAGCCTGGACCTCCTGGCCCCAACCAGACAGCTGTCCGCACACTGAGAACATGGAGCCGCCATGGCCTTAGGTCGTCATTTCTTCCCAACCTCGGTTTTCAGGCTTCAGAATCTAGACCTTATCTCCAATCACTGCCCAGGGTTGAACGTGATGCAGAAATCAGAAATCCTTCCCCATGGCAAGAAACCTTGTGGTTGGCATGTAGTCTAAAGTTCAGTGTAGTTGAAACCAGTGTGGCTCATGAAACCCCGTCCATGCTCGTGGGCCACATAGGTCACAACACACATTGTGACCTTCAGGCTGAGCCCAGTCCTCAAATAAGGCCTCTCAGTGGCTGGATGAAGAGAGAGCATATTGGGCTTGCCTGCCCTAGTCCCCAATTTTTAACCATGTTCTATTTGTCCCTTCAGTCTTCCCCACGGATTTGCTTTGAATTCCTCTTTTGGTGGGACACCTGAGGTAACAAAACTGAAAGGAGTCCTCCCATCCCACAGATTGAAGAAAAACAATTGTGAATTGGGCCAAATCCTCAGAGAGGAAGATTCTTCCATGGCCCATGAGGCCTCCCCGACATTCCACGGCCATCGCTGATACAAAATCCAGAGACAAAAGCCTGAGGAAGCGCCACAGACTCGCTCTATATTGAAATCCTCATGAGTTCTTCTTATGGTTTGTAGATTGGGCCTGCCATACCCACGTCCCTAAACCAAAGCTGAGTTTGAGTTTGCCCCTGAGACAACCCCTACCCTGAACGGCCACTGTGAACTCAACATCCAAGACAAAAGCCAGAGCGACAGCCTCCCACTTGCCCTCCTTTGATATCCAGAGGATCTCCCCTCACGGTCTGGAGATCAGGCCTGCCATTACCTTGGTCCCTAGCTGAGCCACGTTTGCTTTTTCAGACATCTGTCCCCACAGCCCTGGCAAACACAGCCTCTAGGCTGGGTCCTCTGGAGCCATACCACAGGACCGTGCCTGCTCTCTCCTGGGAAACTGTGTCCATTCCTTTGGCCACACACCTCCAGAATATGAGAAACCTCAAGGCCCCCGAGGTCATCCCACTACTGGGAGCCTCCCTGGACACACAGGGGCATTCGGACACAAGCTGAGCAGCTACCTCCACGAAGACATGCACACAGATGTCAACAGAGATAGAAGGTTGAGCCGGACAGGCCCTTAGGCCCTAATCTCAACTCTTGCTTTGGTTTCCAGGTGTCACTCCTCAGAGGCTTTGGTTCGAAGAACAGGATATAGGGCTTTCCTGAGGCACTGAACAGAACTGCTCTCGTCTCCACATGGGAAGCTCCCTAGTTGGAGCCGTGGCAAACACCTCAGCTTGGAGAATCCTGCAGAGTCCTTAGCCACCTCCACATACCATGGTCTCCGAGGCCACCAAGCCAAAGGAGGACTCATCTTCAGGAGAGTCCATTTCAACTCTCCCCTCTGGGTAGGTCACCCAGGAGCCCTCAGATTGAGCCTGCCTTGTCCTGAATAATGAGTGGGAATATGAGGTGGCATTCCCAGGCATCCGTGCTTAGACACCTGCTCTCGAGTCTTTCCGTATGGAGCCTCCTGGAACCATCCAATAGGACTCAACTGTCGTGCAGAAGGAAACCTAGAGGTTTCGAGTAGTTCACAAATCCCATCGTAGGCAAAACTACCTGGCGTCATGAAGCCCCCACACCCTTCAGGAAGAGGCCATGCTGGACAAAAACTCAAGCATGAGGCAAGGTCTCATAGTTGCCATGACCTCAGTGCAGGAGATCTCGATTCAGCCTCTGCAGAATGGGCCTCCGTGCCCTCGGCCCCAAACCTCACGCTAGCTTGTGTTTTCAGTCTTCATTCCTCACACTCCTGGCAAACAAGCCCTCCGGACTAGGAACTCCAGAACCACAACCCAGCCCAGTGTCTGCCCAACGGAAGAAAAACCTTTCCCTGTGGGGTTCTCCAGAAAAGCCAGATGAGGATCAACCTGCTCGGGCCTCGACGGTACCAGAACTGGATAGGCTGCTCTGGGCACTCATGCTCTGTCTGACACAGCCTGAAGCCAGACGTCCGGACAGACAAGGAGACAGCTGGCCGCACACCCAGCACTTCGGACACGCTATGGTCTTATGGCGTCACCGCTTCCTAACCTTGGTTTTCAGATATCTGTACCTAGACATTATATCAATTCTCCACACAGCTGGGTATCGCAAGCACAAAACAGAACTCCTCCTTCCCCATGGCTGTAAAGCTTGCTCTTGGCATGGAGTCACACCTTCAGGGTGGGAGAAACCTTCATGGTCCCTGATACCACGCCCAAACTTGAGTGCTGCTTGGGCACAAATTCACACTGTGACCCTCAGCATGAGCCCCATGTCAAAGAAAGGCCTGTCAGGGCCTGGACCAAGAGCCCGCATATGGGGCTTGGCAAGCCCCTATGCACCCAATCTTCACCAGTGTTTGAGTTTTCCAGTCGCCCCGCCCGTACCTGGGGCTCTGCTCTGGAATCCCTTTCTTGGAGAGACACATGAGCCAGACAACACGACTCCATCCTTCCCACACAATGACCCCAAACTCTTGGGAACTGGGACAAATCCCCAGAGAGGGATACTCGTCCACAGTCCCTGAGGCCACCCCTCCAATCCACGGCTATCCCGGACACTACAGCCAGAGACAAAAGCCTGAAGGAACGCCTCCCACTCGCCCTTGTTTCAGAGGCCCAGGAGCTCCCTCTCGGGCTGTCCATCCGGCCTGGCATACCCTAGGCGCCACTCATAAGCTGAGTTTGTGTTTTCAGACTTCTGTGCCCACAGCCTGGACCCACACAACCTCCAGGCTAGGGCCTCTGGAGCCACAGCGAAAGATTGTGCCTGCCCTCTCCAAGGAAAGTGTGCCCAATCCATTGACCACAACCCTACAGGTTAGGGAAAAGCTCCAAGGCCCCTGAGGCCATTAATAGTGTAGGCCACCCTGGACTAAGAGGGGCTCTCTGACACCAGCGGAGCAACTATCTCCACTTAGACTCTCAGACAGTGTCCCGAGAGACAGAAGGTTGAAATGGACAGGCCCCCAGGCCCTAATCTGATCCTAAGCTTTGGTTTCCATGTGACCGTCCTCAGAGGACTGCTTTCGTAGACCAGCACACGGGGCTTTTCTTTGGCACCAAACCAAACCTCTCTCGTCTCCACATGGGGAGCTTTCTTACTGGGGATGTATCAAACCCTTCAGGTAGGAGAGGTCCGCAAGGCCACTGACCAACCAGCACATTCCAAGGCCTCCATGGACCCAAACGCACATTATGACGCATCCTCAGGAGAGGCCATTTCAACAGAGCCCCCTGGGTAGCGTGCCCCAGAGGCAGTAGATCAAACATATCTTGTCGCTAATGGCCAATGGGAATGCGAGGCATGCTGTACAGGGATCCATCCTTCGAACCATGCTCTCCAGTCCTTCCGTATGGTATGTCCTGGAGCCATCCAACAGGACTCGAATGTCCCGCAGAAGGAAACCTTGTGGTTTGGGGTAACCTCCAAACTCAGTGTGGGAAAACTTCCTTGGCCTCCTGAGGCCCCCGCTTCATGAAGGTGCCATCATGGACACATACTTCAGCCTCAGCCAACGTCTGATCCTCAGCCTGACTTCAGATTCAGGAGATTTTGATTCAGCCTCTGCAGAATGGGCCTGCTCTGCCATTGGCTCCAATCCTCACCCTAGCTTGTGTTTTCAGACTTCCGTCCTCACCCTCCTGGCCCACAAACCCTCCCTTCTGGAAATTCTGGGGCCACAATGAAGCACTCTGCCTGCCTCCCAGGAGAAAAACATTGTCTATGGTGCTGCCCAGAAACCCCAAATGAGGATCAAACTGCTTGGCCCTCGGCAACACCCCAATTGCATAGGCTACCTTACACACTGATGCTCTGGCGCAAATAGCCTGAGCCAAGACCTTCCAACAGACACCGACACAGCTGGCTGCACACCCAGCACATTGGACCCGCCACTGCCTTAAGCCACCATCCATTCCCAACCTGGGTTTTCAGTCCTCTTAACCAAGACCTTATCTCCAATCCCTGCACAGGGGGGAACCTGATGCACAAGTCAGAACCCCTCCTTCCCCAATGCAAGAAACCGTGCTGCTGGCAGTGAGTCAAACCTTCAGTGTAGGAGTAAAAGGCATGGCCCATGAGGCCACGCCCAAGCGTGAGGGCCTCCTTGTGCACAAACACACATTGTGAACCTCAGAGTGAGCACCTTATTCAAGTAAGGCCTCTCAGTGACTGGACCAAAAACCCGCATATGTGGCTTGCCATGTCCCTAGGCACCCAGGACTAACCAAATGGTGTGTATTCCAGTTGAGGGAACCCACTGCTGTGCTCTAGAGTCCCTCTTCTGGGGGGGTCCCCTTGGCTGAAAACAGTACTCTTCCCTTCCCACAGAATGAACCCAAACACTTGGGAGCTTGGACAATCCCCTGAGAGGAAAGCTCTTCCTCGGCCCCTGAAGGAACCCCTAACCTGAATGGCCACTGTTAACGAAACACCCAGAGACAAAAGCCTGAGCGACTGCCTCCCACTTGCCCTCCTTTGATATCCAGAGGATCTCCCCTCAAGGACTGGAGATCAGGCCTGCCATTACCTTGGCCGCTAGCTGAGCCAAGTTTGCTTTTTCAGACATCTGTCCCCACAGCCCTGGCAAACACAGCCTCTAGGATGGGTCCTCTTGAGCCATACCACAAAACCGTGCCTGCTCTCTCCTGGGAAACTGTGTCCATTCCTTTGGCCACACACCTCCAGAATATGAGAAACCTCAAGGCCCCCGAGGTCATCCCACTATTGGGGCCTCCCTGGACACACAGGGGCATTCGGACACAAGCTGAGTAGCTACGTCCACGAAGGCATGCACACAGATGTCAACAGAGATAGAAGGTTGAGCCAGACAGGCCCTTAGGCCCTAATCTCAACTCTTGCTTTGGTTTCCTGGTGTCACTCCTCAGAGGCTTTGGTTCGAAGAACAGGATATGGGGCTTTCCTGAGGCACCGAACAGAACTCCTCTCGTCTCCACATGGGAAGCTTCCTTGTTGGAGCCGTGTCAAACACCTCAGGTTGGAGAATCCTGCAGTGTCCCTGAGCCACCTCCACATTCCAAGGTCTCCCAGGCCACCAAGCCACAGTAGGACTCATATTCTGGAGAGTCCATTTCATCTCTCCCCTCTGGGTAGCTCACCCAGGAGCCCGCAGATTGAGCCTGCCTTGTCCTGACTAAAGAGTGGGAATAAGAGGTGGCGTTCCCAGGCATCCATGCTTAGACACCTGCTTTCGAGTCTTTCCGTATGGGGCCTCCTGGAACCATCCAATAGGACTCGACTGTCATGCAGAAGGAAATCTTAATGTTTGGAGTAGTTCACAAATCCCATCTTAGGCAAACCTCCCTGGCCTCATGAAGCCCCCACACCCTTCAGGAAGTGGCCATGCTGGACAAAAACTCTAGCCTGAGGTATGTCTCATAGTTAACATGACCTCAGAGCAGGAGATTTCGATTCAGCCTCTGCAGGGTGGGCCTGCCGTGTACTCGGGCCCCAAACCACACGCTAGCTTGTGTTTTGAGACTTCCTTCCTCACACTCCTGGCAAACAAGCCCTCCGGACTAGGAACTCCAGAACCACAACCCAGCCCAGTGTCTGCCCAACGGAAGAAAAACCTTTCCCTGTGGGGTTCTCCAGAAAAGCCAGATGAGGATCAACCTGCTCGGGCCTCGACGGTACCAGAACTGGATAGGCTGCTCTGGGCACTCATGCTCTGTCTGACACAGCCTGAAGCCAGACGTCCGGACAGACAAGGAGACAGCTGGCCGCACACCCAGCACTTCGGACACGCTATGGTCTTATGGCGTCACCGCTTCCTAACCTTGGTTTTCAGATATCTGTACCTAGACATTATATCAATTCTCCACACAGCTGGGTATCGCAAGCACAAAACAGAACTCCTCCTTCCCCATGGCTGTAAAGCTTGCTCTTGGCATGGAGTCACACCTTCAGGGTGGGAGAAACCTTCATGGTCCCTGATACCACGCCCAAACTTGAGTGCTGCTTGGGCACAAATTCACACTGTGACCCTCAGCATGAGCCCCATGTCAAAGAAAGGCCTGTCAGGGCCTGGACCAAGAGCCCGCATATGGGGCTTGGCAAGCCCCTATGCACCCAATCCTCACCAGTGTTTGAGTTTTCCAGTCGCCCCCCCCCCCCGTAGCTGGGGCTCTGCTCTGGAATCCCTTTCTTGGAGAGACACATGAGCCAGACAACACGACTCCACCCTTCCCACACAATGACCCCAAACTCTTGGGAACTGGGACAAATCCCCAGAGAGGGATACTCGTGCACAGTCCCTGAGGCCACCCCTCCAATCCACGGCTATCCCGGACACTACAGCCAGAGACAAAAGCCTGAAGGAACGCCTCCCACTCGCCCTTGTTTCAGAGGCCCAGGAGCTCCCTCTCGGGCTGTCCATCCAGCCTGGCATACCCTAGGCGCCACTCATAAGCTGAGTTTGTGTTTTCAGACTTCTGTGCCCACAGCCTGGACCCACACAACCTCCAGGCTAGGGCCTCTGGAGCCACAGCGAAAGATTGTGCCTGCCCTCTCCAAGGAAAGTGTGCCCAATCCATTGACCACAACCCTACAGGTTAGGGAAAAGCTCCAAGGCCCCTGAGGCCATTAATAGTGTAGGCCACCCTCGACTAAGAGGGGCTCTCTGACACCAGCGGAGCAACTATCTCCACTTAGACTCTCAGACAGTGTCCCCAGAGACAGAAGGTTGAAATGGACTGGCCCCCAGGCCCTAATCTGAACCGTAGCTTTGGTTTCCATGTGTCCTTCGTCAGAGGACTGCTTTCGTAGACCAGCACACGGGGCTTTTCTTTGGCACAAAACCAAACCTCTCTCGTCTCCACATGGGGAGCTTTCTTACTGGGGATGTATCAAACCCTTCAGGTAGGAGAGGTCCGCAAGGCCACTGACCAACCAGCACATTCCAAGGTCTCCATGGACCGAAACGCACATTATAATGCATACTCAGGAGAGGCCATTTCAACTGAGCCCCCTGGGTAGCGTGCCCCAGAGGCAGTAGATCAAACATATCTTGTCGCTAATGGCCAATGGGAATGCGAGGCATGATGTACAGGGATCCATCCTTCGAACCATGCTCTCCAGTCCTTCCGTATGGTATGTCCTGGAGCCATCCAACAGGACTCGAATGTCCCGCAGAAGGAAACCTTGTGGTTTGGGGCAACCTTCAAACTCAGCGTGGGAAAACTTCCTTGGCCTCATGAGGCCCCTGCATCATGAAGGTGCCATTATGGACAAATACTCCAGCCTCAGTCAAAGTCTGATCCTAAGCCTGACTTCAGATTCAGGAGATTTTGATTCAGCCTCTGCAGAGTGGGCCTGCTCTGCCCTTGGCTCCAATCCTACCCTAGATTGTGTTTCCAGATCCGTCCTCACACTCCTGGCCCACAGACCCTCCCTCCTGGGATTCTGGGGCCACAATGAAGCACTCTGCCTAACTCCCAGGAGAAAATCATTGTCTATGGTGCTGCCCACAGACCCCAAATATTGATCAAACTTCTTGGCCCGTGGCACCACCAAAATTGCATAGGCTACCTTAAACACTGATTCTCTCTCACAAAGAGACTGAGCCCAGACCTTCCAACACACACCGACACAGCTGGCTGCACACCCAGCACATTGGACCCTACACTGCCTTAGGCCACTATCCATTCCCAACCTGGGTTTTCAGTCATCGGAACCTAGACCTTATCTCCAATACCTGCACAGGGGGGAACCTGATGCACAAGTCAGAACCCCTCCTTCCCCATGGCAAGAAACCTTGCTGCTGGCAGTGAGTCAAACCTTCAGTGTAGGAAAAATCCGCATGGCCCATGAGGCCATGCCCATGCGTGAGGGCCGCCTTGGACACAAATGCACATTGTGACCCTCAGCGTGAGTCCCTTATTCAAGTAACGCCTCTCAGTGACTGGACCAAGAGCCCGCATATGTGGCTTGCCATGGCCATAGCCAACCAGGCCTAAATAGATGGTGTGTATTCCAGTTGAGGGAACCCACTGCTGTGCTCTAGAGTCCCTCTCTTGGGGGGTCCCCTTTGGCAGAAAACAGTACTCTTACCTTCCCTCAGAATGAACCCAAACACTTGGGAGCTTGGACCATCCCCCGAGAGGAAGGCTCTTCCTTGGCCCCTGAAGCAACCCCTACCCTGAACGGCCACTGTGAAAGCAATACCCAGAGACAAAAGCCTGAGCGACTGCCTCCCACTTGCCCTCCTTTGATATCCAGAGGATCTCCCCTCACGGACTGGAGATCAGACCTGCCATTTCCTTGACCTCTAGCTGAGCCAAGGTTGCTTTATCAGACATCTGTCCCCACAGCCCTATCAAACACAGCCTCTAGGCTGGGTCCTCTGGAGCCATACCACAGGACCGTGCCTGCTCTCTCCTGGGATCTGTGTCCATTCCTTTGGCCAAACACCTCCAGAATATGAGAAACCTCAAGGCCCCCGAAACAACCCAATACTGGGAGCCTCCCTGGACACACAGGGGCATTCCGACACAAGCTGAGCAGCTACCTCCACGAAGGCATGCACACAGATGTCAACAGAGACAGAAGGTTGAGCCGGACAGGCCCTTAGGCCCTAATCTCAACTCTTGCTTTGGTTTCCAGGTGTCACTCCTCAGAGGCTTTGGTTCGAAGAACAGGATATGGGGCTTTCCTGAGGCACTGAACAGAACTGCTCTCGTCTCCACATGGGAAGCTCCCTAGTTGGAGCCGTGGCAAACACCTCAGCTTGGAGAATCCTGCAGAGTCCTTAGCCACCTCCACATACCATGGTCTCCGAGGCCACCAAGCCAAAGGAGGACTCATCTTCAGGAGAGTCCATTTCAACTCTCCCCTCTGGGTAGGTCACCCAGGAGCCCTCAGATTGAGCCTGCCTTGTCCTGAATAATGAGTGGGAATATGAGGTGGCATTCCCAGGCATCCGTGCTTAGACACCTGCTCTCGAGTCTTTCCGTATGGAGCCTCCTGGAACCATCCAATAGGACTCAACTGTCGTGCAGAAGGAAACCTAGAGGTTTCGAGTAGTTCACAAATCCCATCGTAGGCAAAACTACCTGGCGTCATGAAGCCCCCACACCCTTCAGGAAGAGGCCATGCTGGACAAAAACTCAAGCATGAGGCAAGGTCTCATAGTTGCCATGACCTCAGTGCAGGAGATCTCGATTCAGCCTCTGCAGAATGGGCCTCCGTGCCCTCGGCCCCAAACCTCACGCTAGCTTGTGTTTTCAGTCTTCATTCCTCACACTCCTGGCAAACAAGCCCTCCGGACTAGGAACTCCAGAACCACAACCCAGCCCAGTGTCTGCCCAACGGAAGAAAAACCTTTCCCTGTGGGGTTCTCCAGAAAAGCCAGATGAGGATCAACCTGCTCGGGCCTCGACGGTACCAGAACTGGATAGGCTGCTCTGGGCACTCATGCTCTGTCTGACACAGCCTGAAGCCAGACGTCCGGACAGACAAGGAGACAGCTGGCCGCACACCCAGCACTTCGGACACGCTATGGTCTTATGGCGTCACCGCTTCCTAACCTTGGTTTTCAGATATCTGAACCTAGACATTATATCAATTCTCCACACAGCTGGGTATCGCAAGCACAAAACAGAACTCCTCCTTCCCCATGGCTGTAAAGCTTGCTCTTGGCATGGAGTCACACCTTCAGGGTGGGAGAAACCTTCATGGTCCCTGATACCACGCCCAAACTTGAGTGCTGCTTGGGCACAAATTCACACTGTGACCCTCAGCATGAGCCCCATGTCAAAGAAAGGCCTGTCAGGGCCTGGACCAAGAGCCCGCATATGGGGCTTGGCAAGCCCCTATGCACCCAATCTTCACCAGTGTTTGAGTTTTCCAGTCGCCCCGCCCGTACCTGGGGCTCTGCTCTGGAATCCCTTTCTTGGAGAGACACATGAGCCAGACAACACGACTCCACCCTTCCCACACAATGACCCCAAACTCTTGGGAACTGGGACAAATCCCCAGAGAGGGATACTCGTCCACAGTCCCTGAGGCCACCCCTCCAATCCACGGCTATCCCGGACACTACAGCCAGAGACAAAAGCCTGAAGGAACGCCTCCCACTCGCCCTTGTTTCAGAGGCCCAGGAGCTCCCTCTCGGGCTGTCCATCCGGCCTGGCATACCCTAGGCGCCACTCATAAGCTGAGTTTGTGTTTTCAGACTTCTGTGCCCACAGCCTGGACCCACACAACCTCCAGGCTAGGGCCTCTGGAGCCACAGCGAAAGATTGTGCCTGCCCTCTCCAAGGAAAGTGTGCCCAATCCATTGACCACAACCCTACAGGTTAGGGAAAAGCTCCAAGGCCCCTGAGGCCATTAATAGTGTAGGCCACCCTGGACTAAGAGGGGCTCTCTGACACCAGCGGAGCAACTATCTCCACTTAGACTCTCAGACAGTGTCCCGAGAGACAGAAGGTTGAAATGGACAGGCCCCCAGGCCCTAATCTGATCCTAAGCTTTGGTTTCCATGTGACCGTCCTCAGAGGACTGCTTTCGTAGACCAGCACACGGGGCTTTTCTTTGGCACCAAACCAAACCTCTCTCGTCTCCACATGGGGAGCTTTCTTACTGGGGATGTATCAAACCCTTCAGGTAGGAGAGGTCCGCAAGGCCACTGACCAACCAGCACATTCCAAGGCCTCCATGGACCCAAACGCACATTATGACGCATCCTCAGGAGAGGCCATTTCAACAGAGCCCCCTGGGTAGCGTGCCCCAGAGGCAGTAGATCAAACATATCTTGTCGCTAATGGCCAATGGGAATGCGAGGCATGCTGTACAGGGATCCATCCTTCGAACCATGCTCTCCAGTCCTTCCGTATGGTATGTCCTGGAGCCATCCAACAGGACTCGAATGTCCCGCAGAAGGAAACCTTGTGGTTTGGGGTAACCTCCAAACTCAGTGTGGGAAAACTTCCTTGGCCTCCTGAGGCCCCCGCTTCATGAAGGTGCCATCATGGACACATACTTCAGCCTCAGCCAACGTCTGATCCTCAGCCTGACTTCAGATTCAGGAGATTTTGATTCAGCCTCTGCAGAATGGGCCTGCTCTGCCATTGGCTCCAATCCTCACCCTAGCTTGTGTTTTCAGACTTCCGTCCTCACCCTCCTGGCCCACAAGCCCTCCCTCCTGGAAATTCTGGGGCCACAATGAAGCACTCTGCCTGCCTCCCAGGAGAAAAACATTGTCTATGGTGCTGCCCAGAAACCCCAAATGAGGATCAAACTGCTTGGCCCTCGGCAACACCCCAATTGCATAGGCTACCTTACACACTGATGCTCTGGCGCAAATAGCCTGAGCCAAGACCTTCCAACAGACACCGACACAGCTGGCTGCACACCCAGCACATTGGACCCGCCACTGCCTTAAGCCACCATCCATTCCCAACCTGGGTTTTCAGTCCTCTTAACCAAGACCTTATCTCCAATCCCTGCACAGGGGGGAACCTGATGCACAAGTCAGAACCCCTCCTTCCCCAATGCAAGAAACCGTGCTGCTGGCAGTGAGTCAAACCTTCAGTGTAGGAGTAAAAGGCATGGCCCATGAGGCCACGCCCAAGCGTGAGGGCCTCCTTGTGCACAAACACACATTGTGAACCTCAGAGTGAGTACCTTATTCAAGTAAGGCCTCTCAGTGACTGGACCAAAAACCCGCATATGTGGCTTGCCATGTCCCTAGGCACCCAGGACTAACCAAATGGTGTGTATTCCAGTTGAGGGAACCCACTGCTGTGCTCTAGAGTCCCTCTTCTGGGGGGGTCCCCTTGGCTGAAAACAGTACTCTTCCCTTCCCACAGAATGAACCCAAACACTTGGGAGCTTGGACAATCCCCTGAGAGGAAAGCTCTTCCTCGGCCCCTGAAGGAACCCCTAACCTGAATGGCCACTGTTAACGAAACACCCAGAGACAAAAGCCTGAGCGACTGCCTCCCACTTGCCCTCCTTTGATATCCAGAGGATCTCCCCTCAAGGACTGGAGATCAGGCCTGCCATTACCTTGGCCGCTAGCTGAGCCAAGTTTGCTTTTTCAGACATCTGTCCCCACAGCCCTGGCAAACACAGCCTCTAGGATGGGTCCTCTTGAGCCATACCACAAAACCGTGCCTGCTCTCTCCTGGGAAACTGTGTCCATTCCTTTGGCCACACACCTCCAGAATATGAGAAACCTCAAGGCCCCCGAGGTCATCCCACTATTGGGGCCTCCCTGGACACACAGGGGCATTCGGACACAAGCTGAGCAGCTACGTCCACGAAGGCATGCACACAGATGTCAACAGAGATAGAAGGTTGAGCCAGACAGGCCCTTAGGCCCTAATCTCAACTCTTGCTTTGGTTTCCTGGTGTCACTCCTCAGAGGCTTTGGTTCGAAGAACAGGATATGGGGCTTTCCTGAGGCACCGAACAGAACTCCTCTCGTCTCCACATGGGAAGCTTCCTTGTTGGAGCCGTGTCAAACACCTCAGGTTGGAGAATCCTGCAGTGTCCCTGAGCCACCTCCACATTCCAAGGTCTCCCAGGCCACCAAGCCACAGTAGGACTCATATTCTGGAGAGTCCATTTCATCTCTCCCCTCTGGGTAGCTCACCCAGGAGCCCGCAGATTGAGCCTGCCTTGTCCTGACTAAAGAGTGGGAATAAGAGGTGGCGTTCCCAGGCATCCATGCTTAGACACCTGCTTTCGAGTCTTTCCGTATGGGGCCTCCTGGAACCATCCAATAGGACTCGACTGTCATGCAGAAGGAAATCTTAATGTTTGGAGTAGTTCACAAATCCCATCTTAGGCAAACCTCCCTGGCCTCATGAAGCCCCCACACCCTTCAGGAAGTGGCCATGCTGGACAAAAACTCTAGCCTGAGGTATGTCTCATAGTTAACATGACCTCAGAGCAGGAGATTTCGATTCAGCCTCTGCAGGGTGGGCCTGCCGTGTACTCGGGCCCCAAACCACACGCTAGCTTGTGTTTTGAGACTTCCTTCCTCACACTCCTGGCAAACAAGCCCTCCGGACTAGGAACTCCAGAACCACAACCCAGCCCAGTGTCTGCCCAACGGAAGAAAAACCTTTCCCTGTGGGGTTCTCCAGAAAAGCCAGATGAGGATCAACCTGCTCGGGCCTCGACGGTACCAGAACTGGATAGGCTGCTCTGGGCACTCATGCTCTGTCTGACACAGCCTGAAGCCAGACGTCCGGACAGACAAGGAGACAGCTGGCCGCACACCCAGCACTTCGGACACGCTATGGTCTTATGGCGTCACCGCTTCCTAACCTTGGTTTTCAGATATCTGTACCTAGACATTATATCAATTCTCCACACAGCTGGGTATCGCAAGCACAAAACAGAACTCCTCCTTCCCCATGGCTGTAAAGCTTGCTCTTGGCATGGAGTCACACCTTCAGGGTGGGAGAAACCTTCATGGTCCCTGATACCACGCCCAAACTTGAGTGCTGCTTGGGCACAAATTCACACTGTGACCCTCAGCATGAGCCCCATGTCAAAGAAAGGCCTGTCAGGGCCTGGTTCAAGGGCACGCATATGGGGCTTGGCAAGCCCCTATGCACCCAATCCTCACCAGTGTTTGAGTTTTCCAGTCGCCCCCCCCCGTAGCTGGGGCTCTGCTCTGGAATCCCTTTCTTGGAGAGACACATGAGCCAGACAACACGACTCCACCCTTCCCACACAATGACCCCAAACTCTTGGGAACTGGGACAAATCCCCAGAGAGGGATACTCGTGCACAGTCCCTGAGGCCACCCCTCCAATCCACGGCTATCCCGGACACTACAGCCAGAGACAAAAGCCTGAAGGAACGCCTCCCACTCGCCCTTGTTTCAGAGGCCCAGGAGCTCCCTCTCGGGCTGTCCATCCGGCCTGGCATACCCTAGGCGCCACTCATAAGCTGAGTTTGTGTTTTCAGACTTCTGTGCCCACAGCCTGGACCCACACAACCTCCAGGCTAGGGCCTCTGGAGCCACAGCGAAAGATTGTGCCTGCCCTCTCCAAGGAAAGTGTGCCCAATCCATTGACCACAACCCTACAGGTTAGGGAAAAGCTCCAAGGCCCCTGAGGCCATTAATAGTGTAGGCCACCCTGGACTAAGAGGGGCTCTCTGACACCAGCGGAGCAACTATCTCCACTTAGACTCTCAGACAGTGTCCCCAGAGACAGAAGGTTGAAATGGACTGGCCCCCAGGCCCTAATCTGAACCGTAGCTTTGGTTTCCATGTGTCCTTCGTCAGAGGACTGCTTTCGTAGACCAGCACACGGGGCTTTTCTTTGGCACAAAACCAAACCTCTCTCGTCTCCACATGGGGAGCTTTCTTACTGGGGATGTATCAAACCCTTCAGGTAGGAGAGGTCCGCAGGACCACTGAACAACCAGCACATTCCAAGGTCTCCATAGACCCAAACGCACATTATAATGCATACTCAGGAGAGGCCATTTCAACTGAGCCCCCTGGGTAGCGTGCCCCAGAGGCAGTAGATCAAACATATCTTGTCGCTAATGGCCAATGGGAATGCGAGGCATGATGTACAGGGATCCATCCTTCGAACCATGCTCTCCAGTCCTTCCGTATGGTATGTCCTGGAGCCATCCAACAGGACTCGAATGTCCCGCAGAAGGAAACCTTGTGGTTTGGGGCAACCTTCAAACTCAGCGTGGGAAAACTTCCTTGGCCTCATGAGGCCCCTGCATCATGAAGGTGCCATTATGGACACATACTCCAGCCTCAGTCAAAGTCTGATCCTAAGCCTGACTTCAGATTCAGGAGATTTTGATTCAGCCTCTGCAGAGTGGGCCTGCTCTGCCCTTGGCTCCAATCCTACCCTAGATTGTGTTTCCAGATCCGTCCTCACACTCCTGGCCCACAGACCCTCCCTCCTGGGATTCTGGGGCCACAATGAAGCACTCTGCCTAACTCCCAGGAGAAAATCATTGTCTATGGTGCTGCCCACAGACCCCAAATATTGATCAAACTTCTTGGCCCGTGGCACCACCAAAATTGCATAGGCTACCTTAAACACTGATTCTCTCTCACAAAGAGACTGAGCCCAGACCTTCCAACACACACCGACACAGCTGGCTGCACACCCAGCACATTGGACCCTACACTGCCTTAGGCCACTATCCATTCCCAACCTGGGTTTTCAGTCATCGGAACCTAGACCTTATCTCCAATACCTGCACAGGGGGGAACCTGATGCACAAGTCAGAACCCCTCCTTCCCCATGGCAAGAAACCTTGCTGCTGGCAGTGAGTCAAACCTTCAGTGTAGGAAAAATCCGCATGGCCCATGAGGCCATGCCCATGCGTGAGGGCCGCCTTGGACACAAATGCATATTGTGACCCTCAGCGTGAGTCCCTTATTCAAGTAACGCCTCTCAGTGACTGGACCAAGAGCCCGCATATGTGGCTTGCCATGGCCATAGCCAACCAGGCCTAAATAGATGGTGTGTATTCCAGTTGAGGGAACCCACTGCTGTGCTCTAGAGTCCCTCTCTTGGGGGGTCCCCTTTGGCAGAAAACAGTACTCTTACCTTCCCTCAGAATGAACCCAAACACTTGGGAGCTTGGACAATCCCCCGAGAGGAAGGCTCTTCCTTGGCCCCTGAAGCAACCCCTACCCTGAACGGCCACTGTGAAAGCAATACCCAGAGACAAAAGCCTGAGCGACTGCCTCCCACTTGCCCTCCTTTGATATCCAGAGGATCTCCCCTCACGGACTGGAGATCAGACCTGCCATTTCCTTGACCTCTAGCTGAGCCAAGGTTGCTTTATCAGACATCTGTCCCCACAGCCCTATCAAACACAGCCTCTAGGCTGGGTCCTCTGGAGCCATACCACAGGACCATGCCTACTCTCTCCTGGGATCTGTGTCCATTCCTTTGGCCAAACACCTCCAGAATATGAGAAACCTCAAGGCCCCTGAAACAACCCAATACTGGGAGCCTCCCTGGACACACAGGGGCATTCCGACACAAGCTGAGCAGCTACCTCCACGAAGGCATGCACACAGATGTCAACAGAGACAGAAGGTTGAGCCGGACAGGCCCTTAGGCCCTAATCTCAACTCTTGCTTTGGTTTCCAGGTGTCACTCCTCAGAGGCTTTGGTTCGAAGAACAGGATATGGGGCTTTCCTGAGGCACTGAACAGAACTGCTCTCGTCTCCACATGGGAAGCTCCCTAGTTGGAGCCGTGGCAAACACCTCAGCTTGGAGAATCCTGCAGAGTCCTTAGCCACCTCCACATACAATGGTCTCCGAGGCCACCAAGCCAAAGGAGGACTCATCTTCAGGAGAGTCCATTTCAACTCTCCCCTCTGGGTAGGTCACCCAGGAGCCCTCAGATTGAGCCTGCCTTGTCCTGAATAATGAGTGGGAATATGAGGTGGCATTCCCAGGCATCCGTGCTTAGACACCTGCTCTCGAGTCTTTCCGTATGGAGCCTCCTGGAACCATCCAATAGGACTCAACTGTCGTGCAGAAGGAAACCTAGAGGTTTCGAGTAGTTCACAAATCCCATCGTAGGCAAAACTACCTGGCGTCATGAAGCCCCCACACCCTTCAGGAAGAGGCCATGCTGGACAAAAACTCAAGCATGAGGCAAGGTCTCATAGTTGCCATGACCTCAGTGCAGGAGATCTCGATTCAGCCTCTGCAGAATGGGCCTCCGTGCCCTCGGCCCCAAACCTCACGCTAGCTTGTGTTTTCAGTCTTCATTCCTCACACTCCTGGCAAACAAGCCCTCCGGACTAGGAACTCCAGAACCACAACCCAGCCCAGTGTCTGCCCAACGGAAGAAAAACCTTTCCCTGTGGGGTTCTCCAGAAAAGCCAGATGAGGATCAACCTGCTCGGGCCTCGACGGTACCAGAACTGGATAGGCTGCTCTGGGCACTCATGCTCTGTCTGACACAGCCTGAAGCCAGACGTCCGGACAGACAAGGAGACAGCTGGCCGCACACCCAGCACTTCGGACACGCTATGGTCTTATGGCGTCACCGCTTCCTAACCTTGGTTTTCAGATATCTGAACCTAGACATTATATCAATTCTCCACACAGCTGGGTATCGCAAGCACAAAACAGAACTCCTCCTTCCCCATGGCTGTAAAGCTTGCTCTTGGCATGGAGTCACACCTTCAGGGTGGGAGAAACCTTCATGGTCCCTGATACCACGCCCAAACTTGAGTGCTGCTTGGGCACAAATTCACACTGTGACCCTCAGCATGAGCCCCATGTCAAAGAAAGGCCTGTCAGGGCCTGGACCAAGAGCCCGCATATGGGGCTTGGCAAGCCCCTATGCACCCAATCTTCACCAGTGTTTGAGTTTTCCAGTCGCCCCGCCCGTACCTGGGGCTCTGCTCTGGAATCCCTTTCTTGGAGAGACACATGAGCCAGACAACACGACTCCACCCTTCCCACACAATGACCCCAAACTCTTGGGAACTGGGACAAATCCCCAGAGAGGGATACTCGTCCACAGTCCCTGAGGCCACCCCTCCAATCCACGGCTATCCCGGACACTACAGCCAGAGACAAAAGCCTGAAGGAACGCCTCCCACTCGCCCTTGTTTCAGAGGCCCAGGAGCTCCCTCTCGGGCTGTCCATCCGGCCTGGCATACCCTAGGCGCCACTCATAAGCTGAGTTTGTGTTTTCAGACTTCTGTGCCCACAGCCTGGACCCACACAACCTCCAGGCTAGGGCCTCTGGAGCCACAGCGAAAGATTGTGCCTGCCCTCTCCAAGGAAAGTGTGCCCAATCCATTGACCACAACCCTACAGGTTAGGGAAAAGCTCCAAGGCCCCTGAGGCCATTAATAGTGTAGGCCACCCTCGACTAAGAGGGGCTCTCTGACACCAGCGGAGCAACTATCTCCACTTAGACTCTCAGACAGTGCCCCAGAGGCAGCAGGTCAAACATATCTTTTCGCTAATGGCCAATGGGAATGCGAGGCATGCTGTACAGGGATCCATCCTTCGAACCCTGCTCTCCAGTCC
The DNA here is from genome assembly GCF_964662115.1 of Mustela nivalis. Taxonomy (NCBI): domain Eukaryota; kingdom Metazoa; phylum Chordata; class Mammalia; order Carnivora; family Mustelidae; genus Mustela; species Mustela nivalis. The sequence goes on from NW_028136395.1 coordinate 559,025, forward strand.
TTCCGTATGGTATGTCCTGGAGCCATGCAACAGGACTCGAATGTCCCGCAGAAGGAAACCTTGTGGTTTGGGGCAACCTCCAAACTCAGCGTGGGATAACATCCTTAGCCTCATGAGGCCCCTGCTTCATGAAGGTGCCATCATGGACACATACTCCAGCCTCAGCCAACGTCCATCCGCAGCCTGACTTCAGATGCAGGAGATTTTGATTCAGCCTCTGCAGAGTGGGCCAGCTCTTCCCTTGGCTCCAATCCTCACCCTAGCTTGTGTTTTCAGTCTTCCGTCCTCACACTCCTGGCCCACAAACCCTCCCTACTGGGAATTCTGGGTCCACAATGAAGCACTCTGCCTGCCTCCCAGGACTAAAACATTGTCTATGGTGCTGCCCAGAATCCCCAAATGAGGATCAAACTGCTTGGCCCTCGGCAACACCCCAATTGCATAGGCTACCTTACACACTGATGCTCTGTCGCAAATAGCCGGAGCCCAGACTTTCCCACAGACACTGACACAGCTGGTTGCACACCCAGCACATTGGACCCGCCACTGCATTAGGCCACCATCCATTCCCAACCTGGGTTTTCAGTCATCGGAACCTAGACCTTATCTCCAATCCCTGCGCAGGGGGGAACCTGATGCACAAGTCAGAACCCCTCCTTCCCCATGGCAAGAAACCTTGCTGCTGGCAGTGAGTCAAACTTCAGTGTAGGAGAAAACGGCATGGCCCATGAGGCCACGCCCATGCGTGAGGGCCGCCTTGAGCACAAACGCACATTGTGACCCTCAGCGTGAGTACCTTATTCAAGTAACGCCTATCAGTGACTGGACCAAGAGCCCGCATATGTGGCTTGCCATGCCCCTAGGCACCCAGGACTAACTAGATGGTGTGTATTCCAGTTGAGGGAACCGACAGCTGTGCTCTAGAGTCCCTCTCCTGGGGGGTCCCATGTGGCAGAAAACAGTACTCAACCCTTCCCACAGAATGAACCCAAACACTTGGGAGCTTGGACAATCCCCCGAGAGGAAGGGTCTTCCTCAGCCCCTGAGGCAACCCCTACCCTGAACGGCCACTGTGATCGCAACACCCAGAGACAAAAGCCTGAGCGACTGCCTCCAACTTGCCCTCCTTTGTTATCCAGAGGATCTCCCCCCACGTATTGGAGATCAGGCCTGCCATTACCTTGGCCCCTAGCTGAGCCAAGCTTGCTTATTCAGACATCTGTCCCCACAGCCCTGACAAACACAGCATCTAGGCTGGGTTCTCTGGAGCCATACTTCAGGACCGTGCATGATCTCTCCTGGGAAACTGTGTCCATTCCTTTGCCCACACACCTCCAGAATATGAGAAACCTCAAGGCCCCCGAGGTCATCCCACTACTGGGAGCCTCCCTGGACACACAGGGGCATTCGGACACAAGCTGAGCAGCTACCTCCACGAAGGCATGCACACAGATGTCAACAGAGATAGAAGGTTGAGCCGGACAGGCCCTTAGGCCCTAATCTCAACTCTTGCTTTGGTTTCCAGGTGTCACTCCTCAGAGGCTTTGGTTCGAAGAACAGGATATGGGGCTTTCCTGAGGCACTGAACAGAACTCCTCTCGTCTCCACATGGGAAGCTTCCTTGTTGGAGCCGTGTCAAACACCTCAGGTTGAAGAATCCTGCAGAGTCCCTGAGCCACCTCCACATTCCAAGGTCTCCCAGGCCACCAAGCCACAGTAGGACTCATCTTCAGGAGAGTCCATTTCAACTCTCCCCTCTGGGTAGCTCACTCAGGAGCCCGCAGATTGAGCCTGCCTTGTACTGACTAAAGAGTGGGAATATGAGGTGGCGTTCCAAGGCATCCGTGCTTAGACACCTGCTCTCGAGTCTTTCCGGATGGGGCCTCCTGGAACCATCCAATGGGACTCGACTTTCGTGCAGAAGGAAACCTTGAGGTTTGGAGTAGTTCACAAATCCCATCGTAGGCAAACCTCCCTGTTCTCATGAAGCCCCCACACCCTTCAGGATGAGGCCATGCTGGACAAAAACTCTAGCCTGAGGTACGTCTCATAGTTGACATGACCTCAGTGCAGGAGATCTCGATTCAGCCTCTGCAGAGTGGGCCTGCTGTGTCCTCGGTCCCAAACCTCATGCTAGCTTGTGTTTTCAGACTTCCTTCCTCACACTCCTGGCAAACAAGCCCTCCGGACTAGGAACTCCAGAACCACAACCCAGCCCAGTGTCTGCCCAACGGAAGAAAAACGTTTCCCTGTGGGGCTCTCCAGAAAACCCAGATGAGGATCAACCTGCTCGGGCCTCGATGTTACCAAACTAATTGGCTGCTCTGGGCACTCATGCTCTGTCTGACACAGCCTGAGGCCAGACGTCCAGACAGACAAGGAGACAGATGGCCGCACACCCAGCACTTCGGACACGCCATGGTCTTATGCCGTCACCTCTTCCTAACCTTGGTTTTCAGATATCTGAACCTAGACATTATATCAATTCTCCACACAGCTGGGTATCGCAAGCACCAAAAAGAACTCCTCCTTCCCAATGGCTGTCAAGCTTGCTCTTGGCATGGAGTCACACCTTCAGGGTGGGAGAAACCTTCATGGCCCCTGATGCCACGCCCAAACTTGAGTGCTGCTTGGGCACAAATTCACACTGTGACCCTCAGCATGAGCCCCATGTCAAAGAAAGGCCTGTCAGGGCCTGGACCAAGAGCCCGCAGATGGAGCTTGCCAAGCCCCTATGCACCCAATCCTCTCCAGGGTTTGAGTTTTCCAGTCCCCCCGCCTGTCCCTGGGGTTCTGCTCTGGAATCCCTTTCTTGGAGAGACACATGAGCCACACAACCCGACTCCACCCTTCCTACAAAATAACCCCAAACTCTTGTGAGCTGAGACAAATCCCAAGAGAGGGATACTCGTGCACAGTCCCTGAGGCCACCCCTCCAATCCACGGCTATCCCGGACACAACATCCAGAGACAAAAGCCTAAAGGAATGCCTCCCACTCGCCCTTGTTTCAGAGGCCCAGGAGCTCCCTCTCAGCTGTACATCCGGCCTCCCATACCCTAGGCGCCACTCATAAGCTGAGTTTGTGTTTTTAAACTTCTGTGCCCACAGCCTGGACCCACAAAATCTCCAGGCTCACGACCCATTTCAAGGCCCTCATGGACAAAAACACAAACTATGCCCCATCCTCAGGAAAGTCCATTTCAACTCAACCACCCCGGTTGCTCCCGCAGAGCCATCAGATCTCAACTCTCCTGTTGCTAGTAATCAATTGGAAAGTGAGGCGGGCTCCCTGGCTTCCATCCTCGAACGATGCTCTGGAGTCATTCCGTAGGGGATGTCCTGGAGCTGACCAACAGGTCTCAATTGTACCTCAGAAGGAATCCTTGAAGGAGGCATCCCACAACTCCCAACGTGGGAAAACCTCCATGGCCTTGAGACTCCGCTCCATTCATGAAGGGGCCGTCATGCACAGAAACTCCAACCTGAGCCAAAGTCTGATCCTCGCCGTGACTTAAGATGCTTGAGATATTGGTTCAGATCTGCAAAGGGTACCTGCCGTGCCCTCGGCCTGAAGCCCAAGTCTAGCTTGTGTTCTCAGACTTCTGTCCTCACACTCCTGGCCCAGAAGCCCTCAAGTTTGGCAATTCTGGACCCACAATTCAGCACTCTGCCTGCCCTCTAGAAAAAATATCTTGCCTAATGAGCTGCCAAAGCACCTCAAATGAGGATAAACCTACATGGCACACGACATTACCCAAATTATATAGTCTAACCTGGGCACTAAGGCACTGTCTGACACAACCTGAGCCCGAACCCGCTGAACAACACCCAGGCAGCTGACCGCACACTGAGCGCATATGACCCGCCAAGGCCTTAGATCGTCATCTCTTCCCAACTGCGGTTTTCAGGCTTCAGAATTTAGACCTTATCTCCAACCACTGCCCAGGGTTGAAAATGATGCAGAAATCAAAACTCCTTCCCCATGGCTAGAAACCTTGTGATTGGCATGTTGTCCAAAGTTCAGTGTAGTTGAAACCTGTGTGGCCCATGAGGTCTCGCCCACGCTCTCGGGCCACATTGGTCAAAAACACACATTGTGACACTCAGGCTGAGCCGAGTCCTCAAGTAAGGCCTCTCAGTGGTGGATGAAGAGACAGCATATTGGGCCTGCCATGCCCCTAGGCCCCAATTTTTAACCATAGTTTGGGTTGTCCCTTCACTCAACCCCAGGGCTCGGCTTTGGAATTCCTCTTTGGTTGGGACACCTGAGGTAACAAACTTGAAAGGAGACATCCATTCCCACAGATTGACGAAAAACAATTGGGACTGGACCAAATCCACAGAGAGGAAGATTCGTCCATGGCCCATGAGGCCTCCCCACATTCCACGGCCATCGTTGATACAAAATCCAGAGACAAAAGCCTGAGCAAGCACATCAGAATCGGTCATTCTTTATATCCTGAAGAGTTCTTCTCATGGTTTGTAGATTGGGCCTGCCATACCTATGTCCCCAAACCTAAGCTGAGTTTGTGTTTTCAGACTTCCTCCCTCAAAGTCCTGGGCCCCACACCCTCCAGGCTGGGGCCCCTGGAGCCACACATTAGGACGCTGCCTACCCAATCCATGGGAATTCTGCCCATTCCATTGGCCAAAATCGTACAAATTAGGAGAACCCTCCAAAGTCCCCGAGGCCATCCCATGGTGTAGGTCTCCCGGGGCAAACAAGGACGGTCTGACACCAGCTAAGCATCCACCTCCACTCATACCATAGATGGATGAACCCAGAGAAGAAGATTGAAGCAGACAGGACCCTAGGCCATAATCGGATCCATTGCTTTGGTTTACAGGCATGTCTCATCAAATGCCTGGATTCCAATTCCAGCATAGGGGGTTTCCTGAGGAACCCATCAGAACAAATCTCGTCACCACAAGAAAACTTGTGCATGCAGCTATGTCAAAAGCTTAGGAGAATACTTCAGGGTTACGGTGCCTCCACCCCATTCCAATGCCCCCATTAACATAAACACTCATTAGGCCCCATCCTCAGGAAAGTCCATTTCAACTCAGCCACCCCAGCAGAGCCATCAGATCTCAACTGTCTTGTTGCTAGGAGACTATTGGAATGCGAGGCGGGCTTCCCTGGCATCCATCCTCTAACGGTGCTCTGGAGTCATTCCATATGGGATGTCCTGGAGCTGCCCAACAGGTCTCAATTGTCCCGCACAAGGAATCCTTCAAGGGGGCATCCCACAACTCCCAACGTGGGAAAACATCCATGGCCTTGAGACTCCGCTCCGTTCATAAAGGGGCATCATGCACAGAAACTCCAACCTGAGCCAACGTCTGATCCTCGCCGTGACTTCAGATGCTTGAGATATTGGTTCAGATCTGCAGGGGGTACCTGCCGTGCCTTTGGCCTGAAGCGCAAGTCTAGCTTGTGTTCTCAGAATTCTGTCCTCACACTCCTGGCCCAGAAGCCCTCAAGTTTGTCAATTCCAGACCCAAAATGCAGCACTCTGCCTGCCCTCCAAAAAGAATATATTGCCTAATGAGCTGCCCAGGCACCACAAATGAGGATCAACCTACACGGCACTCGACTGTACCCAAATCATATACTCTAACCTGGGCACTAATGCACTGTCTGACACAACCTGAGCCCGAAGCTGCTGACCAACACCAAGGCAACTGACCGCACACTGAGCACGTCAGACCCGCCATGGCCTTAGGTCGTCATCTCTTTCCAACAGAGGCTTGCAGGCTTCAGAACCTAGACCTTATCACCAAACACTGCCCAGGGTTGAAAATGATGCAGAAATCAGAACTCCTTCCCCATGGCTAGAAACCTTGTGATTGGCATGGTGTCCAAAGTTCAGTGTAGTTGAAACCAGTGTGGCCCATGAGGTCTCGCCCACGCTCTCGGGCCACATTTGTCAAAAACACACATTGTGACCCTCAGCCTGAGCCCAGTCCTCAAGTAAGGCCTCTCAGTTGATGGATGAAGAGACAGCATATTGGGCCTGCCATGCCCCTAAGCCCCAATTTTTAACCATAGTTTGGGTTGTCCCTTCACTCTTCCCCATGGCTCTGCTTTGGAATTCCTCTTTGGTTGGGACACCTGAGATAACAAACCTGAAAGGAGACATCCATTCCCAAAGATTGACAAAAAACAATTGGGACTGGGCAAATCCACAGAGAGGAAGATTCATCCATGGCCCATGAGGCCTCCCCACATTCCACGGTCATCGTTGATACAAAATCCAGAGACAAAAGCGTGAGCAAGTGCATCAGACTCGCTCATATTTGATATCCTGAAAAGTTCTTCTCATGGTTTTTAGATTGGGCCTGCCATACCTATGTCCCCAAACCTAAGCTGAGTTTGTGTTTTCAGAATTCTGTCCTCAAAGTACTGGGCCACACACCCTCCAGGCTGAGGCCCCTGGAGCCACACATTAGGACGCTGCCTACCCAATCCATGGGAATTCTGCCCATTCCATTGTCCAAAATCGTACAAATTAGGAGAGCCCTCCAAAGTCCCCGAGGCCATCCCAATAGTGTAGTTCTCCCGGGACAAACAAGGGCGGTGACACCAGCTAAGCATCCACCTCCACTCATACCATAGATGGATGAACCCAGAAAAGAAGATTGAATCAGACAGGACCCTAGGCCATAATCGGATCCATTGCTTTGGTTTACAGGCATGTTTTGGTTTACAGGCATGTCTCATCAAATGCCTGGATTCCAATACCAGCAGAGGGGGTTTCCTGAGGCACCCATATGAAAAAATCTCGTCACCACAAGGAAACTTGTGCATGCAGCTATGTCAAAAGCTTAGGAGAATACTTCAGGGTCACGGTGCCTCCACCCCATTCCAAGGCACCCATGGACATAAACACTCATTAGGCCCCACACTCAGGAAAGTCCATTTCAACTCAGCCACCCCAGCAGAGCCATCAGATCTCAACTGTCTTGTTGCTAGGAGACAATTGGAATGCGAGGCGGGCTTCCCTGGCATCCATCCTCTAACGGTGCTCTGGAGTAATTCCATATGGGATGTCCTGGAGCTGCCCAACAGGTCTCAATTGTCCTGCACAAGGAATCCTTCAAGGGGGCATCTGACAACTCCCAACGTGGGAAAACCTCCATGGCCTTAAGACTCTGCTCCTTTTATGAAGGGGCAGTCAGGCACAGAAACTCCAACCTGAGCCAACGTCTGATCCTCGCCGTGACTTCAGATGCTTGAGATATTGGTTCAGATCTGCAGGGGGTACCTGCCATGCCCTCGCCTGAAGCCCAAATCTAGCTTGATTTCTCAGACTTCTGTCGTCACACTCCTGGCCCAGAAGCCCTCAATTTTGGCAATTCCGGACCCACAATGCAGCACTCTGTCTGCCCTCCAAAAAGAACATATTGCCTAATGAGCTGCCGAGGCACCACAAATGAGAATCAACCTACACGGCACTCGACTGTACCCAAATTATATTGTCTAACCTGGGCACTAATGCACTGTCTGACACAACCTGAGCCCGAACCTCCTGACCAACAGCCAGACAGCTGACCACACACAGAGCACGTCAGACCCGCCATGGCCTTAGGTCGTCATCTCTTCCCAACTGCGGTTTTCAGGCTTCAGAACCAAGACCTTTTCTCCAGCCACTGCCCAGGGTTGAACATGATGCACAAATAATACTCCTTCCCCATGGCTAGAAACCTTGTGATTGGCATGTTGTCCAAAGTTCAGTGTAGTTGAAACCTGTGTGGCCCATGAGGTCTCGCCCACGCTCCGGCCACATTGGTCAAAAACACACATTGTGACCCTCAGCCTGAGCCTAGTCCTCAAGTAAGGCCTCTCAGTGGCTGAATGAAGAGACAGCATATTGGGCCTGCCATGCCCCTAAGCCCCAATTTTTAACCATAGTTTGGGTTGTCCCTTCACTCTTCCCCAGGGCTCTGCTCTGGAATTCCTATTTGTTTGGGACACCGGAGGTAACAAACCTGAAAGGAGACCTCCCATCACACAGCTTGACGAATAACAATTGGGACTGGGCCAAATTTACAGAGAGCAGATTCATCCATGTCCCATGAGGCCTCCCCACATTCCACGGCCATCGTTGATATAAAATCCAGAGACAAAAGCCTGAGCAAGCGCCCCAGACTCGATCTTTCTTAATATCCTGATGAGTTCTTCTCATGGTTTGTAGATTGGGCCTGCCATACCTATGTGCCCAAATCTAAGCTGAGTTTCTGTTTTCAGAATTCTGTCCTCAAAGTATGGGCCCCACACCCTCCAGGCTGGGGCCCCTGGAGCCACACATTAGGACGCTGCCTCCCCAATCCAGGGAATTCTGCCCATTCCATTGTCCAAAATCGTACAAATTAGGAGAACACTCCAAGGTACCCGAGACCATCCCAATAGTTTAGGTCTCCCGGGACAAACAAGGGCGGTCTGACACCAGCTGAGATCCACCTCCACTCATACCATAGATGGATGAACCCAGAGAAGAAGATTGAACCAGAAAGGACCTTAGGCCATATTCGGATCCATTGCTTTAGTTACAGGCATGTCTCCTCAAAAGCCTGGATTCCAATTCCAGCATAGGGGGTTTCCTGAGGCACCCATCAGAACAAAACTCGTCTTCACAAGGTAACTTGTGCATGGGAACTATGTCAAAAGCTTAAAGAATACTTCAGTGTCCCGGTGCCACCGCCCCATTCTAAGGCCCCCATGGACACAAACACACATTATGCCCCATCCTCAGGAAAGTCCATTTCACCTCAGCCACCCCGGTTGCTCCCGCAGAGCAATAAAATCACAACTGTCTTGTTGCTAGGAGACAATTGGAATGCGAGGCGGGCTTCCCTGGCATCCATCCCCTAACGGTGCTCTGGAGTCATTCCATATGGGATGTCCTGGAGCTGCCCAACAGGTCTCAATTGTCCCGCACAAGGAATCCTTCAAGGGGGCATCCCACAACTCCCAACGTGGGAAAACCTCCATGGCCTTGAGACTCCGCTCCATTCATGAAGGGGCCGTCATGCACAGAAACTCCAACCTGAGCCAAAGTCTGATCCTCGCCGTGACATCAGATGCTTGAGATATTGGTTCAGATCTGCAAGGGGTACCTGCCGTGCCCTCGGCCTGAAGCCCAAGTCTAGCTTGTGTTCTCAGACTTCTGTCCTCACACTCCTGGCCCAGAAGCCCTCAAGTTTGGCTATTCTGGACCCACAATGCAGCACTCTGCCTCCTCTAGAAAAATATCTTGCCTATTGAGCTGCCCAAGCACCTCAAATGAGGATAAACCTACACGGCACTCGACTGTACCCAAATTATATATTCTAACGTGGGCACTAATGCACTGTCTGACACAACCTGAGCCCAAACCTCCTACCAACACCCTGACAGCTGACCGCAAACTGAGCACATATGACCCGCCAAGGCCTTAGGTCGTCATCTCTCCTTAACTGCGGTTTTCAGGCTTCAGAACCTAGACCTTATCTCCAACCACTGCCCTGGGTTGAAAATGATGCAGAAATCTGAACTCCTTCCCCATGGCAAGAAACCTTGTGATTGGCCTGTGTTCCAAAGTTCAGTTTAGTTGAAACCAGTGTGGCCCTTGAGGCCCTGCCCATGCCCGCGGGACACATTGGTTACAAACATACATTGTGACCCTCAGCCTGAGCCCAGTCCTCAAGTAAGGCCTCTCAGTGGCTGGATGAAGAGACAGTATAATGGGCCTGCCATGCACCTAGGCCCCAATTTTTAACCATAGCTTGGGTTGTCCCTTCACTCTTCCGCAGGGCTCTGCTTTCGAATTCCTCTTTGGTTGGGACACCTGAGGTAACAAACCTGAAAGGAGTCCACCCATCCCACAGACTGACGAAAATGATTGAGACCGGGCCAAATGCACAGAGAGGAAGATTCGTCCATGGCCCATGAGGCCTCCCCACATTCCACGGCCATCTTTTATACAAAATCCAAAGACAAAAGCCTGAGCAAGCGCATCAGACTCGCACATTCTTTATATCCTGAAGAGTTCTTCTCTTGGTTTGTAGATTGGACCTGCCATACCTATGTCCCCAAACCTAAGCTGAGTTTGTGTTTTCAGACTTCCACCCTCAAAGTCCTGGGCCCCACACCCTCCAGGCTCGGGCCCCTGGAGCCACACATTAGGACGCTGCCTACCCAATCCATGGGAATTCTGCCCATTCCATTGTCCAAAATCGTACAAATTAGGAGAACCCTCCAGTCCCCGAGGCCATCCCAAAAGTGTAGGTCTCCAGGGACAAACAAGGACGATCTGACACCAGCTAAGCATCCACATCCACTCATACCATAGATGGATGACCCAGAAAAGAAGATTGAACCAGACAGGACCCTAGGCCATAATCGGATCCATTGCTTTGGTTTACAGGCATGTCTCATCAAATGCCTGGATTCCAATACCAAAATAGGGGGTTTCCTGAGGCAACCATCAGAACAAATCTCGTCACCAGAAGGAAACTTGTGCAAGAAAGCTATGTCCAAAACTTAGGGGAATACTTCAGTGTCACGATGCCTCCACCCCATTCCAAGGCCCCCATGGACATAAACACTCATTAGGCCCCATACTCAGGAAAGTCCATTTCAACTCAGCCACCCCAGCAGAGCCATCAGATCTCAACTGTCTTGTTGCAACGAGACAATTGGAATGCGAGGCGGGCTTCCCTGGCATGCATCCTCTAACGGTGCTCTGGAGTCATTCCATATGAGATGTCCTGGAGCTGCCCAACAGGTCTCAATTGTCCCGCACAAGGAATCCTTCAAGGGGGCATCCCACAACTTCCAACGTGGGAAAACTTCCATGGCCTTGAGACTCTGCTCCGTTCATGAAGGGGCAGTCATGCACAGAAACTCCAACCTGACCAACGTCTTATACTCGCCGTGACTTAAGATGCTTGAGATATTGGTTCAAATCTGCAGGGGGTACCTGCCATGCCCTCGACCTGAAGCCCAAGTCTATCTTGTGTTCTCAGACTTCTGTCCTCAGACTCCTGGCCCAGAAGCCCTCAAGTTTGTCAATTCCAGACCCAAAATGCAGCACTCTGCCTGCCCTCCAAAAAGAATATATTGCCTAATGAGCTGCCCAGGCACCACAAATGAGGATCAACCCACACAGCACTCGACTGTACCCAAATTATATAGTCTAACCTGGGCACGAATGAACTGTCTGACACAACCTGAGCACGAACCTGCTGACCTACACCCAGGCAGCTGACCGCACACTGAGCAGGTCCGACCCGCCATGGCCTTAGGTCGTCATCTCTTCCCAACTGCGGTTTTCAGGCTTCAGAACCTAGACCTTATCTCCAACCACTGCCCAGGGTTGAAAATGATGCAGAAATCAGAACTCCTTCCCCATGGCTAGAAACCTTGTGATTGGCATGTTGTCCAAAGTTCAGTGTAGTTGAAACCAGTGTGGCCCATGAGGTCTCGCCCACGCTCTCGGGCCACATTGGTCAAAAACACACATTGTGACCCTCAGCCTGAGCCCAGTCCTCAAGTAAGGCCTCTCAGTGGCTGGATGAAGAGACAGCATATTGGGCCTGCCATGCCCCTAGGCCCCAATTTTTAACCATAGCTTGGGTTGTCCCTTCACTCTTCCCCAGGGCTCTGCTTTGGAATTCCTCTTTGGTTGGTACACCTGAGGTAACAAACCTGAAAGGAGACATCCATTCCCACAGATTGACGAAAAACAATTGGGACTGGGCCAAATCCACAGAGAGGAAGATTCGTCCATGGCCCATGAGGCCTCCCCAAATTCCACGGCCATCGTTGATACAAAATCCAGAGACAAAAACCTGAGCAAGCACATCAGATTCGCTCATTCTTTATATCCTGAGGATTTATACTCATGGTTTGTAGATTGGTCCTGCCATACCTATGTCCCCAAACCTAAGCTGAGTTTGTGTTTTCAGACTTCCTCCCTCAAAGTCCTGGGCCCCACACCCTCCATGCTGGGGCCTCTAGGGCCACACTTTAGGACGCTGCCTACCCAATCCATGGGAATTCTGCCCATTCCATTGTCCAAAATCGTACACATTAGGAGAACTCTCCAAAGTCCCCGAGGCCATCCCAATAGTGTAGGTCTCCCGGGGCAAACAAGGGCGGTCTGACACCAGCTAAGCATCCACCTCCACTCATACCATAGATGGATGAACTCAGAGAAGAAGATTGAACCAGACAGGACCCTAGGCAATAATCGGATCCATTGCTTTGGTTTACAGGCATGTCTCATCAAATGCCTGGATTCCAATACCAGCATAGGGGGTTTCCTGAGGCACCCATCAGAACAAATCTCGTCACCACAAGGAAACTTGTGCAAGGCAGCTATGTCAAAAGCTTAGGAGAATACTTCAGGGTCACGGTGCCTCCACCCCATTCCAAGGCCCCCATGGACATAAACACTCATTAGGCCCCATATTTAGGAAAGTCCATATCAACTCAGACACCCCAGCAGAACCATCAGATCTCGACTGTCTTTTTGCTACGAGACAATTGGAATGCGAGGCGGGCTTCCCTGGCATCCATCCTCTAACGGTGCTCTGGAGTCATTCCATATGGGATGTCCTGGAGCTGCCCAACAGGTCTCAATTGTCCCGCACAAGGAATCCTTCAAGGGGGCATCCCACAACTCCAAACGTGGGAAAACCTCCATGGCCTTGAAACTCCGCTCCCTTCTTGAAGGGGCAGTCATGCACAGAAACTCGAACTCTAGTCAACGTCTGATGCTCGCTGAGACTTCAGATGCTTGAGATATTGGTTCAGATGTGCAGAGGGAAACTGCCGTGCCCCCGGCCTGAAGCCCAAGTCTAGCTTGTGTTCTCAGACTTCTGTCCTCACGCTCCTGGCCCAGAAGCCCTCAATTTTGGCAATTCCGGACCCACAATGCAGCACTCTGCCTGCCCTTTAGAAAAATTATCTTGCCTACTTAGCTGCCCAGGCAACAAAAATGAGGATAAACCTACAAGGCACTCGACTGTACCCAAATTATATAGTCTAACCTGGGCACTAATGCACTGTCTGACACAACCTGAGCCCGAACCTCCTGACCAACAGCCAGGCAGCTGACCACAAACATAGCGCATAAGACCCGCCATGGCCTTATGGCGTCATCTCTTCCCAACTGCGATTTTCAGGTTTCAGAACCTAGACCTTATCTCCAACCACTGCCCAGGGTGGAAAATGATGCAAAAATCAGAACTCCTTCCCCATGGCAAGAAAACTTGTGATTGGCATGTTGTCCAAAGTTCAGTGTAGTTGAATCCAGTGTGGCCCATGAGGCCCCGCCCATGATCCCGGTCCACATTGGTCACAAACAGACATTGTGACCCTCAGCCTGAGCCCAGTCCTCAAGTATGGCCTCTCAGTGGTTGGATGAAGAGAAGGCATATTGGGCCTGCCATGCCCCTAGGCCCCAATTTTAACCAAAGTTTGGGTTGCCCCTTCACTCTTCCCCAGGGCATGCTTTGGAATTCCTCTTTGGTTGGGACACCTGAGGTAAACACTAAAGGAGAGCTCCCAACCCACAGATTGAGGAAAACAATTGGGACCGGGCCAAATCCACAGAGAGGAAAATTCGTCCATGAACCATGAGGCCTCCCCACATTCCACGGCCATCGTTGATATAAAATCCAGAGATAAAAGCCTGAGCAAGCGCCTCAGACTCGCTCTTTCTTCATATCCTGAAGAGTTTTTCTCATGGTTTGTAGATTGGGCCTGCCATACGTACGTGCCCATAACTAGGCTGAGTTTGTGTTTTCAGACTTCTGTCCTCAAACTCCAGAACCACACACCATCCAGGCTGGGGCCCCTGGAGCCAAACATTAGGACTGTGCCTAACCCATGCATAGGAATTCTTCCCATTCCATTGTCCAAAATCGTACAAATTAGGAGAACCCTCCAAAGTCCCCGAGGCCATCCCAATAGTGTAGGTCTTCCGGGACAAACAAGGGCGGTCTGACACCAGCTGAGCATCTACCTCCACTCATACCATAGATGGATTTCCCCAGAGAAGATGGAACCAGACAGGACCCTAGGCCATAATCGGATCCATTGCTTTGGTTTACAGGCTTGTCTCCTCAAAAACCTGGATTCCAATAGCAGCATAGGGGGTTAAATTAGGCACACATCAGAACAAATCTCGTCTCCACAAGGAAACTTGTGCATGGGAGCTATGTCAAAAGCTTAGGAGAATAATTAAGGGTCCCGGTGCCATTCCAAGGCACTCATGAACACAAACACACATTAGGCCCCATGCTCAGGAAAGTCCATTTCAACTCAGCCACCCCGGTTGCTCCCGCAGAGCCATCAGATCTCAACTGTCTTGTTGCTAGGCGGCAATTGGAATGCTAGGCAGGATTCCCTGGCATCCATTTTCGAACGGTGCTCTGGAGTCATTCCATATGGGATGTCCTGGAGCTGCCCAACAGGTCTCAATTGTCCTGCAGTAGGAATCCTTGAAGGGGGCATCCCACAACTCCCAATGTGGGAAAACCTCCATGCCTTGAGACTCTGCTTCGTTCATGAAGGGGCAGTCATGCACAGAAACTCCAACCTTAGCCAACGTTTGATCCTCGCCGTGACTTCAGATGCTTGAATTATTGGTTCAGATATGCAGGGGGTACCTGCCGTGCCCTCGGCCTTAAGCCCAAGTCTAGCTTGTGTTCTCAGACTTCTGTTCTCACACTTCTGGCCCAGAAGACATCAAGTTTGGCAATTCCTGACCCACAATGCAGCACTCTGCCTGCGCTCTACAATAAATATCTTGCCTAATGAGCTGGCAAGGCACCTCAAATGAGGATAAACCTACACGGCACTCGACTGTACCCAAATTATATAGTCTAACCTGAGCACTAATGCCCTGTCTGACACAACCTGAGCCCGAACCTCCTGACCAACACCCACTAGCTGATGGCACACTGAGCACATCTGTTCTGCCATGGCTTTAGATCGTCATCTCTTCCCAACTGCGGTTTTAGGCTTCAGAACCTAGACCATATCTCCAAACACTGCCCAGGGTTGAAAATGATGGAGAAATCAGAATCCTTCCCCATGGCAAGAGACCTTGTGATTGGCATGTTGTCCAAAGTTCAGTGTTGTTGAAACCATTGTGGCCCATGAGGCCCCGCCCATGCTCGCGAGCCACATTGGTCACAAACAAACATTTGACCCTCAGCCTGAGTACAGTCCTCAAGTAAGGCCTCTCAGGGGCTGGATGAAGAGAAGGCATATTGGGCCTGCCATGCCCTTAGGCCCAATTTTTAAAGATGGTTTAGGTTGTCCCTTTACTCTTCCCCAGGGCTCTGTTTTGGAATTCCTCTTTGTTTGGGAAACCTGAGGTAACAAACCTGAAAGGGTACCTCCCATCCCACAGATTGACGAAAAACAATTGGGACCGGGCCAATCCACAGAGGAAGATTCGTCCATGGCCAATGAGGACTCACGACATTCCACAGCCATCGTTGATACAAAATCCAGAGACAAAAGCCTGATCAAGCACCTCAGAATCTCTCTTTCTTCATATCCTGAAGAGTTCTTCTCATGGTTTGTAGATTGATCCTGCCATACCTACGTCCCCAAACTTAAGCCGATTTTGTGTTTTCATACTTCTGTCCTCAAGGTCCTGGGATACAAACCCTCCAGGCGTGGGCCCCTGGAGCCACACATTAGGACTCTGCCTACCCCATGCATGGAAATTCTGCCCATTCCATTGTCCAAAAACGTACAAAGTAGGAGAACCCTCCAAAGTCCCCGAGGCCATCCCAATAGTGTAGGTCTCCAGGGACAAACAAGGGCGGTCTGACACAACCTGAGCATATACCTCCACTCATACCATAGATGGATGTCCCCAGAGAAGAAGATGGAACCAGACAGGACCCTAGGCCATAATCGGGACAATTGCTTTGGTTTACAGGCATGTCTCCTCAAAAGCCTGGATTACAATACCAGCATAGGGAGTTTTCTGACGCACCCATCAGAAAAATCTCGTCGCCACTAGGAAACTTGTGCATGGGAATTATGTCAAAAGCTTAGGAGAATAATTCAGGGTCCCGGTGGAACCACCCCATTCCAAGGCTCCCATGGACACAAACACACATTAGGCCCCATCCTCAGGAAAGTCCATTTCAACTCAGCCATCCCAGTTTTCCCGCAGAGCCATCATATCTCAACTGTCTTTTTGCTAAAAGACAATTGGAATGCGAGGCCGGCTACCCTGGCATCTATCCTCGAACGGTGCTCTGGAGTCATTCAATATGGGATGTCCAGGAGCTGCCCAACAGGTCTCCATTGTCCCGCAGAAGGAATCCTTGAAGTGGGCATACCACAACTCCCAAAGTGGGAAAACCTCCATGGCCTTGAAATTCCACGCCGTTCATGAAGGGGCAGTCATGTACAGAAACTCCAACCTGAGCCAACGTCTGATCCTCGCCGTGACTTCAGATGCATGAGATATTGGTTCAGATCTCCAGGGGGTACCTGCCGTGCCCTCGGCCTGAAGCCCAAGTCCATGTTATGTTCTAAGACTTCTGTCCTCACACTCCTGGCCCAGAAGCCCTCAAGTTTGGCAATTCCGGACCCACAATGCAGCACTCTGCCTGCCCTCTAGAAAAAATATTTTGCCTAATGAGCTGCCCAGGCACCTCAAATGAGGATAAACATACAGGGCACTCGACTGTACCCAAATTATATAGTCTAATCTGGGCACTAATGCACTGTCTGACACCACATGAGCCTGAACCTCCTGACCAACACCCAGGAGGCTGACCGCACACTGAGAACATCAGACCCGCATGGTCTTAAGGCGCCATCTCTTCCCAACAGCGGTTTTCAGGCTTCAGAACCTAGACGTTATCTCCAACCACTGCCCAGGGTGGAAAATGATGCAGAAATTAGAACTCTTTGCCCATGGCAAGAGACTTTGTGATTGACATGTTGGCCAAAGTTCAGGATAGTTGAAACCAGTGTGGCCCATGAGGCCCGCCCATGCTCGCGGGCCACATTGGTCCCAAACACACATTGTGACCCTCAGCCTGAGCCCAGTCCTCAAGTAAGGCCTCTCAGTGGCTAGATGAAGAGACAGCATATTGGGCCTGCCATGCTCCAAGACCTCAATTTCTAATCATAGTTTGGGTTGTCCCATCACTCTTCGCCAGGGCTCTCCTTTGGATTTCCTTTTTGGCTGGGACACCTAAGGTAACAAACCTGAGAGGAGACTACCCATCCCACAGATTGACAAAAAAACAATTGGGACCGGGCCAAATCCACAGAGAGGAAGATTCGTCCATGGCCCATGAGGCCTCCCCACATTCCACGGCCATCGTTGATACAAAATCCAGAGACAAAAGCCTGAGCAAGTGCCTCAGACTCGCTCTTTCTTCATATCCTGAAGAGTTCTTCTCATGGTTTTTAGATTTGGCCTGCCATACTTACGTCCCCAAACCTAAGCTGAGTTTGTGTTTTCAGACTTCTGTCCTCAAAGTCCTGGGCCACACACTCTCCAGGCTGGGGCCCCTGGAGCCACACATTAGGACTGTGCCTAACCCATACATGGGAATTCTGCCCATTCCATTGTCCAAAATCGTACAAATTATAAGAATTCTCCAAAGTCCCCGAGGCCATCCCAATAGTTTAGGTCTCCCGGGTCAAACAAGGGCAGTCTGACACCAGCTGAGCATCTACCTCCACTTATAATATAGATTGATGTCCCCAGAGAAGAAGTTGAAAACAAACAGGACCCTAGGCCATAATCGGATCCATTGATTTGGTTACAGGCATGTCTCCTGAAAAGCCTGGATTCCAATAGCAGCATAGGTGGTTTACAGAGGCACCCATCAGAACAAATCTCGTCTCCGCAAGGAAACTTGTGCTTGGGAGCTATGTCAAATGCTTAGGAGAATACTTCATGGTCCCGGTGCCACCGCCACTTTCCAAGGCCCTCATGGACACAAACACACATTAGGCCCCATCCTCAGGACAGTCCATTTCAACTCAGCAACCCCAGTTGCTCGCGCAGAGCCATCAGATCTCAACTGCCTTGTTGCTAGGAGACAATTGGAAAGCGAGACGGGCTTCCCAGGCATCCATCCTCGAAGAGTGCTCTGGCGTCATTCCATATGGGATGTCCTGGAGCAGCCCAACAGTTCTCAATTGTCCCTCAGAAAGAATCCTTGAAGGGGGCTTCCCACAACTCCCAACGTGGGAAAATCTCCCAGGCCTTGAGATTCTGCTCCGTTCATGAAGGGGCAGTCATGCACAGAAACGCCACCTGAGCCAACGTCTGATCCTCGCCGTTACTTCAGATGCATGAGATATAGGTTCAGATCTAGAGGGGTACCTGCTGTGCCCTTGGCCTGAAGCCCAAGTCTAGCTTGTGTTCTCAAACTTCTGTCCTTACACTCCTGGCTCAGAAGCCCTCAAGTTTGGCAATTCCGGACCCACAATGCAGCATTCTTCCTGCCCTCTAGAAAAAATATATTTCCTAATGAGCTGCCCAGGCACATCAAATGAGGATAAACCTACACGACACTTGACTGTACCCAAATTATACAGTCTAACCTGGGCACTAATGCACAGTCTGACACAACCTGAGCCCGACCCTCCTGACCAACACCAAGGAAGTTGACCGCACACTGAGCGCATGAGCCCTGCCATGGCCTTAGGGCATCATCTCTTCCCAACTGCGGTTTTCTGGCTTCAGAACCTAGACCTTATCTCCAACCACTGCCCAGGGTTGAAAATGATGCAGAAATCAGAACTCCTTCCCCATGGCAAGAAACCTTGTGATTGCCATGTTATCCAAAGTTTAGTGTAGTTGAAACCAGTGTGGCCCATGAGGCCCCTCCCATGCTCGCGGGCCACATTGGTCACAAACACACATTTTGACCCTCAGCCTGAGCCCAGTCCTCAAGTAAGGCCTCTCAGTGGCTAAATGAAGAGACAGCATATTGGGCCTGCCATGCCCCTAGGCCAAATTTTTAACCATAGTTTGGTTGTCCCTTTACTCTTCCCAAGGTCTCTGTTTTGGAATTCCTCTTTGGATGGGAAACCTGAAGTAACAAGTCTGAAAGGAGACCTGCCTTCCCACAGCTTGACGAAAAACAATTGGGACGGTGCCAAATCCACAGAAAGGAAAATTTGTCCATGGCCCATGAGGCCTCCCCGACATTCCACGGCCATCGTTGATACAAAATCCAGAGACAAAAGCCTGAGCAAGTGCCTCAGACTCGCTATTTCTTCATATCCTGAAGAGTTCTTCTCATGGTTTTTAGATTTTTCCTGCCATACTTACGTCCCCAACCTTAGCCGACTTTGTGTTTTCAGTCTTCTGTCCTCAATGTCCTGGGACACACACCCTCCAGGCTGGGGCGCCTGGAGCCACACATTAGGACGGTGCCTACACAATCCATGGGAATTCTGCCCATTCCATGGTCCAAAATCATACAAATTAGGAGAACCCTCCAAAGTCCCTGAGGCCATTCCAATAGTGTAGGTCAACCGGTACAAACAAAAGCTGTCTGACACCAGCTGATAATCTACCTCCACTCATACCATAGATGGATGTCTGCAGAGAAGAAGATTGAACCAGACAGGACCCTAGGCCATAATAGGATCCATGCCTTGGTTTACAGGCATGTCTTCTCAAAAGCCTGATTCCAATACGATCATAGGGGATTTCCTGAGGCACCCATCAGAACTCATCTCGTCTCCACAAGGAAACCTGTGCATGGGAGCTATGTCAAAAGCTTAGGAGAGTACTTCAGGGTCCCGGTGCCACCGCCCCATTCCAAGGCCCTCATGGACACAAAAACACATTAGGACCCATCCTCAGTAAAGTCCATTTCAACTCAGCCACCCCGGTTGCTCCCGCAGAGCCATCAGATCTAAACTGTCTTGTTGCTAAAAGACAATTGGAATGCCTGGCGGGCTTCCCAGGAATCCATCCTCGAACGGTGCTCTGGAGTCATTTCATGTGGGATGTCCTGGAGCTGTCCAACAGATCTCAATTGTCCCGCAAAAGGAATCCTTGAAGGGGGCATCCCACAACTCCCAACGTGGGAAAACCTCAATGGCCTCGAGATTCTTCTCCCTTCATGAAGTGGCCGCCATGCACGGAAACTCCAACCTGAGCCAACGTCTGATCCTCGCCTGACTTCAGATGCATGAGATATTGTTTCAGATCTGCAGGGGGTACCTGCCGTGCCCTCTACCTGAAACCTAAGTCTAGCTTGTCTTCTCAGACTTCCGTCCTCACACTCCTGGTCCCGAAGCCCTCAAGTTTGGCAAATCTGGACCCAGAATGCATCACTCTGCATGACCTCTAGAAAAAAATTATTGCCTCATGAGCTGCCCAGGCACCTTAAATGAGGATAAAGCTACACAGCACTCGACTTTACCCAAATTATGTAGTCTAACCTGGGCACTAATGCACTGTCGTACACAACCTGAGGCTGGACCTCCTGACCAACACCCAGAAAGCTGACCGCACACTGAACACATAAGACCCGCCATGGCCTTAGGTCATCATCTCTTCCCCATCTCAGTTTTCAGGCTTCAGAACCGAGACCTTATCTCTAATCACTGCCGAGGCGTGACTGTGATGCAGAAATCACAACTCCTCCTTACCCATGGCAAGAAACCTTGTGGTTGGCACGTTGTCCAACGTTCAGTGTAGGAGAAACCAGCATTCATCCTGAGGCCCCGCCCATTCTTGTGTGCGACGAGGGCATAAACACGCATTGTGACCCTCAGCATGAGTCCTGTCCTCTAGTAAGTCCTCTCAGTGGCTGGACCATTAGATGCCATAATGGGCTTGATGTCCCTAGACCCCAATTTTTAACCAGATTTCTGATTATCCAATCTCCCCTCCACAGGGCTCTACTTTGGAACCCCTCATTTGGTGGGACACCTGAGGATAAAAAGAAAATACAACAACAAAAAAAACGGACTTCTTCCATCCCACAGAATGACCACAAACTCTTTGGACTGGGCCAAACCAGCAGATAGATAGACTCGTCCATTTCCCATGAAGTCACCCAGAAATTTCACGACCATGAGTTACACGGTATCCAGAGACAAAAACTTGAGCAAGAGCCTCACACTCACCCTTTTTTCAAATAGCAAAGAGTTCTCCTCATGGTCTGTAGATCAGTCCTGCCGTATTTATGTCCCGAAACATAAGACGAGTTTGTGTTTTCAGACAACTGTCCAAAGAGCCCTGGCCTACACAACCTACAGGCTCAGGCCCCTGGAGCCAAACCTGAGGACTGTACTTGCCCTCACCAAGGGAATTGTGTGTTCCCATTCCAATGGCCACAACTCTACTAATAGGATAAACCACCAAATTCCCTGATCCATCTCAATTGTGGTGGCTTCCCAGGAAAAAGAGGGGCAATCTGAGCCCATCGGAGCACCTGCCTGCACTCAGACCCATAGACAGATGTCCCCAAGGTAAAAAGGAAAGAACACCCCCTAGGCACTAATCAGATCCATTGCTTTGGTTTCCAGGCATCTCTCCTCATTGGCCTGGATTTCAAAACCAGCATATGGCTCTTTCATGACTCACCCATCAGAAAACATCTCATCTCCACATGGGATACTTGGACGTTCGATCTGTGAAAAGCCTCTGTTTAGGAGAAGCCTTCAGGACCCCAGTGCCACCGCTTCATTCCAAGGTCTCCATAGACACAAAAGCACATTAGGACCCATCCCCAGGAGAGTACATTTGAACTCAGCCTCTTCGGTTGCTCCCCCAGATCCAGGAGTTCTAACCTGTCTTGTAGCAAGGAGACAATTGGAATGCGAGGTGGGCTACCCAGCCATCCATCCTTAGAACCCTGCTCAGAACCTTTGGCCTGGAGCCAAACAACAGGTCTCAATTGTCCTGCAGAAGACTCTTTGCAGTTTGGAGCTTCTCACAACTCCCATCGTGGGAAAACCCCCATGGCCTCGTGATGCCCCCCCTTCATTAAGGGGCCATCAGGGACAGAAAGTCCAACCTGAGCGATCGTCCGATCCTCGCCCTGAGTTCAGATGCACGAGATCTCGATTCCGGTCTGTAGATTGTTCCTGTCATGTCCTCACCCAGAAACCTAAGCCTAGCTTGTGTTCTCAGGTTTCTGTCCTCAGACTACTGGCCCACAAGCCCTCCAGTTTGGCAATCCAGAACTACAATGCAGCACTCTGCCTGCCCTCCAGAAGAAAAGCATTGCCCTCTGGGGAGATCCAGTAACCCCAAGTGAGGCTCAAACTGCACCTACCTTGGCTGTACCCCAAATACATAGGCTGACCAAAGCTATAATGCCCTTTCTGACACAGCCTGAGCCTGGAACTCCTGGCCAACCCAGACTCTTGGCCGCACACTGAGGACATCGAGCCGCCATGGTCTTAGGTCGTCATCTCTTCCCAACCTCGTTTTTCTGGCTTCAGAATCTAGACCTTATCTCCAATCACTGCCCAGGGATGAACATGATGCAGAAATCAGAACTCCTTCCCCATGGCCAGAAACCTTGTGGTTGGCATGTTGTCCAACCTTCAGTGTAGTTGAAGCCAGTGTGGCCGATGAGGCCCCGCCCATGCTCTTGGGCCACATTGGTCACAAACACACATTGTGACCCTCAGCCTGAGCCCAGTCCTCAAGTAAGGTCTCTCAGTGGCTGGATGAAGAGATAGCGTATTGGGCTTTCCATGCCCCTAGGCCCCAATTTTGAACCAGAGTTCGGATTGTCCCTTCAGTTTTCTTCACGGCTTTGCTTTGGAATTCCTCTTTTGGTGGCACACCTGAGGTAACAAAACTTAAAGGAGTCCTCCCATCCCACAGATTGACGAAAAACGATTGGGAATCGGGGCAAATCCTCAGAGAGGAAGCTTCGTCCATGGCTTTTGAGGCCACCCCGACATTCACCGGACATTGCTGATACAAAATCCAGAGACAAAAGCCTGAGCAAGCGCCTCATACTCGCACTTTCGTCATATCCTGAACAGTTCTTCTCATGATTTGTATCGGGCCTGCCATACCTAAGTCCCCAATCCTAAGCTGAGTTTGTGTTTTCCGAATTCTGTCCTCAAAGTCCTGGGCCACACACTCTCCAGGCTGTCGCCCCTGGAGCCACTCATTAGGACTGTGCCTACCAATCCATGGGAATTCTGCCCATTCCATGGTCCAAAATCTTAGAAATTCGGAGAAACCTCCAAAGTCCCTGAGGCCATCCCAATAGTGTATGTCGACCGGAACAAACAAGGGCTGTCTGACATCAGCTGATAATCTACTTCCACTCATACCATAGATGGATGTCCCCAGAGAAGAAGATTGAACCAGACAGGACCCTAGGCCATAAGAGGATCCCTTGCCTTGGTTTACAGGCATGTCTCCTCAAAAGCCTGATTACAATACAAGCATAGGGGTTTTCCTGTGTCACCCATCAGAACTCATCTCATCTCCACAAGGAAACCTGTGCATGGGAGCTATGTCAAAAGCTTAGGAGAGTACTTTAGGGGTCCCGGTGCCACCGCCCCATTCCAAGGCCCTCATGGACACAAACACATTAGGACCCATCCTCAGGAAAGTCCATTTCAACTCAGCCACCACGGTTGCTCCAGCAGAGCCATCAGATCTAAACTGTCTTGTTGCTAGGAGACAATTGGAATGCGAGGCGGGCTTCCCAGGCATCTATCCTCGAGCGGTGCTCAGGAGTCATCCCATATGGGATATCCTGGAGCTGTCCAACATGTCTCAATTGTCCCGCAGAAGGAATCCTTGAAGGGGGCATCCCACAACTCCCAACATGGGAAAACCTCAATGGCCTCGAGATTCCGCTCCCTTCATGAAGCGGCCGTCATGCACAGAAACTCCAACCTGAGCCATCGTCTGATCCTCGTCCTGACTTCAGATCATGAGATATTGGTTCAGATCTGCAGGGGGTACCTGCCGTGCCCTCTCCCTGTAACTCAAGTCTAGCTTGTCTTCTCAGACTTCTATCTTCACAATCCTGGTCCCGAAGCCTTCAAGTTTGGCAATTCCGGACCCATAATGCAGCACTCTGCCTGACCTCTAGAAAAAAATTATTGCCTCATGAGCTGCCCAGGCACCTTAAATGAGGATAAACCTACACAGCACTCGACTTTACCCAAATTATGTATTCTAACCTGGGCACAAATGCATTGTCGGACACAACATGAGGCTGGACCTCCTGACCAACACCCAGAAAGCTGACCGCACAATGAACACATAAGACCCGCCATGGCCTTAGGTCATCATCTCTTCCCTATCTCAGTTTTCAGGCTTCAGAACCGAGACCTTATCTCCAATCACTGCCCAGGTGTGAGTGTGATATAGAAATCACAACTCCTCCTTACCCATGGCAAAAATCTTTGCCGCTGGCAGTGAGTCAAAATTCAGTGTAGGAGAAAACAGCATGGCCCATGCTTACGGGCAGCTTTGGGCACAAACACACATTGTGACCCACACCGTGGGTACCTTATTCAAGTAACGCCTCTCAGTGACTGGACCAAGAGCCTGCATATGTGGCTTGCCATTCCCATAGGCACACAGGACTAACTAGATGGTGTGTATTCCAGTTGATGGAACCCCCTGCTGTGCTCTAGAGTCCCTCTCTTGGGGGGTCCCCTGTGGCAGAAAACAGTACTCGTCCCTTCCCACAGAATGAACCCAAACACTTGGGAGCTTGGACAATCCCCCGAGAGGAAGGCTCTTCCTCGGCCCCTGAGGCAACCCCTACACTGACCGACCACTGTGAACGCAACACCCAGAGACAAAAGCCTGAACGACTGCCTCCCACTTGCCCTCCTTTGATATCCAGAGGATCCCCCTCACGGACTGGAGATCAGGCTTCCCATTACCTTGGCCCCAAGCTGAGCCAAGTTTGCTTTTTCAGTCATCTGTCCCCACAGCCCTGGCAAACACACCCTCTAGGCTGGGTCCTCTGGAGTCATACCACAGGACCGTGCCTGCTGTCTCCTGAGAAACTGTGTCCATTCCTTTGGCCACACACCTCCAGAATATGAGAAACCTCAAGGCCCCCGAGGACATCCAACTACTGGGAGCCTCCCTAAACACACAGGGGCAATCGGACACAAGCTGGGCAGCTAGCTCCACAAAGGCATGCACACAGATGTCAACTGAGATAGAAGTTTGAGATGAACAGGCCCTTAGGCCCTAACCTCAACTCTTGCTTTGGTTTCCAGGTGTCACTCCTCAGAGGCTTTGGTTAGAAGAACAGGATATGGGGCTTTCCTGAGACACTGAACAGAACTCCTCTCGTCTCCACATGAGAAGCTTCCTTGTTGGAGCCGTGTCAAACACCTCAGCTTGGAGAATACTGCAGAGTCCCTGAGCCACCTCCACATTCCAAGGTCTCCCAGGCCACCAAGCCACAGTAGAAATCATCTTCAGGAGAGTCCATTTCAACTCTCCCCTCTGGGTAGCTCACCCAGGAGCCCGCAGATTGAGCCTGCCTTGTCCTGTCTAAAGAGTGGAAATATAAGGTGGCGATCCTAGGCATCCATGCCTAGACACCTGCTCTCGAGTATTTCCGTATGGGGCCTCCTGGAACCATCCAATAGGACTCGACTGTCATGCAGAAGGAAACCCTGAGGTTTGGAGTAGTTCACAAATCCCATTATAGGCAAACCTCCCTGGCCTCATGAAGCCCCCACACCCTTCAGGAAGAGGCCATGCTGGACAAAAACTCTAGCCTGAGGCACGTCTCATAGTTGACATGACCTCAGTGCAGAAGATCTCGATTCAGCCTCTGCAGAGTGGGCCTGCCGTGCCCTCGGTCCCAAACCGCACGCTAGCTTGTGTTTTCAGGATTCCTTCCTCACATTCCTAGCAAACAAGCCCTCCGGACTAGGAACTCCAGAACAACAACCCAGCCCAGTGTCTGCCCAACGGAAGAAAAATGTTTCCCTGTAGGGCTCTCCAGAAAACCCAGATGAGGATCAACCTGCTCCAGCCTCGACGGCACCCAAACTGAATAGTCTGCTCACGGCACTCATGCTCTGTCAGACACAGCCTGAAGCCAGACGTCCAGACAGACAAGGAGACATCTGGCCGCACAACCAGCACTTCGGACACGCCATGGTCTTATGCCGTCACCTTTTCCTAACCTTGGTTTTCAGATATCTGAACCTAGACATTATATCAATTCTCCAAACAGCTCGGTATCGCAAGCAAAAAAACAGAATTCATCCTTCCCCATGGCTGTCAAGCTTGCTCTTGGCATGGAGTCACACCTTCAGGGTGGGAGAAACATTCATGGCCCCTGATGCCACGCCCAAACTTGAGTGCTGCTTGGGCACAAATTCACACTGTGACCCTCAGCAAGAGCCCCATGTCAAAGAAAAGCCTGTCAGGGCCTGGACCACGAGCCCGCATATGGGGCTTGCCAAGCCCCTATGCACCCAATCCTCACCAGGGTTTGTGTTTTCCAGTCGCCCCGCCCATACCTGGGGCTCTGCTCTGGAATCCCTTACTTGGAGAGACACATGAGCCAGACAACACGACTCCACCCTTTCCACAAAATGACCCCAAACTCTTGGGAGCTGGGACAAAACCCCAGAGAGGGATACTCGTCCACAGTCCCTGAGGCCACCCCTCCAATCCACGGCTATCCCGGACACAACATCCAGAGACAAAAGCCTGAAGGAACGCCTCCCACTCGCCCTTGTTTCAGAGGCCCAGGACCTACCTCTCGGGCTGTACATCCGGCCTGACATACCCTAAACGCCCCTCAGAAGCTGAGTTTGTCTTTTCAGACTTCTGTGCCCACAGCCTGGACCCACACAACCTCCAGGCTAGGGCCTCTGGAGCCACAGCGAAAGATTGTGCCTGCCCTCTCCAAGGAAAGTGTGCCCAATCCATTGACCACAACCCTACAGGTTAGGGAAAAGCTCCAAGGCCCCTGAGGCCATCAATAGTGTAGGCCACCCTGGACTAAGAGGGGCTCTCTGACACCAGCGGAGCAACTATCTCCACTTAGACTCTCAGACAGTGTCTCCAGAGACAGAAGGTTGAAATGGACAGGCCCCCAGGCCCTAATCTGAACCTTAGCTTTGGTTTCCATGTGTCCGTCCTCAGAGGTCTGTTTTCGTAGACCAGCACACGGGGCTTTTCCGAGGCAACAAACCAAAACTCTCGCGCCTCCACATGGGGAGCTTTCTTACTGGGGATGTATGAAACCCTTAAGGTAAGACAGTTCTGCAGGGCCACTGAACAACCAGCACATTCCAAGGTCTCCATGGACCCAAACGCACATTATGACGCATCCTCAGGAGAGGCCATTTTAACTCAGCCCCCTGGGTAGCGTGCCCCAGAGGCAGCAGATCAAACATATCTTGTCGCTAATGGCCAATGGGAATGCGAGGCATGCTGTACAGGGATCCATCCTTCGAACCCTGCTCTCCAGTCCTTCCGTATGGTATGTCCTGGAGCCATGCAACAGGACTCGAATGTCCCGCAGAAGGAAACCTTGTGGTTTGGGGCTACTTCCAAACTCAGCGTGGGAAAACTTCCTTGGCCTCATGAGGCCCCCGCTTTATGAAGGTGCCATCATGGACACATACTCCAGCCTCAGCCTACGTCTGATCCTCAGCCTGACTTCAGATGCAGGAGATTTTGATTCAGCCTCTGCAGAGTGGGCCTGCTCTGCCCTTGGCTCCAATCCTCACCCTAGCTTGTGTTTTCAGTCTTCAGTCCTCACACACCTGGCCCACAAACCCCCCCTACTGGGAATTCTGGGGCCAAAATGAAGCACTCTGCCTGCCTCCCAGGAGAAAAACATTGTCTATGGTGCTGCCAAGAAACCCCAAATGAGGATCAAACTGCTTGGCCCTCGGCAACACCCCAATTGCATAGGCTACCTTAAACACTGATGCTATGTCGCAAATAGCCTGAGCCCAGACTTTCCAACAGACACCGACACAGCTGGCTGCACACCCAACACAGTGGACTCGCCACTGCCTTAGGCCACAATCCTTTCCCAACCTGGGTTTTCAGTCATCGGAACCTAGACTTTATCTCCAATCCCTAAACAGGGGGGAACCTGATGCACAAGACAGAACCCCTCCTTCCCCATGGCAAGATACCTTGCTGCTGGCAGTGAGTCAAACCTTCAGTGTAGGAGAAAATGACATGGCCCATGAGGCCACACCCATGCGTGAGGGCCGCCTTGGGCACAAATACACATTGAGACCCTCAGCGTGAGTACCTTATTCAAGTAACGCCTCTCAGTGACTGGACCAAGAGCCCGCATATGTGGCTTAGCTTGCTCATAGTCACCCGGGACTAACTAGATGGTGTGTATTCCAGTTGAGGGAACCCACTGCTGTGCTCTAGACTCCTGCTCCTGCGGTGTCCACTGGCAGAAAACAGTACTCTTCCCTTCCCACAGAATGAACCCAAACACTTGGGAGCTTGGACAATCCCCCGATAGGAAGGCTCTTCCTCATCCCCTGAAGCAACCCCTACCCTGACCGGCCACTGTGAATGCAAAAACCAGAGACAAAAGCCTGAGAAAATGCCTACCACTTGCCCTCCTTTGATATCCAGATGATCTCCCCTCACGGACTGGAGATCAGTTCTGCCTTTACCTTGGCCCCTAGCTGAGCCAAGTTTGCTTTTTCAGACATCTGTCCCCACAGCCCTGGTAAACACAGCCTCTAGGCTGTGTCTTCTGGAGCCATACCACAGGACTATGCCTGCTGTCTCCTGGGAAACTGTGTCCATTCCTTTTGCCACACACCTCCAGAATATGAGATACCTCAACGCCCCTGAAAACATCCCACTACCGGGAGCCTCCATGGACACACAAGGGCATTTTGACACAAGCTGAGCAGCTACCTCCACGAAGGCATGCACAAAGATGTCAACAGAGATAGAAGGTTGAGCCGGACAGGCCCTTAGGCCGTAAACTCAACTCTTACTTTGGTTTCCAGGTGTCACTCCTCAGAGGCTTTGGTTCGAAGAACAGGATATGGGCTTTCCTGAGGCACTGAACAGAACAACTCTCGTCTCCACATGGGAAGCTTCCTTGTTGGAG
Source organism: Mustela nivalis (assembly GCF_964662115.1). NCBI lineage: Eukaryota > Metazoa > Chordata > Mammalia > Carnivora > Mustelidae > Mustela > Mustela nivalis. Next base: position 588,117 of record NW_028136395.1, read on the forward strand.
CCGTGTCAAACACCTCAGATTGGAGAATTCTGCAGAGTCCCTGAGCGACATCCACATTCCAAAGACTCCCAGACCACCAAGCCACAGTAGGACTCATCTTCAGGAGAGGCAATTACAACTCTCCCTCTGGGTAGCTCACCCAGGAGCCCACAGATTGAGCCTGCCTTGCCTGACTAAAGAGTGGGAATATGAGGTGTCGTTCCCAGGCATCCATGCTTAGACACCTGCTCTCGAGTCTTTCCGTATGGGGCCTCCTGGAACCATCCAATAGGACTCGACTGTCGTGCAGAAGGAAACCTTGAGGTTTGGAGTAGTTCACAAATCCCATCATAGGCAAACCTCCCTGGCCTCATGAAGCACCAACACCCTTCAGGAAGAGGCCATGCTGGACAAATCTCTAGCCTGAGGCACGTCTCATAGTTGACATGACCTCAGTGCAGGAGATCTCGATTCAGCCTCTGCAGAGTGGGCCTGCTGTGCCCTCGGTTCCAAACCGCACACTAGCTTGTGTTTTCAGACTTCCTTCCTCACACTCCTGGCAAACAAGCCCTCCAGACTAGGAACTCCAGAACCACAACCCAGCCCAGTCTGTCCAACGGAAGAAAAACTTTTCCCTGTGGGGTTCTCCAGAAATCCCAGATGAGGATCAACCTTCTCGGGCCTCGACGGTACCCAAACTGGATAGGCTGCTCTGGGCACTCATGCTCTGTCTGACACAGCCTGAAGCCAGACAGGCAAGGAGACAGCAGGCCGCACACCCAGCCCTTCGGAGACGCCATGGTCTTATGCCGTCACCTCATCCTAACCTTGGCTTTCAGATATCTGAACCTAGACATTATATCAATTCTCCACACAGCTGGGTATTGCAAGCACAAAACAGAACTCCTCCTTCTCCATGGCTATCAAGCTTGCTCGTGGCATGGAGTCACATCATCAGGGTTGGAGAAACCTTCATGGCCCCTGATGCCACGCCCAAATTGAGTGCTGCTTGATCACAAATTCACACTGTGACCCTCAGCATGAGCCCCATGTCAAAGAAAGCCCTGACTGGGCCTGGAAGAAGAGCCCGCATATGGGGCTTTCCAAGCCCCTATGCACCCAATCCTCACCAGGGTTTGAGTTTTCCAGTCGCCCCGCCCGTACCTGGGGCTCTGCTCTGGAATCCCTTTCTTGGAGAGACACATGAGCCAGACAACACGACTCCACCCATCCCACATAATGACCCCAAACTCTTGGGAGCTGGGACAAATCCCCAGAGAGGGATACTCGTCCACAGTCCCTGAGGCCACCCCTCCAATCCACGGCTATCCCGGACACAACATCCAGAGACAAAATCCTAAAGGAACGCCTCCCACTCGCTCTTCTTTCAGAGGCCCAGGAGCTCCCTCTCGGCTGTACATCCGGCCTGCCATACCCTAGGCGCCACTCATAAGCTGAGTTTGTCTTTTCAGACTTCTGTGCCCACAGCCTGGACCCACACAACCTCCAGGCTAGGGCCTCTGGAGCCACAGCGAAAGATTGTGCCTGCCCTCTCCAAGGAAAGTGTGCCCAATCCATTGACCACAACCCAACAGGTTAGGGAAAAGCGCCAAGGCCCCTGAGGCCATCAATAGAGTAGGCCACCCTGGACTAAGAGGGGCTCTCTGACACCAGCAGAGCAACTATCTCCACATAGACTCTCAGACAGTGTCCCCAGTGACTGAAGGTTGAAATGGACAGGCCCCCAGGCCCTAATCTGAACCTTAGCTTTGGTTTCCATGTGTCCATCCTCAGAGGACTGTTTTCGTAGACAAGCACACGGGGCTTTTCCGAGGCACCAAACCAAACCTCTCTCGTCTCCACTAGGGTAGCTTTCTTACTGGGGATGTATCAAACCCTTCAGGTAGGAGAGTTCCGCAGGGCCACTTAACAAACAGCACATTCCAAGGTCTCCATGGACCAAAACGCACATTATGACGCATCCTCAGGAGAGGCCATTTCAACTCAGCCCCCTGGGTAGCGTGCCCCAGAGGCAGCAGATCAAACATATCATGTCGCTAAAGGCCAGGGGCAACCTTCAAACTCAGCGTGGGAAAACTTCCTTGGCCTCATGAAGCCCCTGCTTCATGAAGGTGCCATCATGGACACATACTCCAGCCTCAGCCAACGTCTGACCCTCAGCCTGACTTTAGATGCATGAGATTTTGATTCAGCCTCTGCACTGTGGGCCTGTTCTGCCCTTGGCTCCAATCCTCACTCTAGCTTGTGTTTTCAGACTTCCGTCCTCACACACCTGGTCCACAAACCCTCCCTACTGGGAATTCTGGGGCCACAATGAAGAACTCTGCCTGCCTCCCAGGAGAAATACATTGTCTATGGTGCTGCCCAGAAACCCCAAATGAGGATCAAACTGCTTGGCCCTCGGCAACACCCCAATTGCATAGGCTACCTTAAACACTGATGCTATGTCGCAAATAGCCTGAGCCCAGACCTTCCAACAGACACCGACATAGCTGGCTGCACACCCAGCACATTGGACCCGCCACTGAATTAGGCCACCATCCATTCCCAACCTGGGTTTTCAGTCATTGGAACCTAGACCTTATCTCCAATCCCTGCACAGGGGGGAACCTGATGCACAAGTCAGAACCCCTCCTTCACAATGGCAAGAAACCTTGCTGATGAAAGTGAGTCAAACCTTCAGTGTAGGAGAAAACGGCATGGCCCATGATGCCACACCCAAGCGTGAGGGCCGCCTTGAGCATAAACACACATTGAGACCCTCAGCGTGAGTACCTATTCAAGTAAAGCCACTCACTGACTAGACCAAGAGCCTGCATATGTGGCTTGCCTTGCCCATAGGCACCCAGGACTAACTAGATGTTGTGTATTCCAGTTGAGGGAACCCACTGCTGTGCTCTAGACTCCTGCTCCTGGGGGGTCCACTGTGGCAGAAAACAGTACTCTTCCTTTCCCAGAGAATGAACACAAACACTTGGGAGCTTGGACAATCCCCCGAGAGGAAGGCTCTTCCTCGGCCACTGAAAGAACCCCTACCCTGATCGGCCACTGTGAACGCAACACCCAGAGACCAAAGCCTGAACGACTGCCTCCCACTTGCCCTCCTTTGATATCCAGAGGAACTCCCCTCACGAACTGGGGATCTGGCCTGCCATTACCTTAGCCCCTAGCTAAGCCAAGTTTGCTTTTTCAGACATCTGTCCCCACAGCCCTGGCAAACACAGCCTCTAGGCTGGGTCCTCTGGAGCCATACCACAGGACCGTGCCTCCTGTCTCATGGGAAACTGTGTCCATTCCTTTGGGCACACACCTCCAGAATATAAGAAACATCAAGGCCCCCGAGGACATCCCACTACTGGGAGCCCCCCTGGACACACAGGTGCATTCGGACACAAGCTGAGCAGCTACCTTCATGAAGGCATGCACACAGATGTCAACAGAGATAGAAGGTTGAGCCGGACAGGCCCTTAGGCCCTAATCTCAACTCTTGTTTTGGTTTCCAGGTGTCACTCCTCAGAGGCTTTGGTTAGAAGAACAGGATATGGGGCTTTCCTGAGGCACTGAACAGAACACCTCTCGTCTCCACATGGGAAGCTTCCTTGTTGGAGCCCTGTCAAACACCTCAGGTTGGAGAATCCTGCAGAGTCCCTGAGCCACCTCCACATTCCAAGGTCTCCCAGGCCACCAAGCCACAGTAGGACTCATCTTCAAGAGAGTCCATTTCAACTCTCCCCTCTGGGTAGCTCACCTAGGAGCCCGCAGATTGAGCCTGCCTTGTCCTGACTAAAGAGTGGGAATATGAGGTGGCGTTCCCAGGCATCCATGCTTAGACACCTGCTCTCGAGTCTTTCCGTATGGGGCCTCCTGGAACCATCCAATAGGACTAGACTGTCGTGCAGAAGGAAACCTTGAGGTTTGGAGTAGTTCACAAATCTCATCGTAAGCAAACCTCCCTGGCCTCATGAAGCCCCCACACCCTTCCGGAAGAGGCCATGCTGGACAAAAACTCTAGCCTGAGGCACGTCTCATAGTTGACATGACCTCAGTGCAGGAGATCGCGATTCAGCCTCTGCAGAGTGAGCCTGCCGTGCCCTCGGTCCCAAACATCACGCTAGCTTGTGTTTTCAGACTTCCTTCCTCACACTCCTGGCAAACAAGCCCTCCGGACTAGAAACTCCAGAACCAAAAACCAGCCCAGAGTCTGCCCAACGGAAGAAAAATATTTCCCTGTGGGGCTCTTCAGAAAAGCCAGATGAGGATCAACTTGCTTGGGCCTCGACGGTACCCGAAATGGATAGGGTGCTCTGGGCACTCGTGCTCTGTTAGACACAGCCTGAAGCCAGACGTCCAGACAGACAAGTAGACAGCTGGCCGCACACCCAGCACTTCGGACATGCCATGGTCTTATGCCGTCACCTCTTCCTAACTTTGGTTTTCAGATATCTGAACCTAGACATTATATCAATTCTCCACACAGCTGGGTATCACAAGCACAAAACAGAACTCCTCCTTACCCATGGCTGTAAAGCTTGCTCGTGGCATGGAGTCACACCTTCAGGGTTGGAAAAACCTTCATGGCCCCTGATGCCACGGCCAAACTTGAGTGCTGCTTGGGCACAAATTCACACTGTGACCCTCAGCATGAGCCCCATGTCAAAGAAAGGCCTGTCAGGGCCTGGACCAAGAGCCCGCATATGGGGCTTCCCAAGCACCTATGCACCCAATCCTCACCAGGGTTTGAGTTTTCCAGTCGCCCCGGCCATACCTGGGGCTCTGATCTCGAATCCCATTCTTGGAGAGACACATGAGCCAGACAACACGACTCCACCCTTCCCACAAAATAACCCCAAACTCTTGGGAGCTGGGACAAATCCCCAGAGAGGGATACTCGTCCACAGTCCCTGAGGCCACCCCTCCAATCCACGGCTATCCTGGACACAACATCCAGAGACAAAAGCCTAAAGGAATGCCTCCCACTCGCCCTTGTGTCAGAGTCACAGGTCGGCCTGGCCCTTTATCTGTTGCTCTCCTCTGAGTGGTTAGATTTTCATAGATCCCGTGCTTTGCTTTGGTCAGGATTTACCTGGATTACCGAAAACCTTTTCTTGTGCCAGTGAAGCCTAAGAAACAGTCCTAATGAGAGAACCAGGAACTCAAACAGATCATATTTATCCTGAATGTTCTGTCCAAAATGAAAAATTCATTTCAGAGGAGCCTCAAGATCTCTGAGAAGGGAAGTTTCACCAACTCTGTCATGTAGGGGCATCAATTCCGATTCTGTGTCAATTGTCCTACTTTCCCAGCTAGTAATTCTCTACATCAGAACGCCCACTCTCATCCGTTTCCTCTTTCAAAGGCAGTTGCTCTTAGAGTGTGCACATGGCACTTGGGGCCTGCTGGTCGTTGGCTACTGCCCTCTGTACCTTGGGTCTAACAGCTGCGGGGCATCAAGATGAGCACGTCTCTTGTTCTAGGACTTAATATAGTTTGGGGCACATGGTAAGCAATAATCACTTCTTTAGTTGATCCAAGTGTTGGATCTTTCTTAATTATTCTACTACCACAATTTACTTGTTCTAAGATTTGTCCCCCCCCATTTTAATATCTCTTAAGGTGGCACTCACCTTGCACTTGTTGACATATCCTACTTTAACTGACAGCATTTCTCTTTCTTAGTCGAACATAAACTATAGTGCATCTTACACTTGATGAAAGCTAGGATGCAATTAAATACTCTATTATGGTTACGATTCTGATATTTGAAATTCTCCGGTAGCTCCCTGTGCCCCCACAGTGTAGTAGCTCACCTCCTCGCCATAGTATACAAACCTTCTCACCCCCAGTGTTAACCCCGGGGCTCAGCCTCCATCCCCAGGTGATGCTGCCAGATCAGCTGTTGGTTGTCATGAACTTGCTGTAGTTTCCCGAATGCACGGTGCTGCCTCCTGGCCCTTTGAAACTTGACACACTCATCCTCATTCTTCGCTTTGCCCTTGTCTATCACCTCCCCTGAAAATCTGTTCCTAAGTGGCTTTTCCCAGCTCCCACCTACCCTTGGCAGTCTATTATCTCCCTGTGGTAAAGCCTGTCACACTGCATCATGGACATGCCCGTTGTCCCCCTGAGAAGAGAAAAGGGACAATGAGGGACCCAGCATTTGCAGCTCTAGTGCAGAGCCCCATGCCTGGCTTGCAGGAAATGCCAGATCATGAAGACAAACGGAGATCATCCTCTGGCTAAAACCAGCTCTTCTTTGCCTATCGCAGGATCTCGTCAATAAAGAGCAGCCAGTTATTATTGCTGTTTTTCTAGGGATTTTTAGCCCATATATTTCCCAGGTCTTTACTCTTTTTGTAGCCCTTTAATTCAGGCTTCAACCACTTCCTAGTCAGATCAGGTGAAATCATTTTCCTTCCCATACCCACGATGTATTTCGCAACTAGTAATTCTTTATTTAAAGATCTTATTTACCCATTTGACAGACGGATCACAAGTAGGTAGAGAGGGAGGCAGAGAGAGAGGGGGGAAGCAGGCTCCCCGCTGAGCAGAGATCCCAATGTGGGGCTCCATCCCAGGACCCTGAAATCATGACCTGAGCCGAAGGCAGAGGCCTAAACCACTGAGCCACCCAGGAGCCCCCATATCTGGTAATTTTTAACCAACGTGGATTTGCTGCATCAAATAGTTCCTTCTTCTTCAAATATAAATATATAAATAAAGTGATCAAGTCACTCGCATGTCTTAGGAGAATGTCATACCTTTAGTAGCAAACTTGAAATCTTGGCCATTGGTTTTGATTTTTGTTTTGGTTAGATTTGGTTCGGTTTTTGTCATTTTAAAAATCCCTCCAGCCCTTGGCTCTGTCTGACCCGATTGCTTTCAGCTGTTTCTGCAACAAAATTGTCCCGGCAGCGAAAACTCTCATTGTTTACAGTGGCGCCCTCTTCTGAACACTTTGTTAATAAAAAGCTTTTTTTGTTGTTGTTGTTTTTGTTTTTTGGCTATGGTAAATGTGGAACAACAATGAGGTATTTCAAACAGGTGAACCACAGATAAATTTCTCTAAGGGTGGGGTGAGGGTTACTCAAAAAGGAACTTGACAAGGCTTTTAAAGATATCGACAATCATTATAACATAACGTGACTGATTGTTACCGCGCTCTTAAATGGGCAAACACTTGTTGGCTTCCAAGAAAGACTAACATAGTTGAGATGGTTCTAGCGGCCTTCTAGCACAGGGTCTCATGAGGCAGGGATTCTAGCCACTGGCTGTGCAAGGCATGAGGCCTCTTAGTGATTCTATTTTTTCCTCTGCAGAATAGGTCTTTCTACATTCCAGGTCCTTTCTACCCCAATAAATAATGTGGCGATTCTCTCAGTGAGTTGTACTATTGGTTTAAACAGCCAACTGTCTCTTTAAAAGGACTTTCGTTTAAATTCCTTAAAAAAAAATCCTTTCAAAAGAATCTTTTTTCTTTATTTTTTATTTTTTATCCCATATGTTTACTCTGATCGTGGAACTTTGTCATTTTGACCTTCTCTGCTGATTAAATATTCTTCATCATCAGCACCTACTGCTCTCCTCTCCTGGTGGTCTATCCGGAAGGGGTCTTCTCTAGCTCTTCTAGCAGGAGATGGGCACTTCCCCTCTAACCCTGTTGCCAGACCAGACTTACCTATCCTGCAGGGTCAGGTCGGCCTGGCCCTTTATCTGTTGCTCTCCTCCGAGTGGTTAGATTTTCATAGATCCCGTGCTTTGCTTTGGTCAGGATTTACCTGGATTACCGAAACCCTTTTCTTGTGCCAGTGAAGCCTAAGAAACAGTCCTAATGAGAGAACCAGGAACTCAAACAGATCATATTTATCCTGAATGTTCTGTCCAAAATGAAAAATTCATTTCAGAGGAGCCTTAAGATCTCTGAGAAGGGAAGTTTCACCAACTCTGTCATGTAGGGGCATCAATTCCGATTCTGTGTCAATTGTCCTACTTTCCCAGCTAGTAATTCTCTACATCAGAAAGCCCACTCTCATCCGTTTCCTCTTTCAAAGGCAGTTGCTCTTAGAGTGTGCACATGGCACTTGGGGCCTGCTGGTCGTTGGCTACTGCCCTCTGTACCTTGGGTCTAACAGCTGCGGGGCATCAAGATGAGCACGTCTCTTGTTCTAGGACTTAATATAGTTTGGGGCACATGGTAAGCAATAATCACTTCTTTAGTTGATCCAAGTGTTGGATCTTTCTTAATTATTCTACTACCACAATTTACTTGTTCTAAGATTTGTCCCCCACCCATTTTAATATCTCTTAAGGTGGCCCTCACCTTGCACTAGATGACATATCCTACTTTAACTGACAGCATTTCTCTTTCTTAGTCGAACATAAACTATAGTGCATCTTACACTTGATGAAAGCTAGGATGCAATTAAATACTCTATTATGGTTACGATTCTGATATTTGAAATCCTCCGGTAGCTCCCTGTGCCCCCACAGTGTAGTAGCTCACCTCCTCGCCATAGTATACAAACCTTCTCACCCCCAGTGTTAACCCCGGGGCTCAGCCTCCATCCCCAGGTGATGCTGCCAGATCAGCTGTCGGTTGTCATGAACTTGCTGTAGTTTCCCGAATGCACTGTGCTGCCTCCTGGCACTTTGAAACTTGACACACTCATCCTCATTCTTCGCTTTGCCCTTGTCTATCACCTCCCCTGAAAATCTGTTCCTAAGTGGCTTTTCCCAGCTCCCACCTACCCTTGGCAGTCTATTATCTCCCTGTGGTAAAGCCTGTCACACTGCATCATGGACATGCCCGTTGTCCCCCTGAGAAGAGAAAAGGGACAATGAGGGACCCAGCATTTGCAGCTCTAGTGCAGAGCCCCATGCCTGGCTTGCAGGAAATGCCAGATCATGAAGACAAACGGAGATCATCCTCTGGCTAAAACCAGCTCTTCTTTGCCTATCGCAGGATCTGGTCAATAAAGAGCAGCCAGTTATTATTGCTGTTTTTCTAGGGATTTTTACCCCATATATTTCCCAGGTCTTTACTCTTTTTGTAGCCCTTTAATTCAGGCTTCAACCACTTCCTAGTCAGATCAGGTGAAATCATTTTCCTTCCCATACCCTCGATGTATTTCACATCTAGTAATTCTTTATTTAAAGATCTTATTTACCCATTTGACAGACAGATCACAAGTAGGTAGAGAGGGAGGCAGAGAGAGAGGGGGGAAGCAGGCTCCCCGCTGAGCAGAGATCCCAATGTGGGGCTCCATCCCAGGACCCTGAAATCATGATCTGAGCCGAAGGCAGAGGCCTAAACCACTGAGCCACCCAGGAGCCCCCATATCTGGTAATTTTTACCCAACGTGGATTTGCTGCATCAAATAGTTCCTTCTTCTTCAAATATAAATATATAAGTAAAGTGATCAAGTCACTCGCGTGTCTTAGGAGAATGTCATACCTTTAGTATCAAACTTGAAATCTTGGCCATTGGTTTGATTTTTGTTTTGGTTAGATTTGGTTCGGTTTTTGTCATTTTAAAAATCCCTCCAGCCCTTGGCTCTGTCTGACCCGATTGCTTTCAGCTGATTCTGCAACAAAATTGTCCGGGCAGCGAAAACTCTCATTGTTTACAGTGGCGCCCCCTTCTGAACACTTTGTTAAAAAAAGCTTTTTTTGTTTGTTTGTTTTTGTTTTTTGGCTATGGTAAATGTGGAACAACAATGAGGTATTTCAAAGAGGTGAACCACAGATAAATTTCTCTAAGGGTGGGGTGAGGGTTACTCAAAAAGGAACTTGACAGGGCTATTAAAGATATCGACAATCATTATAACATAACGTGACTGATTGTTACCGCGCTCTTAACTTGGCAAACAGTTGTTGGCTTCCAAGAAAGACTAACATAGTTGAGATGGTTCTAGCGGCCTTCAAGCACAGAGTCTCATGAGGCAGGGTTTCTAGCCACTGGCTGTGCAAGGCATGAGGCCTGTTAGTGATTCTATTTTTTCCTCTGCAAATAGGTCTTTCTACATTCCAGGTCCTTTCTACCCCAATAAATAATGTGGCGCTTCTCTCAGTGAGTTGTACTATTGGTTGAAAGAGCCAACTGTCTCTTTAAAAGGACTTTCGTTTAAATTCCTTAAAAAACAAGTCCTTTCAAAAGAATCTTTTTTCTTTATTTTTTATTTTTTATCCCATATGTTTACTCTGATCGTGGAACTTTGTCATTTTGACCTTCTCTGCTGATTAAATATTCTTCATCATCAGCACCTACTGCTCTCCTCTCCTGGTGGTCTATCCGGAAGGGGTCTTCTCTAGCTCTTCTAGCAGGAGATGGGCACTTCCCCTCTACCCCTGTTGCCAGACCAGCCTTGCTATCCTGCAGGGTCAGGTCGGCCTGGCCCTTTATCTGTTGCTCTCCTCTGAGTGGTTAGATTTTCATAGATCCCGTGCTTTGCTTTGGTCAGGATTTACCTGGATTACCGAAACCCTTTTCTTGTGCCAGTGAAGCCTAAGAAACAGTCCTAATGAGAGAACCAGGAACTCAAACAGATCATATTTATCCTGAATGTTCTGTCCAAAATGAAAAATTCATTTCAGAGGAGCCTCAAGATCTCTGAGAAGGGAAGTTTCACCAACTCTGTCATGTAGGGGCATCAATTCCGATTCTGTGTCAATTGTCCTACTTTCCCAGCTAGTAATTCTCTACATCAGAACGCCCACTCTCAACCGTTTCCTCTTTCAAAGGCAGTTGCTCTTAGAGTGTGCACATGGCACTTGGGGCCTGCTGGTCGTTGGCTACTGCCCTCTGTACCTTGGGTCTAACAGCTGCGGGGCATCAAGATGAGCACGTCTCTTGTTCTAGGACTTAATATAGTTTGGGGCACATGGTAAGCAATAATCACTTCTTTAGTTGATCCAAGTGTTGGATCTTTCTTAATTATTCTACTACCACAATTTACTTGTTCTAAGATTTGTCCCCCCCCATTTTAATATCTCTTAATGTGGCACTCACCTTGCACTTGATGACATATCCTACTTTAACTGACAGCATTTCTCTTTCTTAGTCGAACATAAACTATAGTGCATCTTACACTTGATGAAAGCTAGGATGCAATTAAATACTCTATTATGGTTACGATTCTGATATTTGAAATCCTCCGGTAGCTCCCTGTGCCCCCACAGTGTAGTAGCTCACCTCCTCGCCATAGTATACAAACCTTCTCACCCCCAGTGTTAACCCCGGGGCTCAGCCTCCATCCCCAGGTGATGCTGCCAGATCAGCTGTCGGTTGTCATGAACTTGCTGTAGTTTCCCGAATGCACGGTGCTGCCTCCTGGCACTTTGAAACTTGACACACTCATCCTCATTCTTCGCTTTGCCCTTGTCTATCACCTCCCCTGAAAATCTGTTCCTAAGTGGCTTTTCCCAGCTCCCACCTACCCTTGGCAGTCTATTATCTCCCTGTGGTAAAGCCTGTCACACTGCATCATGGACATGCCCGTTGTCCCCCTGATAAGAGAAAAGGGACAATGAGGGACCCAGCATTTGCAGAGCTCTAGTGCAGAGCCCCATGCCTGGCTTGCAGGAAATGCCAGATCATGAAGACAAACGGAGATCATCCTCTGGCTAAAACCAGCTCTTCTTTGCCTATCGCAGGATGTGGTCAATAAAGAGCAGCCAGTAATTATTGCTGTTTTTCTAGGGATTTTTACCCCATATATTTCCCAGGTCTTTACTCTTTTTGTAGCCCTTTAATTCAGGCTTCAACCACTTTTTAGTCAGATCAGGTGAAATCATTTTCCTTCCCATACCCTCGATGTATTTCGCAACTAGTAATTCTTTATTTAAAGATCTTATTTACCCATTTGACAGACAGATCACAAGTAGGTAG